>NC_052951.1:5058584-5753584 GCF_013358895.1 Oreochromis aureus | reverse complement strand
CAGGAACATCTGTGCGAGTATAACCTGGAAGTCCCGAGGTCAAAATGGGAGATGCCCCCAAGGGTGATGGAGAATGACCGAGCTAAGATCCTGTGGGACTTCCAGATACAGACAGACAAAATGGTGGTGGCTAACCAACCGGACATAGTGGTGGTAGACAAACAGGAGAAGACGGCCGTAGTGATCGATGTAGCGGTTCGAATGACAGCAATATCAGGAAGAAGGAACACGAGAAGCTGGAGAAATACCAAGGGCTCAGATAAGAGCTCGAGAGGATGTGGAGGGTGAAGGTAGCGGTGGTCCCCGTGGTAATCGGAGCACTAGGTGCGGTGACTCCCAAGCTAGGCGAGTGGCTCCAGCAGATCCCGGGAACAACATCGGAGATCTCTGTCCAGAAGAGCGCAGTCCTGGGAACAGCTAAGATACTGCGCAGGACCCTCAAGCTCCCAGGCCTCTGGTAGAGGACCCGAGCTTGAAGGATAAACCGCCCGTAGGGGCGTGCTGGGTGTTTTTTTTATATATATATATATATATATATATATATATATGTATACATATATATATATATATAAACATGTATGTGTGTGTATACATATATTTATTTATATATGGGCGAACACTCCCTCTGACTAATTCATATTAAAATCTGTAACATAATGTATTGTTTGGAGTTTAGTCTGTTACTGTTACTATTTTTACCATTTCTTCTTGGAGCAACTGTAACCCAAATAATTTCCTTAGGGATTAATAAAATATTCTGATTCTGATTGTTTCAGGATGACCTGCCATTATCCAAAGACACATCTGCTTACCTGTATCTTTTGCTCATTTCTCCTCCTCTTCTTTTCTCTTTTTTCTAAACTGAGGACCTGATGTCTTTGAACTTTTCTTGTCCATCTTCCATTGGTTTTAATTTTGCACTCCAGTATGAACACCCATCCCCCAACTCGAGGATCACCACAACATAACCTAATAGACCTACAGCTTAGTGCACAGATTATTTCTGGGATTTCGCACAACCCAGGATTCAAATCATGAATACATAATGGGCTTGGATTTACAACATTATGAATGAAATGTGCTCTATTTGGAGGCAGCCGGCCCCCTCCCCTTTCGACGGGTTGTGTGTGAGACTTTAAATCATCAAACTGTAAATTATAAATTTAAAATTTTTATTGATCCATTTACCCCTAGTCCTAAAGTGTATATTTATTTTCTTACTCTTATATATATTGTTTTTTACTTGCACTGCTGTAACTGGAGCCTCAACGTCTCGTCTCTCTATATACTGTACTGTATGTAGCGGAGATGACAATAAAGTTTACTTTGACTTCAGCACAGCAGCAAGCAGGTGCACCGAGGGCTCTCGCGCTCACTTTTCGCGTATAGAATTTCGAAAAAACATCGGTACAAATTATAAGTCTGTATCATAATGTCTGGTATTTTCGTGTTTGTTGGTTTGTTTTTATTTTGTTTTATTTTGCGAGTTGGTTATTAAATGCTGCTCCAGCCAGCCAGAGAATCCCCCGCCGCCCCACCCCTCTCCTCCCTACCGATTGGTGCCTATGCCATTCCAAATATGCGCTGGCATGAGGTCGGGGCAGCATGAGTACGAGCAATTTTTTTTTTTTTTTTTTTGCCGATGCCCGTGATGCCACCCCGCATCGCGATGCCGTCCCGCCCATATCAAAAACCGCTACTGTATTTATATAATCTGGGCACATCATTTTTGGGGGTTTTGATTGAAGTGGTCCATTTTACCACCAGTGGGAGAGGGCATGTTATGTCAGGTTTATTTTGGGAGGGGGGGGGGTCCAAGCATTTTCAACTTGTGAGTGCTTTCTCTAGAAAATCCAGTTTTTACCATTTCTTCCTAATTGGATAAAAGAAGTATGTTTGTGTTTATTGCCTTACTGTTGTTAAAGTGTTTAGAATTACTATTTTAGATATAGCTAGTTAAACTATAGGAGTGTAGAAAATACATTTATCATTGGCATATGTCAGTCTGGAGATTACCAAAACAGATAAATATGTTACAAACATGTTAAATAGCAATTTAATAGATATAACGAATGAATAAGTAATTATCAAAATGAAATAATTATATTGGTTTTATATAAGGTAGCTAAATACACTGAACATGGAAAAAAAGTGTAAATGTAAATCTTGTTAAATTCGTGTTATATTAACAGGAGATAACGTGAATGAAAAACATAGAAATTACATATAAAAATCAGTAAAAGTTGCGCAGTTATTAAACAGAAAACTAAGGCTGAACACAACAAACATAACTTTATTGTGTGCCACCAATGTACATATTTTTTCTTGTTGCTCCAACAGGTTATTTTTTTCAGTGTGGGAGACATCTGTGAAATGTTTCTGAAGGATCTTCTTACTTTTAATCTTTTCCTATGAAAAAGCACCTTTTCCTTCTCCCAGTGATAACCGCATCACCAGTTTCAGCAGGGAATGTCTGAGAATTGTTCATATTGGAAGGCGACAGCACTGCAAATAGCATGTCATTCATTTCTGCTGTATAACACTCTGAATGGCACTCATCAGGAGATTAATCACAAGTTGACAACATCCGTCTGTGCTGCTGTGGTTCTGTCAAAAGTGCTCAGCACTGCCAGTTTTTCAAATAATTGTCCCTCAGGTGTCACGTAAGCTTTTTTTCACTTGCAATTTACTTGTCATCTCTCAAAAACTGAAATTCTTTAAAAAAAGAAAGAAATGGGAACTAGAACTACAAAAGCCAGCTCTGAAAGAAGAAAACTACTTTTGTAAAACTTGGCAAATAAATATATGCGAGACTAGAGACCCAATGAAATCTAATTGTTGATAGCAACACTAAGAAAGTGACATTGAGTGCCAGCCATCAACACTACAAGCTTTCTTGTGTGTTTATACCTGGGGTAGATACCTTAATCCTCAGTCAGTAACAAAATTTGGCAATAATGCAACCCTACAGCATATAAACTAAAGTGAGTTGACAATTTTATTATGCCCTCATTTTGGGGAGGAATCCATGGTTAAAAAAACAAACAAAAAAACAGAAGCAAACTGGCAATGTCGCTATTATCTAGCTAAAGCAATAAATCATATGTAAGTCTGGATTTGACATTTGAGAATTAAGTTCCTGTGTCTTAGACTCAGTGTGCTGCATTTATAGCCTTTGTGTCTTTTCAGTTTGTTGCTGTGTTGTACCATTTGTTTGCTTGTGTCTTCACCATTAATGTTTATAGACTTCATTTTCAGTGGCCGTTTTTGCTGCTTGTCACAATAAAAGTTTGTATTTTGTTAAATACCTCTATTCTCAGTCTCCATTCCACAACACCTGACATTACATGTACAGTAAATTTTAAAAAGTGATGTTCCTAGACGGCTGATATGGTTTTCTTCCTCCAGTTTCGTGCTTTGAGTTACTATTCTTGCAATTAAGAGACAACTGTTTTCCTTAAAAGTTGAAAAAAAAGTTTTCCAATGGTAAAAGCTTTACAGCAACAGTTGTCTAACTTTAACTGATCTAACTGCATTCTAAGCTTGCTGATAGCAATTTCATAAAGTAATGTTTTTGGGACACTTGAGTTATGAACAGCTAAAGCTTCTAGAATACATTGGAATATTTAAATCAGCTGACTTATATCTTTTAATCCTTCTAATCCTGTTAGTGGCCGCCAGAGGGTAGTTGAAATAATTTATGTCACCTTATGAGCTAGACCTGATACCAAGTTTTGCAGTGCAAAAAAATAAAGGGGAAACATAAATTGACAGGGACTTGAGAAGCCGCTTCTCTGTACACAACTCAGACTCAGACTGTCACTATCTTTTATGAAGAATATATTAGCAAACAATGTAGCGGCTTTATCACCACATTTTAGCTGATCTTTTTCAATAAAGTTAAGAGTGTTGTCTGTTAAGGAAATTGTTTGGAGTTCGAATGAAAATACATAAAAAATATATTGATCATAATCGATTTTTTTAAAGTAATTTTCTGGCTTGCCTCCATATTGATGTTGTATCACTGATGCTATCCTCAGGATGGCACTCACAGCAGCACAGTACAAGTAGTTCACTTATTACTGTACAAAAAAGGAAAATGGCAGAAAATGAAGCCCACAGGTATATTGATAACCTACCCAGATATCCAGTAGCATCTGGTTTTAAGACAATGAGCAGGAGTGAAAGTTAAAAATAAACATCTCAGAGCAGGGCTCTAGAGTGCGACCAATTTGGTCGCAAATGCGACCAAATTTTTCAGTGGTGCGACTAAAAAAATTTTTTCAGGTAACAAAAAAAATAAAAAATCTCTGCAACTCTCTGTGGTCAACAACAGACACACATTATGCCCCTATCGTGGACTAAACCAATCAGAGATAGTCAGGGGCGGGACCTCTCTGATTGGCTGTGGTCCAGTTGAAAGTGCAGGTGGAAGAGGGAGGTGAGTAGCTTGAATAAAGCGATATCAATTCATTAACGGATTCCACACAAAGACGTAAACACAGAGCGGACCCGATGCATCAGAATCAGCTTTGTCTTTCTTGGCTTTCTCACCCCACGGCCCGAACACGGACACGCTGTCGGAGCTTAGCGATTCTGATGCGTTGGGTCCTCGCTGTGTTTCCGTCTTTTTTGCGCTGATTCTGAGCTGCAGGTTTTGTCTCTCCAACCAAAATTCACCGAGCCAGCAGCAAAAGAAGCAGCAAACTACGCTTCACATTTGATCAATGTCGTCATGAATTCCCTCTTACTTTTGCTTTTTTGCTTCCATCACGATAAAAATCACACTTCATGCACAGCTCTCTCTCTCCCTCTCTCTCTCTCTCTCTCTGTACTTCAAGAACAGTTTCCCGTCTCAAATCTCTGTTTTCTGCATTATTCATTCGCTTATTACCCACCAGTCTACTGTTGTTTACAGCGCTGTCGGCCGCTGTCTTTTTCTTTTCTTTTTTTCACTTAAATGACCTCGGACAAGAAAGCCCAATTTCTGCTGTTCAATACTGAAGAAATTTAAACTTCTTAAAATTATGCAAAATTGCAGAATATTTTTAAGGTTATCTGCTATAAAACGCCAGACCAGGAAAATCTCCTTCATATTTTTCTGTGTTTTATTCTCAGTTACTTTGACACAAAGGCATCTGCTGTGATGTTCACAATTCTGATGAAATCTCATGTGTATCAGTACTGATAAATGATCAGAATTATAATATTTCTGACTGTCTGAGGCTAAATTGAATCGAATCAGTACTTTGAGAACCGGAATCGAATGGATGATAGAAATCAGTGATGATACCCAGCCCTAGTGAGCAGCCTAGGCCCGACAGAAGTGGATGTAGCTGTGGGTAATAAGAAAAGATGAAAAGAACTATTGGTAACTTTTGTGTTAAGGACTGATCCGTCTGAAATTCATAGCCAGCTCTGACACGGTGCCATCAATCTTTGAATGCTGAAAAAACAGCAGTGTATCCAGAAAACACATTATATGCTGCAATAAATGCACTGCCCATGTGTCCCCTCTCCCCACTGCCTTTCAGCAGCAGGCAGCAGCAAACAGGTCGTCAGAGGAGCCAAGATGATGATTAAGTTTAACATTTTCTACAATATTGACAAAGCAATTTAAGCACAAGTTTGTTAGTTAATAATTTAGAAATGAATATTGTCTGTATGGACTTCCCCCCAAAGAAAGTGCACATGTAAAACTGCGGTGTTAAGCGATGTGGTTGAAAAATTTGAGTGCGCCTAACTTTTGTGCCGGTACGCCTGCACCCATGTCAAAAAGTTAGTCTAGAGCCCCGTCTCAGAGGAACAACTGGTGTAAGGTGCGGTGAGGTTCAGGAACACTGCTTAAGCGGGTATGCGCGCAGTGATGCTGATGGGAAGTGAATCACCTACACTGTAAAAACTGTGATTTGGGTTAATTAGTATCTAATAGGAAAGTAATAATAACTATTACTCAGTAAAAACATGTATGTGTTGTTTTAATTAAATCTAGGCAAAATTAAACATTTTTGAGATGTTCAGTTATTTAAATTTACACAATTTTGTTTGGGGTAAATTAAGCAATAGTTTGTTGAGCAGATTTAACAAAAACGTATGAGTACCATGAAAAATTAAGAAATCTAATAGATTTAACTAATGAAAGCATTTTCATTTCAATGATTCTACACTTCCGCCCGTAGTCAGTTGTGCCACGTGCAGGACACACACACACTTCAGCAGTGAATGATCTCCATTTTGTCCGAGGTAAGATTATCTTAATTTGTACGAATATACGACACGTTTTAAACAGTAACGTATAGCAGTTTTGAGTAAAAGTTCTAAACAGTATGATACGTTAAAATTAGATTAATAATGACCACTGTAATGACAGTATTGTATTTTTACGCAAACTGGCACGAAGTGCGCTGCTAGCATAAGGTCACTTTCCAAGCCTTCGCGGCTGCGTTACTTCAGAGCTTTGACTAACCACATGTTTTACCATATTAAAAAAATATATCAATGATATATTTCGATGGGCTGTAACCTCCCTCATTTACTTTTAAAATTTTATGAAAAAGTTTTGCACTCAGTGGTGAGTGATGTACTTAAAATCATTTGCGCGGGATTTTGTCAGTCACAGTTTTTTGAAGCGTTTGTCTCCATGCAGTGTTTTTCAGTTGTGGTAATTAAGCTAAAGTGGCTCAGTCCAGCAACATGACTGGTTTTCATTTTCATGCTGTCGGAGCCCTGTGACTTTAGTGCAGGCACAGCTCACATAGAGGGATGATGCGAGTTTCCAGTTAAACTTGGTCGGTGTACCAGTGAGACCCATGCTCAGTCACGATGTTTCTGTTTCTGTAGAACAATCTTCAAGACAAAGGTACATTCAGGAAATAATATAGTAATATGTGTTTAATCTGACATAAGTCTTTCATAATTTCTATGTTTAACACCCAATGGTGTTTGGATACAGAGATGACATTGCGTTGATTAAAAGGACGTCTTTTCAAATATGGGAAGATATATACAGTATATAAATACATAAATAGTGTTATTTCATGTCATGATCTGTCACCAAATTGGTACAGAAAATAGGGTCTATCCCCTTTTTAATCTAATAAAGAGTTTCATTGTTTTATATGTGAACCTCACCTTTAAAAATTTTAGTATTAATTCAAATTTGTCTTTAACAATTTATGTGTGTAAAATTTTTACTTCAGAGAGTGTGATTGTTATTAATTTTGTTCTTTTCAGTTGTTGGAAGATCCCTCAACTTAAATTCAGCTGATCAGTATGTAGACTATGCATTTTAAATAGGTTGTGATGGATGATTGTATTAAATTAAACTACTAGTTTTGAAAGCAGCAGAAAATGACCAAGTTGGCCCTACTTAATCTAAGTTAACTCTGCCCATTTACATTTTATTCTAGGTTGAACGAGATAGAGCTCCATGTAATCACTGATGACTAGGGATGGGTATTGTTTAGGTTTTATCCGATACCGGTGCCAAACCGGTACTTTTGAAACGGTGCTGGTGCTTAAACGGTGCTTAAAGAATGGAGAACACAAAATTGGTCCAAAAACCTCTCATGTTCAGCTGTTTTTTTTGTAAAAAGATAACAATGTTAGCCTTTTCTGCAGCTATAGGGCATATATGGTATCACTCTTGGCTGGAAGCAGTGCTTGAACAATGGAAAAAACACAAACTTTGTCCAAAAACCTCTCATGTTTAACTGTTTTCCACTTTTTCTTTGGTCATTTTAGCCTTTTTGGCCAGGGTGAAGGGAGCATCTGCCATCAAACAAGAAGACAGCCGCATGTAACTACGACGGTGTTTGCTAGTTCACCTTACCTTACATACATTAATGTAATAATGTGGTTAGCGTACTCAACGTTAATTACACACGAACAACATGTAGCTACTCACGCAGAGGAGAACGGCTGCTGCTGCCATCATCATCCGTCATCATTTCTGCTACGCTGAAAGGGCTAGGGGCCAGGACTCTACTCTTCGGGTTCTTGGGGGATGTTGCTAACTCCGGGTCCGATAACAGGCACCACACCCGCAGTAGATGTGCACGGTGTGAGGTCTCGCAGCAAGCTATCAAACACGGCGCATTTCTCGGCTTTAAAAAAAACCGCTATGCGTCGCCAGGTGTTTCATCAGATTTGAGGTGTTACCTTCTTTGACAGTATCACAGTATCAGCTTAAAGCACTTGTTGCAGGCTGCTGAGTTTGCATCTTTTGCTGTGAAGTACAGCCAGACTTTTGATCGCTTCGCCTTGGGCATTTTTAATCTGTAGCTCTGCTCTAAAAGAACGTACGTACCTGGCCCCACCTACTATCCTCGGAAACGTAAAATGATTGGCTAGAATTGGCTCAGGAAAAAAAAAGCACCGAAATAAAGCACCGAAATGTGCGCTGCTTTTCGGTCTGGTTACTACCGTTTATGTCAGAACCGGTACCCATCCCTACTGATGACCAAATCGAGAAGTTGGTTCTTCCATCAGGGATCCCACCAACAGTAGAGGAGCTGCAAAGTGTTGTGAAGGATACCTTTGGCATTTCAAACGACTTCAGTCTTCAGTATTTTAAACCAAAATTTCAGGATGACTTCAGTATTCACAGAAGTTACCAGATAAAAGACAATGACACTGTGAAGGTTGTTGGCATCACCCTGGTCATCCTGCCAGTTTTCGGCAGCCCCTCTGATCAACTGTCAACTGACTATGACTCATCATCCAATCCAGTTGTATCCAATGCAGACTCTGCTGCAACCACTTCTCAGGACACCATTATTCTCAAAAGGCAGAAGTTCAGAGAACGTTGTGAGCGCTGGCCAAAGCTGTTCCCCATTCCACAGTCTGCATACGAAACTGAAATGTAACTGGAAAGAGCCACTGAGAGTATAAAAAGAATGGAAATCTTCTGCCCACCTCCAAAGTAAAGACTGACATTCTCGAGAAGTTGGCTGAAACTGTATTTTCAATTATGGCCTATTCTTCCTATTATTTTGGGGCAAGCACTAGTGAATAATTTCAGTGCATACAATCTAAATTAATCAGAAAAATGTTATATTATAAATTTTGTATACATTTTATATTCCACAATAAAAACAATTACTGTTTGAATGTTCTCCTTGTGAAATTGATTCATTTTACTCAGAAAAGAAGTTAAATTAATTTGATTTTCTCTTACTATTCAGTCATTATTTATAAAGTTTAATTTGAAAATTATTGAATCCAATTTGAGTTTTACTTAAAAACAAAAAGTTTTCATTTCTTTGTAATGGATATTTTAGTCATTTTTAACTAAACCTTTGCCAGATTGTTAGTAAATTCAAAGTAATTTTTCTCAGAGATTAATTTCAAATGAATTAATTTTTTGTTACAATTAGGCAATTTTAACTTTCAATTTGAGATTTTGTCCCTAAATCCAACACATATTTACAAGTGAATGTTATTAATATCTATTTTGGTTTTTTGTTGAAATTTAATTAACATTTTATATAAATTTTACATAAGTCGCTTGAAATTAAAATCTACTTAAGTAAATTAAGTGTCACTTTGTTGCCATAGGTTTTTTAAGTAACCTCTAGTCACAGTTTTTACAGTGTAGCTGTTAGGAAGCTAGTCACTTGTTTAGGGATGTTTCCTGCATAATGCTATCTGCACTTACCAAAACCCTCACTGTAAGAAGGACGGTTGGAAGTTTCAAAGCTCTCTCTGCAAGAACTCTGTGCAGAGACTCAAAGCAATTAATCAACAGCAGGTTGATAAATTGCTAAGAATAAATTAACAATAACTTCAAAGCATTTGATCTCAAATCATTTAAAATATCAGTAGTTACTGTTCTTTTAAATGCTGAATGAAACTGCGGAGTTTAAATTAATTTAAATGTGATTAAGTTCAAATTCATATTCACTGTTGCTGTTTGACTAATAATACATTGGGAAAAGAAGGCCTTTACCCATTACTATAGAAGTTGGGGTTAAATTACACTGGACGCACATTGCAAATTTTTCAAAAAATACATATTTTGTTTAATTTGATAGAAGAAATATGTTTCAAAAGTGTTGTGACTGGGCTGTGTTTACCACTGTGTAGTATCCACTCTTCCAGATGAGACAGACTGGACTTTTGGGAAATGAATTTTGTCCTTTTTTGTCTGATATAGATTTCTAGGTACTCAACAGGATACTTTTTATATTTTTCATTTCCTGGCATGCATATAGAAGACAATTCACGTGAAAGGCCTGAACTGCAGACATGCCATTTCAGTGTCCAGAATCTTCTACCATGAAGCTGTTTTAATAGCTGCAGTTTAGCTGCAATTTAGCATTGCCTTGTCTTGCTGAAACATGCAAGACCTTTCCTGAAATGGAAATCATCTGGGTGGAAGCAGATGTAGCTCTAAAACTTGTATATACCTTTAATTACTGGTTGTTCCTTTTCAAATGTGCAAGCTGTCAATTGCATAAGCACTAATCTATCCCAATACCATCACCTCTCCTTTATTGGTCCATCTCCTCTTTATTCCAGAGGATCCAAAGAATTTCACATTTCGATTCGTCTGACCACAGAACAGCTTTCCACTCCTTTGGCCAAGAGAAGAAAGTAGCATTTTTGGTTCATGTTTACATTTGTTCTAATTATTAGAGCTATAACTTGCACTAATAGGTGGCATCGTGGAATGCAGACAGACAGTGATTTCTGCAACTGAACCTTTCATAGATTTCCATGACAGAATCATACATCATACCTTTTTTAATGTTGGTGTCACCTGAGGGCCCAAAGGTTATAGGGATTCTTTTTCTCTGAAGCTTTTTTTTTTCAATGTTTTTGCAATTTAACATGTGATACATTTTTTTCTGAAATGGTTCCACACATTCTTTTGGGCAACCTCTTACATGAGGAAAAGTCTAGCACAGAACAGATGGCATCTTTTTGGTCTCAAACACCAGATCCTCCACACAGTCTTCATTTGTAAAGTACTCCATACCATTAAGGACACCTGGTAGATTCTTCAGTTTCATTGCAGCAGTAGCCAACACTTACTGCTTAAGGGCATCAAAAGCATCAAAGTGGCTATTCTTCCGTTGTCTTTTTAAAGATAAAATTCATTGCTACAGCCAAGGAAAATTCAAAATTCACCCTTTAGACCTGCTTTTTTTGTTTGTTTCTGTCTCTATGTTTATGTATGTATGTATGTTCTGTCACTAGTTAGCTTACATAAATCAATGTAGGAGTATTAACAACAATGTCATTTTATGTATTTGGACAAGATGGCACTACATTTACTCTAAAACTGTAACTTAAAGAATTGTAATTTTAAATCCAGCTTCATGCACAGTGTTAAATGTGTAACAGTTGTTCAGAATAGGTGTCAGTGGTATAAATTAGACTTAGTACATGTAGTGTTTCATGTACTCCATGTACATGGTCATTTTACAGTAATTCACTTGAAACAGTTTCTTGTGAAATTTTAAGCTCAAAATAAGTAACATTTGCTAAACACTCTTTTCTTATTCACAGTGAAGGTGCAGCACCTTCTATGCAAAGTTACAATCATTTATGTTGCTGACACTATTTAAGTGTGAACATTTTATGCCAGTTATATAAGTAATATAAAGTGCAAGACAACATTGCAGATTTGAGACATTCGAGACATTCAAGCAGCTTAAATCTTGAAAAACACAGTTTGGCAATGAAGTGAGCAAACAAGCACCAACACTATCCTTTGAGGGAATGTTTCATTATCACTAGTGACAAACATGAAAAGCAAATGGTAAGAAGCGAGTCTGAAATGCTACTCTGCAGGAAAAACATTTAAGATTCTGAGTGCCAGCAACAATTTCTTTGGCTGCCCAAAGATCTCCCCACATAGTATTTATTTTCTTTAGTGCTAGTCAGAGAAACGTCAAGTAAGATAATCCATTACTTCCCCACTGACTAGAGCACATACACACACAAGCATAAAGGCAATATACCAGGTTGACTGGCTGTTGATGCCAGTTCATTACTTCTAATTCTATTTACCACTATTCTTGCACCTGTGCACCAGCTCACAGTGGGTTGTAAAGAGTTTCTTTCTGATATGGGGGGAGTTTCAAATCACATAACAGAGTGACTTTTTATATTTACATTTTACTTAATATTTGCTTTAATTTCCTCTTGATAAAATAAAAGATATGTTTTGAAATGCAACATAATTTGTATTTCCTAAAACTTAAAACTGAATTGAATACATAGTCTGTGTTAATCACACCAGTCCACACTGTAGTTATTCTAATAGGATTTAACGGATTTAATTTAATTGCCTTAGGGCAACTGTAGTTGTGATTTGGTGTTATACAAATAAAACTGGATTGAATTGAATATGACTTAAGACTTACTTCATAACATTTTTAAACACTAAGGAAACCAGTAAATGCAGGGAGACAGAAACACTGAATGACTGAGGTGGTGAAGGGTTCCTACGGTGTGGAAACCAGGTTTTGCTGGCTCTAGACAACTGTAAAAGAAAGAGCAACAGCTTGGCTGTAAGCATTCATGTTATGTTGGAGGCTGAACATCTGATCCTATAGAGAAGCAGCACATGACTTACACTGCTGAAAGCACAGTTGGAAGTGCAATTAGAACATAGAACACACAAAGATACACGTACGTAGTGGCACACAGAGCATCTTAGGTGGTATTCTTGCTGTGAACAGCCAACAATCCAAACAAGCCAAACAATCAAAAAACGAGCTGTGGCCTCTAGCCAAGTAATACTTTGATTGGAGTTCATTCTTGTCAGGCCACAGACTCTGCAGTTTCATCTCCTTAAATCCACCACTTTGAAAAGAAGAAAGGGTCGCGGCCTATAATTAATCTTAAACCCAGTTGTGGAAAGCATATGTTAATAAAAATAGCTACAGATTAATTTCCATCTAGAGATAAATAGCTGTTCGACATATAGAAGAAAATTCATGTGAAACAAGAATTGGGAGTGTTGTGTGGGAATCTCAAGAGTATCTGAATGTGTGGGGAGTTAGTATGAGGGGCCGTAAGTAGGGATGGGTATCGTTTAGGTTTTATGCGATACCAGTACCAAACCGGTACTTTTGAAACGGTGCCGGTGCTTAAACGGTGCTTGAACCGGTGCTTAAAGAATGAAGAACACACACTTTGTCCAAAAACCTCTCATGTTTAGCTGATTTTTTGTAAAAGATAACAATGTTAGCCTTTTCTGCAGCTATAGGGGATTTTTGGCTGGAAGCAGTGCTTAATCAATGGAAAAAACACCAACTTTGTCCAAAAACCTCTCATGTTTAGCTGTTTCCCCACTTTTTCTTTGGTCATTTTAGCCTTTTTGGCCAGGGTGAAGGGAGCATCTGCCATCAAACAAGAAGACAGCCGCATGTAACTACGACGGTGTTTGCTAGTTTACCTTACATGCATTAATTTAATAACGTGGTTAGCCTACTCAACGTAAATTACACACGAGCAACATTAAGCTACTGACCAAGAGAAGAACGGCTGCTGCTGCCATCATCATCCGTCATCATTTCTGCTACACTGGCAGGGCTAGGGCCAGGACTCTCCTCTTCGGGTTCTTGGGGGATGTTGCTAACTCCGGATCCGATAACAGGCAACCCACCCACAGTAGATGTGCTCGGTGTGATGTCTCACAGCAAGCTATCAAATACGGTGCATTTCTCGGCTTTTAAAAAAACGCTATGCGTCGCCAGGTGTTTCATCAGATTCGAGGAGTTACCTCCTTTGCACAGTATCACAGTATCAGCTTAAAGCACTTGTTGCAGGCTGCTGAGTTTGCATCTTTTGCTGTGAAGTACAGCCAGACTTTTGACCGCTTCGCCTTGGGCATTTTTAATCTGTAGCTCTGCTCTAAAAGAACGTACGTACCTGTGCCCGCCTACTACGCTTGCAGAAAAATGATTGGCTAGAATCCAAAGTGTATGACATCTCAGTAAAAAAAAGCACCGAAATAAAGCACCGAAATGTGCGCTGCTTTTCGGTCTGGTTACTACCATTTATGTCAGAACCGGTACCCATCCCTAGCCGTAAAAAGTGGTAAATTCCAAAACACTACAAGGATGTCTACTCAGCAACCTGCTAGTACAGCACCTTTTTTGCACCACGGACCATTTATGGCCGACAATATTTTCAAGGACCGGCCTTTAAGGTGTCGTGGATAAATACAATACAATAAAACCAGTACTGGTACCAAAAAAAAGAAAATTTATTCATAACACACAGGAAAAGACCCAGGGAAACAGTTAACAATATAAACGACATAAAAAAAAAAAAAAAAACGCTAAATACCCTGAAAACCATAAATTTCAAACTCGAGCCTCAACTCTTGCGACCCAGTACCAAACGACTCACAGACCGGTACTGGTCCAGGGCCTGGGGGTTGGGGACGGATGTGCTAGTAGCCTAAGTGAAGCAGCCGCATTACTTAAGAATATATTGGCTTCCTTGAATCCAGGAATGGATTCAAGTTGCAACACGGAATTCGGCAAGTATGTCCCATTTCCCCTAAGCTTTTTATATTGGCAACTCAACTGTTAACACTATTAATCAAGAATTCTAATGACATACAAGGAATATCAATTTTTAATAAAGACTTCAAAATAAGTCAATTTGCAGATGATACATTTATTTTTTTGAAAGATAAATACGTGGTAGAGAAAACTAAATTTTCTCTAAAGCTTCTGGTTTATCTCTCAGTATCAAAAAATGTGAACTGCTCCCGATTCATACAAGCTCTGACTCCTCAATAGCTTTGGTTATAGTTGAATCTAAAGTTAAATATATAGGGCTGATAATATCTAAAAAACCTAATTAGCAGAGAAGACACTAATATTTCTAACTGTATCATGGAAATGAAGAAATCACTTAGCCACTGGTTAACCAGAGACCTCACACTGAAAAAAAGGGATTGGCCAACTCTTGGATTTACGTAAACATCTTGCGTGTATTTAACATAAGTGCCTCATGCTTTAAAGTTAAGTGTAACTATATAGTGTAGAAACTACATGATATGCAGAGAGGCTAGATTAAATTGTTCATATCATGTTCGAGTGAAGTAAGTCAATAACTTTCAGTCTAAATGCACGCTTTGGATCGTGGTTTCAGGAAGGCATCCATCTCGGTCAAATCGAGCAAATTGGGTGGTTGTTACATTAAAAAAGTCTAACTTGTAATTTAAACACAATAATATCATGTTTCTATAAACGTAATTAAATCATGAAGGATCTGTATGAAATTCAACAACTTAATTTGTTCTTGTTGAGATGACATGATACAATCTAGTAAGAGTGGTTAGTTGCTGATCTCATGAAATTCACAAGATCGCACGAGATGTCAAACTGCAGGAAAATCACTGGAGTTATAAGAGGCAGACAACTACACACACACCACGTGTATGCTATTGCTATTTATTGTGGTTTAACCTGTCAAGGACAAAAACGTACAAAAAAATTCTGCATCAAGCCTTGAAATCATAGCTTTCCTGCCTTTGTTAAGTCTGGATTGGTGGCATGGTGGTTAGTGCTGTTGCTTCACAGTAAGAAGATCCTGGGTTCAAATCCACAGTCTGGCTAGTTTGCACTAGTTTCTCTCTGGGTATTCTGGTTTCTTCCCACAGTTAAAAGTCATGCAGTTGTTAGAGTTAGATTAATTGGTGATTCTAAATTACCTGTCAATGTAAGTGCAAATGGTTGTTTGTGATAGACTTATGAGTTGTCCAGGGTGTACCCTGCCTTGTAACCTATCACTTCAGGGTTATTTCCCAGCCCCCCTGCAACCAGGATAAAGATAGGAGGATGGTAGTTGTTGTACATCCATTCAACTTTTATGGTAACCAGGATCTAGACTTTGTTGAACATTACATAATATGAAGAGAACATGTAGTATTTAAGTGACCAAGTAGTATTGGGGTAAAAGTTATTGAATAGTGTTGAAATAAAATGACAGAATTGTGAAGGATTAAAATATTCCAAGAGCTCAACTTACTTCATCTAGACATGTTTCAATCGCGTTTTATGAACACAAAATGCACAGGTTTATTGAATATGAAAAAGTTGTGTTGATTGAACTCAATTGTTTAAGTTTCTGCCAAAGCAAAACATTTGTGTGCAACCGATGTCCACTATTGAATCAAGTAAATCCAACATGGCCTTTTTTTCAGTGCACTATTTATGGCAGAAACATCCTATCTAAAGCTGAAGGCATCTCCAAATTGATTTATCCTTGTCACTCTTTATATATCTCCTTTAAAAACATTAATAAGGCTAACACAGTTATTTTCTAATTTTTGTGGAGGAATAAAACCCATTACATTGAAACATCTCAGCTTGTGAAGGAATACAATAAAGGTGGCATCAAAGCTCCAGAATTTGAATTTATGGTTGGCACCCTTAGAATTAAATGGTTAAAATCTGTCACAGCCAGACTCTATGTAGTTCCACATCCCATGTTATAAAGGCTGTCAGCTGTGGGAGGGGAGCCCCCTTGTGGCGAGAGCGCACAGTTGCACTATTGAGCACATGTCCCAGTGATCAGAGTTTCTTGAGCTAACACAGAGCAAAAGGCCACCTGGCAGACTGACTCAGCAGGGGATGTCTACACACGTGTGAGTCGTGTGCGTCACTAAAGAATTGTGAGTAGCTGTCGGGCCCTGCCTGGAAAGCACAGTTTTAGTCTTTTATGCCATTTAGACATTTAGTGGATGTAGAAGTGCAATGTGTATTGACCTGTTCGCTAGGTGGCTAGTTCATGCTACTAATGCTACTTGTTATGCTACATACTTGCTAGCTGTAAGCTAAACCCATTTGGTGTTTTGTGATATATTGTTGTTGTTGGGTGTATTGGCAATCAATGTCATGTACTGTAAGGGTTTGGGGGTAGTGTATGAAACTTGTGCATGTAAATGTTCATATAGGAATTCCCATTTGTAGTTCTGGTTAGATTTGAAGAAAGCTAATGAATCATAATTCATGACTCAGATGTTTATTACATTCAGTATTCTGTATATGTTCTGTTCACAGACCACACCCACACCCCTCACCACTTTGTAAGCCTGCGGTTGCATTACTGTGTTGCTGTACTGTGCTGTTAAGCTAAGGAATCACAGTAAAGACGGTATAACCTTTAACCGTGCGTCCAGTGTGTTCTGACCGACACCCCAAGGTGAACACCACTGCTATTCAGCCAACGCCTATACAGTCCTAGGTTCAACCCAAATTAACATCCCACGATCCTTGTTTAATAAAAAAAAGGAGGGTTAGACTTCTTTTTGAAGTGTGATTTTGAGGTAAATAAAATCCTGATCAAGATATCGAACTTTCCCAAACAGACTTTGCATTTTTGGAAAATGATATTTACCCACAACTTCTCCCCATAATTCAACCTTATGGAACAATAGGGTAATAACACTTAGTCAAAAATCAATTTTCAAGAGCGACTGGTTTAAACAAAAAGATTATATTCATAACAGATTTGTTGGATGATAACGGTGTCATTCTAAGTTACACAGACTTTTCAGAAAAATATTGTCTAAACTGTTCTCAAAGAGAATATAACAAATTTTGTAAACTGGTCCCACTGCCTCTGCTGCATTTGATTAGAAACCTTATGATATACAACAATTTCTCATCAATGCTTCCAAATTTATTGCTAAGACAATGTCAGCTGTTTGATAAAAATGCAATAATAAATTTATTAGTAGTTTCTTCAAAGACAAAATATTAAATAGTTATGACAGAATGGTTACATGGCATGGTTCTAATTTAGTTATTTCAGATACTCTGGATAAAGCATACTAGAAATTTATGAAATGGCCTTTTCTACCTCAAGTTAAAGAAACACACGACACACACAAGCAAAATCTATCCTGTGGCAGAATTTCTAAAAAAGAGATTTGGCTTTGAGGTGGATCAGTGTTCTTTTTGATGTGCCACCATTTGAATTACATCATATATATATATTTTTTTTATATGCATCATCTAGCATTGGGTGTCTCAGACATTATTAACATCATCACACTTTTGAGTAAATATCATATCCATTGTGCTAAATGGAGGAACGCTAAGCCTTCTCTCCCTGGTTTTATTAATGATTTTAAGATATTTTTTTCTGTGCTAAAAAAGACAAAAAGCAAATATGCCAAAAAAATTAACCAGGATAATGCCCGTCTCCTGCTATTCTAAATTTTGACTTATGCTGAGGCTAATATATTGTTAAGTAATGCAGCTACTTCAGTTAGGCTACTAGCAGGTTGCTGAGTAGACATCTGTGTAGTGGTTTATTTGAAATCTACCACTTTTTCCTTCAGTTTCCTTGTCAGGAAACAACTTCCTGTTCAACTGAAACGCCTTCCTGTTCAACTGAAACGCCTTCCTGTTCAACTGAAACGCATTCCTGTTCAACTGAAATGTCTTGGTTTTTCAGAGGAGTGTGTGAGAGCGTTTCAGTAGTGTGTGTAAGAGATAAAATTTCAGTAGTGTGTGTGAGAGCATTTCAGTAGTGTGTGTGAGAGCGTTTCAGTAGTGTTTGTGAGAGCTTTTCAGTGGTGTGTGTAAGAGATAAAATTTCAGTAGTGTGTGTGAGAGCATTTCAGTAGTGTGTGTGAGAGCGTTTCAGTGGTGTGTGTGAGAGATAAAATTTCAGTAGTGCATGTGAGAGATAAAATTTCAGTAGTGTGTGTGAGAGCGTTTCAGTAGTGTGTGTGAGAGCGTTTCAGTGGTGTGTGTAAGAGATAAAATTTCAGTAGTGTGTGTGAGAGCATTTCAGTAGTGTGTGTGAGAGCGTTTCAGTAGTGCGTGTGAGAGATAAAATTTCAGTAGTGTGTGTGAAAGCGTTTCAATAGTGTGTGTGAAAGCGTGAGAGCGTTTCAGTAGTGTGTGTGAGACATAAAATTTCAGTAGTTTCTGTGAGAGCGTTTCAGTAGTGTGTGTGAGAGATAAAATTTCAGTAGTTTCTTTGAGAGCTTTTCAGTAGTGTCTGTGAGAGATAAAGTTTCAGTAGTGTTTGTGAGAGCTTTTCAGTAGTGTGTGTGAGAGCTTTTCAGTAGTGTGTGTGAGAGATAAAATTTCAGTAGTGTGTGTATGAGAGTGTTTCAGTAGTGTGTGTGACAGCGTTTCAGTAGTGCGTGTGAGACAAAATTTCAGTAGTGTGTGTGAGAGCGTTTCAGTAGTGTGTGTGAGAGATAAAATTTCAGTAATAATGTCTCTTTCGGCACCTCATAAGTTAGTTTAGACACCTTTACACTAAGGCAATGAGTTGGTTCACATGTTTGTTTTGAGAAACCTTTAAATTAACTTTGGCAACTTTAATGTTAATAGAGATCAATATAAATTTTCTAGTTTTGGACAAACAGAAAAGTATAGTAACAAATTCATGATTCAAAATAATAACAAAATAATTTTTTATGCCACCATGAGTTTACAACTCAACTGGAATCCAAAAAGTTCTGGATGGGGTACTCTATCACAGGATTTCCATGCATTAATCAGCTGAAACAATAAAATAAAAATAAACCATGGCTTACCCCTTGGTGAATGATGCTTCCAAATTATGTTGGCATCAGGTCGACCAACTGCCAGGCACATAAGATTGACGTTGCTGCCTTCATTCACCGTGACGTCCTTTGATATGTTAGTGATCCTGGCAGGTACTGAGGGTAGAAAGAAGAATCGTGATTGATGTTTTTACTCTAATTAATGACAAATAAGCGAAGTACTTGCTATTGCATGTGGTCAGACCCATGATGAGGTTAAAAATAACCCCAGGGACGGGGACTCAATTAGCATGAAATTAGCTGACAAATCTCTCAATTCTCTGGCTCGGTGTGACGTTATACATGATTGATTTTCTTCATCATGTATCTATGCCACATTGCTCATTAGACAAGCATCAGACTAATTTGAAGTACGACAGGATTTTAACTTTCACCAAGGAAATTTGATTTGTGTGTGTGGCAGGCTCATTGATTGAGTGTGCTCTGTAAGAGGATAACCTCAAGTCAAGGGTTAGACGTTACTGTCCTTCACTGTAATTTAACTCTCTCATATTGACTTGAACTTTAAAACCACATTAGCCCAAAGTGCTGGGTTGACATTCATAGAAGAAAAGATGAGAATGGGCATGTGCCTTAAATGATCATAAATAATTTCATATCAAGAAAACAAAAATACAACAGTACAAACCTGGTCCTCAGTGATCCAGGTCATCGTAGTCTAAGGAGCTTGGAAAGAAAAGCGTCTGGACTTCTTTAAGTTGCTTGAAGACGTTTCACCTCTCACCCAAGAAGCTTCTTCCATTCTAGGGAAGAACGGAAGAAGCTTCTCGTATGAGCGGTGAAGAACGGAATGTTCAAGGGAAGAATGGAAGAAGCTTCTCGGATGAGAGGTGAAATGTCTTCAAGCAACTTAAAGAAGTCCAGACGCTTTTCTTTCCAAGCTCCTTATAGTACAAACCTGGCCATATTTATAGTATTAGGCAATAATGTTACTGTGTTGTGAAAAAGTGTTTGCCTCTTTCCTGATTTCCTATATTTTTGTCACACTTAAATGTGATTATTAAGCAAATTTAAATATTAGACAAAGATAACACAAGTAAACACAAAAGTTTCTAGATGAAGGTGTTTATTATTAAGGAGAAAGAAATTGAAACATAATTGGCCCTGTGTGAAAAACTGATTGTCCCCTAACTCTAAAATTGCGACTTCTGAGTTATTCAGGAATGCACTGATAGAATGACAGAAGGAGCGAGGTGTTGCACCAAGGTTGAATATAAGAAAAACGTTTTTTAATCATGCAAAGCTACTATTGAACACTCCAAGAAAAATATGATGTTAGAAATAACTATTATAGGGCTTATTTCACTGGACTATAAAGTGATCCATTTTATCAGCCATTATTTTGCAGGCATGGTAATGTTTTGGTCCTCATGTCCTCACCTGCTGCTTCTCTTTTTGTTTGTTGTTGCTCATTGTCCCTGCCTTCCCTTTTTGTACGTTTGTGTGCGTGTGTGTGTGTGCCCATGTTCTCGCCTTCATACGAACATGGGGCCTGGACAGTTTTCCACTCTGAAGCCAGCCACACCTGACAATGATCACATGTTTGTAGCTCATCACTAGAGACCTATTTAACAGAGTGGCTGTGCTTCAGTCAGCACTGGATCGTTATGTGATAACAGTCAGCTCGTGCAACTGTGTCTTGGCAAATAAGGAGAACCATGTGGAGGGAGCCATGTGTGTTTTTGTAAATATTGCTGTGGAAGCTGTGAAGAAAGAAGCTTTTGGAAGAGGATTTACTGTACTGGAAGCTGGGAAGTCACTGCTGAGAAGATTACGTTTATTAGAACTGTTTTACACTCTAAATAAATTCACTGTCTTCATTCTGGAAGTCCTGCATTTGGGTCCTGTTTTCCTGACAGACTTGACAGAATGATCCAGCCAGAATGGACCCAGTGGATTCGAGCCCTGTCAAGCGTATGCTATCGATACAGGAAGACCGACTGGATGGACACAAAAAAATATTACAACACATTTCCAAGGAGCACACTTTGCGGAGATGCTTAAGATGCTTGAGTCTGGTTTATTCACTATGTTCTCAGTGTATCTTATAGTTTCTAGTTTAGTTTGCTTACACACTGGAGTTTATTCAGTATTTCTAGTTTAGGCTGTCTTGGGTGTTGGCCCAGTTCATGTCTTTTTATCATCTCTGTGTCTTTCCCTCAGCATTCCCCTAGTTAGGTCAGTCTTGTCTTGATGTTTGTCTAGTTGCCCGTTTCTCCAGTCATGGGCCCCATTTCTCCTCCCTCTTCTTCCTGGGTTTCGTCTGTCTGCGTCCCACTACTTCCTGTTTCAGTTTGACAGTCTCTTGTCCTATGTTTCATGTTCCGCTGTGCCTCCCCTGTCTTGTTAGTTTATGCTCAGTCTGTTTCCTCCTGTGGTTTGTTCCCTCATTTGCCCTTGTGTATATTTATGTCAATGTCGGCCTCTGTCCTGCGCCGCAATCTCCCTCATTCATGGCTGTGTGTTCTGTTCATTAGTTTAGTTCTGATGTTTTCCCAGTTTTGTTTTTGTATTAGGACATCCAACAATAAAGCAGTGTTTCAGTTGTTCTGCCTATTGAGTCTGCATTTTGGGTCCAATCCCCTTCTCTCGTGACATTAACAGCTGTGTTTTGTTCATATTCAGGAAACTGTGTAGCATGTAGAGGGAGCCAAGTGTGTTTTTGTAAATGTTGCTGTGGGAGCTGTGGCAACAGCTTTTGAAAAAGTATTCACTGCACTGGAAGCTGGAAAGTCACTGCTGATATTGAAACTGTTTTGCACTGTATTGTTTTACACTCAAAATAAACTCATTGTCTTCGTTCTGGAAGTCCTGCATTTGGGTCCTGTTTTCCCAACAGGCTTCACAGATAATTTACACCATCAAGATGGCATCACTACTTCTCATTTTTCGGAACTCTTTTGTGACAGATTTTTAGGGCTGGGCCATATCATACCGTTCGCGGTAATACTGGTGTAATTTTGGGCAACGATAGGAAAATGAAATATCGCGATAGAATGTGGGTAAAACGCGCATGCGCAGTGCCTATGTTTACATACGCACATGGGGGTGACGCAGAATGAGAAGAGCGAAAGTGGATCGTTAAATGAAACGGATGAACCAGAATTGGTTTGTAAAAATGCTGCAACTTCAGTGGTGTGGAACTGGTTTAGCTTTCGTCCGTCAGATACACAACAAAGCACTATTTTTGGTAGAGCATGCTAGCGGGCTGTCGTTATTACCGTGTTTTTGGAAAATACGGCACACTTAAAAACAATCCTTTGATTTTTCTGAAAATCGACACCGTCCCTTATAATCCCGCGTGCCTTATGTATGAATTCTGGTTGTGTTTACTGACTTCGAAACGATTTTATGTGGTACACGGCGCTCGAAAATCTGTCAAATGTTTTAGTACGACTTTGCTAAGCTACGAACCCGCACCGCTTGATGGATTGTCGGAGCATTACGGCTATCGTAGGCAGGAGCCTCGCAGAGTGATACGTACTGTGCTTCAACATAATATTACCGTATTGTGTGTGTATAACCTCTTTTTAAGTTTTGTGGATATTATACATGGTTATGCTGAGGATATGTCGGCCAGTTTCCACTGGAAATGCCTTTTGGTTAAACTGTCAGCAAGGAATATGCACTGTTACATTTTTATATAACTTTAATGCACATAAAAAACAGCTGCTTGTTTAAGTGAAAATACATTGATGGAGTTTCTTGCACTAATAAAGTTGGGGAGTTGTAAAGTATTTTGTCTAGTGTCAATTATATCGTCAGTTATATCGTTATCGCACATTTTCAAATGTATATCATGATAAATATTTTTGGTCATATCGCCCTGCTCTACAGATTTTGTTCATTTTTATGGACAGAATTTCTTCTCAGCTTCTCATCTCTGCTTTTGAAGATGATGCAGTTCTGTTGGCTTCATCAGGAGGTGGCCTCCAGTTCGCACTGGAGCGGTTCAGAGCTAAGTGTGACCCGATGTAAATGAGAATCAGCACCTCAAAGTCTTAGACCATGGTCCTCTTCCAGAAGTGCCCATTCCAGCTCAGGGGCCAGTCAAGTGGAGGAATTTAAATATTATGGGGTCTTGTTCACTAGTGAGGGGAGCGGGAGATTGGCAGACAGAGTTGGACTGCGGCTGCAGTGATGCGGATGCTGTACTGTTGCCTTGCGTTAAACTGCAATTAAGAGACTTCTCTATCTTTTGCTTACAGCAGTTAAACTAATGCCATGGAATGAATGTAGTGATGATTCAATGAGAGGAAAATGCAACACGCTGGACTTTTAAGAAGTTTTAAATGGGATGGGATGGTTGTGGTTGGTGGTGTGGTTTGGAACCATTGTTTTCAGACATAGTGACCACAGAATTTAATGAAGTAGCATCTGTTTGCAGAGTAGGTGAAGGGTCTCCAGCTTGATAATGCCAGTTGGCAGGTGATTGAAAAAACATACCTCCCCTGCCACCGGGCTTGCTAAGTTGTGGCTTGTGGCTGGGGATGCATCAGCCTTCATGTCAGCACAGCCAAGGTTTTATAGTAAGTAGTTAAATAGAAAATGAAATCCAGAGGCGATCAAAGGAGGAAACGAATGCTTTCCTTTAATATTTGTTGAACATCTAGGCACAAGTGCTGAGAATGATTTTCTCTACAACATTTTTTTCTAATTTTAACCTTCATTCTACTGATAAATGGGTTTCATTCACATGGAAAGGAACAGAAATGCTACAATGTGTTATCCTAATGACACAAGAACAAGTACATAATGATATAGTATGCATTGCTAGAATGACTTGCAATGATGTGTTTGAGAAGATAAATCATACATTTATGACAAATGCCAGTGTCAGAAAATGCAATAGCAAAATGTGTAGATGGATATTTCTGGATGTTTGCAAAGTAGGTACCCAAAGTAAGCCAAGCAACAACATCCATGCTCATCTTCCCACTCCTACTAAGGGGATTCGGAAGGATTGGGAGCCCTTACTCCCAATTTACTTCAGCAGAGGTAGCACAATTATCATTTAACCTACTTCAAGTCCTGATTTAAAAACAGAAACTAACAAGACATACTCCAAGAATGTGCCTCCACCAAAACAGCTCACTCTCCGGGGAGTATTTACTTAAGTAAATGAATAAGTATTGTATTTTTTCTTTTATTTCATAAATATACGCTTAGAAGTTTGTATTGCAATAAAACTCAGAATGTAGGAGTTGGCAGTGGATAATAGGCATTGATTTGGGTTGTTTCGCGTTTGCTCATAGGGGGTTGTCTGTTTCTTTGGGTTTCTCTGTTTTCTTTGTATTATTGTAAGGTCTTTACCTTACAATACAAAGCCCTAAATAAAATTGAATTGAACTGAACTGAAAAACTGGATATGACCTTCACTTAACTTATACAATGTTTGACTTAACTTATATAATATTATATATTATTCTGCAGTATATTTGTGACAACTAGCCATTTAATTATCTTAAAAATACGTTCTTTACTGTTACAACACATTTTAGGATCAGCCAGATGTAAAATATAAAAGTGAGATCAGTTGTCAAATGTGACATGATGTTTGGATAAAAAGTTATAATATGATAATTAAAATACCTATACACCAGTATAAATTTTCTAAATGTTGCCAATAGAAACAAAGGTAGAGGAATTTTAAGGAAAGTTTCAAAGACAAAAAACATTTTAGTAAAGTTTTACCTTATTTGACCTAGAAAAAAAAGTAACATGTCCAAATGCGATATTCCTATATATCTTTCCCTATATGACTTTATGTTGTCAATACAAACAACTGCAATAAGAAAGTTTTATAAAGCTCTGTAGAACATTGTTATCTCTTTGACAGCCAAAGGTTCAAAGCAACAGAACTTGGCCAGTAGCATTTTGCAAACATATGTAAATCCAGATTTATAGCATTATCAATCTGTAAAATGTTATCTTTGATTTAGTGGAGTTTTCGGCTTTGTGACATCTGAAAAGTTTGCCTGTATTGGGTCTGTGGAACTCAATACTATATCAGAGTCATTTTTATAGCTTTAACACTTTTATACACTTAACTGACACAAAGTCAAAGTCAGAAAGTCAGGAATGTACCAAAAAAGACCAACAGATCAGAAAGACCAACACAAGGAGTTTCTTGATCACATGTAGTTTAAAGATGTAGTGTAAAACCAAGGGGTGTCTTAGTGCTAAAGTCTACAGACAAACCACATCAGATTATTTTTTAGTCTATGCTCCAACCTGTGACCACATCTTTTGAGTAAGGACAATGTATGTATGGTGTGGTATGGTGGCTAAATTCAACTTAGAGACAAGCTGAAGAGTAAGAAAGGGGACCAGGTTAAGGTAACATGAATAACATGACTTCTTTATTTGGCTGGCTGATACAGGTTGATAGTATTTTAACCCTTTAAGACCTACCATAGAACCAAGTCCGCCAGAGCTTACTTTATATTTTTACATGCTGTAGTGCCATTTTTGGGAGCATTTCAGGTTGCTATACATCAATACAACTGTTATAGCCCAAATTTTAATAATATGTATGCATTAAGTCCATAGTAACTACAGTAACTACAGTAACTACAAAAAGTGCAATAAACTACAAAAAAAGTGATAATCGTTTTTGGTTTTTTTACATATATTTCTACTTAGAGAAATTCAAGAGGGTTATCCCTCAAAACTTTAAATACAAAAAAGTTGCAAAAAATAATTTACAACAGGAAATTTATTTTGAGTGTCTTCATAGTTTTATTTTTGAGATACACCAATTTTTGATATACTGCAGAAGAAACGAAAATAAATCCTATAATGCAAATTTGCAAAGAAAACAGCCTGTGCGTCAAAATAAACTATTTAAAGCAGTTCAATTTGAGTTCTAAGCATCCCAGAAACTATTCAGAAAAGCATGAAGTCTAACATGTCTTTTAAAAACACCAGTATAGGCTTATAAGGCCTATAAATAAAAAACTACATTTTCCGTGAAAATGGCGTCACTTCCTGTTTCGGGCAGGTAATGGCGGACATGCGATAGTTCGCGCTGACATCTATTTCAATGTAGGAAGTGTTATGAACCGCTGATCGGATTGGCAAAGCGTGTTTCTGGAATATTATGTTTTTGTTGCTGCAAGCGCTTTTTATCCAATTTTTGCAAAGCTATATGTGGAAGGAAAACGTGACCTAGGACAAGCTGATGGCATAAGATGTAAGTACAACTCCTCCGGTTTCATATGCAAAACAAATTATTGTGCTAGCTTACGTGGTTCCGGTTCTACAGGGATTTAAAAATAGTTACGCAAAACGGAGCGTGCCCGCTCCGACCGGCTTTAAAGGGTTAACAGAAAATTGTTTTTCAGTGTTGTTAGTGTCCTTTTTAAGGGTAATAATTTGTGCCACCTTGTATTTTGTCATCTCCTTGTCATGTCAAAAATTCATCACGCATTGGTTGAGTAGTTGTCAAACAACTAACAGATCTCAGATGTCAGTTTTTGTGAAGATGCGTGTGTGCCAACCAAGACCTTTTGCATTTATAACAACAATAAACCATGGTTCACTCCTAAACTCCAACATATTTGCAAGGCCAAGGAGAATGCCTACAGAAGCAGTGAAATATGGTATCTAACCAGATACTTACTCTGGATGGCATTACCTTGGCCTCCAGTAACACTTTATCTTGGAGTTATTTTTGACCAACAAATATTTAGGACTGCTTTCTTCCATTTGCACGATATCTCTAAAATTAGAAATATCTTCTCTCAGTGACGCTAGCTAGAAAAGCTAGTTCATGCATTTATTACTTCTAGGCTCAACTATTGTAATTCATTATTATCAGTGTGTCGTAAAAACTCCACAAAAAGCCTTAAGTTAATCTGAAATGTACTGACTGGAACTAGAAAGAGAAAGCATATTTCTCCTACATTGGCTTTCCTTCACTGACTCCTTGTTAGTGATGGTAAATTTGATTCTTTTTACTGAATCGAGTTTTAATGAGTCACTCACCAAAGTGAATCGGGTTTTTTGAGTCATTTGAGTCACTGAGTCAGTTGACCAGAGAGTGCAAAAAATGTACATTTTCACTCAAACTTAATTTGTTTCTCTTTTAATGTAAATCCTACTGCTAAGATGAGTGATTCTTAAAGAAAACAACTATTTTATATAGCAAAAAGAGCAAAAGAATTTCTAAAGGAACATTTCTTTTGTTTATTTTTATTTTATTAGTATTTTCCTTACATGTGTCAAATATATATTTTCTCATCTAAATGTCCACTGGCGCTGTGAGCCAGGGGGCGGTAGTGCGCCTTAACATTGGTTTCCAACCAAGAAGAAGAAGAAGAAGAAGCTGCGAGCCAGGAGGGAGGGGGTGAGTGAGTGAGTGAGTGATTCGTTCGCTCTATGATTCAGCACAGGAGGGAGGGGGTGAGCGAGTCATGAGTGATTCGCTCGCTCTATGATTCAGCACAGGAGGGAGGGGTGAGCGAGTCATGAGTGATTCGCTCGCTCTATGATTCAGCACACAGGAGGGAGGGGTTAGCGAGTCATGAGTGATTCGCTCGCTCTATGATTCAGCACAGGAGGGAGGGGTTAGCGAGTCATGAGTGATTCGCTCGCTCTATGATTCAGCACAGGAGGGAGGGGTTAGTGAGTCCTGAGTGATTTGCTTCCCCCCACGATTCAGCGCAGGAAGGGAGGGGTGAGTAGCTCAAATGTGCTGTTAGCATGTTAGCAGAGCGATGCTACTGTGAACCGAGGAGCTATTGTCTTGATGTGAGCTTCTACTTAGGGTTTTTTCTTCCAGTTCAGAGCAGAAATGTTTTTGTTAAGATACTGGATGTTGTGTTTTTCTTCACAATTTGAATTATAAGCTAGATATATTTCTACTAATGAAATTAGTTTGCTAACAGCAACAGGGATGAGTCAGTGAGTCAGTTGCGCTTGTGAATCATGATTCATGAGTCAGTAAAGTGATTCTCGAGTATTGAACGATTCGTTCATGATTCGCGCATCACTACTCCTTGTTAAATCCAGAATTGAATTCTGCTGCTCATATACAAGGTCTTTAATAATTAGGTAATTAATAATTAGACCTTATTGTATCATATCACCCCATTAGAGCACTTTGCTCTCGCACTGCAGGCTTACTTGTTGTCCCTAGAGTATGTGAAAGTAGAATGGGAGGGAGAGCCTTTATGTTTTCAGGCCCTCTTCTATGGAACCAGCTTCCAGTTTGGATTCAGGAGACAGATACTATATTTACTTTTAAGATTTTTTTGCTAAAGCATATAGTTAGGGATGGATCAGGTGACCCTGAATCCTGTTGCAGTAGGTGTATGCTGCATGCTCAAGGCATCAGGGGAATCCCTGATGCCTGGTGTATTTCTCCTTTAGTCACCTTTCTCAATCAATATGTGTTAATAGACCTCTATGCATTGAAACATACTTGTTATTAATCTCTGGCTCTCTTCCGCAGCATGTCTTTTATCCTGTCTTCCTTCTCTCTCCCCAACCGGTGGTGGCAGATGGCCACCCCTCCCTGAGCCTGGTTCTGCCAGATGTTTGTTCCTGTTAAAAGGGAGTTTTTCCTTCCCACTGACGCCAAATTGCTTGCTTATAGGGGGCTATATGATTGTTAGGTTTTTCTCTGTATGTATATTTGTAGGGTCTACCTTAGAATATAGAGCGTCTTGAGGCGACTGTTATTGTGATTTGGTCTACGAATAAAACTGAAAAAATTGAATTGATGTCATGTGTGAGAAGCAGGAGTCACATAGAGAATCAAAGACAGCGGCAAACAAACTCCTTGGATTTTGTAGTACTGATTTCAGACGCATTTAAAGAGCTCATTCATTCTGAAATACAGCACCTTTGTGGCTTCTGCTTTTATGAAACTTCTAGGTAAAACAAGACAATTAGAAATTTTTAAGTGCAATCAAACATTTGATTTATTCCAGATGTGAATAGAGAGTGTGAAGAAAATAAAGGAAACATAGCACCTCTACTCAGAGTTGTTTTAGGATGACTCTGAACCTTTGACATATGCCAACATCAAAGCCTCTGCTCCTGTGCTAACAGTCACCAAATCTATAATAGATGCTAACTCTTCCGTCATAGCAAATTATTATGCATCTGTAACATAAAAGGAATCACTGTCACTGAGTTTTCTAATCTGCCATCTTATCTCAGAGCAATAGACATCCATGACAGTTAACTTTGTCAGATTTAGTGTTCTTGTCAGGGGTTGTTGTTAATTCAGAGGCACACTCAACTCCAAGGGAAGGAAGCAGAAAGAGATCCGAACCTTCGAGCATGAGAAATGCGATGAAACACAAAGGCAGAGGCTGTGGGTGGGGGGCTACTCATGCTCCGGTGAAGTGGAAAAAAACTAAGTTTGTTTTCCTGCTGATTGGTAGAAGGCACAACACCCTCTTTCACAGTACCAGCTTTCTCAGTTCAAAGGCACCTTTTCATATGGGACCCATTGTATGTCATGTTCCAGGATCCAGTCTAAAGTAATAATAGTAGCACTGAAGTGAAACCAAATGCAAGAGCATGATGCATAGTGTAAATGTATTACCTTGTGATCAGCACTACAAACACGTTGACTAAGATAGCTCTTTAATTCCTTACAAGTACAGACTTCACATGTTCATTTTATTGAATATGGGTGGCTACCAGTGCTGGTGTTGTACCTCTTTTAGTATTTCCTGGTTAATGCATTTTTAACATCTAATAACATAATGTGGAGCTCTTTAAATTGTGACGCTGTACAGGGGTGACCGTGGCTCAGGGGGTTGGGAAGGGCACCTGTAACCGGAAGGTTGCTGGTTCGATCCCCGGCCTCTCTGTCCTGGTTGTTGTGTCCTTGGGCAAGACACTTTACCCTACTGCCTACTGGTGTTGGCCAGAGGGACCGATGGCGCGATATGGCAGCCTCGCTTCTGTCAGTCCGCCCCAGGGCAGCTGTGGCTACAACCGTAGCTTGCCTCCACCAGTGTGTGAATGTGAGCGTGAATGAATAATGTCATTGTAAAGCGCTTTGGGTGCCTTGAAGAGCGCTATATAAATCCAATGCATTATTATTATTATTATTACCCACTTTTACACTGTTTATGAAAAGGCAGCATATTAACATTTTTCCACCTTGAGTACAAGAGCTGACAGTGTCTCAGTAGTAGATGCTAACCAGATTATTCTTTTTGTCTTTCTCCACAAAAGAATATTTATGCTAACTTTAATTCACATGTTGACTTCTGAAAACATTTGAAATGCTACTATAGCCAGCCTTGGTGTAATTATTGTACAATCCAGCATGAATAAACAGGATGAGAAGGGCTAACGAGCAATGATGGGAACTGATAGGAATTTAGTGATTCAGATTCCATTATCAATATCACCTATCAATTGGATTCCTTACTAGTTCTCTTATTGATTCTCACTGGGTTCTCATTGGCTCCACGTTGAGAGTCACCACCATTGCTAAGCAGCATATTAAACAGATTACATTTATGCAAATTAAATGGTGTGTGGTCAAATGTGCAAGTTGGAGGTATTTCCACTTATTGTAATGATCACTATTGGGGTTATTACTAAAAATAGTAATGTGTTACATGTATTGCATACAACATTTTTCTTACAAATAATGCGGTACATTACTTAATTACTTGTAGCAGTTGGAAGAATGGTGCAGCAACAGAAAATCAATGAAAAACAATCATTTTCAATCTTAATCTTTGAAACTAACCACACTTCTGAAATGTGCATGTACAAAATGTATAGAAAACAAAATTATAAGTTCTCACTCACTATTTTCTCAAGTCTGCAAAATAAGTGAAGTGTGTTCTGATGGTTGTATATTTCGGAGAACCATATTTTTGTTGGAGTCAGTAGAAAATGAATTCTGGATCTGACCTTGTGTGCCTTGTGCCTTCAATGCTCAGTGTCTGCTGCCAGCAGGAGTGTTATATCAGTAATGACTTTTGGAACCACTTCATGGGAGTCAGTACAGCAGATACTACAATTAAACTATACGGCTATATAACACATACAGGAGTTTTATAGCATTGTAGCAGTATACCATGAAAACACTGTTCCCTCATTAGGTTTATCATTCCGCATGCTGACTATGCTTAAACCAAATGCTGCCAAATCAAGACTCCTCCCCAACCACCATTAGGTATTTGAATTCATTACCATTAGACAGTGCCCTGATATTGTGCACTTTCGGTTTGTCTCAGCCGAGAAGCAAAAACTAAACCCAGAAAAATTTGCTCATTATCTATCTAAAGGATGTCGCTGATGGCTCACAGAAAAAGAAAAGCAGGTTTATACATTTTTAAAAAACAACTAGATCTTGCATGGACATTGGTGTATTGCCAAAGATATATGCAAAGGTTTTATCCTGGGAATTAGTTTGGGTTCAGTGATAACTTGTTTGCTCATGTTACGGCTCATAAATGTGCAAATGATCCTTCATGCAATTCAAGCCTGCAAAAAGCATGGAATTCAAGCCTGCAAATTTAAGAATACATACTTTTCAGACTGTAATAGAAGCTGTGCTCTGGGCATGCTAAGTACATGTAAAGGGCTGAAAATGTTATTTATCAATAGCAATGCAATATTACGATATTGCATGAGTGTTATCAAGAGAACATTATAGCTCAGCAAGTACGACCACAAATTTCTGGATCAAAATTCAAAATAGACAAAACCTTCAGTGTTAAGGTGTGGACAGATAAAATGTGTGAGGCTTCAGCAAAGCCTCAATAGTTACGGGCAACCCTAAGGCATTAAGTAATGTGTCAAAACAGTCCAGTGTGGCTCTCAGCCTCAACTTACAATTCTATTCACTTCTAAAGTACAGATGAAGGGAGCTCACACCACAATTCTGCAAAATTAAATGATTGCAGCAAATATGTGTGTATATCAAATCAAAATCAAATCGAAATTTATTTATATAGCACATTTAAAAACAACAGTTTTGATCAAAGTGCTTCACAAATTAAAAAAAATAAAAAATAAAATAAGACAAATACAACGCAAGACAAGACAAACGTAGAAACCAACCAAATGATAATCAAACTATCTTACATCAAAGCCAGAGTAAAAAGATGGGTCTTTAAATGAGATTTAAAAGACTGAACAGTCTCAGAAGAGCGAATGGCAATAGGGAGGTTGTTACACAGTCTAGGAGCTACAATAGCAAAGGCACGGTCGCCTCTGGTTTTCAACCTAGACTTAGGTTGCATTAAAAGCATCTGGTTAGAAGATCTTAGTGCTTTTATAGGATTATACAAATGAAGAAGTTCTGTTAAATAGCTAGGGGCAGTGTTATTTAAGATTTTTCTAAGTGAATAAAAGAATTTTAAAATCAATGCGAAATTTCACAGGAAGCCAGTGTAACTTGGCTAAAACTGGAGTCATATGATCATGCATTCTGGCACCCGATAAAAGGCGTGCAGCAGCGTTCTGTACTAATTGCAACCGGTGAAGAGAGTAGTCCAGTAGTCCAGTCTAGAGGTAATGAATGCATGAATAAGCTTTTCAAGGTCTTTGGGGGAGAGGAAAAGGCTTAGCTTTAGAAATTTGACGTAGCTGATAGAAGCTGGATTTAACCACAGTAGATACTTGTTTCTCTAATTTGAAGGAACTATCCAGGAGTATCCCAAGGTCTCTTACAACGTTGGAGAGGTAGCTAGCAAGTGGGCCAAGGGTAACAGTTAGTTGGTTCAATGGAATATGGCTGTCAAAGACAATAACTTCAGTTTTACTGTCATTCAAGGTTATGACAGTAAACAGAGTTTTGAGATAGCCAGGTTCTCACATCATGAAGACAGTTAAACAATGTATGCAATGGATCTCTGATATTCAAACCCAAAGGGAAATAAATTTGAATGTCATCGGCATAACAATGGAAAGAAATATTATATCCCAAGGGCAACATGTACAGAGAGAATAGCATAGGGCCCAAAACAGACCCCTGGGGCACACCACAGAGAAAAGGAGCAGAGGAGGAGGAGTATTGCCCCATTGTGATAGAGAATGACCTCTCTGAAAGATAAGATTTAAACCATGATAAGGCTGTGCCCTTAAGGCCAACTACTTGCTCTAACCTTGATAATAAAATGTTATGATCTAGTGTGTCAAACGCAGAAGTCAAATCCAGTAAGACTAGAACCATAGAGCAACCCGAGTCTGTGGTTAAAAGGAGATCATTAAAAACTCTTAGCAAAGCTGTCTCAGTACTATGTCGAGGCTTGAAGCCCGACTGGAATTTTTCAGAAATACCATTGGAGTCTAAGAAGGTCTGAAGTTGTTTATAGACCACTTTTTCCAGGATCTTTGACATAAAGGGAGGCTTATAAATCGGTCTATAATTTGAAAGAACACAGGGGTCAAGATTAGTCTTCTTAATAACGGGTTGCACAACAGCATGCTTGAAGGCAGACGGTACGCAGCCCGAAGACAATGATGCATTCAAAATTAATAAAATACAAGGCCCAATAGTATTCAACGCTTCCTTAAAAATACGGGCAGGGAGAATATCATGTGGGGAATTGGAGATTGTTAAGTGGTCAATTATTTCCTTTACATCAGAAAGAGTCACAGCCTCAAACTGCTGAAGGACAGCAGAGCATTTAGAAGCTGGAACTTGATGTGGAACTACCGATAAAAACGGGGCTCTTAAAGTAGTAATTTTTTCAATAAAATACCTTAAAAAACTTTCACATATACATATACATACACACACACACACACACACACACACATACACATATATATATAAAAACACCCAGCACACCCCTGCGGGCGGTTTATCCTTCAAGCTCGGGTCCTCTACCAGAGGCCTGGGAGCTTGAGGGTCCTGCGCAGTATCTTAGCTGTTCCCAGGACTGCGCTCTTCTGGACAGAGATGTCCGATGTTGTTCCCGGGATCTGCTGGAGCCACTCGCCTAGCTTGGGAGTCACCGCACCTAGTGCTCCGATTACCACGGGGACCACCGTTACCTTCACCCTCCACATCCTTTCGAGCTCTTCTCTGAGCCCTTGGTATTTCTCAAGCTTCTCGTGTTCCTTCTTCCTGATATTGCTGTCATTCGGAACCGCTACATCGATCACTACGGCCGTCTTCTTCTGTTTGTCTACCACCACTATGTCTGGTTGGTTAGCCACCACCATTTTGTCCGTCTGTATCTGGAAGTCCCACAGGATCTTAGCTCGGTCATTCTCCACCACCCTTGGGGGCATCTCCCATTTTGACCTTGGGACTTCCAGGTTATACTCGGCACAGATGTTCCTGTACACTATGCCGGCCACTTGGTTATGGCGTTCCATGTATGCCTTGCCTGCTAGCATCTTGCACCGTGCTGTTATGTGCTGGATTGTCTCTGGGGCATCTTTACACAGCCTGCACCTGGGGTCTTGCCTGGTGTGATAGACCCCAGCCTCTATGGATCTTGTACTCAGAGCTTGTTCTTGTGCTGCCATGATTAGTGCCTCTGTGCTGTCTTTCAGTCCAGCTTTGTCCAGCCACTGGTAGGATTTCTGGATATCAGCCACCTCCTCTATCTGCCGGTGGTACATACCGTGCAGGGGCCTGTCCTTCCATGATGGTTCCTCGTCTCCCTCCTCTTTCTTGGGTTTCTGCTGCCTGAGGTATTCACTGAGCACGCTGTCAGTTGGGGCCATCTTCGTGATGTATTCTTGGATGTTCGTCGTCTCATCCTGGACTGTGGTGCTGACACTCACCAGTCCCCGGCCCCCTTCCTTCCGCTTAGCGTACAGCCTCCGGGTGCTGGACTTGGGGTGAAACCCTCCATGCATGGTCAGGAGCTTTCTTGTCTTGATGTCAGTGGCTTCTAGGTCCTCCTTTGGCCAGCCTATTACCCCAGCAGGGTACCTGATCACGGGCAGGGCGTAGGTGTTGATGGCCCGGATCTTGTTCTTACCGTTCAGCTGACTCCTCAGGACTTGCCTGACCCTCTGCAGGTATTTGGTGGTTGCAGCCTTTCTAGCGGCCTCTTCATGGTTCCCATTCGCCTGCGGGATCCCCAGGTACTTGTAACTGTCCTCTATGTCTGCAATGTTGCCTTCTGGTAGTGCGATCCCCTCAGTTCTGACTACTTTCCCTCTCTTTGTTACCATCCGACTACACTTCTCCAGTCCGAACGACATTCCAATGTCATTGCTGTATAGCCTGGTAGTGTGCATCAGTGAATCGATGTCTCGTTCACTCTTGGCATACAGCTTGATGTCATCCATGTACAGGAGGTGGCTGACAACCGCTCCGTTTCGTAGTCGGTATCCGTAGCCAGTCTTGTTAATGATCTCACTGAGGGGGTTCAGGCCTATGCAGAACAGCAGTGGGGACAGAGCAACTCCTTGGTAGATCCCACACTTGATGGTGACTTGTGCTATGGGCTTGGAGTTGGCCTCTAGTGTTGTACGCCACATCCCCATTGAGTCCCTGATGAAGGCTCTTAGGGTCCTGTTGATCTTGTACAATTCTAGGCATTCCAGGATCCAGCTGTGGGGCATTGAGTCATAGGCCTTCTTGTAATCAATCCAGGCTGTGCACAGGTTGGTCAGTCTAGTCTGGCAGTCTCGGCTTACTGTACTGGTGTTTTGCGCCTCTGGTATTCTTGCCAATCCCTTTCTGTGCCCCGCTCATGTATTGACCCATGTGCCTGTTCATCTTAGCCGATATGATGCCTGACAGGAGCTTCCATGTAGTACTGAGGCAGGTTATTGGTCGGTAGTTGGATGGGACCGGTCCTTCTTGGGGTCCTTGGGGATCAGGACCGTCCGACCTTGGTTAGGCATTCCGGGTGTCTCTCGTTAACTAGCAGCTGGTTCATTTGTGCTGCCAGACGCTCGTGGAGTGCAGTCAGCTTCTTCAGCCAGTAGGCGTGAACCATGTCGGGCCCTGGTGCTGTCCAACTCTTCATACTGGAGACCCTTTCTTGGATGTCTGCCACTGTGATGGTTACCGGACCCTGTTCAGGGAGGTCGCTATGGTCTGCCCTCAGATCCACTAGCCACTGAGCATTGCCGTTATGGGTTGCGTCCTTCTCCCATATGCTCTTCCAGTATTGCTCCGTCTCCAGGCTTGGTGGTGCTGTTCTGTTATTGTTCCCTTGCCACTGAGAGTACACCTTTGCTGGTTCTGTGGAGAACAGCTGGTTTATTCTCCTGCCTTCTATCTCTCTGGTGTACCTCCTCAAGCGGGTGGCCAAGGCTGTGAGTCTTTGCTTGGCAGTTTCCAAGGCCTCAGGTGTGGACAGCTTGCTGTATTTCTTATGCACCTTCTTTGTCGCACCTTTCTGCAACTCCGTTAGTTGGCTAACCTCCCTTCGTGCTACTTTGCCCTCTAGCCTCCTTCTCCATGGAGGGTACTGCCCCTTGTGGCTGTTCAACTTGTAGCCAAGCATCTCACTGATCACTGCTGCCGTAGTGTAGATCAGCTTGTTAGTGTCGGTAATACATATACATACATTAGAGCTGGGCGATAGAACGATAACGATATGTATTGCAAAATAACTTTTTTCGATAGAAAAATTTAACTATTGCGATAGGCCTCATCTCTCTTTTCCTCTTAAAAGAAAAAAAAAGAACAGCCAATCCAAATTAAGTAGCGCAGAGCCAAACCAATCACAGCCGCAGCGTCACGTCACATGACTTGTTACGTACAGCACAAGTGCCAAGGCGCACATGTGTATTTGTTTGGGAAGCAGCCAGCCGGGCTGCCCAGGTAATGGAGGAAATGAGTGTGTCGACTAGAGAAAAATCAACCGAGAGCATGAGCGAAGGTTACCGAAGAAAAAACAGATGATGGTTCCAATGCCGGAGAGATTGTCGAACGGAAAGGACATAGAAGTTCCGTAGTGTGAAGGTATTTCGGCTATTTCAAGTCTGACAAAAAACAGAGTAGCGCGCACTGTAAATTGTGCCGAAAGCAAGTCTGGAAATACAATAAACCGGTGCATGCTCAATCTCTGACTGAAAGCGCTAATTCGTCAGGCCCCCCTTTGTTTTACAAGAAAAATGTTCGCGCCCCCCCACCGCACAAACACATCCTCCAAACACACACACCCATATTTTGCTCCATTGCGGTTTATTTCACACCTCAAACATTTAGTAAACAATTAAGCAAATACAAGTAAATGGCAATAAATTACAGGTAGTAATAAAATATACTACTAACTCTTTTACGCTGCGTCCACACCTACACGGGTATTTTTGAAAACGCAGCTGTTTCTATGCGTTTGGGTCTTTTGTCCACACGTGGCGGCGTTGCGATTCAAAACGGAAATTATTTAAAACTCCTTTTTGCGTTTATGTGTGGACGAGGAATACAGAGTTAAATCACATAACGACAAAGGTATGTGTTTTTTTCACGTCACGCTGTGCGCCACGTTGTGTTTACATGAGATGAATTGCAGAATGGCAGATAGAGACAAAATACTGTTAATCTGACTATCTTCAGGTTTTACACGCTTACATATACACGCAGTTACTGTCTCTCCATTTAGAAAGGCAGAGGCGTCGTGGTGTAATTATTGTACGTGTAGTTGTTTTTTTTTTTCCTGTGTAATAATTTTCAACATTGCTATCAATACATTTTTCAAAAAATGCCTCTCTGTGCAAAATGGTTTCAAAAACAAAAACAGCTGTGGGATACTGTTAGTCCGTGATTTGAACCGGGGGAACAAATTACGGAAGGATCAGCCTGATATTATTTGTATCCTGCTGTAACTTTACTGCATAAAGAGCTAACATGTCCAAAATGTCAGGAGTAGAGCTGGGCGATATAAGATTTTTTCATATCACGATATGTTTTTTTCATTGCAGGCGATAACGATATATATCACGATATAAGCCAAATAACTATATTTGTAAGATTTAAATGTGCCGTTGCTCACAAGTAAAATGTGAAATAATCAGCAGCTTGTTTTAATTAAAATATTTATTTCCCATAATAAGTTCAACAGGGTAGATGTACTTAAGGAACATGAGACTTCAGTTTCAGATAAATAAAGGCAAATATTGCAAACTGCACAAAACGCAGCCGCTAAAGCGTTTAAGTTTCAAAATAGAACAAACAAAACAGACCACTAAATTGTCAATTCCACTTAGAAACAAAATATTAATTCTAAAAATAAATCTTAGGTTGTTTTACAGAAGAACAGACAAAATTGACTAACTTTTGTCAATATCAAATAAACTGAGAACTAAAAGGAAATTCTTAATCTCTCCTTGTTGTATAGCTTAGCTTTTCAAACAGTTTTAACAGTTACTTTAGTCTGACAAAAGCCGAATGATAATTAGCGCTTTCAGTCAGAGATTGAGCATGCACCGGTTTATTGTATTTCCAGACTTGCTTTCGGCACAATTTACAGTGCGCGCTACTCTGTTTTTTGTCAGACTTGAAATAGCCGAAATACCTTCACACTACGGAACTTCTGTGGCCCTTCTGTTCGACAAGCTCTCCGGCATTGGAACCGTCATCTGTTTTTTCTTCAGTAACCTTCGCTCACGCTCTCGGTTGATTTTTCTCTAGTCGGCAAACTCCTTTCCTTCGTTACCGGGCTGCGGCTGCAAAAACAAATACACATGTGCGCCTTGGCACTTGTGCTGTACGTAACAAGTCACGTGACGTGACGCTGCGACTGTGATTGGTTCGGCTCTGCGCTACTTAATTTGGATTGGCTGTTCTTTTTTCTTTTTTTTTTTTTTAAGAGGACAAGAGAGATGAGGCCTATTGCAATAGTTTAATTTTTCTATCGAGAAAAAGTTATTTCGCAATACATATCGTTATCGTTTTATCACCCAGCTCTAGTCAGGAGTAGTTAGTCATTACAAGAAGTGTTTGTGAACTAAAAATCAAGAATGTGGGATACTGTTTGTCCGTGATTTGGAGAGCCCAGCGCATGCTCACGACGCAGGGAAAACTAATTCTGCAGGGGAGACTTACCTTGGCACTTGTGAGGGAAGATATGCTTCACCATATTTTCTAGTCTTTGGCTTGGAAGGAAGTTGGTTTGGAAACATATTTGGCAATGCTTCATCTCCTGCTTTGCGTTTGTGTGGGAGCCCCATCAAAAACCTGTCCATTATGCTAGCAGTGTCCAAACTTTCTTCTTTTTTTTTTTTTTTTTTCATACCGCGCCCCCCCTAAGGGGCGGGCCCCACACTTTGGGAACCTCTGGACTAAAGTAACTATTAAAACTGTTTGAAAAGCTAAGCTATACAACAAGGAGAGATTGAGAATTTCCTTTTAGTTCTCAGTTTATTTGATATTGAGAAAAGTTAGTCAATATTGTCTGTTCTTCTGTAAAACAAACTAAGATTTATTTTTAGAATTAAAATTTTGTTTCTAAGTGGAATTGACAATTTAGTAGTCTGTTTTGTTTTTTTATATATGTTTTTTATATATATATATATATATATATATATATGTGTGTACATACACACATACACACATATATATATATATATATATATATATATATATATGTATGTATATATATATATATATATATTTTAGTTTTGCAGTTTTCATGATTGCTGTATAAGCGTCACTGCGTTAGTCTATAACCAGGAATTCATCACCAGTGATATTTGGTTTTATGTGGACCTGGTCACAACAACACAATATTTGGTTCTGGAGTTGAATGCAACAGTGAGGTCAGCAGCAGCTTTTTATATTAGACTTGATATACTAATATCTGTAACGTGTCTTTTGAACTTGCAGGTTCTTTATTTTCATCTAACAGAACTTGTGGACTGTTGACATTTAATTGATTTAACTGTCAGTATGCTCACCACTGATGTTCAGAAGGTTGGCAGTCCAAAATTATGCTAATAAGGCTGCACAAATAAAAACAACTGAGAGTGAGCTGTCAACCGGTCAATCCAATCTGCACATGCAAAGAAGGTCACTAGTGTATTTGTTGTATACTGGATTTTTTTTCTACTGATATCTAGTGTCACCTTTGTGGTTACTAGAAACTTTGATAGGCATAAACAAAAGAAATAAAATGCTTTGGTTACAGTGTGCAGTAGATGAATACGTAGATTGCAGACATACAAGACATAGCTTTTGGTGTAGAGGATAAAAACAAGCCATTGTTTTTAAACCATTCTGGTATCATTGTATACTGCTTAAAACAAAAAAGAAACACCCTGAAAAAACAGTAGGTGAATATTTACACTTTTATGGACTAGGTTACATATTGGGAATGAGAGGATGCCTAATGAAAATTCAGTTCAAAACACCCCAAAAATCAAAGCGAGAAAAAAAATATGCTGCAGGCTAGTCTGTTTTGCTCAAATTTCATTGTAGTAACCAAGGAACCATTGCACCACTGACAATGTCTGACAATGAGTGTAAGACTTTAATCCGGATACACGATAGAGGTTGGAGTGCCAAATCTAAAACTAGTGTAAAAAAACATTCCTGATTTGGGGGTTGTCTCATTGTTATCCATCTAGTGCACCTGTTGTTAATTACATTAATACCCATACAGCTGAAATTGACTAACAACCCCCTCTGCTACTTAAGTCACCAGATCAATATCCCAGGTTAACTCAGAAGGTTAAATCAAGCAGTATAGCATTAAGTGATGCTATACCCTGAACTGTTCCTTTAATTTGTTTTAGCTGTGCATATGCCATGAGTAGTTTTTGTAGTGCAAATTAACACTTTTTTAGTTTCCAGCACAAACCTAGATGAGGCTAAATAAACAAACATTAAAGTTGTTGCTCTCTTATATGGAAACAAAGGCTACGTTCACACTGCAGGTCTTAATGCTCAATTCCGATTTTTTGATCAAATCCAAATTTTTTGTCTGGTTGTTCACACTACAAATAAAATGTGACAGTAAACGCGCTCTAGTGTGAACCCTCAAAGCGGCCCGCATGCACAAAAGAAGACGTCACACACAACGCGCTCTGTTTAGACCCAGACTAAACAGTATTGTTTGACTGATGGCCCTTAATATAAAGACTTGTTTTGGACTTTACGTTTCCCAATTTTGCTTAAAGTTATAAAGTTATTTTGTTATTTACATATGGCCTAATAATTATCCTTATTTCTGTTTTACAGAGGAGCGGTGCTTCAAAGGATAGTTGCAGATTTCTGTCAGAATCTGCAGATTATACAGTACAAATAAAATGTTCACGTTTCTCCAATGTTGTCTTCCCAACAGTTTCACTAACATCTACACGGGATGGCCAGGAAGCGTTCACGATGTCTTCTCGGGCGCTTATAATTGGCGTCTGTCTTGTGTCAGTGACGTAAAAGACGAATTTAATGCGGCACGACCATTCAAACAGCAGTCGCTTTCTAAAACATCAGATATGTATCGGATTCAGTACCACATACGAAAGTGATCTAGGTCTGATTTGAAAATATCGGATTTGTGCTGTTCAAACGGTCATACCATGATCAGATATGGGTCGCATAGGGTCAAAAAAGTTGGATTTGATGCGCTTTCGCCTGCAGTGTGAACGTAGCCAAAAAGACCCCAAATCACAAAATGCCAGCCAAGCTGTGACACTAGCTGCAGGCAGAACACAAAGCCTGGAATCTTTCCTTTGATCTACATCAGCACAGACATGACAAACAGGTTCTCTTACCAACTTTGAATTAATGATTACTGGATACTCCAGTTTTAACTGTAACATGTAACATGTAAAACATCAGAGGACTGATATGAATGAAAGCCAGTGAAACACCATTACACAAAGCAGGAAGAATGAAAACACCACAGCTCAGGCCAAAAAGCCATCTACCTCTGTAGGTGAGAAATGGAAATCCCAGCCTCAGGGGAAAAGGGAACACTTTTAAATGTATTACACAAGCAAAGCTTATACGACTTACTCTCCAATTTCAGTTATCTTAATATTGTAGAATATTTCAAATGCCTCATTACTTGCATTTTGCTAGGAAGGAACAAACCTCTCTATACTATATAATGAGCCCTGAAGCTTATTAGATCAATGTGCATTGAGCTGAAAGGGTCAATGCTTTGTCTTTTTCTCTTCTTGTTATGGCAGAGAAAGGTTTGAGTCCCAATCAGAAAAACCCAGCCACATTGTTACACTTCACAAAACCAACAACAGTCAGTATAAATTGTTTTATAAATGAACTGAATGAGTCTCTCATTCTAACCTATAGGAATCCAGGTTAGGGGAACCCATATGTTTCCCTCAAATATATGACCTCTGCGGTCATTTGAATTAAAGGGTTCCCCCATGGTGGCAAACAATGGTCATGCAGAGGTAGAGCAGGGCGATATGGCCAAAAATATATATCACGATATACATTTGAAAATTTGCGATAACGATATAACTGACGATGTATTTTGTCTCGCAGAAATGATAACTCCACAACTTTACTAGCGCAAAAAAAAAACCCATCCATTTATTTTCACTTAAACAAGCAGCTGTTTTTTATGTGCATTAAAGCTATATAAAAATTTAACAGTGCAAATGCAAATTCAAATCAAATCAAATCAAATCAAATCACTTTTATTGTCACGTCACATGTGCAGGCACACTGGTACAGTACATGCGAGTGAAATTCTTGCGTGCGAGCTTCACAAGCAACAGAGTTGTGCAAAAATACAATAACGTAAAACAAGCAAAATATAAGAATGGCTAAATCTGAGTGTAATAAATATATGTACAATATAAGAGTGTATGTATTACTGGATGTGTATACTAAATATGTTTTTGTTTTTTTGTTTTTTTACGTGTGTGTGTGTGTGTGTGTGTGTGTATACATATTTTACAAATTAAATAGATTAAACAATAAAATAAAATATATAAAATACACAGAGGTTGGTAGTTGAGACGTGCAAAACAAGTTGCATTTATATACAGAGTGGAGTGCATAATGTTGTTGAATGTGGGTGAGGTGTCTATGAAGTGTTCAGCAGTCTGATGGCCTGATGGAAAAAGCTGTCTCTCAGTCTGCTGGTTCGGGACCGGATGCTGCAGAACCTCCTTCCTGATGGAAGTAGTCTGAAGAGTTTATGACTGGGGTGACTGGAGTCCTTGATGATCCTCCCCGCTTTCCTCAGGCACCGCTTCCTGTAGATGTCCTGGAGGGAGGGAAGCTCACCTCCAATTATTCTTTCAGCACACCGCACCACTCTCTGGAGAGCTTTGTGGTTGTAAGCGGTGCTGTTGCCGTACCAGGTGGTGATGCATCCAGTGAGGATGCTCTCAATGGCACAGCAATAGAAGGTCCTGAGGATGCGGGGGCTCATGCCAAATCTTTTGAGTCTCCTGAGAAAGAAGAGGCGCTGCTGCGCCTTCTTCACTGTTTTGTTTGTGTGTACCGACCACGTGAGATCCTCGGCCAGATGTACACCAAGGAAGCGGAAGCTGCTCACTCTCTCCACAGCAGTGCCGTTAATGGTGATGGGGGCGTGTACTTCTCTGCACCTCCGGAAGTCCACTATCAACTCCTTTGTCTTTGCGATGTTGAGGGTGAGATGGTTGTCTTGACACCAGTGGGTCAGGGCGCTGACCTCCTCCCTGTAGGCCGTCTCATCACCGTTGGTGATAAGACCCACCACTGTAGTGTCATCTGCAAACTTCACAATGATGTTGGAGTTTCTAGTGGCTGTGCAGTCGTAGGTGTAGAGTGAGTACAGGAGAGGGCTCAGTACACACCCCTGTGGAGCACCAGTGTTCAGTGTGATGGGGGATGAGGTGATGCTGCCCAGCCTGACTACTTGGCCTCTGTCAGTCAGGAAGTTAAGGATCCAGCTGCAGAGGGAGCTGCTCAGTCCTAGATCATGCAGTTTCCTGTCCAGCTTCGAGGGAACGATGGTGTTGAATGCTGAGCTGTAATCTACAAACAGCATTCTCACATACGTGTCTCTCTTCTCCAGGTGTGACAGGGCAGCATGTAGTGTCAGGGCTATGGCATCATCAGTGGACCTGTTGTGGCGGTATGCAAATTGTAGAGGGTCCAGTGAGTTGGGTAGCGCAGAGCAAACAAAGTCCCTGACCAGCTTCTTGAAGCATTTGCTCATGATGGGGGTCAGGGGTCAGGGCTACAGGTCGCCAGTCATTCAATGAGGAGATGGTGGAGGATTTGGGTACAGGGACGATGGTGGCCATTTTGAAGCAGGCTGGGACTACAGACAGAGAGAGGGAAAGGTTGAAGATTTGTGTAAACACTCCAGCCAGCTGAGCCGCGCATGACTTTAGGACGCGGCCGGGAATCCCGTCCGGACCAGTAGCTTTGCGCGCGTTCACCTTCTTGAAGCACTTCCGCACATCCTCCTCAGACACAGTGTGCGCACTGACGTGATCCGGGGTGCGCACACTGTCCGGTCTCATGGTGTTCGCTGTGTCGAATCTAGCGTAGAATACGTTTAGATCCTCACACAGAGAGGCTGTGGTCTGCGGTGTGCTGGTTTTCCCTCTAAAGTCTGCAATCATGTTTAGTCCCTGCCACATACTCCGAGGGTTGTCAAACTGTTGCTCGACCCTGTCCCTGTACTCACGTTTGGCTGCTTTGATTGTCTTCCGGAGTTGGTAATGTGCATGTTTGTAGTCCGATGTGTTCGTGGAGGCAAAAGCGGAGCTCCGTGCCGCCAGTGCCGTGCGAACATCTCCGTTAATCCAGGGTTTTTGATTTGGGAAGGATTTAACTGTTCTGGATGGGACGACATCTTCCACGCATTTCCTGATAAATCCGCAGACTGAGTCCGTGTACTCATCAATTCCTTGCTGAAAGTTTAACCAAAAGGCATTTCCAGTAGAAATGGGCTGACACATCCTAAACATAACCATGTATAATATCCACTGAAGTTAAAAAGAGGTGCTTTGCAACATTAAACTGCAGTGTGCCAAATAAAAAAGTCAAATACGTATTTTTTGGACCATAAGGTGCACGGGATTATCAGGCACATTAAGCGAAACAAAGCAGTCACATAAGTCCAACTTTATTCAACTCATTCTTCTTGCTTCCTCTACTTCCGTACCATTGATTCATCAATGCTGTATTCTATCACAGCTGCTCTATTCCCATGTTGCTGCAGTATATTAATGACTAACCTCGTATTGTGGATGGATTGTCTCAGTTGTTCTCCTGACTGAAGTTTGGTCCGACAAATGTAATCGCATCCTGCCATGCGATTGCATTTGTCTCTAACCGTCAGGAACCTTCACGTTAGAGCTGGGCGATATGACCCAAAATTCATATCTCGATATTTTTTAGCTGGATGGCGATATAAGATATATATCTCGATATTTTTTTAAAGCCATAAAGTAAGAACAAAAAGAGAGTTCTTAGTCAAAGCTGTGTCCCAGATGTCACACAGGCACTTTTATTAACATACAGCATAGATGTGAAAAAAACTACTCAAAAATAAATTATGAGCATTTATTAAATAATGATGCTCTATAAATAAAAGAAAACTATGTTGTTTTGTGCATAACAAAGAGCTCACAATTGTGCAGTCAAAATGTAAACTAACATACGCTGAGCATAATAACAGACAGATTTCACAGCTGCTCTGTTCCCAACTTCTACTGCGTGACTGACAGCCTGGAGTTTCAAATCCGCTTGGTAACCATGTCTCTGAACAGGTGCCATTTATGGTCCTTATACACACACAGTACCGTAATATTACGTTGAAGCACAGTACGTATCACTCCGCGAGGCTCCTCGGTAGCCGTAATTTCATTTCATTTCATTTCTTTATTGATTCCACACATGGTTCAACAGTTTTTCTTTTCCTACATACAGAACCTCCTTCCCTTAATATGACACTGCACCCATGGGTGGAAAGGAGCAGGAAGAAGAATAAATTCTTGTTAGCACCTGCCCCCTATCTGCAATCCAAATATTATTACAAGAGGGCGCCAATAACCCCCCAAAAACCCTCTAACATGTAACTTTTTGTAACACTGCAAAACTAAACAACAAATCAAAATAATCAGCAATATATAGCATTAAATGGCAATGAGAATTTTTTTTTTCTTTTTTTTTTCTTCCACGTTTAGCCCAAATTACTTTCATGTTCTTCATATTGATTTATCCTTTTAAATATGTAACACATTTTAAAACGGTGCATGTTTGTACAACTCTTAAGATTATCTTCGAGAGAATTCCATATTCTTATGCCTTTGACTGTCGGACACATTTGCCTTTGTGTGGTCCTAGCAAACTTATGCTTAAAGTCAAACTTCTGTCAAACTAATGCTCCGACAATCCATCAAGCGGTGCAGCTCCGTAGCTTACCAAAGTCGAACTAAAGCATTTTTTGACAGATTGCTGAGCGCTGTGTATCACATAAAATCGGTTCGCGGTCATCAAGCACAACCAGAATTCATACAAAAGGCGCGCAGTCAACTTTTGAGAAAATGAAAGGATTTCAGGCCGTGCAGTTAGGCGTTAGCGTGGCTAGCTCGTTAACACGTTGACGCCGTCCAGCCCCACGCACGGGGCGATGCGCAGTAACTTCTTAACGGAGATTTGCCGTGTCCATCTTGTCGCTGCCTGCAGGTGAGGCGATGGGGGAGGAGGGGGAGTTGTGTTCGGTGAAGGAGAGGCGAGGTCGAGTAACGTTGCGTAGAGACAAAAGTGGACGAAAGAGAGGCAAACTTGCGGCTCCGCAACTATAATTATAACGTAACATAGACTATATCGATATAAAGGATATTGTCACATCTTATATCTCGTATAAAAATATATCGATATTTTTAAAAAACTCGATATATCGCCCAGCTCTACTTCACGTTAACTTTTATCAAGTGGAAAAGTGTTAGTGTTCATCCTCCAGTTTCACTGTTTATGTTATGCTAACATAGCTGTGTCGCTAGCGATGTACATCATTATATACCACCTAGCCCAACTTCAGTAACCCCACAAACGTCACTGCTGTTTAGTTTCCTGTCTTCATTTATGTTGGAAGTTATAGCAGAGCTGTACGTTTGAATTTTTTCAGAAATCTCTCAGTCAGAACATGCTATATCATGCTTAGGTAACTAGCGAAACTAGCGAGCTAACTTCCGCTAACTTCCTGCTAACTTCTAACTCCGTTAAATGTAATAAATTCTGTTTTCATGGATGCCTGGATGTTAAACCTCATAGTTACACCTGGTAAAGCAGCAATGCTGATCGTTTTATTAAAGATGAAAGAATTTAGGCAGTTTTTAACTCTCAGTGATGCTGCAGTGTTCATTTGACTTTGGGACCTGAAGCGGACAGAATTTAGGACCCAGATTACTCCCACATTTACGAGCACCTTAGTCCCACATATACTGCAATAACGACGGTCCGCTTGCATGTTCTACAAAAAAATGTGCTTTGTTGTGTATCTGACGGACAAACACCAAACCAGTTCCACATCACTGAAGTTGCACCATTTTTACAAACCAATTCTGGTTCATACGTTTCTCTCAACAATCTGCTTTCCCCCTTCTCATTCTCCGTTGCCGCCGTGCTTTTTCGACCATGTGCGCATAAAAACAAAGGCACTGCGCATGCGCGTTTTACCTATATTCTATCGCGATATTTCATTTTCTTATCGTTGCCTAACATTGTACCGGTATTACCGTGAACAGTATAATATGGCCCAGCCCTATGCAGAGGCTTCCCGTGGTCTCGACCCATATTGGCCGAATGATATGTAGGCTACATAGTTTCCCTTAACTCAGTAGGGTTACAAAACTTTCATTGCTATTGTAGCTTCCAGTGAAACCTGAGTACCAAGGGTTTGCGCATGAAATGTATTTAGATGATCCAGAAAAAATAAGTAAAAAAGAAAAAAGGTTTTTAAATTTGTGGCTTTACTTAATTGAATTATTCTAGATTTATGCAGATGTACCCTGGCGAGAGGCAGGGTACATAAATAGGCTAGTTTATTTCTGTGACTCTGTTTTATAGAATAATGGGATTAAACTACAACACATGGATTAGAAAGAGGCACTGAATATACCTTTTGTTGTGTTAATTGAGCTGAATATTCAGATAAAATCCACATAAGAAATGACACAATAACGTGCAGTCTCTAAACACAATCACAGGTTTTCCTTCCGTGATTTAAAGAAAAGCACTGTCTACTTCCATGTTGAACAAGTATTACCATCTTTCATCAGAAAAGAGGTCAAATATGAGCCAGTCATGTCTTATGCTAATTAGTATATCTATAGCTGTGTTATAAGTTTAATTTCTTTGAATAGCTCTTTTTCCAGGATGAAATGATTCTACAGCACACCTCTTTAATGACTTAAAAACATATGTATAAGTTTGAATTTATTTTAGATTTTATATATTCTACACAGGGCCAAACGTATCCATAAAGGCTCAAATATATACATACACTCATTTAAATCGTTTAATAAGTGCAGCTGAAAGCTTTACAATGTCTTTCAGTTTGACAAAACCAAGGCCCATTAATGTCTCCTTAGTGAACATGATTGATTACAATGCATAATTTATCTTTGCTAGCATAAAAAGTATCTATGCAGACTTAAATGTATATAAAAGCCATATGTCTGTGAAGGTTCTCAGTCATCCAGGTCATCGTAGTCAAAGGAGTTTGCAAAGAAAAGCGTCTGGACTTCTTTAAGTTGCTTGAAGACGTTTCACCTCTCATCCGAGAAGCTTCTTCAGTTCTAAGGTCAAATGGCCGAGAATCCCAGATTTAAACCCAGTGGGAGTATCCCCCCAAAGAGGGACAAAGGACCCCCTGGTGATCCTCTTAATAACTCAGGAGAGTTTTCTCCAAACACGACATCCCAGTGTACTTCAGACCCAGCAACACACTCAGACAGAAACTGGTTCACCCGAAAGACAAAACCCCAAAACACAGACTTAACAACGTGGTGTATGCTGTACAGTGCAGCGAGGAATGCCCAGACCTCTACATTGGCGAGACCAAACAGCCACTTCACAAGCGCACGGCACAACATAGAAGAGCCACCTCCACGGGATAAGACTCAGCAGTTCATCTGCATCTTAAGGATAAAGGTCACTCTTTCGAGGATGCCAATGTTCACATTTTGGACAGAGAGGACAGATGGTTTGAAAGAGGAGTGAAAGAGGCCATCTATGTCCACTGTGAGCGACCATCTTTGAACAGAGGCGGTGGTTTACGACACCAACTGTCTGCCATCTATAATCCAGTTTTGAGTTCCCTCCCCAGACGCCTTAACGCCCACTCACATCCTGGGCCATCTGACCTCAGGAATTCACATGACAAGGTGGGGCCAGGTTTCACAATGAGCTCACCCGAAACCCTGGCTGATTAGGTCCCACACCCGCTTTCACACCTTGGCGCATGTGATTAGAGGATCACCAGGGGGTCCTTTGTCCCTCTTTGGGGGGATACTCCCACTGGGTTTAAATCTGGGACTCTCGGCCATTTGACCTTAGAACTGAAGAAGCTTCTTGGATGAGAGGTGAAACGTCTTCAAGCAACTTAAAGAAGTCCAGACGCTTTTCTTTGCAAACTCCTTTGACTATATAAAAGCCAGTTGAACTTTGAACTGACCCTTTTTGGATACTTGTGTTTGGATTATAAAAAATCCAAAATAAATTCAAACTTCTTCAAAAATATTTTTTTTAAAAGTCAGTAAAGATGTTTGCTGTTTAAACATTCCACAATAAAACAGTTCAAAGTCAAATCATCAAAAGCCCCAAAGTTAACATGACATTAATGGTGGAATGGTTAGCTCCACTGCCTCACAGTGAAACAATCCCGGTATGAATATCAGCTTTTAAATTTGTGTGTGGAGTTAGCGAGCTTTTCCTCCAACTAGTTTTTCTCATTCCACAGTCCAAAGATGTGAACATTGTGTTAACTGGTGATTACAAATTTGCTGTCAATGTGAAATGATGATGAAGTTTTTTCCATGATTTTTCAGTTTCAGTGATCAGACAATGGAATAGACATGAAACTGTGGCTTACACATGGCCCATTTGGACTACAAGCCACATTTACCTTTTTCCACATGTATTCATTTGGGGCCAAACATACAAAATAGCGTGTAAATGCAATCCCGAAATAGTGCTCACAGGGGGTGGTTAGTTATATGAGGGAGTTACAAAATTTGTGCTTTTTTCTGAACACAGTCACTTCATTTAATTTGATATGCCCAATCTGCCAAGAACTGCACAATTTAACACAAGGTCACAAACTAAAATGGCATTTAGCTGTGGGTAATTTACAGGAGAGGCATAGTTTGTTCCCTGAAATCAGAAAACCATATAAATATAGGTTATACAAATGAATGTCAAATATAGGTCTAAAGTGACAGTCTAGCAGAGAGAGTTGTTATAATGGAAACAGGCATGATCTGACATAGGACTGTAAGCTGTACCCCAAAATATTTTGACATTAGGAGAAATTACATTCCTTCCCTTCAGTGGATATAACAAAAAAGATTAACCTGATTAATAAAAGTTTATTTGTGGTTTTCACAGTTTTCTTATGGTGGCTTTGTTTAGTAGAAAAAAACAAAAACACAATGGGATTTGCAGATTTTGTAGAGGCGTTGTGTGGGTGTATCTGTGATCTATTTCTCACATGTTGTCACAGTGCATACAGCTGATTTTTTGTAGGTCCACCACTAAAAACTGTCATGTTAGAACACAGCTCATTAGATCACATTGAAAACTGCATGCCCTGTACATTGTCCTGAAAAAAACAACAACAACAACAACAACAACAATAATAATAATAATACTAATAATAATAATAATAATCATTATTATTATTATTATTATTATTATTATTATTATTAAATTATCATTATCATTATTATTTTTAGATAAACAAAGGAACTCCCAGAAATGCATATGCAAAAGGGTAGAATGCAAAAATCTCCAAAATCTCTTACACTCATAATTGTCAGTGCATGTCAGTACACTGCATGCATATAATGAATTTGATAAACAAGAATTTATTGTACAAGTTTCAATTTATTTTGGATTCTCTCTAATTCACAAGCACTCAAAATTATACATTCAGGCTTAATTATAGGCATAATATTACTTAAATCTAAAGTGAGTATGTAGAAAGCCTAATGAGTTTTAGGCCTGAGGAGGAGAGCTGAAGAGGTGACGCTGCAGACTGAGGCAGAGCAATGTGGATGCTTGAGGAGAGGGTGCAGATTTTAGTTACCGGAGGCAGATGTGTACAGGATAATAAACTTTCACTGTAGTCTTTTGCAGTAATTATTTAAAATGTGTTATGTTTTTTGTAACCAGCTGTGACCAGACACTTTAAAATGTAGGCAATCAGCTGTTTAATCTGTTTCACAGTGAGTGATCTGTTTTATACCGTCTTCATTTCAGTGCAACGAATGCCACATGCTATCCAAAATTTATTTATAACTTTTCATAATGCTATTCTTCTTTAATAATTATCATCATCATTATCATCGTTTATTTGTATAGCACTTTAAGAACACACCAGGCAGACCAAAGTGCTGAACAACACAGATCAAAACAACTACCAAATTAAAAATACCATAAAATCATTAAAAAAAAATACAATAAAATAAATAAGAAGGTGTCAGTTTCCTACAGAGTTAAAAGCCAGGGAATAAAAATAGGTTTTCAATCTGGACTTAAAGACCTGCACTGATGACGCTTGTCTAATTTGGAGGGGAAGGTTATTCCAGACCATCGGAGCTGCAATTGAAAACGCCAGCCCCAGCTTAACACAAAAACTCCTTTCGGAAAGATATGATTTTATCCATGACAATGCCAAATCAGAAATTCCCACACAGTGGTGTAAGCGGGAGATCAGCAGGTTGTGGTCCACTGTGTCAAATGCAGCTGTCATATCCAATAACACAAGCACAGCATATTTACCACGATCAGTAGCAACAAGAATGTCATTCATAACTTTAACAAGAGCTGTCTCCGTACTGTGAAAGGGCTTAAAGCCAGATTGGAAGAGTTCAGACAGTTGCGAGTCATTCAAATAATCCAACAGCTGGGTATGTACAATCCTCTCCAAGATCTTGCTTAAAAAGGGAAGCTTGGAGATAGGTCTAAAATTTGACATAATAGAACTATTAAGGCCAGGTTTCTTAAGTAAGGGGTGTATGACTGCATGTTTAAACCCACTAGGAACTTGACCGGTTAACAGACTAGTATTGATAATTTTCAGGGTATAAGGTCCAATGATAGGAAATACTTTTTGGAGAAAGCGGGGAGTAACAACATCGTTCGGGGAGCCACAGGGCTTAGCATGTAGCACCAACTCCTCTAAATCACGCAGAGAAATCGGTGCAAAAGCAGAGAACAGGCTTGAGCAAGGAGCATGCATGGCCGGATCAACAATAGGTGGGATCAGAGGCCTCAGACTAGCAATCTTGTCCACAAAAAAGGTAATAAACTTATTGCACATAGCCTCAGAGGACGGCAAAAGGTCGTAACCCTCCAAGTTAAGTACAGAATTTATAGTATTGTATAAAACAAGAGGGTTATGAGAGTTGGCCGAAATAAGTTGAGAAAAGTAGGAGTGTTTACCGGTCTTAACTGCCCTCTGATAAGTTTTCCAACTGATCTTTAGGGCTTCCAGGGAGACATGCAATTTATCTTTTTTCCACTGTCTTTCACATTTCCTACATTGTCTTCTAATAGCTCAGGTACGATCTCTTAACCATGGACTAGTCTTAGATTTACATTTTCTTAGCCTCAAAGGGGCAACAACATCAAGCACAGATTTACAAGCAAAGTCAAAATACAAAAGTAGGTCATCTGCAGTGGGCAACTCAGGGGCATAAGACATTAATTTGTCAAACAGTATAGAAAACCATTAGGCAGAATCAGAGCTAAAGGCACGATAATATCGAACAGGTGCAGCCTGATTTGCAAAAGCGTTAGAAGGAGCAATATCAAATAAGATAGGCATATGATCAGAGAATACTGCATGTTAAACACGTACATTGCAAACAGATAAACCATGAGATAAAACTAAGTCCAGTGTGTGACCACATTCTTGAGTGGCACCACTAACAGACTGGACAAAATTAAAAGAGTTCACTAAGGCAAGGAAGTCCTTGCCCAGGGGCTTCCCCGGACAGCAAACGTGTATGTTAAAATCACCAAGCAGGAGGATCTGGTCATACCGTGATGCACAATCAGCAAGGAATTCCGAGAACTCGGATAAGAACACCTTGTTATATTTCGGGGGGCGATAAACAATCGCACTTAACAACGAAGGCGAGTGGCCCAGTTTACACAAACAGAGTTCAAAACTGGTGTAGCGAGACGAAGGGAAAAGCTGCTTCAAGTCCAAATGAGCCTTAAAAACAGCAGCAAGCCCTCCTCCGCGACCAGAAGCTCTCGGAACATTAAAAAAGGTACAGTCAGCGGGTACTAGTTCAATGAAAGCGCTTAACTCACCGGGAGGAATCCAGGTTTCAGTCAGGAAGAGCAAATCCAGAACACGAGAAAGAAAAAATTCCTTCAATATGAAGGTCTTGTTTGCCACCGACCTGGTATTTATTAGACCCAGCCTAAGAGGAACTGGGTCCAAAATTTCCGAGGCATTAGCAACCAGATCCACCAGTCGAAGGTTTTACTTGTCAACTCTGCGCCAGCGCAAATGTCGTAGAGGAGAGAGTTTTGCAGGACCATTTTCGAAAGACCCAACAACAGGAACCAACCAGGAGTCCACCGGGTCCAAGGCACGCAATGGCACCAAAAGTCGCAGACAAAAACGGCGGATGTAGCGGAGCTCATGGGGAAAATGAGAAATCCAGGATTTCAGCTTCAGAAGACGACCTCCACGGTTACCCCGTCTCCTGCATCGCTTCCGCAGATCCGGTGACGGTGGTCAGTAGCGGTTTTTGATACGGGCGACACGGGCGGTTGCCCGGGGCGGCATCGTGGTGGGGGGCCGCATCACGGACATTGGCAAAAAAAAAGAAAAGAAAAATTTGCTCGTACTCATGCTGCCCCGACGTCAGCCAGCGCATATTGGGAATGTCATAGGCACCAATCGGTTTTCTAGCGCCCATTTGCTGGGAGTAAGGGTGCCCTCGTTTGCGAGGTGCGCCTGCTGCTTGCGGCACAGGGAGGAGAGGGCGGGGTGGTGGGGGATTCTCTGGCTGGCTGGAGCAGCATCTAATAACCAACTCGCAAAATAAAATAAAATAGAAACAAACCAATAAACACGAAAACACCAGACATTATGATACAGAGTTATAATTTGCACCGATGTTTTTTCGAAATTCTGTATGCGAAAAGTGAGCGCGAGAGCTCTCGGTGCGCCTGCTCGCTGCTGAAGTCAAAGTAAACTTTATTGTCATCTCCGCTACATACAGTCCAGTATATAGAGAGACGAGACGACGAGGCTCCAGTTACAGCAGTGCAAGTAAACAAACAATAAATATAAGAAGAGTAAGAAAATAAATATACACTTTAGGACTAGGGGTAAAGGGATCAATAACAATTTAAAATTTATATTTTACAGTTTGATGATTTAAAGTCTCACACACAACCTGTCGAAAGGGGAGGGGAGCCTGCTTCTTCCAAAGAGAGCACATTTCATTCATAATGTTGTAAATCCAAGCCCATTATGTATTCATGATTTGAATCCTGGGTTGTGCGAAATTCCAGAAATAAACCCTATAGACAAAGTGAATTTGTGAACTAAGGTGTAGGTCTGTTAGGTTATGTTGTGGTGATCCTCGGGTTTGGGGATGGGTTTTCATACTGGAGTGCAAAATTAAAACCAATGGAAGATGGACAAGTAAAAGTTCAAAGTCATCAGGTCCTCAGTTTAGAAAAAAGAGAAAAGAAGAGGAGGAGAAACGAGCAAAAGATACAGGTAAGCAGATATATCATTGGATAATGGCAGGACATGTATCCTGAAACAATCAGAATCAGAATCAGAATGCTTTATTAATCCCTAAGGAAATTATGTCGGTTACAGTTGCTCCAAGAAGAAATGGTAAAAATAGTAACAGTAACAGACTAAACTCCAAACAATACATTATGTTACAGATTTTACACATTTAAGAAATAGCACTAATATATGCATATCACTCAATTATAAATATCAAGGATTAACAGAGGTGATTATAAATAAATATCAAGAAAATTGACGAAAATATTCCAGAGTAGAAAAGAGCGTGTGTAAAAAGGATGTAACTATTGCAGTGTTCACAGTGTGTTAGATGGAGGAGTTGTACAGGGAGATTGCCACAAGCAGGAATGATTTCCTGTGTCGGTCAGTGGTGCTTTTTGGTAATCTCAGTCTCTCACTGAACGTGCTCCTGTGACTAGCCAGCATGTCATGTCATGGAGTGGGTGGGAGGTATTATCTAACATTGTCTTTATCTTGGACAACATCTGCCTCTCATACACCATCCTAACGGAGTCCAGCTCCATCCCCACAACATAACTGGCCTTGTGGATCAGTTCATATAGTCTGTTGGCATCTGTGACCCTCAACCTGCTGCCCCAGCATGTAAAGGCATAGAGGATAGCACTGACCACAACAGAGATACAACAAGATAACATCAATTAGTAGGGATAGTGAAGTGTCACTTGGCTATGATAGTAGACAGTAGACACTGATGTAGCTTACTGAATCTTTTGGACTGTGTTCAGCACAATATTAATTAGTCATTGTCAGTTGTTGATTTGTCCTATTCTCATTGTATGACGAATTATAATGGCTGTTTGGTAGCTGTTTGCATACTATACATACTCTCTCTCTTCATATATGTGTGTGTTTGTGTGTATGTTTCTCTGGTGAAATTCAGTATGGTTCCGACAACAGTTTTATGTTAATGGACAATCCTTAATATGTTATATCCTTAACGCACCCACGTTGGTAGGCTGTGGTTGCAGTATTTGCCGTAGCAGCATCCCAAACATGAAAGGCAGCTGAGGATTGTGGCAGTGGGCATGAAGATACCACTCACCAGTCCATGGACGCTTTCATCAACAGCATAGTAAAAGTGGACTACAGCGCTGCCGTACTGATACTGCGCTACCCCTACGTAGTCCAGAAAGTAGAAGCAATAATGAGCAAGGTCAGACTTTCCTCCCAGTAAGTGAGCTACAACACTGAATGCAGAGTAGGTCAAAGAGGACAGGACGAGGATGAGCAGGGGCCACGAATGACGGTCACTGATAAAGTCCACAGTCTCAGTAAGCTGGCACAATTTAATCAGCAACACTAAAAATGCCACCAGGTGAGTCCAAATGTTTAGGGTTTCATTGTGGCGCTGAAACAAGGACAGGAAGTAGTACCGCCACTTTTGGTTGAGCGGGGGCGCCAGAGGAGTGTTTGCCCAGGGTGCCAAACAGGCTAGGACCGCCACTGACGATGGTAGGGAACGCCAGTACGGTGGTATTGGTTCCAGATAAGGAGGAAAAAAGCCTTGGTTGTCATATTCAGGCCGGTCAGACATCCGGATGGATAAACCTATCTCCAATAATGTCTGGCGATCATAGGAAAAAGTACAACAGACATGTAATGCAAAGTTAGCTAAAAACAATAAAACAAAACAAATAAAGGAGAGCGATAGACGGCGTGCCGAACACACAGGCGCCATCTTGAGTCACTCACTTGACTCCCACTTGACTCTCTAAAATTATATTTTAGATGTGTTGTTATGTTAATTGTTGTACCCGTTGTTTATTACTTTATTCTAATGAAATAAAATTAAATAATTTCTGTAACTGATAAAACTAATAAAAATGCATCCAAAATGCTTATTTTGTCAAATTTCACTTAAAAGGAGAAAAAATTAATGAAGATTAACAACTTAAGTCAAATGACCCCCTCCTGGTGGTTGGATGGAGTTTCTTAAATCTTATTTCTTAATTCCAGCTTCACAGACAGTTTCTGACAATTATTTTAGAGTAAGGCTTCATGGTGTAAATTAGCCTTAATATTTGTAGTGTTTCATGTCCACTTTAAACCTTATCACTGTACAAAGCGGGAGACATATTTTCTCTAAGTGGAGAAGCAGATGAATAAACTCACTACACTGTACTGGTTCTTTGCAGTGAACTAGCTGAATGCCTGTGCAACAAAGCAATGGGAAAATCGTATCACCCTGGTATACTAGTATACCTAGTATACTCCATAACAGAGACGAGTTGAATGTGACTTAGAAGAGAAAGAGGAATTCTGTAGTAAGTTGGGGTAGAGAGTATGCCTAGGGGGGGAGAGGGGTGACTGAAATAGATTTAGTGTACAACACTAGAGGCCAACTTCAATACCATAGCGCAAGTCACCATCAGGTGCAGGATCTACCAAGGAGATGCTCTGTCTCCACTTCTGTTCTGCATAGGCCTGAACCCCCTCAGTGAGATCATTAACAAGAATGGCTACGGATACTGACTATGGAATGGAGCAGTTGTCAGCCACCTCCTGTACATGGAGGTGTATACCAAGAGTGAATGAGACATCGATTGACTGATCCACACCACCAGGATATACAGCAATGACACGAAATGTCATTCAGACTGGAGAAGTGTAGTCGGATGGTAACAAAGAGAGGGAAAGTAGTCAAAACTGAGGGGATCGAATTACCAGAAGGCAACAGGGAGTCAGCTGAACAGTAAGAACAAGATTTGGGCTATCAACTCCTATCCATGATCAGGTACCCTGCTGGGATAATAAGCTGTCCAAAGGAGGAGATAGAAGCCACTGACATCAAGACCTGGAAGCTCCTGACCATGCATGGAGGGTTTTTACCACAAGTCCAGCACCCCGAGGCTGTATGCTAAGCGGAAGGAAGGGGGCTGGGGACTAACGAGTGTCAGTACCACGGTCCAGGATGAGACAACGAACATCAATGAATACATCAGGAAGATGGCCCCAACCGACCGCGTGGTCAGTAAATATCTCAGGGAGCAGAAACCTAATATTACTCTAATGTTACCCTAATATTATCACTTTACCTGTATTTCCATGTTATAACCCCCAGTTCTTGGGCTCTTATTATCCTGTTACATAAATTTCAGGGTAATATTACTCAACTGTAAACACTGCTCTTACCATGATATTACTTGGATAATAAGTTGCTATTAATTTGGTAAATTAATGTTAATAACTATAACCCCAAATTACCCCATTAGTATGTTCTTGTTTCCTGCTTCTTATCCTACTATTACCCCTTTACTACTGAGCTGTAATAGAAAGTGCTACTATTCTGACCAATTGCAACAGCACATTTCATGCACATTGACACATTGATGCATTTTAAAATTAGGATTACATTAGGATCACAGTAAGGGAGGAAGTCAAATGATGCAGCAAATACATTTTCTATTAAAAGTAGAAACAACTAGAGAATAGACAGAGTTTCACAGAAAAAATAATGAGAAATAGGGTATTGTTTTCTTTTATACATGTACATGTGGCTGCTTGTAATAAATTAAAGCAGTAGAATCAAAAATATCAATTCAGTAGTTACAAGGTTGAACCCAAATTACTCTGTTCTATCCATAATGTGAATCCTGGTGCCTTGCCTGCATAGAAGCAGTAGGTACCTCATTTAGAACATTTTGAACTGCACTTTGGAGCAGTGTTTCAAAACACAATCCCAGTGCTTCGGGAGCTTGACAAAGTGTTGAAACGTTACTATAGAGTGTCACATTCCTAATAATAACAACACAAAGAAACCTGGTATAGTAGGTGAAGCAATGTTACCTTAGCAATGGAAAATCAGTGATGGGCAAAATGAGGCTTTGTGAAACACTAAATGTTCAAAGCAACATCACAGCAGCTTTTACCGAATGCAAAATTGGACATGTATCTAAAGGCGTTTAGATACTTTAAACACTATTGCTGTCGTTATCTCGCTCATAAATGTTTGAATATTTCATTTAGGCTTTTACACATTTTTCCCCAGACGAAGTTACTTATCTATCTAATACAGTTTTGTTGAAAGTAGAAAAAATTAAATAGTGAGAGTTAGAGCTGAAAATTTTGGCTGTTTTCTTTTTCTTTTTGAAAGCACATGTGGTTTCTATTGAGATAATTAAATGAATGTACAGCGCAGTACCACTCTCCCTTTGCTGATATCAGTCACTAGAGCTCACTTTCTTTCTCCCTTTCTATCATCTGTATGACAGCAGTAATGTTTCCTCTAAGCTGCGCACGTGCGCAATTGCGCACTGTTGGCAAGGTCTCTGCGCAGAGAAAATCTGTGTTGCGCACACAAAAAGAATTCTAACCTGAATTGAAATTAAAGTAAATATGTGCCGACACCGGTCTTTTAGCTAGCAAAGCGGCGTGGCTGATGTGGAGTGAAGCCATGTTAATGACAACGTGTTCAACCACTGGAGATGTGAGCAGGAGAGACGGAACAATTGACAGAAAAAGTGTAGACTTTATATCAGCTTTTAAATTGTGTTGATAGGCCACGTAAAACCAGAGTTATGATAAAAAAATATATGCAATGTTTGGTTTTCTTCCTGAATACTATCGTTATTTATATTTACTACGGGGAGAAACGGTAAAAACGGCGTTTTATAAGGAAAACGCTCGAAAACACTCTCCGCTTGTGAGCAAAGACGAAACCAAAACACCCCACCCTTTCCTATTGGTCGAAAAATGTACCATGTCGACCAATCAAAACATGGCATTTAGTTGTTAAGAAACGGGAAGAAGTTTTAGGAGTGACGGCGGTGTTTTGAGATGTGAGAGATTTGCAACGTTTAGCTCAAATCTTGTGTAGTTAGTGTGTAGTGTAGTCAATAGTTTTGTTGTGTGTGTCAGAACAATGAGGCGGCTGCTGAATGTTACAGGTGTTACAGGAGTGATACACCTCCTGCTGTCAAGCCTGCAGATATCAGGCTGTTGTTCTCCTTTATCTCATAGTGGACAGAAATTATTTTTTGGAGTGGCACAAATAATTTGTGTGGCATCAAATTTGACGCAGAACAGCTGATTGTTCTGTAAATAGTTTGAAATGTTTATTTAAAAAAAACGCCTTGGCTGCATTTTTAGGTAAACAGCTGCAAAACACTTTGTTGTTTGCAAAACTCAGTTACTTTTTTGAAGAAGTAACTATATAAATAATTGCCCAACATTGGTCATTATATACTGTATTTTGCAGACAGAGAGTTACAGGACTCTCTCCCAGACCACACACTCATACTCATAATACAAGTCAGAGCTTTATAAAAAAAAAAAAGAAAGAAAAGAATGTTGTGTTTTCAAAATTGGAGTTCAAGTTATTTTTACTTCCAATAGTGTTAACATACTACACAGGTCATGAACAAGATTTTTTTTAAGTTTTCATTGTAAAGCAGCTAATTAAAAGTAGTCTAACATAAATGTAAATGCTGTAATTTGATTATTTTAATAAACCATGTAACTTGGATGGATTCGACGCTGGCGTGACCACAGTGCACACGTCTAATGTCGCTCACAGTGGTTCAAATGGTAAATGGTAAATGGCCTGCATTTGTATAGCGCTTTACTCAGTCCCTAAGGACCCCAAAGCGCTTTACACTACATTCAGTCATTCACCCATTCACACACACATTCACACACTGGCAATGGCAAGCTACATTGTAGCCACAGCTGCCCTGGGGTGCACTAGGCGAGGGACTGCTCAGGGAGTTTGTGTGTTCGCTCAGACACATGAAAAATTAGAGGGAACATTGGACAGCAGTCATTGAAATAAGTCAATATTTATTTAAATACACTTTGGATTTTAGTTTTTAAGTGAGTGGATAGTCTACATCAGTTTTCACAGTACACAGCAAAAATATTAATGTGACAGTGAGTATTTTTTTCTTTTATACATTATATACACTTTATACACTTTTCTATAATTACAAAGTTCAGCACAAATTGCTGTTGCATCCAGACTGGGAATCCTGGTGCCTCACCTGCCCAGAAGGAGCAGCCACCTGTTCAAACTGGAGTGAAACACACCAAAACTAAATCAACCATGGTCACATGACCTGGGTGTTTTGAAACATCTACGTTTGGAGATCTTGGGAAGGTATTGAAATGTTAAGCATCCCATTCCTAGCAAATCATATGCATTAAAAATAATATACTGTGGTGTTTAAAATGTACATTTATTAGAAAAATGGTGAATATGAAAGTGTTTTAACTGCTCAATCACTTTGTCACACCCATATGTTTTTATGTGCCACTACTTCATGTCCTTAACTTTGTCTTCTCTCTCTTCTGTTGAGTTCTCTCTGTCTTTCTCTTTTACATCTTCTTGTTCCCTCCTTGGGCCAGATTTTGCGTGAGGTCTCCTCCGATTTAAAATTTCTTTTTCCCCATCATTGCCAAGTGCTTGCTCACAGGGTAACATTAGATCATTGGTGTTCTCCCTCTATCATTGTTGGGTCTTTACCTGAATGTTGTTGTGAAGTTGCAAAATATATCAAAAACACATAATCAGTCTTATTTCTGACTCTGAAAAATTACAACACTCAGTCTGGCATTATTATTTATATATTTTTTTCCATTTAAAAAATAATAAATACTAAAAACATTACATGGGTGTATTACACTTCATGGACACAGATTTATATCCAAGTTCATGTTTTCTTTGCAACAACAATATGAGTGCTATCCAGGCGCACTTGCTGTTTGTGTTCTCACAGGTGAAGCAGGCTGTGAGCAAAAAGGTTGGATGAAGTTGAATACTGATCAGAGGAATGAGGCAATTCACTGTGTTCCTCCCAGCAAGCCATAATATCTGATCTATGTGTATGTCTTTTTAAACAAGCTGTGCCAGTCACAGAGTGTGATGAAAATGGCTCATCAAGTACGCAGCAGAGATCAGACCAGTGCCTGTGAGAGGAAAATAACTGTTTTATGGAATGTTCTGAATAATGAATAATTATATATCTGCAGCTAGAGCTTTTCATCGCCTTTGCATTTAAATGTTTAACACTGACCCATGTATTATTATAACTGTTAAGGGAAGAGCAAGTCTGGGTTTTGCACATATCATAACCAGAATCACCGGACCCATTAAATACGTCAGCTGATGTGTCTTTGGACCGATTCATCTATCACAAAATTACTTTACACTAAGGATACATTATATGCAAGATATTCATATTTCGTATTTATATCTTGAGCATAAATTTAAATTTAATACTCTGAAATCCCACACTTTCCATAAAAAAGGTACCTTCAGTGTCTTTAGATTTAACTGATTTGAGAAGAGATTAAACAACAACAAACATTTGATCCATAAACATCTGAAGTAATACATTTTAGAGCTATAACTGTTTTCAACAGCAGTGTTTATGACTATATGAAAATCTTATTTTATTGCTCTAATACAGCCTGCAGTTATCTAGATTTAGACAAATAACCCAGGAGGAAAACTTTTAAAACAAAAGTTGTCAGGCCATGCTTCAGGCATGGCACCTCAGCCTAAGGGTTGAATACATTAGGACTCTAACATGGCTGAGAGTGTAACCACAATGGTCAATTAGTGGTACTGTCTGGAACTGATTTGAAAGGCAGATATTCAAAAATTTGCAGCATTTGGACAGAGTAGCAACGCATTAGTGTTGTTAATTTCTCATTTGGTCTTTTCTTTTTTCTATTTTACAAGCATCTTCGTGTAGTGAGTTGCAGCTAGACAGAGTATTCTATGAATAGCTAAACTTTTTGACACCAGAGGGACCTGAGAGATCTGACCCAGGGAATGCCTGTTTCAGCAAACCCTTGTAGCATGGCATCAAAGAAAAGCTGACTTGAACGGCATAAAATGGTTCATACAGCCAAACTAGAGTTGTGAAAAATCTATAACTACAGGCAACACACTAGGTCCTCTAGAGGCCTGCTCTGTTTTTATCATGAAAGCCAAGATAACCTGATGGATGAGCCAAAGACACAAATGGAATGCATAGAGAGCAAGCTATGTGCACTTGCTGTGCCGAGAGTTTCAACCCGCTATGTGCCAAGGGAAGTACAGGGCAGCTTAGGTAAGAAAAAACAGGGAAAAGAAAACATTTTTTTAAGACTGTTGACCAATACAACTGACATTTCAAGGGGCTTTCAACAAGTTATTTAAAGCCCTGATCATTTCAGTGACAAAGTTTTGTCCTCTACTGGTGTCAGAGAAACCAGAGTCTCTTAAAATTGTAATAATTTTAATTTATCCATTGATATTCATGTGGAATCAGGTCATAGATGTAGTAGTCTAAAAGTCCTTGGTTTGCCACCTTTCTGTGGCTGGAGCTATGCTACTGGATACATAAAGTTCAGGTAGGGTGTCTTACTGTCTGGCCCCCCGTCTCAAGGGGTGAAAAGGAAAATTTGAATACCAGGTACATATTGAAATGTTGTGGTGCTTTGGTAACTTTTGATTACTCTTATGATGGCTTTGGTATTATGAAAATGAAGATGTTCTGGTCAACAACCACTTTGGCCAAAGTAGGACCTCCTTGCCACTTTGTGGTGTTGTTTCTAAGTGTTCAAACACATGCAATTACACTGAAAAAGGATGCTGCAGTCAATAACAGGGAAGTGGCAAGACTATTTGCTCATCAAACAAACAGAAGTGAGGTCCTTAAAGTTGGGACCATAGTTTAACAACCACTTGATGTTAATTTAGAATCCTTTCCTGCTACACTACACATTACAAAGCACTTCAAGATGCTATTCTTTCTTGCAATTTAACTGCAGTCTGTCCACCTCCTGTGTGCAGTCACTGTGGAAGCAGATGCCCTATATTCCTGAGGGTATTAGCTGACAAGGTCACATAGCTGATTGATGTTAACCTCCAGCATCCTTTCCTTTGTACAGGTTCACCACCAATCTCCATTCTGGAGGTGCTACAGAAAGGAGTACCCATGGGGCCTAAAAACTTCTCTAAAACCTCTTGTGGATTTCCTGGTGATTCTTTGTCATAAAGGGAACAGTATCTACTGTATTCACTCATCTGTAACTTCAGGGTGTAACTTCAGTTTGTGTCCCTTCCTAGAAAACAACACACAACTCTTAACAAAGTTTAGTAAGTGTTAACTTGGCATTTCATCTCATTGGGTGTTGGAATAAGTATGTAAGGTGTTTCACTGCATAACCAATAAAATGCATACTTGCTTAGATTAAAGTCAACATTATCAGTTTTGCTATAATACTCACACAACCAATATTATGCATGACAGTCACAGAAAAATTTGCTTAACAACCACTGGAAGAATTATTACACTAGGGTCTAGGTCTCTCTTTTTCCATCTTTCATAGAAGTTCTGTGACAGTGTATTTTGTTGAATTGCAAAAGCAATAGTTTTTGTATCCAGTGGACACTCAAGAATGGAACCTCATCTGAAGCAGATTCAAATTCACAATATGTGAGCGCTGAGAAATAGATTTTACAGTTAGCTAGAAACAACATGTACTGTATCATATCTTCCCAGTCACTTAATCTTTTTTCCACCACAAACTTTGTTATTTAAAACACTTAATTAAGGATGGTAGTATTTAGCAGGGGTTTTTCTTCTTAGAAATATATAAACAAACCCTGAAAAAGACCAGGGACATGCATTACTGTTGGGGCAGTATCAATAAAGCAACACAAAGACTACATAAAATATACTGAATGAATGTCTAGCAGTTGTCTGTCAGCTATCTTGTATCCACGTTAATTTAAACGACCAGCTTCACTAGATGACCTCTGAGCTGAGCGGGAGTAACACTGTGGATACAGAGCAGCGCTAATGATGTGGACAAGTAGAAGTTTCCGGCAAGTAAACCCCCCCACACCCACCCCCCAACACACACACACACACACACACACACACACACACACACGAAAAAACTAAACTTTCTTGGCAACAATATGGTGTAAGTACAGTTAACTGCCGGCAGTGAAATACAGAAATATTCTGGTGCAGTTGTCTCCTGAGTACAAAAGAAACAGGGAACAAACAGTGCTTGACTTACATTGATCATATTGCTAAGATAATTTAAGTCTATTGTGAAGTCATGGGTGGGAGCCAGCCAGCTAACCAGCTACCCGCCCACTCTTGCTTGGTTCATTTCAATAAATTTAATAAAACTTTGCCTCAACTGTTTAGGGATTAGAGCAATTTTTATATATAGTTTGCCATTTTTGAAGACTCAAGAGTAATTATATTTTTTTATAATAATCGATTTCTTAAATTTAAAATACATTGGGGTGGTGCAAAATTACAAAAACTGCGTTCTTGTCCAAATAGTTACACATATATTTGGGTTTGTACAGTGGAATACTTTGCTATAATGCAGCTCTTTCTGGATGAATACTACGCACCTCCTGGGTTAACAGGTTTATCATAAAATCCCAAACATTTGTCTATACATAGATTCCAGTAATGCCTAACAAATGACCTCAACCCTGTTTCAAAAACTATTAAAAAAAAGAAAAAAAAATTACACACATGCTTACTGAAAAATGGTCTGCTAAGTCACACCTCCTCATCACTCATCCTAAACACAGGAACGCCACAGGGTTGTGTGCTTAGCCCCCTCCTTTATTCCCTGTTCACACACGACTGCATTGCTAAACAAAAGTCCAACACCATTATCAAGTTTGCAGATGACACAACCATCATAGGCCTCATCGCAGACAACGATGAGACGGCCTATAGAGAGGAGGTGATGGCACTGTACAAGTGGTGCCTGGAAAATAACCTGTCTCTCAACATCAGCAAAACTAGAGAAATGATAGTGGACTACTGGAAACGACCAGTCAGGGAACACCAGCCCATCCACATCAATGGTGTCAAGGTCGAAAGGGTCAGCAACTTCAAATTCCTAGGAGTCAACATCACCAAGGATTTCTCCTGGACCCTTCACACAGACACTGCTATCAGGAAAGCTCGCCAGCGACTCTACTTCCTGAGGGGGCTGAGGAAGTTTGGCATGAACACTAACAGCACCTCAAATTTCTACAGATGTGCGATTGAGAGCTTGCTGACGAGCTGCATTACAGTTTGGTACGGAAGCTGCCCTGCCTGCAGCTGGAAATCACTACAGAGGGTGGCGAAGGCAGCAGAGCACATCACTGGCATGAGGCTTCCTGCCATTCAGGACATCTATCTTCAACGGTGCCTCTGCAAAGCACACAGCATCATCAAGGACCACCCAGCACATCAGCTGTTCTCCTTGCTATCATCTGGCAGACGTTCCAGGAGTCTATCTGCTCGGACTACAAGACTTAAAAACAGTTTTTACCATGAAGCCATAGGACACCTCAACCACAACACTTAAACACACACACCACACTCCACAGGATGCACTCAGAAGCTGTCCTACAGTTTCAGAAGTACATTGTACACTCTGCACTGGTCACTTCATTCTTATTAGTATTTAAACAAATAAAACCTTACTCCGTGCAATACTGTACTAACTGCCACTCAAAATTTTGTACTGTTCAGTTTGTATTGCTGCTCACTCCTGCCACTTTATCTCATGTGCAATATCCCATTTCCCCCCCACCAAATTACATGTCAACGGTTACATTCCTATTTAAGATTCCCTTTATCTATTCACAAGTGTGTACTATATTTTTGCTCTTACTATTTTTTACTTACTATACTGCTGAGTGACTGTCTGCTGCTCGTCAAATACATTTGATTGCAATGTTGACCCTGTGCAATGTTGACCCTGTGCTAACCCTGTGCATATGACAAATAAAACTGAAACTGAAACTGAACTGAAGTCAGGTGCTTTAAGCACTTTTTTTTATCAGCCAGAAGAAGGTAAAATGGAGAAAAAGGATCAAGTAAAGACCTATAAAATTAAAAAAAATAACCCACATCCATATCTACAATCTGTGAGTCTTTCAGCAGACAGCAGTGAAGGCTGATTCCCCAAAAGAAGAGTGATGGAAAGGTTACAGTCTTTAGTTGAAGATATCCTTGTTGCTTTGATAGATTCTCTGGGGCGAAAATATAAAAAAATTAAGCAATGGAGGAGGTGCCAAACCATTTAAATCTTAAAACACCACATACATATTGGAAAATAATTAATTAAATTAAAATAATTGTCTCTCCTGATGTTCCTCATGTACCAGTCTATACTAGATCTGATTGTAATGACTTTTTAAACTATTTTGTTAATAAGGTCGCTGCTATCAGGTCTAATATTTCTCCATCATCCTCTCAGTATCACACTGACACGTTGCTTACCTCTGACACCTGGTCCTCTTTTACTCCTGTTACCTTACAGGACATCAGTGCTCTGCTTGGTCAGATGAAACTGACTTCAAGCCACCTTGATGTACTTCCTCCATCATTTTTCATTAGTGTGTTTGACTCTATTGGCCCCTGTATTCTGGAAATAATTAATACTTCTCTTTATACTGGCTCAGTTCCCAGCTATTTTAAACAAGCTATTGTTGAACCAATATTAAAGAAACCAAATTTGGACCCATCTCTTCCAAGCAGTTACAGGCCAATATCAAAATTACCATTGGTGTCAAAGATCTTAGAAAAAACAGTTGCAGTACAACTTAACAACTTTTTGGAGAAGAACAATGTTCTGGACATTTTCCAGTCTGGTTTCCGCAAATTGCACTCCACTGAAACCGCTTTGCTTAAAGTATCTAGTGACATTTTGATGGCAGCAGACTCTGGAGAGTACACCGTTCTGGTTCTGCTGGATCTCAGCTCTGCTTTTGATACTGTTGATCACAGCATCATGATAAATAGGCTGAAGGACTTGTTCGGGATTACTGGTGTTGTTTTAAAATGGTTTATGTCGTATCTGTCTGAGAGATCCTTTACTGTCTGTATCAATCATGTGTTGTCTGAAACGTCAGTTCTGCCTTCTGGGGTACCTCAAGGATCTGTTTTAGGTCCTATTCTCTTTTGCTGTATATACTCCCTCTAGGCCAAATTATCAAACGTTACAGTAATATTTCTTATCATCTCTATGCTGATGACATTCAATTATACTGTTCTTTCAAAGCTTCTGAGTTTTATAAATTGTCTTGTTTAAATAATTGTCTGTCAGAAATCAAACAATGGTTAAATGACAATTTCCTCCAGTTAAATGCAGATAAAACAGAAACCTTGATTATTGCACCTGATCACATGCTCTCAGAAATTCAGCAGCATATCAGTTTTTAGACCCTTCATTTCAGTCGAGTCTCAGAAACTTAGGTGTTATATTTGACAGTTCAATGTCTCTTGAGAAACACTCTAAACAACTTGTCCGGAACTGTTTTTATCATTTAAGAAACATTTCTAAACTCAGACTACTGGTGTCAAAGACAGAACTTGAGCTGATTATTCATGCTTTTATCTCTTCTCGTTTGGATTATTGTAACGGTCTTTTTACGTGTCTCAACAAATCAGCTCTGGATCGCCTTCAGTCTGTACAGAATGCAGCGGCAAGACTTTTAACTGGTACAAACAAGAGGTCTCACATTACTCCAGTTTTGGCTTCTCTTCATTGGTTGCCAGTAAATTTTAGGGTTCATTTTAAAATTTTAGTTGTAACTTTTAGAGCTCTGCACGGTGAAGCTCCCCAGTATATCTCTGACCTGTTGAAACCTCATGCTTCATCCCGAGCACTTAGGTCTTCAGGTCAGAGGCTACTGGTGGTCCCACGTACTAGGTTTAAAACACGTGGGGATCGGGCTTTTCAGGCACTGGCACCTAGGCTGTGGAACTCCCTGCCGTTGTCTTTACGCTGTCTAGACTCTACTGACTCCTTTAAAAAGCAGCTGAAGACATTTTTATACAAACGGGCTTTTAATTAATTTTAACTTGTATGTCTGATCTTATTGTGAAGCACTTTGTGATTTTTATCTGTGAAATGCTGTACATTTCACCAGAACACCCTTTGTGTTGTGCAGAAGTCAGGTTGGCACACAGCTGTTGGAATTCATTTTATGGCAAGAACCAATAAACTATGTAAAGAGAAATGACAGTCCATCATTACTTTAAGCGCTGAGGGTCAGTCAGTCTGGAAAATTGCTAAAACTTTGAATGTGTTCCCAAGTGCAGTTGCAAAAACCATAAAACGCTACGACAAAACTGGCTTACATGAGGACCGCCCCAGGAAAGAACGATCAAGAGTCACCTCTGCTGCTGAGGATAAATTTATCTGAGTCACCAGCCTCAGAATTCACAAGTTAACATGGATGGACAAGGTCACCAACAATACTGATGCGGGGATACAAGGCTGGATGGATTAATCTCTTCATATTGATTACACCAAGTTCTAACTCTTCAATTGAAAGGTTGATGCAGAAATCAAGACTCATCAGACCAGACAATGTTTGTCTTCTATGATCCAAATCTTTGTAAGCCTTTGAGAACTATAGACTGATTCTCCTGTTCTTAGCTGACAGGAGTCCATTTCATTTCTGATACATTTATATAGTGACAATTTACAGCAACACAGATAAAGTGCATGGACAAGAATTGAGACAGCAAGGGAAGTCTGGAATGCATCCTGACACATTCTGTTCAAAAGCACATGAGCATGCTTTTGAAAACATAAGTGCTGCAAATGATAGATCACTGACTGGTGCAGCCCTTAGAGGCTTTGGCCCAAATGGTGATGGACCTGGCCATCATGCACATGGAGCAGGCAGTGGTGCGTCGCCAACAGTCGGACCAGCTACAGGATCAACCAAAGCACCAAACCAAAATCTGGTCTCCACCTGGCCCTGGTGTTGACGCTCTGGGTCTACTGCCACCGACACTGCCAGCTTGGAGACAGTGGTGACCCTTGGAGAGGACCATCTTGCAGCTTGGCGAGGTAGCCAGTAGGGCTGCTATGACCCAGCCCCAAGGAGGAGGCTTCTGTGCCAATGTCCTCTTTCTCCAACTAACCCCTTCTCCTCTGCTGTTTCTCCCAGTCCCAGTGGCAACGAATACTGTGGCCCATCTGTTGGGAGTCACACAAGCATCAGGGAAGGAGTGCTGGAGGTGTGGGCAGGATACATCCACTGTGAGGGCTCACTGCTCAGGATCAGCTGTTCCATGTTGCAAGCTCTCTGAAACCCTCCCCTGGACCAGGAGGGATGTACAGTGTACCGGAAAGGTGCCAAGGAGGTATACAACAGGCTATAGTGGACTTGGGCTGTTACAGGACATGGTTTGGCTTTGGACATTGTTGGAGACAGAGTGAGTGGAGGTTAGGTGTACATGGGGACATAGACAAATATCTTATAGGGCTGCTAGAAATTAGATAGGGGCAAAACGGATAGAATCAAGGCTGCAAGTAGTTCCTGCCTGACACATCCTTTAATTCTGGGAACAGTTTTGTAGGGGTTAAATAACTTGTTGGGACTTGTGTGAGGATGCGTTCACAAATGGTAAAACTTGTGATGCCTGTGCTGTGCTCAGTGTCAACACAAAGTTGTTCGACCTGAGTTATTGTTCGGCCAGAAGCCACAGCGGGTGTTGGACCTAACTAAAGAAAACTGGGATGAAGGTCCAAGCCAAGCTAGGAATAAAATTCACTACATTCTGGACCAGAGAGCAAAGCTACACAAACTGGGAAGTTCTCATGGAATAATTTGCTCCAGTCCCAGGAATGTCAGCATCTCCTGTACAACAGAGAGGCTCGTCTCAGGCAATTTTCAACGGGACAGTGCTTGTAAGTGCTTGTATTGCTTGCTTTATCCAACCCACCAAGTAGCAACGGCTCTTGGTGGTCACATGGCAAGTAAGAGACATTAATTATGAAGTGGTATGATCAGACAGGGGCGGTGCCACACAAATCCATCACCTCAACCTCTTTAAAGCATGGAGAGAGCCTAAAATTGGTTCTCTGATGAGCTTGATTAAGAAAAGAAATGATTTGGAGGTGGCAAATTCAAAGTTATAACAAAGATAAAATCCATAGGAAAGTACAACTTGGAGTTGTGCTTCCATGTCTGTGAAAGAATATGCTTGTCCATTCTTTGATTAAAACCATGACCTGATGCTTCCCTGCATCAGTTAAGATATATTGAGATATCATATTGAATTATGCAGTCTGAAAACACGCACTGTTAATTTATGATTTCAAGGAAGTGGCTATCATGAAGTTAAACTACTGTTTTTGAAGATCATGTGAATTATTTTTCAAAGACCCTGCAATACTTTTCCCAAGGAAAATAAAAAAATAGAAATAATTAAATAATTCTTCCTAGACAATACAAAAACACAAGAAACAATTAGCCCTGATCCTGTATGACACTTTTGATATTTGTTGGAGCTAAATCTAGTTCCTGACAGAACTGGCAGCAGTAGCTGCATCTTACCTTGAACAATGAGGTGCACTTTCGTGGATTGTGGTTTCTTGTTCGTGAGTATAGAGCATACATAGGGCCCTTCATCATGGACATCAACATTTTGGATTTTGATGCTGTACTCTGTAACTGCTGTGTTTTCCAACAAGATGACACGAGGATCCAGAGACCACTTTTCACTCCCTGCAAATAAAATAGTGGTGCGATTGAGCCATGCCACTCGTGAGACTTTGCTGTCCACATTGCATCTGGCAGGCAGAAAGAAAGAGAAAGAAAGAAAAACATATTACAAGTTTATCCCTGGACATTAGTTTTAACTTTCAAGAAACCTCAAACAAATTAGATTAGATGACAATTCATATTATAACATGAGGTGTTATTTGTTGCTTATGAAATATCTATGCCATATTTCCTTTCTTAAACCAAGTGGATGACCTGAATGCAATCTTCTCAAGAAACTTCATCACAAATCATCACGTCATAAACACTTTGGAGGACATTTTCCCCTTTGTTTAACAAGCCTTTCACAAGCATGCCATTAATAAAATATTTTAATATAATATTCATATTATAATAAAAAAATATTATATTATGTTAAAATATTATTAACATCTTCAAATATGATTTTATATTAAATTAAATTGTAGTTGATTGATTGATTATTTTTTCCAGCAAGGTTGCATCCTGTGTTGTCATGTTATTTATCCCAACAAAGCAAGTCTAGTAAAATCTGTGTTGTGAAAGTATGTTTTAGTACTTTTATAAAGGACATAAAAACTTTTACAACTTGATGAAAAAATGGCAAATAACAAAATATCAACAGTATAAACAGCAAAGATGCAAGATTTGCATCAGTTTTTTTTTAAAAATACATCCACTATTCTGTGAAAGATACTGTCATATTTAGATACAAGGGATATTTTGGATTACCTATCTGTACCCCCAATTGTAGGTTGTATTTTGCAACATACAGAAGTTGCAAGTTGAGCTTCTGAGGATAGAAACATGGGTCAAGGATTAACCTTTCTCCATTAAGTCATGGTAAAATGCTTGTTTATTTTCTTTTTCAGCTGCCGTTATTCCAGTTATATTCATGCATAGTGATTGACCATACAAATACAAGGACATTCAGTGTTACTTTTCATTTCATTAAAAAAGAAAAAAATCATATCCATCCATCGATCCATTTTCCACAGCTTGTCTGGGTCCTGGAGTTTATTTATACCCGCTGATAGATATAATCTCTCCAGCATGTCTTGGGTCTGTCCTAGAGCCTTCTCCCTATTCACGTTTAACAAACCTCACCTAGGAGATGTCCATGATACATTCCACTGTATTACTGTAGGGTCTCTACCTTACAATATTTGTTATAATTTGGCTCAGCTTGTGAAATTACATTAAGCCAAAAGACTGCAATTTAGTTAATTGAAAACTTGCGGACATAAACAGCATCATGTGCTTGTCCACATTTTTAACATCATATTTTACCTGGTAGTGATCATTACAGTTACTTGTCAAAATGTTATGTTGCTTTTTGAAAACAGATTCAAAAGTTACTGTTCTCAATAGCAACAAGGCTAACTAATTTTATTATGCTCATTACCTCAATTTAGCTACAATAAAGTAACATTTAGATAAACATGAGTCAGTGGTCATTCCTTGAGTGTAAAAAAGTCAGACACTAGCTATTGGAAACAAAACATCCTCAGGACATTTTCTTTAAGAGGATTACAACTGTAATTAAACTGCTGTCTGATTTATTTGAGCAACTTAAAACAATACATGCTTTAGCATCATTCATGTCAAAGATATCTACTTATTTTTTAATTTAGGGGAAAAACCTGAAAAAATAAAAAATCCTACACTAAAATGTTCTTGGACACTTATAATTTTCAAAGCCACAATATAGTAAAACATTTTCTTGATAGCATCAGTAAAACAGTGCATTGAAATGACATGAAAGTTTATTAGGACCTTTCAAGATAAATATGTGCTTCACATCAAAAATACTAAAAAATATAAAATACACAAAGTTACCTAAAATCAAATTAAAAATGTAGGTCTTTAGTCTCTTTAAAAAAGAGACTATTGAGTTCACAGATAATAATAATAAGAAATTATAAATTTTATTTAAAAGCACCTTTCAAGACACCCACCCAGACTTAACAATAAAATAAAAAGAAAAAAGCAAGTTAAGTTAATTTACTATAAGTTCATAGCTAATATGCAGATTTGAACAGAACAGGTTTTGAGTTGAGATTTAAACTGGGGGAGAGAGCCAGTGTTTCTTATATCTGGGGGTAGAGTCCCACAGCCTGGGAGCAGTGCAACTGAAAGCTCTGCTTCCCATGGTACTGGAGAGAAAAGAAGGCACAGCAAGTTGGATAGAAGAAGAGGATCGAAGTGAGCGGGCTGAAGAGGCAGTGTTTAACAGGTTAGAAAGGTAAGGAGGAGCAAGGTTATGAAGGGCCTTGAAGGTGAGCAGAAGAAGCGTGTATACTATTTGCAATTTCACAGGGAGCCAGTGAAGTTCCTGAAGTGATGTGCTGGTAGGAGGGGGTTCTGGTAATAATGCGGACAGCAGCTTTTTGAACCAGTTGAAGCTTATGGAGGGATTTTTGGGGGAGACCATGCAAGAGAGAATTACAATAGTCAGTGCGGGAGGTAACATGACTATGAACAACAACTGACGCAGACTGGGTGGAAAGAGAAAGACATAATCTGTTAATGTTGTACAGATGGAAATAGACAGAACGGGTGAGATCATTGATATGAGATTTATAGGACAGTGAGCTGTCTAGGATGACACCAAGGCTCTTAACCTGAGATGAAGGGAAAACTGTGGAGTTTTCAATAAATAGTGAGATGAGTAAAAGTGATTTGTCTTCAGTAGGTTGGATTTAGTGCCAATAAGAAGGATTTCCCTTTTATTCTCACTGAGTTTAAGAAAATTAGAGCTGAACCAGGATTTTAATTGGGATAATCATTCTGTAAGAGAAGAAGTTAGGAGGGAGGAATCAGGCCTGCAGGAGAGATATAACTGGGTGTCATCAGCAAAACAGTAAGTAACTAAAGCTAAAATTTAGGGAAAATGGTACCAAGAGGTATATTATTAAGAAAAGAGGGCCTAAGACTGAACCTTGGGGTACACCAGAAGTGACTGGGAATAGACGAGAGCGGAATGATTTAAGTTGAATAAACTGGGAGCGGTCAAGGAGAAATGATTGGAACCAGGCTAGGGATATGTCAGAGACGCCAAGACAGTTAAGTCTGCTTAGATGAATAGAGTGAGACATATTATCAAAGGCTGAACTCAGATCCAAAAGGACAAGAATATTGAGACTACCAGAGTCAATTACATGTAAAAGATCATTAGTAACCTTTAAGTAAAGTGGTTTCTGTACTGTGACATGAGCAGAAGCCAGATTTAAATCTCTCATAGATACTATCATTAATCATGTGTGAATGAAGTTGAGCTGCAACAATTTTTTCAAGTATTTTAGAGATGAAGGGTAAATTAGAAATCAGGTGGAGGTTGTTAAAGTTGTTTTTCAGTATATGAGTGACTGAAGCAATCTTGAATAAAGGAGGAATAATACCAGTGGTGAGTGAAGAGTGAATGATAGAAGAGATGAGTGGAAGAGGCAAGATTTCACATCCTGTAGGCACAATGGGCTTTGATTTACATATTAATTCAGAAATATCAGCTTTATTAGGAGGCTCAAAATGGAGAAAAGGCTCTGAAGAAGGGATAGACACAACATTCGAACTGAGTTGCTGGTAATTGTTATTAATTTTTATCAGTGTTGGGGAGTAATGGAACAGATGTACCGGCATTAAAATAAAAATACAAAATATGAGTAACTGTATTCCATTACAGTTACCATTTAAAAAGGTGATAATTAGATTACAGTTACTTTGTTGAAATAAATCAATTACATGGTGCGCTTTTCCTGTTTCATATGTTAGGCTATCCCCTCTCTAATTTTGGTAATTCCACACATTGCACACAGTAATAGTAATAAATCACACAGCATTGGTACATTCATGTAGTTGTAAAAAGCATGAAAATATAGTAAGTAATCCAAAGTATTCAGAATACATTAATCAGACTGAGTAACTTAACGGAATATGTTACAAACTACATTTTGGGGCATATATTCTGTAATCTGTAGTGGAATACATTTCAAAGGTAACCTTTCCAACACTGATTTTTGTAGTGAAGAACAGCATCAAGGAGTTACAGGTTTCAGATAAATAGAAGTGTGATCATAAAGCGTCAGGGTGTTGAAGAAGTTTGTTGAGAAGTGAAAACAGGATCTTGGTGTTACCCTCATAAGAGCTGATAATACCTGAGTAAAAGCTTTGTTTAGCCTGGTTGGTGGAATCTTTATACTGGAGTACATGACATTTATAGATTTCTTCATCAACAGTTAAACCAGATTTCTTTTATCTAATGTATGCTCTAATTGCCAAGCTTTGGCCTTCGATGCTCGGAGAAACAGGAAGGAAACATAGTGGGTCCAGAGAATCAAACAACAATTATTAAACAATTATTATAATATAACAGCAAATCATTAGGAGTAGAATATCAGTCCGGAACCTGAATATTATCTGGTAGTGAAAATGTCCTTATCAGTGTTCTTGATGTTGCGGAATGAGATGAGATGGCTTGGCTTGGTTGAAAAGCAGCAGAGAGTGAGGTTAAATGAAAGGAGAAAGAGGTCAGTTATGGGAATTTCAGCAGCAGAAAGGATGGAAGGAGATCTCACACTAACTAAGTGGGAGAATAGCAAATTCTTGGGGCAACTGCAACAAAAGCTCTCCCCTTGTATGACACATGATCACATGACCATGGGGTCCTGCTGGGCATGTATGGAGGTAAATGTCAATTGATGTAAGACAGTGTTTATCAAAGGAGTTTGCAAAGAAAGTGTGTTTATTTAGTGTTTATCTTAACACTAAAAGTATTCTAAAGGTTTTCACTTTCAGACCATCTTAGTGTTCTCAAAGTCAAAACTATAATCTTAAAATCAACCCTTAAATTACAGGGGAACAGTGCAACGGAATTAGCAAAAGTGTGACATGTTAAGTTAAGCACAAATACCATTTTAGGCAAGGAGCATAGCTAACACTAAGCAGTGTTAGCTAAGCCCATGTAATGCATAAAGTATTCACAGCAAACAGAGCAATACAGATTCATTTCAGGTTGATAGATTAACATGTCCCTGCCTAAACCGAGTGTGCTGATGAATGAAGGAAAAGTAATTGTGTGTGGAAAATTTGAAGGAATGAGCCGGAAAATAAAAAGAAAGTAGCAACCAGACTGTCAGTAATGAAAACTTATGAAAGCTCATACGATAAGGACTTAAACAACAGACAACTGTTAGGATGCCTGGGTCGTTGACCCAGGGTTTTTGGGTTTATTATATTATTTATAATTTCTAGTCTTTGGTTTCTTTGAGTTCTGTCTTATGGTTTATGTCTCTGTCTTCTCTAGTTGCTCTGTCTCCCCTGTCAGCTGTATCCCCTTGTCTAGTTCGCGTTTCTGTGTATCCTTAGTTGCTATATCCCCGTGTCCAGTCAGTGTCTGTCTGCCCTGGTCCCATGTCTCTGTTCCCTCTGCTGTAGTGCCTGCCTGTGAGTCTGTGTCTGTGTTATGTTTCCTGTTTTATTTTGAAGGTCCATGTCTTATGTTAATATATCTGGTTTTGCTTCCTTGTCTCGTTAGTCCTGATTTGCCCCAGCTGTGTTTCCCTCCCGTTGCCCATTCCCTGATTGCTCCCTCTATGTATTTAAGCCCTGTGTTTCAGTTTGTCATTGTCGTGATCTACCGTTTGCTATGCTGTGTGTTCTGTCTGCTTGCCTGAGTTTATTTTGAGTCCCAGTTTTGTTACCTTTTTTGAGTTCAGCATTAAAGCTGTTTTGAGTTCACCTTTTTGCCTCCGAGTGTCTGCACTATGGGTCCACCATTCCTGCCTGCACACAGCCTTAACCTAACAACAACAGTATGAATCTGAGTAATACTCTAAAGTTGGGGAAAACATTAATAGCTAATTGGGCATCACAGTTATTATTTTGTACTTGTACTATTTTGTACTCCTTTTGTTGCTGGTGTAGTGCACTGTCTACCTAAAACAGGCCAAACTAAGTGACCATAAGAAAGAGGTTTAATCCAGTTAAATTTAGTCTTTGAGGCAAACATATACATATGCCTCTGTCTCAGAGGGCCTGTCCATTTCCCATTAACAATGGAGCTGGTCAAGTGGAGAGGCCAGCATCTTTCTGGTGGTTTGCACATGCATATTGTGCATATCCCCTGGTCTTTCACGCTATTGGAAGACCAGTGTCCAAGATAAACTGCCACTGGCTCTCTTTCACTGCCCTGAGATCAGTTACAACCTGTGCATTGTGTGGAAATACAGCTAGTATTAGGAAGTAGACAAGTTTCTGTGATTTATAATAACATTTACATCATAACAGATGATTTTTCTTTTTGTAACCTTGTCCAACATGTGTGATGTATAGAAGATAGAGAATGAAAAAGGTGTTCATAAGTTTTTCAGTAAATTAGCAAGGAAAGTTGATCATGGTGGCGATGGGATGGCAGATGTTTTGCCAACACTCAATTGTACATTTGCATGAATATTTTAATCCCCCACACTGTTTAGGCTTTTTAATTCAGCTCCTCTTTTAAAATATTTTAATATAGGTTTAAAAAAATGTAAACAAAGATGTAGGCCTGTGTTTCTGAACTCTTCTCCTCACAGCAAAGCCACTACCAACATATTGTGAAATATGATGCTGAACATTAAGTAGAATATAAAATATGTAAAATGAGCTCAGCCTTAAACATGTGCATGAGTGGCTGTAGCTCAGGAGGTAGAGGTCATCATAATCAGTTTTACTGATAATGTGTCCACAAACAAGGAATTGGGCTCAGGTCATCTACTACTTGGTTTGATCCTTGGATACTCCAGTCTGCATACCAAAGTGTCCCTGGGCAAGATACTGAACCCCAAGTTGCTCTGTGATCTGTGTATCGGAGTATGAATTTATATGTATATAGAGATGACTTAAGCATAGAAGAAAAGTGCTTCTATGAATGTAAGTGATTAAGGCATGTTGTATAAAGTGCTTTGAGTGCTGTAGTAGACTGGAAAAGTGCTATATAAGAATCAGTCCGTTTACTATGCATATTGATCAATTTATGATGATGGGGAAGATTTTTTCAACAGAATAATTATTTTTTAATTTTGATAACTGCACAATCTTCCAATAATACAGTTATATGTGTAGTGAGGATTTTTCTAGTGTTTTATTGCTTCTTTTTCCTAAAAGAATGGCTTGAAAAATTCCTCCACCACTTGCCATTGTTGGGTGGCTGTAGGTCAGGCGGTAGAGCAGGTCATCTGCTGATTGAAAGGTTGGTGGTTCGATTCCTGGCTTCCCCTAGTCTGCATGCCAAATATCCTTGGGCAAGATACTAACCCCAAATTACTCTCCGATGTATCCATCAAAGAAAGAAAATGTGCTTGTGTGAATCCACAAGTTGTGTAAAGCGATTTGAGTGCTCAGAAGAGTAGAAAAGTGCTATATAAGAGCCAGTCCATTTACCATTTTTGGCAATATAGCAGTTATTTGTATAATTGTAGAAGTAATAAGATTTTAAAATTTTTCAGGCAGATAGGAACACAGAAAGATAAAGATGTCAATGTAGAGTTGCAGACAGGCTGCACAAATAAAATGTTTCAGTCTGATCCAATTTATTTTTGTTAAATTGTTACATTTTTTACATGTGTGTTTGTGCAGGGGGCTCACCACATATTACTGGAAAAAAAAATGAATTTGAGTTAGACAATAAAATTACAAAACTTATAAAAATAATTTTTATTCACAATACAGCATACATACATATATATTCAGCAAACATATATATTTGAAGAGTGGCAGCAACATATCTCAAAAAAGTTGGGATGGGAGCAACGACAGCTGGAACATTTTGCAACTAATTATGTTCATTGGCAACAGTTCAGTAATTTGATTGGAAATAAATAAATGTATGTTAGAGAGTTTTTTGAATTAAAGAATGAAGAGGTTCACCAATCTGAAAAAATCCACAAATTGTGGAACAATTTCAGAATAATGTTCCTCAACATAATTGGATGATAAGTGGACTGGTTCTCATACAGTGCTTTTTTTTTTTTTTTTTACTCTGTTTGAGCACTCAAAGCCTTTATACAACTAGCCTCATTCTATGGGCTCAAAATGTGGTCATAAATATTTTGTACTTGTAAATCAGTTTTGTACTTGTAAATCAGGATTTGTATTTGTAAAAAGAATTTGTGCGTGCGTAAAAAAGATTTGTATGTGTAAAAAAGATTTGTGTGGCGATCGTGGCTCAAGAGTTGGGAGTTCGCCTTGTAATCGGAAGGTTGCTGGTTCGAGCCCCGGCTTGGACAGTCTCGGTCGTTGTGTCCTTGGGCAAGACACTTCACCCGTTGCCTACTGGTGGTGGTCAGAGGGCCCGGTGGCGCCAGTGTTCGGCAGCCTCGCCTCTGTCAGTGCGCCCCAGGGTGGCTGTAGCTACAATGTAGCTTGCCATCACGTGTGTGTGAATGGGTGGATGTCTGGATATGTAAAGTGCTTTGGGGTCCTTAGGGACTAGTAAAGCGCTATATAAATACAGGCCATTTACCATTTGTGTGTGGACTTAGCCAAAAAAAACCCTGCAAGTTACAAGTACGAATTTTGACCCTATTTTTCTTCCTGTCATCTGATTGGTTAATGTCATGTCAATCACAAATGTAACAATCCAATCAGAGAACAGATGGGTTTGGCTGTCGGAGGGGCACTTTTTTGAACTGCAGGTCCTTGAAGGGTAATACAGTTTGAAGCTGGAGGATCTCTATATAAATATCCGATAGCAGCTAGGTCCCCTTACTTTCAGCAGCTGTTGAAAGGATAAAGTTGTGGTATGTCAGTGGTTAGAAATACCATTATTACTTTAGGATTAGTTTAACACAAAGTCAGGGCTGACCCGGGACCATTGCTGTGAGTCACAGTACGCAGCATAAAGGTCCTTTCACATCAGACGCAGGATGTGCTGCTAATGCTAACTGCTAACTAAAAGCAAAGGATCCAGAATTTGTTGCGCTGGCTGCTGAGCTCTGTGGGTTTTTGCAGCAGCTCTACCTGTACTAGATGCACCTGCTCCTTGTCGTTTCTATCTCTGACTTTATGTCCTCTACAACAGTTTCTGGTTTTTTTGCTAGTTCTTCAAATGTTCAATAAAAACATGTATGCTAATTCATAACGAAGAAAGCTTTGTAATGAAGACTGTCATTTCCAAAACACTGCCCCCCCCCCCCCGCGGTCCGCAGCGCTGTGGAAGTGTGGAAGTCCCTGTATTAAGCACGTAGACCTGTGACACAAAAATCACCAAACTCGGACGACCACAGACTGCTGGGTTGGCATGTAAAAGGGCATTTATTCCCTTCAAGGACCTGCAGTTCAAAAAAGTGCCCCTCCGACAGCCAAACCCATCTGTTCTCTGATTGGATTGTTACATTTGTGATTGACATGACATTGACCAATCAGATGACAGGAAGAAAAATAGGGTCAAAGTTCGTACTTGTAACTTGCAGGGTTTTTTTTGGCTAAGTCCACACACAAATCTTTTTTACACATACAAATCTTTTTTACGCACGCACAAATTCTTTTTACACATACAAATCTTTTTTACGCACGCACAAATTCTTTTTACACATACAAATCTTTTTTACGTACGCACAAATTCTTTTTACACATACAAATCTTTTTTACACACACACAAATCTTTTTTATACATATAAATCTTTTTTATGCATGCACAAATTCTTTTTACACATACAAATCCTGATTTACAAGTACAAAACTGATTTACAAGTACAAAATATTTATGACCACATTTTGAGCCCATATCATTCACCCATTCTCAAAAAGAAGTGTTTTTTCTACATAATTGCTTATTCTCTAACATTCTTACACATTCATACTCCAATGGATGCATCAGCAAGCAACTCAGGATTGCCCAAAGGCTGATGGTTCATCAGCCTTCCAATTAATATATGACCTGCTCTACCTCCTCAGCTACAGCCACATAAGATATTATGAAGATATTGTTAAGATTGAATATCTCATTATCTAGAGTACATAATATTACCAAAAGATTCTGGGAATCAAGAGAAATCTCAGTATGCAAGGAATAAGGAAAAAATCTGTATTGGATGACTGTGATCTCTGAACACTACAACACTGCAATAAAAACAGACATGGTTCTATCATGGAAACCACTGTTTTTAAAATTATTCATTCCTTATTCATCCAGGCAAAATCTCATTGAGATTCAGATCTCATTTCCAAGTGAGACCTGGCATCATGGCAGCAAAAGTCAAAACACATGGGCTCAGGATCACTTCCAGAAGTCATTGTTTGTGAATACAGTTCACTGTGCCATCCACAAATGGAGATTAAAGTTGTGTCATGCAAAGAAGCCATATGTGAATATATATGATTCAGAAATACCATCATCTTCTCTGGGTCAAAGCTCATTTAAAAGGACTAAGGCAAAGAGGAAAAGTTTTGAAAATAAATGACAGCCCTCTGGAGTAAAGAGGAGATGGACCATCTGGCTTGTAATCAGCTTAAGTTCAACTAAGCAGGCATCTACGAGGGTGCACTGCACCCACAGTGACAGCTTGCATATCTGGAAAGGCACCATCAATGCTAAGAGGTAAAGGCGAGTTTTAGAGTAATATATGCTCCCAAACAGACAATGTATTTTTCAAGGAAGTGCTTCCATATTTCAGTAAGATTATTGTTAACCACCCGCTACATCTATTCTAATGGCATGCCTCTGTAAATGAATATTCAGGTGTTGAACTGGCCTACCTACAGTCCAGCCCTTTCACCAGCTGAACACATTCAGTGCATCATAAAATGAAAAATATGACAAAAAAAAGATCAATTACTGTTAAGCAAAAAGAATAATATATCAGAAAAGAATTGCTCTTCCAAAAGTCCAGCAACTGATCTCCTCAATTTCCAGACACAGCTACTGCTACACAGTGGTAAACATCTACCTGTCCCAACTTAAAAAAAATAAAATAAAAATGTTGCTGCCATCAAATTCAAAATGAACTAATATTTTTCTTAAAATCCAGTTTAAATATTGGATATGTTATCTGTATGCTATGTAATCAACATTTTACACAGCATTCCAACTTTTGGAATTGGCTTTTTATAATCTATTGTCTTCGTTTCACTGGCAAGCCTTCCTTAAGCACCTGTATGAGCTCCATTGAAGTGACTCAGTAAACAGAAGAGGAGGACTGATCTGGAGAGCTCCCAGTGTGAATGCGAATTATAGTGATAGTAATTACAGAAGAAGATTTTATCCTGCTTTATCCTAAAAGCTTTATCCTGGTGCACCTTCACCTGCACCCTTTTCTTTTCTGCAGTTACTTGTCATTCACTTATCTAAATCTTATAGTACTACTGCACACCTGAAAAGGTGAGATTGAGGTGATTCTCATACTACCAAAATGAATATAAAAGTGCTTTTCTTCATTAGGAGACTGCAGGTTTTCCAAGCATACTCACACTAATATTAACGGCTGTTTTAGTTTTAGAGGTGTTTCACATTAAAATGGAATATTTCTGTGTGTGTTTTGAGGATGGATAAAATAATGCCATATCCTGTACAATGGAGTAATATCGGTCTTATCGTCTGATATTCAGTCTTGGATAACTTCTTCATTTATTTATCCTGTAGAAGTGTAATATTTTACACTTTAAGTCATAAATTATTAATTACGTTCTGGGTTTCAAATCTGCTGGATGCTTCTTCGAGCACGGATTTTCTCTTGGTACTACAGCTTCCTCCAGTCCAGGATATGCATGTTGGTTAGTTGATGATTCTAAATTGGTTGTAGGTGGGAATTTGAACACCTGTCTCTCTTTGTCACCTCTGTGATTGACTAGCAGCTTGTTCAGGCTGTGTCCTCCATCGTCCAGTGACAGCAGGAATAGACTCCAGCTCCACCACAACCACAACTGGATAAGCAGTTAAGAAAACTGTAAATGCTTTCTGATCTTTCTCAGAACAACTTTAATTTACCTAAGAGTTTTTGTTCCTGTCACTTATTTATGGAACTGCAAGAAACTCTAAATAAGTACATGAAACAGATTACATCAGAAGTGATAAAATCTAAAAAATACCTTTATTAAATGCCACAATGGTAGAGAATCAGAAGAAAAAGGACACGGTGGCACTCATGTCAGAAAAAAATCAAGAAAAAAACCTGCATTGGATGAATTGACTTGAATAATCTGTTGTAACTAAGAGGGGTGAAGTAGGAGCAGTGACATGTAAAGATGCGTAGCTGAGTTGCTCTGTGGGGATACGCTATTTTTTCATATAAATACTGTGACATTGGGCACTAACGCGTTATCTGTCGTCAGCTGAGTTACCACTGCAAACGTGCGCATCACCAAAGGGAAGTTTGCAACAATGTCAGGGTCCAAAAATAGTAGAAAGACTGATGGAGCCAAGGCCATTGATAGCAATGCTACATCCCCGGACATGGCTGCGCTAATGGCTGCCATAGCTAGCTCGGAGAAAAACGTAGTCGCCAAAATTTGTACGCTGGAAGCAAAAGTCGAGACCAAGTGCCAAGCTCTCAATGATCACAGCAATGTTTCTGACCAAATAGATGAAGTGCAGACTGAACTTTGTGCTAAGATTGATGCTCTAGCTCAGGGGTGTCAAACTCAAATACACAGTGGGCCAAAATTCAAAACTGGAACAAAGTCATGGGCTAACATTAATATTTATTGAAAAAAAAATCTTCCTCCAGATATAAGAATGAATCTTTTCTTATGGACTCAAACAAGTTTTGCTGAAAAACTGAATATGGAACAAGCAAAGCTTAATACTAAACGATATATATATTAGCTGTATAATACCAGTAGGCCAGCTCTAATAGTAATTTGGCATGGCTTCGCGGGCCAAATGTAATTAGGGCCAGAGTTTGACACCTATGCTCTAGCTACTACCTGCACTGACCACCATAGCCGGCTAACTAGCCTGGAAGAAGCTGCAAACACGTATTCAGACCGGATTGTGGACTTGGAGAAGCAAGTTCACGATCTGAAAGAAATTGTATCAGCTCTTTCGGACAAGACCGAAGACCTTGAGGGGAGACAGCGCAGATGCAACATTCGAATACTTGGCGTGAGGGAGCACCTTAAGACTGGGACGCGCCCTGTCAACCCTGTGGCCCAGCTACTAAAGGAGGTTTTGGCCCTGGATACCGCTCCGACACTGGATCGGGCACATCGCAGCCTACAGCCCGTCCCTGCGAGAGACCAGAGACCCAGGCCACTTATTGTCAAATTTCACTACTTTCAAGAAAAGGAGGAGGTACTTTGCAGGGCCGCGTTAAACAGTCCCCTGACCCATAATGGAGACAGAATCCTAATTTTCCCGGACCTGCCATCTGCAGTCGCGAAGAGATGGGGGACCTTTAAAGAAGCTAAAGATCTACTGCGCGGATGTAGAGGTGTGAGATTCGGGATGCTGAACCCAGCGAAGCTAAGGATTTCTTCTCCTCTTGGTGAGGAAATATTCACCAATCCAACGGCTGCTAAAGACTACGTCAAGAATCGCATCTTGGCTGTGTGTGGGAATCAAGACATGGGCTGAGTGGACTGTGCGACCTCAATTGCTTTTTGACTCTTTATTGTTCACTGACTCAGACTGCACTTTAGATAGAGGTTTGTACTTTTGCTACTTTCGTAATTTAATAGGTCTTGTTACGGGTTCGAAATTGAGGATGAGAGTAAAACAATGATGGTCCAGAAGAGGTCAATCAAACAATTGATTTTAATGAATGCACGCAGCGTGGAGAGGTGTAAACTGCCAAACAGTTGTACATCTCTACCCAAAATACACTCTAGATTGCTTTTATAACATCAGGGTATTGTAACGCCCCTTCTTGCGTTTACAAGCACCTAATTTGCATGTACAGAACATTCATGTATTTTAAGAATTAAATGCAACATAGAGGTTCCTCCTTGTGGCATACTCTTCCGAATATGGTGATGACCTAAGGCTTTTGAGGTCACCATGGACTGGACATCCTTCCGTCACCTGTAACTAAGCAAACTCAAATACCACAAGAAGCTGAATACATTCAGGCCTTTGCTCAGCTACTATTTTACTGTAACAATATACTCAGCATATGAGTTATGATACATATATATTTAACTCAATCATTTTAAAGTAGTTATAACTGCACCTGTAATAAAAATGTTAATATTTGATTATGATAACCCCTATAATATAAATTATAACATAATGCCAGCAGCTTCAATAAACACTTCGATGAAATGATAATTAATGCAATGATAAAATGATGGTTATGTAAAATAATCCCTGTAATTCCACAGTCTGCATATAATTGTTTACCACTCAGCAAAGTAAACGACCAAGAGAAGTCACGTATGCCTTTCCAATCCGCCAGATGTCTAAACATTATGTTATAGTTGGCGTTCCCTGTTAGGGGCAAATTTTGTTTTAGGGAGTGAAGAGACATGTTGGATATAAACTCTTTTGGGGGGAGGGTGTAGCTTGCTCCCGGTTTGTGGGAGTTACGTTTATAGTTACTCTGGGTTTTTACTTTTGTTTTTTTATTTTTTATTTCTTTTTTTCTTGTTGACTGCAGTTTTGTGCGTATACTTACCCCAAATTATTGTTCGGCTTGCCTATCATGATTGTCTTGAAAGTGTGAATATGGCTAACTATGTAACCAAAAGTGCTGCAACTACACCTGATTCTACTAAATTTATTACATGGAATATGAAAGGCCTAAATAATTTAAAAAAATGTAAAAGGATATTCACTCATCTGTTGACTTTCAAACCGGACAAACCGGACACATCTGTGCTCCACGCAAAGCAATAGGTTGACACAAAGTTGGTTTTCCCAGGTCTACCATTCTGGATTTAACTCTAAATCACGGGGGGTTGCCATTCTTGTTAGGAAAAATTTTCCTTTCATCACCTCAAATGTAAAATGCGATGTGAATGGTCGCTTTCTGATAGTTACTGGCAAGCTCCCCAACACTCCAGTTATCTTGGTAAATACTTATGCACCAACTTGGGACAATCCACAATTTTTTATAAGACTAACTGGCCTGCTGCCAGATTTAAATACGCATCACATGATTATGGGTGGGGATCTGAATCTGGTATTCGATCCCAACCTTGACAGGTCTAAGCCACGTCAGTCTACTGGGACCTCCAGATCAGTGTCTGTTCTGAATACATTTCTTCAAAACTATGGCATTTCAGATCCACTGTGTATCACTGAGCCCTTAGCAAAATACTATTCCTTCTTCTCCCCTGTGCATCATTCGTATTCCAGGATTGATTATTTTCTTTTGGATAATTTCCTTATCCCAAGGGTCACCATGTGTAAATACCATGCAATTGTAATTTCTGATCATGCACCAGTGCAGGTTGAGATTGCATTTCCAAATGTGTGCGCAAGGCAGCGGTTCTGGAAATTTGACTCAGCATTAATGTCAGATGAGGAGTTTTACAAGTTCATTGAATACCACATCGAGCTTTTTCTAGAAACAAATAACAATCCAGATGTTTCAAAATCTATAATTTGGGAGTTGCTAAAAGCATGTCTGCGGCCAAATTATTTCTTTTTCGTCTTATAAGAATAAAAAGCGAAACAAACGGCTTCGAGAGCTGACAGAGCTCATAGCTAACATTGACACACAATATGCTACCTGTCCAACCGCTGATTTATATAAGCAGAAGGTCCTGCTGCAGTCTGAATTTGACACCCTCTCAATTAAAGAAACTGAGAAGCTCCTAGTTAGATCAAGACATCATATATACGAGCATGGTGAAAAAGCAGGTAGATATCTTTCACATCAGCTTTGTCAATCCGCCACAGCTCAATCTATACCCGACATACAGTTAGACTCCGGTCAGGTGGCAACACACCCTGACGGAATTAATGCTGCTTTCAAGCTATTTTATCAGGATCTCTATACTTCCCGCACTGATTATTCAGAGGCTGATTTGGACTCCTTCTTGAGGAACATAGATACTCCCACTATTAACCCAGACCAACGTGAGCTACTGGAAAGACCTATTACCTCTGTGGAAATATTGCAGCCAGTTAATTCTTTGCAAAATGGCAAGGCACCGGGCCCAGATGGCTTCCCGTGTGATTTCTATAAACGCTTTGCCCGCAAGTTAGTCTCTTTACTGTCTGAGGTTTTTTCAGAAATTCAGGCAACAAGCACGTTGCCACAAACTCTGTCCCAAGACACAATCTCTGTAATACTCAAAAAAGACAAGGATCCTCAAAAATGTGGATCCTATCGCCCCATTAGTCTACTGAATGTGGATTATAAGATCCTCACAAAAGCTCTTGCACTTCGTATTGAGAAGGTAGTACCTTCTATTATACACGAGGACCAAACAGGCTTTATAGTGAACTGCCAGTCATATTTCAATACCAGACGGCTGTTAAATATCCTATATTCTGACCATTCAGTTGATCACCCCGAGATAATAGTCTCACTAGATGCCAAGAAGGCTTTTGACTGTGTGGATTGGCAATATCTGTTCTCTGTTTTGAAAAAATTTGGCTTTGGCTCTAATTTTATTTCATGGATCAGGACTTTGTACTCAGCGCCCCTGTCTTCAGTCCACACCAGTAATACTATTTCAGAATACTCTTCCCTACATAGAGGCACCCGCCAGGGATGCCCCTTAAGCCCCCTCCTATTCAATCTGGCAATAGAGCTGCTGGCGGCAGCATTGAGAGTGGACCCCAGAATAAAGGGGATCACTAGGGGAAACACTATTCATAAGTGCTCTTTGTATGCAGATGATCTCCTGCTTTATATTACAGATTCGGAGGCATCAGTTCCTTCAGCTCTGGACCTCATTGGATCCTTTGGCCGCCTGTCTGGTTACAGATTGAACCTGGCTAAAAGCACACTGTTCCCTATTAACAGTCTGGCAAAGGAGGCTGACAACTCAGCCTTTCAGTTTAGACTGGAACACTCCTCATTCACCTATTTGGGTATTCAAATCACCGACACTTATCAGGATCTTTTTAAACAAAATTTTACCCCTTTATTTAACAAAACAAAATCGGATGTGGCACGCTGGTCAGTATTACCCATCTCTCTTGCTGGGGGGGTCAACACAATTAAAATGGTAGTCTTGCCTCGATTCATGTATCACTTCCAGATGATACCCCTTTTCCTTCCTAAAACCTTTTTCACCCAGTTAGACGGACTCATATCATCTTTTATTTGGGACAAAAAAGTTCCAAGAATCCGTAAATCCCTTCTACAGTGTTCTAAGTCAGAAGGTGACCTGGCCCTACCAAACTTTATGTATTATTATTGGCCTGCCAATATTGTGAAATTATCCACCTGGATGCGGGCTTTTAGGGAAGGCAGAGGGCCACCTTGGTCCACTATGGAGCTAGACGGTAATCTCACTGTATCCCCTGTTGCAATAATGTGTTCAAGTCTACCAGTCAGTCGCATGTTAATTTTGGAAATTCTATGGTTAAGAACTCTCTTAATGTCTGGTCTCAGTGTCAACGACATTTCGGGCTGAGGCGGTCACTTGTCTGCTCCCCTATTGTGTCAAATCATCTTTTTTTACCAGCTCTGAGCGATGCAGGGTTCAAGGTTTGGTACAGCAGAGGAATTATCTGTTTCTCTGATCTGTTTGTTAAAGGGTCATTTTTATCCTTTGAAACATTATCTAAAGATTTTGGAATCCCAAAGACTCACTTCTTTAGATACTTACAAGCCCGTAGCTTTTCAGTTAAACACTTCACTTCTTTTCCAAGTCTACCTAATAACTGTCCACTTGAGGACTGTCTGCAATTTCGACCTATTGCTAGAGGCCATATCCTCAAATATATAGTACATTGCAGCATACAAAGGCAGACTCCAAAGCCAGAAACGCCTGGGAACTGGACTTAAACCTCCAGATCTCAGACTCCTGGCACACAGGCTAATTCTTCTTAAATGGAAGGATTCAGGTCCGCCAGTGTTTGTTCAGTGGGTGAGAGAGGTGATGAGGTGCTTGCAGATAGAGCATTAGAGATACAGTTTGAGAGGGTCTCAAAGTAAATACTACAAAACCTGGTCGTCCTTTATTGAATATGTGGAGAAGTTGTCATTTACTGAAGTATAATGTATTACTGCTTTTATCTGTGTGTTTTTTTACTTTAAAGCCACCTACTATCTGTAGCAAGCCAACAAGAACTGCACACAATGCAGCCCCCCCTTTTATTTATGTATTTATTTATTTTATTTTTCTTTGTTTTGTTTTCTGATTTTTTTTTTTTTTTTTTTTGCCTTGTTCACATGGTAGTATTTTTTGTTTGTGCCCATAGATTATACATTTTCCTGCATCCAACTGGTTTGCCACCACGTGGCGCAACCGGTTTCACAATGGTAATGTTTGTAATCGCAATTCGAGTTATATTTTTCTGTACTTTTGCCACATTGGAAAATCATAAATAAAGTTGTCAAAAAAAAAAAATCTGTTGTAAAAAAACAATTTTTTCCCTAATTTCTTCAATTAAATCCTGTTGAATCAAATTTGATTTGGCTAAAAAGGATAAATGTACACTTTGATCCTCCATGTATTAATTCTATAAAAGCATTTCTGCTCAGAAAAATGCTTTTTTTTTTCTCAGCTTAAAATGGATAAAACAAGACTGAGAAAGGTGTTTTTCCCATGTAAACCTACTCTAGTGATTACGTTGTGATAGAATTACCGGAATTATAAGTAACCAATATGTATTTTATTTATAGTGTGCATAAACAAGAAATAGTGCTATAGCTTATTGACAATTTTAAGGTCATTACAGGAGGAGGTTCTGACAAATGTTGCTGTCTGTCTGTATTGCAGTGGCATGCAGAGGAAAAGTCAAGCACTGACAACCCCCCCACCCCCAATAAACACAACAAAAATCATCCTCCACTATCTTGTTAACAGGAAAAAATGTATCAGATTGAAACATCCCATTTGTGCTGCCTGTCTGCACTCTACATGGACTTCTTCATCTTCATTCATGATCTCAGAACCACAGGGCTATGTCTTGATTTAAAAAAAAAAAAAAAAAATATTTTTTTCAGAACTCGGGTGTATCAACTTTGAAAAAATTAGAATTCCTTGATGGTCATGGCTTCTTCAAACCACAAACCTTTCTCCTTCACTTTTAACTAGAAAACTGATCCAGTTACGTGATGAATGCATTCATGTATTTTGTCAGCCTTGCTTTGTGGTGCAGGGTATGTGCATAAAGTTCCTCATATTTTTCGGCTTTAGTTATTTCATTTAACTGTTCTTCTGCAGCTGAACAATTATACAAAACGAAAAAAACAACCAATTCTTCTGTTATGCTGTGATGCCTTCATTTTGCAATTGGAGAGGAAATTGAATGAAAGTTTTTAAAAGGCCCTCATATATTGATAATAACAATTTGGAATTTTAAATTTCTGTTCAGATGGGATTAAATATTCCCTGACAGACTTCAAGTTCTTGGAATCAAAGTTTCTCTCTTGATAACAACCCTTTCTCATGCCATGATAAAAAAAATCAAGATTTTTCTTTTCTGACAAACATCTGGATTGTTCTAGATTGCTGTAAGTTTAAACCACTATTGTGTTTTGGCTTTTATAGAGTTTTTAAATTTATTGGTGATGTTTTTTTATTCCATTAAAATTTAGAGATGTTTAATTCTAGTGATTTAAACCAAGCAATAGAGGGTTTATTAGGGATTAGGATTCAACCGTACCAAGTCTGAAAGCCTAATGGAAAAATGTATACCTCAATGTTTATACCTAAATATCCAATGTTACCTGTGGTGGTGAAAACCACAATTCAGAGGCAAAACTGATGACTTACTCAAGTTGATGGAGTAGTTCTACATAGATGAGAATTTATTTTTAAGTATGATCGTCTTCAGAAGTGACTTTCCAAAGAAAAGTAATACATCATCGGCCCATAGGCTTATCTTATAGTCTGTATTTTTTTAGTTTGAATTACTTCTACATTTTGTTGGATTACTTGTGCTAGTAGCTCAGTCAAAATGACAAAAAGTGTGAGGAAAGCAGGTAACCCTGTCTATGCACCTTTGCAGATTGAAGTTTGGGGAAATAAGACTGAACCAAATCCAAATCTGTGTAGAACTACTATTAAAAATGTCCACTTCCCAGTCAAAGTTCACCTCATCTGAAGAGACAACTGTGATTTCTAATTTGTTAATGTGTAATTGAACAGTAGTCCTTTTATTAATAAGTGTGTGTTATTGGCTGAGTTTTTGCCCTTGATGAAATCTGTTTTGTTAGCATGTATTATAAATGGAGTGATTTTGGTTGGGAGTGTAGGCTCTTTGCCTGGTTGAAGAGCAAGGCTAATGTTGGCAGAATTTATGATTAGAGATAAGGCATGATTTTTCTGAGTTTGAGTCACCATTTTGAAAAAAAAGTGGGTGCTGGCGTTGACCAAATTTGTTTTAAAAACTCTGCTAGAAAACCACCTAGACCCAGGGGCTTTATTATTTGGAAGATACTCTAAGTGTTCATGGAATTCAAATATTGAAAGTGTTAAATCCAGAGCCACAACCTGTTTTTCATTTAGTTTTGGTAGATTTATATTGTTAAGAAATTCTGTATTGGCAGCATCAGGGATTTATCTGAGTTGAATACAAAGCTTCATAACAACCTTTAAAAGATTGGTTTATTTGAATCAATTTTAATGACTTAATAGAATAAATTGCTTTTACTTTATTTAGCTTTAACTGGTTAAAGCTGTTCAAAGTTCTCCAAATGCAGCCAAACCAGAAATGGCATCTTCTTATCAATTATTTATTTTTTTAGTTTTAGGTTGCTGTTTTTTGTTGGTTTGTTTTTTAGTTTTTCTGGTGAGCATGATTTCTAATTATTATTTTTTCCTTCTTCTTTTTTAATATGAACAGTAAGATATTATTTGACCCTGTATAATACTTTTCCTGTTTCCAAAAGAAGACAGTAATATTCCTGACAGTTCATTATTTTTAAGTATGTTGCCTTTTCCTTTTTGAAATTATAAGTGAAATCTTGTTCTTTAAGTAATGATATTTTAAATCCCAATTCAAGCCAGTAGGTTGGTAGTGTGACTCTTTTCTGTGTTAGACAGATAGACACCAATGCATGATCGATGATAGTGATCAAATGAGCTGAATTCTCTTGACTGACTACAACTGGCAGCTTCCCTCAGACAGCATAAAAGACATCTTTTTTCATGCCTTCTCTATCAAAATATGTGGACTATGCTTAAAAGCCTTACCAGTTCTGCCATAATGATAAAATTACTGCCACTGTGTGTTATCAACTGGCAGTCTCCTAGCCTGTGTATGGTTGCTTTGAAGAAAGGGCTAATTTATAATTTATAAAAAAAAACGTATGCAGTTAGTTAATTTCTTTAATGACCAGCATTCTATGAAGAAAAGTGCAAATCTATTGCTAAAAATTATGTACTAACAAAATAATCCAGTATAAGCAGAGATTTTATGTATTATGTATTTATGTATTTATCACTGAAAACACTGTGGTTGTTTAGAAAAATGAGAGGCGGCTGAAGAAGAATCAATATGTTTTTGATATAAGCGTGAACAAGTGCAAGATTTATTCAGAGTTATTGTTTTTTTACAAACTATTCCTTCATATAAACATGAAATCTATGTCTAACAGCGATATGTAGACAAACACAAACTATTATTTACAGATTTTGATTTAATAAAGATACTGCTACTGATACGTGTCACTGTACCGTGTGAGTATATTCATGCATTGCTCTGGGTTTTTCTGCAGTGTGCGAAACAATGCATGGAGAGGCTACTGTCTCACATTCTACAGTTGGAAAGCCTTGTCATCTCAGAAGAAATGCTGCTGTGATGGCCTGAGAGAAGCTGCTACATTGCAAAGTGAAAAGTTCAACTGTAACCTGATCATCATTCACTGCATCAGTCACAGTCAGAACTCAGATCAGTTTTCACATATTTATTAAATTTCAAACTCCATAAACTTGCTGCTGATTTGCTAAATGAAACAGGGTGCCATCTTCTCTATACAGAGATTTACAGATGTGTTTAAAAAAAAAACATGTGAGACACTGCAAGAAAAAAAAATCAGTCATCAAGGCAGACTGTTGTCTTAGCTACTACTTTAGTGTAATATTTATTAGGTTTTTTTAAACTTTAAACTAACAGAATTCCATGCTGTAGAATTTTGACACTGATGTTCAAACCAACCTCAGCTGTTTGTAGGTTTAATATGATTAGCAATTTTTAACATGCATACGCCTTAAACAAAGACCGTAGCAAACAGTATTCCTTCTAAGATATCACAATGTTTGCATTTTATATTGTGAGTATATTAGTATGTTCAATTCAATTCCGTTTTATTTATATAGCTGCCAAGCACAACAGTTGCCTCAAGGCGATTTAATATGAGACCAGACATGACTGTGAATCAAGCCAAATGCAAGTATACTGCTAGCACAGTTAAATAGATGTCTTTGCAGTTACTACAGTGACAATATTATCAGTTAATTTACATTATATAATAATATATATAACAATAAACTGCTCACGTTACATAAAAGTCACATTCATTAAAATATTTCCATCCTTAAGACTGAATACCAGATCTGAAAACATTTCATCAGTAAACGTGAGTAAATGTTTCGGTAAGCGAGTGTAAAAAATTTTGTAAAAAAGCTTGAAATACCGACCCCTACCGTGAGGTAATAGATAAAAATGATGTGAAACACTGTGACCAGATCTCTACCAGTGAATCTGCGGGACAGTTTGGAGTGGTACCAAATGAAGGAAAGTATTTGGGAAGAATCATTTTCCATGCCTTTAGAGTTCCAGAGACTTAGAAATTCAATGCCAAAGCACACTGATATACAGTACAGGAATGCTTTACAATTTTTCCTTTAATTTGTTGTGTATCTCTGTATCATCTTTAAAAATGAATCTTTTTATTATGTCCTAAAATTGTGCATTCCAAAAATGAATGACTTTAAAAAAAAGCACACACTGCTTTTACAGCATTACTGCAACAATTTTAATCTGAAATATATTTTTAAATCAGCAACTGAGGTTCCTTGTTGTTATTATGTATTTTTACAATATACTGGCAGGAGCTTGCATATTGACTTAACTGTGTCTCCTGGATTTTATGTATTAGGCCCAGCTTCTCCAGCAGCAGTTTGAGCAAAAACGTTTAAAGCATTATTAAATAAAGTAAACAAATATAATACTAGACTTTACTAGTATGCCAGACATCAATTTATTTTCTAAATGTAGTTACAGTAAATTATTGTGTATTGCTATATATCCAGTGGGCAGTCAAATTTTGTTTTATGGGATTCAAATATAATTCAGCATCTCCCTCAGGGTATACTCATGTCCTCATCTGGCTGCTTTTGTCCTCGTAAAACCTTGATTTGCTGGTTATGTTTTCACTGATTCTACTGCACACTGATACTGCTTCGAGCCTGCTATGGTGTCCAAACACATTTACTCAAATGTGTTTGCACTTCAGTGAGTACAACTGGCATGGTAGATAGCTGGATTTTAAAATCTAACTGACACTCCTCGGTGTCAGATTAAAAATAGCTGTAACTGGTGAGTGGAGGCGTCAAATGGTATGTATTTTCACCATTTCAACACTTCTGTCAGCAACAGCACAGACCACTATGAAAGTTGAATTTTCACAGCCCAACTTAACAGAAATCCCTAAAACGACAAGGAAAATATTTCCTGTTTTGTGCATATTATTCTTTTAATTCATTTATATATGCAGTACACCATCGTTGCATAAAGTAACAGTTGAAGCAATCATGCACTAAAACACACATACACACACTTTCCACACATTACTTCTTTCTTGGATGCTACATTAGTGTTACAACAGATTTACAAATTTAGATTTAGAACACACATCATGTCTTTCCAATCATGTTTGCCAACAGAGATGGTAACACAGCTTTTGACTTGGAAAAAAAACCTCATCAATTCCTTGATCTCCTCCAGGTATTCCAATTTCCATAAACAGTCCAAAGACATGGTTAGATTAACTGATATTTCTAAATAGGTCATAAGTATGGAAAAAACCTAGATAAAGTGCATAAATTAAAGTGCTGTAACTATAGTCTATAAGCATAAAATAATGACTATAATGACTTTTATAAAAAAGACTTTTATAAAAAGCCAAACAGAGATGGAAATACCCCCCATTACCTAAACCCCACTTACTCCACTGTTTTGTGCTTGCATTTTATTCTTATTCATATTTTATTCTTTTTTTCTGTGGTCACAGTCTCCTGCATCTTACAAGACTCTTCCAGGCTGAATAACTGTAAAATATTATTACTTCTATAGTTAAACTATTATTTACTATATTACTGAATACATTTTAACAGGATATTAACATTCCCATTAAATTGAAACACACTATGGACTTCATTGGGATTAAAGAGGAGCTTCTAGCAACAATAGCCAATTGTGACTACAAGATGGCAGTAGTGTAAAGGACGTATGTAAACAGGCAATAAGCTTTATGAAAGAATGCTGTTTGAGATAAAGGGAGAGGGATTGCTTTTACTTTGGTTTTTATTTATCTCTATTTTGAGATTTCACTAGCCCTGTTTGTCCTGATGGAACCACCACTACTGTAAAACGCATAATATGGCCTACTACAAAGTCATGTGGGTGGTCAGTAAGACTTTACACATGATATATATAAATGTTAGTCCATTGCACTGATCATGAAGAAAAGAGTCAGCTATTAACATGAAGATAACATTTTTGCCAAAGGCCAGTGTATCACAGTGTTGTCTGCTTGTTCAGGTTGATGTTATGCTCATTATTATGAACATTTATTTGTCATTTAGTTGTCACTCTCAAAGACACGGACAAGGCCCTGGCAACTTCTCAAACTCTTGATAGATCATGAAAGCTGGCAAGCCATGACTTGTAGGGGAACAACAAATCCATCATTTGTCATCCGAAGAAAGACTAAACATGTGTTACTATCTGATCTTTTAATCTTATCATACATAAATTGTGCATTTGAAACACGGATTTATTGTGACAATTTTCACAGACTGTATGAGTGGAACTCCCACTGAGACTGCACATAAAAGCATGTTGTCAGTCTATAAAGTAACATAAAACCACTGCAAGTGATCGCTAAAATGTGTGTAACACATTCCAATATTTAGAATACTTGTGTGATGGTGGATCCTGACAATGAAATTTACTGCTGATACCTGTTGTTTGCACAATAACATGCTGCACTCATGCACCTCTGATGAACTGATGTCAGTCGATTTCAGTAAACTGAATTCTGGTTGTTATCCTTCCCAATTCAAGCACACAGTCCTAGATATCCTGGCACCTTTAGGACAAACAACTCTTTCTGTTGTTCATCTTTAGTGAGTCAAATGAATTACCTTAGCTGTCATCCACATCTATTTGCTCTGGAGAAGGCTGTAAAACCTTGTGTCAGATATGAGTTGATGAGTGAGTTAAGCTCAGTTCTGATGAATGACAGTAATACTAAGGTAATTTGCTGATGATATCCTGAACTTTGTTGTCAGTGAGCACTGCTGTTTTGCTGTTGTTGACTGCTGTTAATCACTGTTACTGAAACTTTAATTGAAATGGAACTAGCATGGACTCAAACACTTAGTGAATAAACTTGATCTGAGAATGTAATCAAACCGTTTATCAAAGGGACAGTGCAACTTTCAGCATACTCAAGCTTAGCATTAACAGACATAATGCTAGCTTATAACCAGTTGATGATGTTGTTTAGCCAGATCATTAGCCGTCCAGACACAGGAGACCTGTTCATGTCTAATCTTCTGCCAGTAAGTAATTGGCAATATACAGGGAATAAATAAGCATGTCTCTGCACTTTGTATGTTAGTTGTGAGTTTAGTTCAGGAGATGATATTTAAAGTGAGAAGGAAGAGGATGACATTCGTCTTTTTCCTTGGCAATTTTACTTCTGTGATATGATCCTATATATCTTGAGTAGAAAAGCGCTATATAAGAATCAGTCCATTTACCAATCCAAACACCAACCCCAACTCACAGGTGTTTTTTATGCTTTTATTTTAAGATTTTTTGAGAATGCATTAGTTTGTTGGAAAGCATAATTAGACACTAATCAATGTATATTTTAGAGTACAATAATCCGTTTTCTCCAACAGTTGTTTCTGTTCATCTGGACCTAGCGTTTTGTGGGAGAAACGTTTCGTCACTCATCCAAGTGACTTCTTCAGTCTCAGCTGACTGCAGGTTTCCCCAATCTTATAAACAGTACATTTGCATAATGACTGAAACCAGCCCACTGAAGGAACAATGGGATGGGAGGTCAGTTCCTTAATCTTAATTATGCAAATTCTCATGACCATCACTTGGACCGTCACTTGGATGAGTGACGCTACGTCCAGATGAACAGAATCAACTGTTGGAGATTTACTTACCTGGATGATTGAGCATGCATCAAGAAATAATCCGTTTTATTATTAAAGTTATTATTATGAAATATTATTATCAAAAAATGGTTGACTGTACCTTTAAAAGAAAACTGAAAACATTTTGAACAAATTAAATCCCACTCTGAGACATAAATGTACTCGTAGATTTTTAAATCACCTGTTTACATTGCTTTTGATTTTGTATAAACCCTTTTTACAGGTGTAGGATAATTTACTTAGACCATGCAGAAACATTTTCAATTTGTCGTGAATTTTTTTCTCTGTGGAAAGTGTTTTTTTTGGCTCCGTGAAGAAGGATAGCTGTTGTCTTCTTTTGGCATTCAGGTTAACGTGGTTTTACATTTTTGTCATCTTATGAAAAAGTACATATTCAGCCTCTGAAACCAATTACATTTTCAGTTGATTTGGATCTTTCTACTCTGAGTCTGTTTATTGTGACTAGGGTATTTAGATAGAGTATTTTAGCTCGATTTGTGCTTTTTAACTAATTAAACCAGAATATTAGACTACACGTTAACATATCCAGTTCAACTATTTAAAAACAAAAACTTTGTCCCAAGAATGCAAAATGTATTGCTCTGTGACATGGTGTGTGTTTGTAAGACCGGTGCTTTAAGCAGTGCATTTGCTCTGCAATATGCAAAAGAGGTGATTAACGGCAACAACATAAAATGGCTTCCAAAAAGGCAAATCTACTCAAGAAAGTGTTCATGCTACAATGCCCAAAATGTCATCACCCATGGAAATTTTTATTTATCACAAATTTATATTCAAACCTCCAGATTAGCATATAATTAAAATTCAGTGGAAAGCAAAGATGAGAATTTGTCTGAAAAAAAGGTTACAAAACTGCTCTCACCCTGAAGTGTCCCTGGAACAGACAGTGTGACAGAAGATTCATATTAGAGACAGATTATTGTTGTTTTCTTCACACAGTGCTTAGCCTTCAGTCCAATGGACCATCCTGGATGAATAGCATTACTCACACTGTCATTTCCCTCTGCAACTGCAGGGTCATAGGAGACAGCCATATGGGAATCCACTTCTATAAGAGTACTCCATCAAAGTCCAGACATGAATCAGAAATTGTGGAGAAATACTCCCCGCAGGACAAGTGTGACAGACATTTTAAGTATGAATATGCTATTCACTGCTGAGCCACTCTTGACCCACTGGTTTTACCCACATCTAATTGGATTTTTTCACATGGAAATTGACTTAGAAACAACTAAAAATTGTTATTATTACTTTTTTTTTTTTTTTTTACATATTCTGGAAGAGTAAAGAATTCATTTTGCATGCAAACTGATTATGACAGTGCAGATGCCCCAAGATATTTGGATTTAACTTGGATGTAAAAGTTGGAAAGTGATCTGATAAGTAGTTCTAGGATCTAAGAAAAATTCCTCTCTCGCCCCTGTGAGCGGTCTATCCTTCAGGCTCAGGCTCGGGTCCTCTACCAGAGGCCTGGAAGCTTGAGGGTCCTGCACAGTATCTTAGCTGTTCCTAGGACTGGGCTCTTCTGAACAGAGATCTCCGATGTTGTTCCTGGGATCTGTTGGAGCCACTCACCTAGCCTGGGAGTCACCGCACCTAGTGCTGTTACCTTCACCCTCCACATCTTCTCCAGCTCTTCTCTGAGCCCTTGGTATCTCTCAAGCTTCTCATGTTCCTTCTTCCTGATGTTGCTGTCATTCGGAACCGCTACATCGATCACTACGGCCGTCTCCTTCAGTTTGTCTACCACCACTATGTCCAGTTGGTTGGCCACCACCATTTTGTCCGTCTATATCTGGAAGTCCCACAGGATCTTAGCTCAGTCATTTTCCGCCACCCTTGGGGGCGTCTCACATTTTGACCTCGGGACTTCCACGCCATATTCGGCACAGATGTTTCTGTATACTATGCCGGCCACTTGGTTATGGCTTTTCATGTATGCCCTGCCCGCTAGCATCTTGCACCCTGCTGTTATGTGCTTGATTGTCTCTGGGGCGTCTTTACACAGCCTGCACCTGGGGTCTTGCCCGGTGTGACAGACTCCATTCTCTATGGATCTTGTGCTCAGAGCTTGTTCCTAGGATTTCTGGATATCAGCCACCTCCTCTATCTGCCGGTGGTACATACCGTGCAGGGGCCTGTCCTTTCACAATGGTTCCTCCTCTTCCTCCGCTTTCTCTGGTTTTTGCTGCCTGAGGTATTCACTGAGCACGCGGTCAGTTGGGGCCATCTTCCTGATGTATTCATGGATGTTCGCTGCCTCAACCTGGACTGTGCTGACACTCTTTAGTCCCCGGCCGCTTAGCATACAGCCTCAGGGACCTGGACTTGTGGTAAAAACCCTCCATGCATGGTCAGGAGCTTCCTGGTCTTGATGTTTCTGTCTCCTCCTCTGTCTCCTCCTTTGGCCAGCTGAGATGGTTACTGGAGCCTGTTCAGGGAGATTGCTGTGGTCTGCCCTCAGATCCACTAGCCACTGAGCATTGCTGTTATAGGTTGCGTCCTTCTCCCATATGGTCTTCCAGGATTGCTCTGTCTCCAGCCTTGGTGGTGCTGTTCTCATATTGTTCCTCTGGCACTAAGAGTACACCTTGGCTGGTTCCGTGGAGAACAGTTGGTTTATTCTCCTGCCTTCTATCTCTCTGGAGTATCTCTTCAAGCGGCTGGCCAAGTCTGTGAGTCTTTGCTTGGCAGTTTCCAAGGCTTAGGTATGGACAGCTCGCTGTAATTCTTAAGCACCTTCCTTGTCGCACCTGTCTGTAGCTCCGATAGCTGGCTAACCTCCCTCCGTGCTACCTTGATCTTAGCCTCTTGTCTCCTTCTCCATGTAAATTTTAATTCTCAATAATAAATTGAATGTTTTGAATTACTTGAAACATCTGATCTAATGCAGGGCTATTATTTCCTGCATAATTATAAATCTCTCTAAAGTGACTGTGTTGATGTTTTCCTCTTCCTGATGGTTACATATGGCAGGACTTTATGTGCTAGAGCTATGTGAACACAAGGGTTTAAATAATACAACAGATTATTTCCATAAATTATTCATCATTATTCACTCAGTGCTGAGCTGATCAAGGTCATGGGGCTGATATATGCACAAAATAGATGCTAATGCCTTGTCGCAATTAAACATAAGAATCATATAACTCTGCATATGTCCAGGATTCTTTATCATTACAGTGGTGGGAGTATGCACAGACAGGTTCAACTACACAGTGGCAGTTTGGCAGAGGCCAGTATGTGCATGTATATGTATGTGCAGTATTTATATCATTTTAAAAGTACTGTTGTTTTTCCTTTTTTTTAATTTCTGAAAAGCTATTGAGGCTCAAAATAGAAAACAAACAAACAATGACAGTAATAATAATTCAGTTAGAAAAAAATTAACATATTATGAATGTAGGAAAAGAGCACAGATGGTCTTACTGTATTGCTGCTGTGTCTCCAGCTTCGAATAGATTTTTAACCACCTTAGAAACATGCAACTGAGAATGAGGAATATCTTCCACTGAGTAGGAATAAATGACTTCTTAATTAGCCTGTTGTAAATTCAGCTGATGCAGAACAGCTGTTTCCTGAGCAACAAAAACACCTGCAGCCCTGCACAAGATCTGAACAATAGATTATAAGCAGCATTTTCTCACCGAAACTCACAAATCCATTTTTTGTACATATTAAATATTATTAGCATGTTAACAGTTAGAATAAAACATTACTGTAGCACTGCTGATTAAATATGTAAATGAATCTCAGTCAATTACCTGTCAAGTATCAAGTTAATCAAATGTGCAAAACACACACACACACACACACACACACAGAGAGAGAGAGAGAGAGAGAGAGAGAGAGAGAGAGAGAGAAAGACAGCCTTTTTTACTTTTAAGATTAGGGTTAAAAGATTCCTTTTTGATAAAGCTCATAGTTAGGGCTGGATCAGATGACCCTGATCACAATCTCAGGCACTCTTCAATAGGCCTAGGTCTTTTTATGATACACTGTCTGTTTATTCTTTTCATACCTATAGTTCATTTACTCTAGTTCAAATCAGTTGATGAGTATGTAATTTTGTAGCTTTTCCCTGTGATTTTGTTATGGTCCTTCAGTCCTTGTTGTACGACCTGCCACTTTGTTCGCTTTGTTTTTGTCTCTTTGCTTTTCCATTTCCTGGTTTGTGTGTGTGTGTGTGTGTGTGTGTGTGTGTGTGAGAGAGAGAGAGAGAGAGAGAGAGAGAGAGAGAGAGAGGGGGGGGGGGGGGAGTATGCGTTAGAAATGGGCATTGTTGGGATCTGAGTGGTTTCCTGCATTTGAGGTCACACACAGGGTGACAATCACGCACCTGCTCTCGATGATCTCGTTTGGGCAGCTTCAAAAAGGAAGCAGCAGAGGATCAGTCTTCACTGGACTGTTGCATGAATAACAGTTAGAGAAGCCCAGCTCCTATTTGCAATGTTTTCTGAACTGTTTGAGAAGTCATTCTTACCTGCCTGTCCCTGTGCCCAAGTATGTGTGGCAACTGGTTCTGGTTAAGATTTGGGAGTAGACTGTTATCTGTTTGGACAACGTGGAAGCATTATGGAAACTGGACAGTCACAACTGTGTTGACTTTTCAGAACTGTGTTTGATATTCGTTTTAAATAAATGCACTGTAGTGACTTGGAGCCCTGTGTGTGAGTCCTGCCTCTACTACTCTACCCACCTCTTTCTTTACCACCTGTGGAATTTAATCTGCTGCCTCCCAAACCTCCAGAAAGGTCACTGCCTACCCCTAAAGTGTTCTCAGGTGAGTTGGATAAAATTGGTGGTTTTCTAACAGTGCTATTTATTTATGGTATTTAGTGCTATTTATCATTCCACCAACAGAGCCGGACTTAATACCTTGTAGGTTTACCAAGTATTCATGCTTACCAATGCTTGGTAAGTTTTTGAGGACCTCATTAACAATGTGTCACAAGATTTCATTAATCACTTCATTTTTGTATAAATTGATGACATCCTGATTTTCTCCCAGTCGCTCCAGGAACATCTGAAACACATCCACCTGGTAATTTAGCGCCTCCTGGAGGAAATGGATGTAAAAGGAGAAAAATGTGAAACTCCTGAATCAGACACCTCTGTTCCAGGAGTTTTGGCAGTACCCTCCAAGCAAGATGTGAGTAAAATGCATCTATGTGCCTCACCTACAGAGGAAAATTACAACGTTGTGCCATCAAGCTGGTGCTGGAAGATTGGAGGCATTGGGTAGAGGGCTCAGAACAGCCTTTTATAGTCTGAACGGATCACAAGAATCTGGCATACCTGACTGAACGTGCAAACCAGGAGCTGAAAAGTGCTCTTCAGTGCATTGTCTTCTCTAATCAGTGAACATGGAGCTCTCAGCTGATGCAGGTCAAGTACACCCAAAATTTAGAAGAAGAAGAAGAAGAAGAAGAATCCTTTAATTGTCCCACAAGGGGAAATTTGGTTGTAACAGCAGCCAAAAAGACACATATACAAACAAACAGTACACAGGACACAGAACAGAAACATACACAATTTTTCTTACATATTTACATTAAGGACAATGGTTACTATATACAGAGAGTACTGTACAGTTATTAAATTAAATATAAATAACTACAGATAAGAGGCAAACCAGGTTGTAGTGCGAATCGGTTAATTAACTTATTGCAGTTACAGTGCTGATGTAAACATCTGTGTTTGTTGGGAGCAGTTCTGATTGTACAGTCTGACAGCTGCGGTGAGGAAGGACCTGCGGAAACGCTCCTTCATGCATCTAGGATGCAGCAGTCTGTCACTGAAGGAGCTCTGCAGTTCAGCAACATTTCCATGCATGGGGTGGGAGACTCTGTCCATCAGAGATGTTATTTTGGCCAGAGTCCTTCTGTCTCCCACCACCTGCACTGGGTCCAGGGTACATCCCAGAACAGAGCTGGCCTTCCTGATGAGTTTATCCAACCTCTTCCTCTCAGCTGCCGATAAACTGCTGCTCCAACATACCACACTGTAAAAAATGACAGATGCCACCACAGAGTCATAGAAGGTCTTTAAAAGCGCTCCCTGTACTCCAAATGACCTCAGCCGCCTCAGCAGGTAGAGTCTGCTCTGACCCTTCCTGTAAAGAGCATCAGTGTTGTGGCTCCAGTCCAGTTTATTATTCAGGTGAACACCCAGGTACCTATAAGAGTCCACTATCTCAATGTCCACTCCCTGGATGTTCACCGGTGTCAGTGTGGTGGGTCTGCGTCTCCGGAAGTCCACCACCAACTCCTTGGTTTTCCCGGCATTGATCAGCAGGTGGTTCTGCTGACACCAGTCAACAAAGTCTAGAGTCCACTGTCTGTACTCTGAGTTGTCCTCACCTGTGATGAGGCCGACTATGGCAGAGTCGTCAGAGAACTTCTGTAGGTGGCAGCGTGGGGAGTTGATGGAGAAGTCTGCAGTGTAGAGGGTGAAGAGGAACGGTGTCACCACAGTTCCCTGTGGGGCCCCCGTACTGCAGACCAGCGTGTCAGAGACACAGCCCTGTGACCTCACATACTGTGGACGTTCTGTGAGGTAGTCCAGTATCCACTGGGACATATGGTGGTCCACTCCCGATAGCTCCAGCTTGTCTCTCAGAAGTCGTGGCTGGATGGTGTTGAAAGCACTGGAGAAATCAAAGAACATGATCCTCACAGTGCTTCCAGGCTTCTCCAAGTGAGTCAGAGCTCGGTGCAGGAGGTAGATGATGGCGTCCTCCACCCCAATGCCAGGCTGGTAAGCAAACTGCAGCGGATCCAATGAAGACCTCACCAGGGGGCGCAGATGGTTTAGAACCAACCTCTCGAGGGTCTTCATCAGATGGGATGTCAGGGCTACCGGCCTGTAGCTGCTGAGGTCCTTGGGATGGGAGGTCTTTGGTACCGGTACCACACAGGAGGTCTTCCACAGCTGTGGTACTTTCCCCAGTGACAGGCTCAGGTTGAACAGATAACCTAGGATGCCACACAGTTCATCTGCGCAGCATCTCAGGAGCCTGGAGCTGACGCCATCTGGACCTGCAGCCTTCCGCACCTTGATCTTGCGAAGCTCATTCCTCACTTGAAGTGCTGAGATAGAAAGAGTGGATTTTGGGGGAGGGGTGTGTATGTTGGAGTCCACAGAAGCCGGGGGTGGGTGTAATGACTGGGAGCTGGGAGGTGTGAAGCTGAGAGGTGTGAAGTCCTGAGATGAAGGACAGGCAGTCCCTGAAGATGAAGGAGATTGCAGCAGGGGGGACGATGCTGTGGGAGGGGTGGGTGGTTGATCAAACCTATTAAAATATTTATTTAGGCCATTCATCCACCCCATGTCTCCTGCAGCCTGGGGGGTTGGTTTTTGTCCTGAGATTGTCTTCAGGCTGTTCCAAACCCCTCTGATGTTGTCCTGTTGCAGCTGCTCTTCCATCTTCCTCCTGTAGTTTTCCTTTCCCTGCCTTATCTTCCATTTCAGCTTCTTCTGAACAACTCTCAGCTCCTGTTTGTCTCCAGATCTAAAGACTCTCTTCTTCTCCTTGAGGAGAGCCTTAATTTCAGGATTTATCCATGGCTTGTTGTTAGAAAAACAACGTACCTTTTTGATGGGTACAGTGTTGTCCACAGAGAAGTTCATGTAATCCGTAATGCAGTCTGTGATGCTGTTGAGGTCATCCTCCAGGGGGCTGCAGAGGTTGTCCCACACAGTAGAACGGAAACAGTCCCTCAGGGCCTCTTCAGTCTCTGCTGACCATTTCCTTACTGTGCGTTTCACTACTGGTTCTCTGTGTACTAGAGGTTTATGCACAGGCTGGAGAAGAACCAGATTGTGATCTGAGCCCCCCAGGGGAGGAAGAGGTGATGAGCTGTATGCCTCCTTGGTGTTGGCATACAATAAGTCCAATGTTTTATTGGGCCTATCTCCCTTTGAGCATCACTAAGCTATCAGCCTACACTCTTCCCAGCAACTGAAGGTGAGCAAACTGTTCCTTCTATTCAGCATTACTTCCGTCGATGCCACCATGTCAGAAGAGCCACATGTTCAAACTTGTTAATCATTAGTTATTATTAATTTCTGACACTCTCATGCACAGTGTGTCTTTGTCCTCCCTTCACCCCCAACTGTTCACAGCACATGGGTGCCCCTCCCTGAGCATTAATCTACTAAAGTTGAGTTTTTCCTTCCCACTGCAGCCAAAGCACTTACTGAAGGGGGGGCATATGATTGTTGGGGTTTGTTAGTGTTATTGTAGGATCTTTAACTTTCAATATAAAGTACACTGAGGAAACTGTTGTTGTAATTTGGTGCTGTATAAATAAAACTGAATTGAATTGAGTTGAACTTAGCCCCCCCTTTCTAACCTTCTCAAGATGGGGCTTATAATATTAAACTGTTACAAAATCTTTCTGCCAGCTGTATCCACATATACATCTTGCCATAGAAAGGTCATTTTTTTATTCTCATTAAATGCCACCAAGTGGTTAGATTAGCATAGATGAAACTTTAATGACCCCCATGAGGGAAACTAATGGGGTGTCACTCTACAGTTTTGATAAAGTTGAATGGATTCATACCCTGGGGCACTGATAAAACCATCAGAGAACAGCAGGTTAGAAAGTTGCCATGCATTTTCACATCCAGAAATTGAATTCAATTCACTTCAGTTGAACTGAATTGAACTGCTTTATACTGTAATAAGCATGAAATAAAAAAATGTTAGTTGAAACCTTTGGCAAACGCCTTGAGGCAACCGTTATGAATTGGCACTATATAAATACAATTGAACTGAATTGAAATAAATAAATACACCACTCTTGATTTAATTATGAATTATTATTAATCTCTGGCTCTCTTACACAGCATGTATTTTGTTCCTCCCCTCATCCCCAACCAGTCGTGGCAAATGGCTGCCCCTCCCGGAGCATGGTTCTTCCTGTTGAAAAGGGAGTTTTCCTTCCCACTGTTGCCAAAGTGCTTGCTCATAGGGGGTCTGATAGTCTGATAGGTTTTCTCCGTATTATTGTAGGGTCTTTACCTTACAATATTAAGCACCTTGAAGTGACTGTTGTTGTGTTTTTGGTGCTTCATAAATAAAAGGTAACTAAATTAAATTGAATGTCACTTAATCAGTGGATGAGTGCCTCCAAGTTGCTTCACTAAACCCTCATTCACGTTTGCATCCTCTTCGAGGAGAAAGTGGCACTCTCACCATCGACGCTACTCACCTCTGCAAGAATCTGTGGCTTCACCAGTGTCTGATGCCAGGCGTCCTGAATGTTCCCCTAGGGTAAGTGACATGGCCTGGTCTCCTCTGCACTCGCGGAGCAGATACTGCACATGGAGCGGACATTCCCGGACTCCCTCATTATTGCTCTTGGGGACTTTAACAAAGCCAATCTGAGCCAAGAGCTTCCCAAATACAAGCAGTATATTAAATGCCCGACCAGAGAGGAGAGGACATTGGACCACTGCTACAGCATGATCAGCGGGGCCTATCACGCGGTGCCCCGCGCTTCACTCGGACTTTCTGACCACGTCATGATCCACCTGATCCCCGCGTACAGACAGAGGCTGAAGCTCTCCAAACCTGTTGTGAGGACTAAAAAACTGTGGAGCAACGAGGCTGTGGAGGAGCTTCGCACATGTTTGGAGTCTACAGACTGGGACACAATGAAGGCTGCTTCTAACAGCTTGGACGAGTTTACGGACACTGTCACCTCCTATATCCACTTCTGTGAGGACAGCATTGTGCCATCACGCACCAGGGTCAGTTATAACAATGACAAACCCTGGTTTACTCCTAAACTCAAAAAGCTGTGGCTGGAAAAGAGAAAGGCATTCAGAAGCGGAGACAGGGACTGCTACAGAGAGGCCAAGTACAGGTTCACTAAAGAAGTGGACATTGCTAAACATCAGCACTCTGAGAAGATGCAGCAGCAGATCTCAGAGAATGACTCGGCCTCTGTCTGGAAAAGTTTTAGGAATATCACCAACTACAAGCCTAAAACCCCCCACTCCACTGATGACTTGCTCTTGGCCAACACCCTTAACGACTTTTACTGCCGTTTTGACGAGCCATCAAGCAGCCTTCACACCTCCAACGGCCCCAACAATAGAGACACTTTGGACACTCATTCCCCCACCTCTCCCCCCTCCATAGAGCCATCACCACCATCAAACACTTCACCTACAACACCTCCCTCCACACCCCTCACCAAGGAGGATTTCACACCACCTTCTCCCACCACAACGCTTCATATTCATGAAGCAGATGTGAGGAAGCAGTTTAAGAGTCTGAATGCTCGAAAAGCTCCTGGCCCAGATGGTGTGTCTCCTGCCACCCTCAGACACTGTGCAAGCGAACTGGCCCCAGTGTTTTCTGGCATTTTCAACTCCTCACTGCAGGCATGTCATGTGCCTGCCTGCTTCAAGTCCTCTACCATAATCCCTGTCCCCAAGAAACCTAGGATCACTGGACTAAATGACTACAGACCTGTGGCTCTGACATCTGTGGTCATGAAGTCATTCGAGCGCCTGGTTCTCTCCTACCTCAAGACACTCACGGCCCCCCTCCTGGACCCCCTGCAGTTTGCATACAGAGCCAACAGGTCTGTAGACGACGCTATCAACATGGCTCTACACTTCATCCTGCAGCATCTGGACTCCCCAGGAACCTACGCCAGGATCCTGTTTGTGGACTTCAGCTCTGCCTTTAACACCATCCTTCCAGACCATCTCCAAGGCAAGCTTTCCCAGATGAATGTGCCTGATCCCATCTGCCGGTGGATCACTGACTTCCTGACGGACAGGAAGCAGCATGTGAGGCTGGGAAAGAATGTCTCGGACTCCCGGACCATCAGCACCGGCTGATGTACACCAACTGCTGCACCTCCACCCACCAGTCTGTCAAGCTAATCAAGTTTGCAGATGACACCACCGTTATTGGACTCATCTCAGATGGGGATGAGTCTGCCTACAGGAAGGAGGGTGAACGTCTGGTGTCCTGGTGCAGCCACAACAACCTGGTGCTGAATGCTGAGGGGTCTGAAAATGATTTTGCTATGATGTAATCTGTAATTTCCACAAAGTATGCTGATCAGAGTAATTTTCAATGATTGAACTGTAGTAGAGATGAGCAAACATATTGGTAGATTTGAGAAGAGAGAACTTTTGTTATGAAAATGATTTTAATCTTTTACACATGATTGCATTTGAGCTTATTAAAGAGCTGTGGCTCCTGGTCAAGTGAAGGTCAGAAACTCTTGGCAGGCGTTAAGGATCAGCCAATACACGGTGAGAAGAACAGGAGCTCTGAAAGGAATTGCAACACACCTGCTTACATGTCAGATGCCTGGAGTTATATCCTTATATCCTTGAGAGCTAAGAGTTAAGTTTGTATCATTTATCATTTATATCCTTTTAAGTAAGTTTAAGTTTCAGTTATGTTCAGTTTGAGTAAGTTTCCTTCATGGTTCGAGGGTGACATTTAGCCTAGAAATTACACAGAGTTCAGCTGTGTAGGTGCACAGGCCTTATGTCTGGTTAAGACGAGAGCTGTGAGGTTAGCAGAGGTGCAGACGGGGTCATGACACATACATAGCCTACACAGCAGGCACCCACATACACACACACTCACACACACACACACACACACCATAACAGATCTATTTTGGTAGGTAAGAAGTGAAGATGTGTTTTTGCTGCAATTGCAAATTGTGCCGGCAGATTGTCAGAAGCTTACAGGAAGTATACCTGATCTACGGGAAGATAAGGAGGCGTACGCGGGGCGACACCGGGAGGGAGATGAGACGTGATGTTCTTTAAAATATGTTAAAGTTAGCAGGAACATTTTGTGGTTTAAGTGACGTAAGCTGTACTTTGTCTATTTTTGCAAAAGAGGGGGGCTTTGTTATTGTACCCATATAAAACCTTTGTCTAATTGTTGTAAGTTCAGTTCGATTGCTGACTTTGCCCAGCTTCGGACTCCACGCGTGTAATCAATAAATCTTTGCTTTGACCACATCTTCCGGACCAGAGTTGTTATTTGCTTGTGAGCCCTCCGTACTCCTTTTCTCCAACTTTTGAACCTTAACAATGCCCAGAAGACAGTGGAGATTATTGTGGACTTCAGGAAGCACACAGCCCCACTCCCCCCCATCATCCTGACTGACACCGTCATCACCTCTGTGGACTCATTCCGCTTCCTGGGTACCACCATAACCCAGGACCTGAAGTGGGAGCCCACCATCACCTCCGTCATAAAGAAAGCCCAGCAGAGGATGTACTTCCTGAGGCAGCTGAAGAAATTCAACCTGCCAACATGGACGATGATGCAATTCTACACTGCAATCATCGAGTCCATCCTCACCTCCTCCATCACCGTGTGGTACGCTGGAGCCACTATCAAGGACAAGCAGAGACTGCAGCGTGTTGTGCGCTCTGCTGAGAAGGTGATTGGCTGCAGACTCCCATCTCTGCAGGACCTGTACACCTCCAGGACACTGGGGCGTGCAGCACGGATCAAAGCTGACCCTTCTCACCCTGGACAGTCTGTTTGACCTGCTCCCCTCAGGCAGGAGGCTCCGGTCCATTCGCACCAGAACCTCTCACCATAAGAACAGTTTCTTCCCCTCTGCTGTTGGACTCATGAACAATAACCATATGACTGTTCCCACCACTAACACATGACCCTACACTGTGTTCACTGCATCATTCCATGTTTGGACCTGATGATCACCTGACACCCATGTATATATCTATCTACTTAGCACTTTTAATTCTTTAATTCTTATTTTTATGTCTATTTAAGCGTTATATGACAGTATGTTTGCACTAAGTACCGTAGCAATTTCCTAATGTTGTAAACCTGCTCAACATTTGGCAATAAAACCCCTTCTTCTTCTTCTTCTCATGCTCTCTCCCAAGTCAGAGAAAATTAAAACTAAGGCTCTTTTATGAGTTATGCCAGCTGAACTTAAAACCGTGTTTTCTCTTTGGAAACCAGAAAAGGTATTATTCTTGTTTCTTAGTCATCCAATAGACTGTTTGGGTTCTTTGGCCAGTTAATTGTGGGACTGATTGTTATGTAGCCACCACAGTCTCTGAAACAGACTGTTGTGTGGAGGTTGGAGGGGATCTGTCGTTCCAAAAGAATCTTAAATCAGAACAAACGCAGCACCTGTACCTCTACAAAGTATATTGTACTCAAGTTAAGGTCAAATTCAGCAATGAAGTTGCCTTTTTGGTATTTTCTCCATTGTTTGTCAGTCTTGCATTTGGATTTAATTCTTGTTGCCACACAGCCAGCTTTGACAACTACAGAGTTATGGATTAAACAATGAATAACACTATGAATAAGACTAGATAAGATTATGGAGTAATAATACATAAAAAATACTATATTTACCAGTATACTATTTAGCCAGAAAAAAGAGCAGCATTGGGAGTTATTGATGTTTATTCTGTGGCTCATTTTATACCAGCGTCTGGTATACATAACTGTTTTTTAACTTATATTTGTGATATGTATTTATGTGACTTGTTGTTGCATTGCTCTCTTACATTTGGGTGATGTGTCTCTTCAGGTTTTTGGGGTTTTTTGGAAGCACTTTCTATTACAGCTCGATAATAAAGGGGTAATAGTATGGTAATACGGGAGAAAGGTTAATAACAGGTTATTTATATGTTATTAATGTGGTAATTTTTACATTATTACAATGCAATTACCAAATTAATAACCATGTAATAGCCAACTAATATCATGGTAGCAACAGTGGTTACAGTTGAGTGATATTACACTGAAATTTATGTAATTGGAGAATAAGGGCCCAAAACTGGGGGTAACAATGTGGGAAGACAGCTTGGTAATAAAGTGGTAATAGTATGGTAGCAAAGAAGAAACAAGATCGTAATAATGGGGTAAATGGGGGTAAAGAACAAAGTTATTACCACTCAATTACCTGTGATAGTTTCTGTGTAATGAGCACGAAACATAGCTGCAAAATGCAAAACTTTGTTTCTACCTAAGAGCATATTAATAACCTATTAAAGCAAACTCGTGTTAGCGTGGTTACTGCGTTAATGCGTTAGCGCCGTCCAGCTCCACGCTCCACATTTGCCGCTTTCATGCGGTTATGGCTTTAACGTTATTTTAACAAAATTAACACTGACAGCACTACTAATAATACTTAGAGTAGTTCTAAAAACTAAGGTTGCATTAAAGTAAGAAAGTCATGAAATAAGTTTACCCTTATTATTTCCACCACCACCAGTAAATTTTGTAGTGATTTATTTCTATTGATAAACATTAAATATTCCAATATGTTGTTTTGGGCAGAAAAGGAAAAAGATGAATTCATTATTTTACTTTATACACAAATTATAATGGTGCATTTTATCAATAGGACAGTCTATATCTGTGAAATTGTTGCTCAAGGAACTGCCAAATAAATCACGGTTGCTTTAACATTGTTTTTCTTTTAAAACTTAACAATTTTCAGTATGCAAGCAGATGGCTTGCTAGCTGCTGCAGGAGAGGCTGGATCTTTGGATGGTTAGGGGGTCAATCAATGATGAAGGCAGGTGAAGAACGATGTTGTTGCACCCTCTGCAACCCTGAATTGGACAAGCAGGAGAACATGGATGGCATCTTATTTTGTGTTCTGGACATTGTAAAAATGTGCTCCACTTTCTTTCCTACTTATCATCCATGTCTAAAATATGCTGTAAAATAGGGTGCTCTATACTCCTGTGCAAATCTAATCTATTCATATGTATTACTCTTTTAATCCTAACTATTAAGATTTTACATACGTGTTTCCAGTTCATTACAGACTTCCCGAAGCTTGTTTTAATCAGCTGTCATGACCATAGTATTATATTCTTGCTTATTACACAGAACCTGCTACAAGTGTTTCCTGGTAGTCATTACTATTCGTTAAGTGTGTTTTAAAAGGTTATAAATATGCTATTAAATAGAAACAGGCAGTTTTGCATTTTGCAGCTCTGTTTCCTGCTAATCACACAGAATCTACCACAGTTGTTTCCAGATAATAATCACACACTTTTAAAGTTTGCTTTAACAGGTTATTCATATGTTATTAAATATCATCCATGATATTTTCTTACTTTATAGCCATTTAATGATAAAAATTTCTCCCTTCCAAATAACCCAGTGTCAGGCAATGTTTATATTAATTTGTTGCTGCCCTTGCACCATGTGTCTCTACCTGTTCCTACTCCACAGTAGTACCCAGACTCAGAAATAAATAAACTGAATGATTTAGTATTCAGTATTAACAAGTAAAATGTAGTGACAGTCTGTGGTATATTAAAATAAGAGATCCTAAATCCCGGCTGCTTTTCTGTTCCACTGCCATTATTCTATCTGTGTTAAAATGCTAAGCAGGAGTGACAGAGGCATCAATTTGTGTTTATTCCAATCATCCCAGCCACTGGAAACTCACGTTTGGTCATCTTTCAATTAATTACCCGATGCCAATTTTAGACATTCCCCAAGCCACATGCCAGTGTAACCTTTACAAATGCTGTGTCCCAGTAATGGTTTATTACTCTGCTGGAGAAAATAAAATGAAACAGATGCAATAGTAATTTGATCTATATAAATCTTTGATATCAGATTATAATCTAAATAATGACACACAGAAACAGGAGAACTCACAATGTTGTAAAATGCAAACATTCAGTAACTGCCATTTAAGCTCAAACTGGAAAAAAATTGAAATCAAATAAATATGTACTGGCAAGTACATATTGTAAATATCTTCTGGTTTAGCTACATTTACACAATAAAAACTCATCCACTATTACATTTATTTTAATTCAACTTATGTGACTTTTATATGAAACCAACCTGGTGTTAGTGGTGACCTTTTTTCCTCTCTTATTTATGTAGCCTCACTGATGCGCTTTCATTTGTTCTTAATCTATAACTGCTATAGATAAATAATATAATAGCAAGCATTTATTCAATAAATAAACCCCAAACCCCACTGCACTAATGATGTTACATTCTGTTTCATTTTGGTGTTTCCTGTTTCTGTCCTTTATTCAGCTCTTTTTTTCTGTTGAGGTGCTTAAATATGATTTTCATGTATTTAACATTTATCCTTATTTTGTGTTAACTGCTGTGTTTATTGTTTGAATAACCTATAACATAAAGTTCCATAAATGGATCAAATCCGTTCTATATCCACAGCTTGTTGATCCACTAAGCACCACTAAGAAAACTTTGACAGACACCATTAACAGAACCACCACCATTCTTTGGGATCCTACAGTTATTATTATTTATTTATTGTTGTTGTGCAATTTAAATATGCTTATATTTGCAAACATCTATTTTTTCTGTATATGTCTGTATATATGTCTATATGAATATTATGCATATGGGTGAGTGGTTTTTATACTTTTTTATATGTTTTTTGTGTTTTATTTATGATTCTCTCAGTTCTTATTTCTTTACATTTTATTATTTCATGCTTTCTTGTCACTGTTATAGGTTACCGCACTTTGTTGTATGCTGTAAAATAACAATAAAATCATTTAATGCAACTCAATTAATCAAATACAAATTTGAACAAAAAAACTTCATTAGCAAAACCCCCCCAAAAACCCATGAACAAAACAAACCACACAGTCATCGAAAAAATAATTTTGTGAATATGTGTGTATATGGTTTGAGTAAATGCTTAACTACCTCTAGGTATAAAAATGGAGCTTTTCAAGTAAAATTAAACCCCTGAATCTAAAATGTCTCCAGTCCAGGAAAGTATCATAACTATTCAGTGTTTTTTATAATAAATTCTTTACATGCCAGGTTTAACAACCAGTTTTTAGTTAAGCGAGAATCAAATAATTTCAATTTAACATAATTCATAATAGAACTACGGTTACAGCAAGCAGCTGTTCAGTTTCACAGGTATGGCTCTCTAATAGATTCTCCACCTGGAAGGTAAAACCACACAACACAACAAAGCAATTAAGTGGGCAAAGATGGTGTTGATTCATCACAGTATAGTATGGCCTGATATGACACTAGATGAGTGCTCACAGGTCTCTTCGTGATGCTACATTTGGACTTAAATAGATTAAATGAAAGTTACCCATGATAGAAAAGCAATTCAAAAAGGAATGAATTTTTTTTCTGCTCAGGCAGATGGCACCAAAGACAACAACAGTAAACAGTTAACTGACTACCCCAGCTGGTGGCTTCTTACTTTTGACAGTGCTCATGGACCAGGAGACAGGCATTCACATTGCTTCTGCTAATACCTTTCATTTAATGCTTCTGGACTTTTCTACTCTACCTCCACCTAAAGCACTATGCAACTTGCTTCATTCCCCATTTAAACCTGTGCAATTGAAAAGATTTTAGCGATTCTGATTAGTGTCATTTCTTATCAATTCTCAGCATTGGGTTCTCATTGGCTGCACTTTGAGTGTCACCAGCATCGCTAAGCAACATATCAAAGACATTTAAATTTGTTCAAATAATTGCGTGTTGTGTGGTCAAATGTTTGTGAGGTATTTCCCCTGTTTCTTGAGATAAGTGCTGAGTTCATTAGAAAATGTATCACAAATTTTACACACAGAACAATTTTCTTAAAAGTCATGGAATTGTTATACTACCATTTAGTTACTTTTGTGTTTCTCCATCAAATGACCTCAAATGCATGGTTTCAAAATTACCATTTAACTATATAAACTTATAGGCTACAGCCCCCCAAACAAACAAATCCCTATCAGCCATAACACACATATGATCTTTTTCTTAGTATTTAGACCATATGAAACTCCCTGAATAGGATCCAGTAACCATCCAGTTACTGGACCTCTTCATACGGTTGTATGAAGAGGTTGACAGCACCAGGACCTGACATGGTTCATGCCTACTGGCTAAAAAAGCTAACTGCACTCCATGAGCTTCTGGCAGCACAAATGAACCAGATGCTAAAGGATGACACACATGCAGAATGGCTAACTGAAGGCACAACAGTCCTAAACCTCAAGAACGTCCAACTACTGACCAATAACATGCCTCATGGAAACTCTTGTCATAGCAGCTCAGATGAATTGGCACATGGTCCAATACATTAAGGAAAAGCCTAGAAAGGAATCAGCAGGGACAAAACACCAGCTACTGGTAGATACAGTCACCCAAAATTATAAGACCAGACTCACCAGCCTGTGCACTGCTTGGATTCACTACAAGAAAGCCTGTGACTCAGTGCCCCACACATGGATCTTGGAATGCCTAGAACTGTACAAGATCAACAGGACCTTAAGAGCCTTCATCAAGTATCCGAGGGGATGTGGCGAACAACACCGAAGGGCAACTTCAAGCCAATGGCACCTTTAAGTGGGGATTTACTGTCCCCACCTGCAGTATAGCTTATGTAGTAGTACAGTTGTAGCTGAGGGTTATGGACAATGTAAAAGATTTCAACCAACTACATCTAACGGTGATGTATATTAAAATTAAATGGTTCATGCTTGCTTATGTTTTTATATATATTTTTTAAAACACACAGTAGTTACTGTAGACTTAATGATTTATTGTCACATTTGTACACAGAATACAGGATTGAATTGTGAGGAGCCACCTGCATCCTTTACCTTTATACTTACAGTAGATGTTAGAGTCATAATTTTGAAGTGGTAATCAGCTCAAAACCCAGGCTACAATTATATGCACTGTTGAATAGACACTTCCTTCTCCAGTACTCTATTAGAATTTTTGAATATACTTAGTATACTTAGTTCCTGTGTGGGTTGTTCACTGTATTACAGGGTGCTAGCACACAGTGAATCACAAGAATGTTTGTGTTTTGGAGAAGCACAGATCAAAAGTAACTGACAGCTCACAAGATTCATTTGTGAACAAGCTGTTTATTGGTGTAAGGTCCAGCCTGGAAAATGATCAAATTGTGGATCCACTTTTGATGTTCAGTGTAAATAATAACAGAATCTCCTGAACTATAACTACAGATCTTTATGCACTGTACTTGTAGAAAAGAATGATTGGCTGATTAGATAAATGCATGAATATGCAGGTGAGTATGGTTTTCATGGTCAGCATAAATCTCTGGAAGAATTTTGTGTATATATCATATTGAATGATTCCGTGAATCCGTTTTTAAAGAAAATCTACACATTTGTAATTACAATTTTGCTTTTTATATATATGCTTGTGATTACAGGAAGTGTGAAACTGCCTTGCCTTTATCTTTGTTTACAGCAAGTGCTCTCTTAACAAGACACTGTATTTATCACACTTTGCTTGCCACAGTAGACTTTGCATAAACTTCTAGCCCAGCACAACAGCTGACAAGCAGAGGATTGACTTGTGGGTAGGGTGTAGGATTGAGATAAACTACCATATCTTCATTTCACTGTCAATGATGAGAAGAAGAAAGAACCTTTGACTGAAAACATGCAGGTGTTGACAGATGATTATGGCACTTCCTTAGTGAAAAAGGATTATTTGCCACATCACAGAACATCTAGAAGTGGTGGAGACTTCTGCAAGATATTTGATTTGTCTAAACGGCTCACAAATACCTGTCAGTCAAAACAACTGAGTGAAATCGCAGGTGGGCTAGAATGTGGTGAGACAGCTGGTGACACATTGCCGAACACATTGAGGGTTTGCACTCTGTTAGTTTGTGGATGATGAACAAGGAAAAAAAAAAAACTATAAACTATCCTTTTCAGCATCTCCACGCAGCCGTTTTTAGACAATTATGTGGTAAAATTATGGTCTGCTGGGAATACTGGACATCAGAGGAGCTCAGTTCACAGTGTGACACAAAGAATTCGACAAAAAATAGCTGGTGAATGCAATAATTTAAAAGACAAGAAGATGAAATGTAATAACATTTCTCCTTTTTTAGTCAGCATGCTGTTTACCTTTCTCAGGTATTACATTATACTGTAGCGCACCCAACATTTTTAAAAACATTTTCTCCTTCATATTTTTGAGGTCATTGTTACCTTTACCACTGCTGTCTGCAGTTCTGATCCTGGGAGGAATCTCAGTATTCTCATTCTCAGAAACCAGAAAGAGAAGAATGTGGGACATGTGACTTTGATTCACTTTCACAAATAAGACTTGCCTTTGTTTGGCCTATTTTCTTGTAAAAGGATTTTGCTCAGTGCTAAATTTGGTTGAAACAATTATTTTAAGCTGTCATGTGGCCGTTAGTTTATTTAGGGATTATATTTACAGGTCCTGAAATCACAAAAAAACACAACCCTGTAATGATAATTATACTGCATTTCTGTCTCTCATTCATAAGCGCTCTGCATGTTCCAATGGAAAGGAAACACAAATGCAGGAACAAAAAGTGTACATGTGACATGTGAATCTTTATTACAGATGTTCTGCTATTGTTTCGTCATTGTAAGTCAATGATGAGGCACATACTTGTGTTACTGTCAGGATCCGACCCTGTTTTTTTGAGTTTTATGTTTTGTTTAATGTTGCGTTCTTTACTTAGTTGTTCTTTGTTCTTTAGAGTTTAATATTCTACCTTTAGCTCCTGTCTTGTTTCCATGACTTTATTTTGATCTGAGATTGTGCTTTCTTAATTTGTAATAATAGTTATCATTAATCCACTTAAAGGTTTTTTCTTGTTAAGTCTCCATTTATTATATTAATTGTCCCCCATTTCATTAGCTGCTGACCGTCTTCTACCGCTGCTCCATTGAAAGTGTGCTGACATATTGCATCGGTGTATGGTTCTCCAGCTGCACCACAGCACACAGAAAGGCACTCCAGAGGGTCATCAATATGGCCCAAAAAATCATTGGACATCCTCTTCCCTCCCTGAAGGACCTGTACAGCGCTCGCTGTCTCAAGAGGGCACGCAGCATCCTACGAGACTGTACACACCCAGGACACCGGGTGTTTAAGCTGCTGCCGTCTGGCAGGAGGTTCAGGCTGCTGAGGTCCCGAACAAACAGACTCAAGGACAGCTTTTACAATAGGGCAATAGCCCTAATCAATGCAAATAGCTGACCTGATTGGCTACCTCCCTGGACTTTTTTTTAGGGGGAGGTAACAATGTTTAAAACAATAACAATAATAATATTTATATTTATAACAAGGTGCAATAATAATTAATGTGCAATAATAACAGTGTGCAATACACATAACACTTATTCTTCTTTTTTATTTCTAAGTTAATATACTGTGTTGTGTTGTTTGTGTTGCGTTGTGATGTGTCATATCGTGTCGTGTTGTGTTATATGTAGTGCCGACGTAGGACAGTTTTTCCAATTTCATTGTACTACTGTACTATGTATGACTGTGCAATGACAATAAAGAATTATCTTATCTTATCTTATCTTCATTACTTCCTGTTTTATTTTGCTAGTCTCTTGTTTCATGTGTGTTGAATTTAAATTTGCTTTTCTGATTTTATAATCATTTTTAGACGAAGTCAGGTTCTGTAAAACAAGTATCTGTTAAGCTGTTTAGTTACATATCTAGAACTGTTTTTAAATATCACTCTGTGTCTGAACTGGGGTTTTTTGTTGCTTTTTATCCTTTCTTTTTCTCTTAGCTGTTTCATCAAAACATTAAAACTAAAAAGACAATAGCAATCACAGCAACTATAGATAAAAATCAGAAGTCAATATACATCTATCCATTCTCTGTTGCTTATCCTTTTTCAGGGTCACCGGGGGGCTGTCTTAAGGCAAGAGGCAGGGTACACCCTGGACAGGTTGCAGTCTGTCGCGGGGCTAACACATAGAGACAGACAACCATTCGCATTCACATTTACACCTATGGTCAATTTGGAGTTTCCAATTAACCTAACCCCACTAACAGCATGTCTTTGGACTGTGGGAGGAAGCTGGAGTAACCGGAGAGAACCCACGCAAATGCGGGGGAACATGCAAACTCCAAGCAGGAAGACCTCGGCCTGATGGTGGAACTGAATTCACGGACTTCTTGCAGTGAGGCAACAGTGCTAACCACCATGCTGCCCAGAAGTGAATATTTAATAATAATATCTATTTTACTACTCAATTCACACCCAGTACTGCCGTTTTTGAATGTGTCAGCTTCACATTAGAGCTCTTCAACTTTCAAATATAGCCCCATGATAATCTAGAGATATATTAGAGGTCAGACTAGTTTTAAGCCAAATCATGTGAAATTCATTTTATTGACTTAATATTTGGTGTGATAAATACCAATAGCACATAACAAATCAGGAGGAAACATAAAAAAACATGTCATGCACATGCCTTAACTCACCATTTTAGTAAAAATGTGCTCAGCTGACCTCAGCTGTTTAATTTTGTCAGAGTAGGAGCTATATATGTATGTATATTTAGATGTAGACAGAATGCCATCTTCTTTAGTTCAAGCATCATCTCCTTCATCGAAATCAAAATATGCAAAAAAAACTAATTTACTCCCCAATATTGTCGTAACTACTTATTGCTAGCAGATTAGACATGTGACTCTCCCATCTTCAGACAGCTGACAACAACAGCAGCTCATTATAAGCTTGCATTATGCCAACTAATGTGAGGTTTCTGGAAACCTAAGTCATGAGGTCATGAGATGCATGAATACCTATGGGGCATGAGTCTGAGTCCAACAATGCTAGATCCACTTGAAATAAACTTTCATTAAGATTGGCTAACAGAGACTAACGGCAGGTAAAATAGCAAATAATAACAATAAGAATAAAAATAAATAATAATGATAATTTAACAAAATACTAAATTATCTTATTCTCCCGTGTATTAAAGGTGAAGTTATGATAAGTCAATTAACTCACACAATTGGCATTTTTGTTAGCTTTCCTTCATGCCTTCAAAGAGATTACACTTTATTAATAATGAAACAAAGCACAATTTTACCACTGAACTACTGTACAGTGCTCTTCCTCTCACACCACTGATTTATCTGCAGCAGCTGTGCTACTTTCATTTTTTATTACACATTTACCCTCTGTGGCGGGGTGTGGTCTGTGTGTCAGTTGTAGGGGAGGGGTGGAATGGCAGGTTCAGGGGGCAGTGCCAGGGGAGGCTGGTCAGGACACATCTGGCAGTAATTGTGTGATTTTACCTCTCCTATTTCAGTAGACAGTGGGACCTATGTGCCAAGCTGTAAGCAGGAATCAGGAGCCTGGCTTAAAAGCCAGAGAGTGTCAGGCTACAAGAATTATCACTTGCGTGTGCACTGAGTGTAAAGAGTCAAATCACTTTGGGTGACTTTGGGTCCTTCATGCTCCACCCTCTTTATATTTTTCTGATAGTAGTTTATACTTCATTTGTAAAGTCAGCCACTCAGTTATATTAGCGTGATTGGTCAGATATTGTCAATGCCACCCCTTACATATGAACATGCTTGTATGTTGTTCAGAAAATCCTGGGTTAACTGAGAAATTTGTGCTACCACCTACCCTGACCACTTACCTGCTGGATTGTACCAGAGTTAGCGTAAGGCTAATTTCCATCTGCAGTCTCTGTTACATGCATAAAATCACAAAAATGTTAAAGAAAAAGTAAATCGCAAAGCAAACAAAATATCAACACACTCAGAAAAAACAGACATCAGTTTTTATTAGTCTGAGTCTTTCAACAAATATTTCAGTCTGTTTTTAAAGCTGGTCATAGAGCTGGAGCTCTTAATGGCATCAGGCAGGGCATTCAATTGAGCTGAAGCTTTCAGTGAGAATGAGTGCCGAAAAGGTACAGTACCATCTTTAGTTAAAGATATCCTTTTAGATTTTATAGATTCTCCTTAGCAAAAGTTAATCAAATGAAGTGGCAGGTGGTGTGACAGACCATTTAAAATCTTAAACAACAAATACACATTGGAAAGTAATTTTAAATTTGACACCTGCATTAACACTGTCACCTGGATTAGGAATATTTCTAATTTCTAATTTCTAATTACTGATTAGTTCCTTTAACACTTTAAGTGTCAGGGACAAAATTCAGTATAAAATATCAGATATAAAATGTTTTCATGTCTAAAGATTAATACACATCATGCACATAATACACATTTGTTTTATTCTAAATTTGTTTTTTTTGTGTGTGTTTAGTGTCAGTTAGTTTTAGGATTTATGAAATACATAAGAGCTATTACCATACAATACTCTGAAGACAGTTGACTCATAGTCAAGTTCAAATTGGAACCATATAAACTGAAAGATTTTCTTTAAAATACAAAATATTGTTCTATTTTTTATTTTATCTTATTATTCTCAATTATTAAATAAATTTTTCACACTTTAGTTTTTAGCTCAGTTTTAGTTGACTAGAATAACCTTGAGTAACATTAAGCCATTTCAAATCATTCATATTTGTACATTTGTGTAGTACTGAAAGTCACATTTAACTGCACTTAATATCAGTCCAGTTGAAGATTATAATTTTATGTAGTAACTTCTTTTCCCTCACTCCCTTCCACAGACAGATTTGCACAAAGGTTTAACAAGACACAGACCTCAATCAGACAGTGGACTAACATCAGTAATGAAAGCCTGCACCAAGAGTGTGACGTTTAAAGTACAGTATCCATTCATTCAGTCCCCCTTTTCTTTCCTTTAATCTGCTTTGGGCTAAGATATATTTCACATTTCATACATTTCAAAATTTGGCATATTTGTATTCTTTGTGATAACAAAGCAGTAATCAGTACAACAATACAGCAAGCTCTTATGAGGTCTTTGTCTGTTTGATTTTGTTGTTAAATGTCACAGTCTTTCTGTAAAACCTTAATGTATGAATATGTATTTTAATATAAATCCAAACACAAAACTAGTATATTGTCCTTTAATAAATACATAATATTCTGCACCTACAGTGTATTTTAAGGTTTAATCTTTTTTGTGCCATGTTTAATATATATATAAAATGTTCCTAAATGTTATTTCTGTACTAAATCAGTGTTTCAGTACTGAAACATTTGTGGTATACTAAATACCCAGGAAAGTCCTTAATACCCTACACCTTTTTTGATACCATAAGTACAATTTTGAGAAGTAATGGTGAACAAGTAATTTGAAAAAATAACTTGCTAATTTTTTAACAAACTTTCCCAACTATAAGGAATAAATAACAAAAACAACAAAATAGATATTTAAGACTTAGAGTTTAGGGTTTTTGTTTCTTGAGATCATTTCATTAAAGATCTTAAAGGTTACAAATAAACACAGTACAACAGCACAATATCTGACACATGTAAATACTTTAATTGTTGTATAAGAAGAGGCTTATGAAAAAGGAAAAAATAAACTTTGGTAAGTATGTGGTATTAGTAACAAAAAGAGTGCTCACTGTGAAACAACTGACTGCATTTTAAAAGTGACCTGACAACTGGCTACAACCCAATAAGAAACACATTTTAACAAATCATTTTAGAGTAGAGATGTTCTCATCTTGTCCACATCTGCAACCTCTCTCGTATCCAGCATTCATACTGCTCTTCCTCAATCTGCAGCTCTTCACCTTCTCAGCTCTGCTCCTCACCCTGAGACTCGCTGCTCTGATCTGGACTTTTGGATATATTTCTGGACTTTCTACTCAGTTCGGCTACAGTTCAGCTTTGCTACACTGTACAGGCAACATCCTGCCCAGTTCTCCACATGTTTGTAATCTGCTCTGTGATGGCTCAACATTCCATTCATGACCCATAATTATTCATCTTTTATCTAACTACAGACAGTTAATGTGGCTATCGGGTGATTGCTAATAGTTTAAGAGCTAATATCAATTTGTGCACCACTCAAATTTAAATTTACGATCACTATTAAATATTAAATATTCAGTGTTGTTGAAATGGATGCCTTAATTCTGAATTAATTACCTCTGAAATGCTTCCTAAACTGTTGTTCAGTGGTATGAACATTAACTATTTCAGCTATTTGTGAGGGGGTTTGTGTAAGGAGGAGCTGTGTGCCTGCCTGCAGTGCAGCTCTGTCAAGTGTGTGTGTGTGAGTGAATGAGGCCAAGACGGCACTGTATAAATAAATACTGTTGCAAATGACTATTTATTTTTATAATAATTTTTAGCTTCTAGTTATATTAAGTACTAATTTTTTTGACAACCCAACTGTATTAGCCTGCCCACTGAATGTTAAAACTGTGACATTTTAACATCTAACTAGTATATTTCTTTTTTTGTTCATGTAATGTTTAAAGATTATTACCCTGGATAGGAATACTTCCTGCATTTTAAAGCGTTAGATCACGGTTTGGATTAGATAGAAGAAAGATCAATGCATGGCTTATGAATATCACATAGAAAGCAGTAGGAAGTGGCAGTGGTACACCTTTTCATTGGGAAAATGAATGTCCGAGCTTCCTAATGCCTCCCTAGTAGGATCGCATACACACACACAAAAAACCCCCCAAAACAATAGCAGAGCAGAGACTCGCTAATCCCCCTCTGCATGGATCCTTCAAAGAGAGGTAGAAAATAAGCAAAGCAATGCTAAGCAATGTGATGATGAGATTCTTTTTCAGAAAAAAATATTTCAGATTAGACTAGTTCATATCATAAAAAGAAGTATCACAAACAATTGTAAGTCTTGTAAGTCTGAGGAAAATTCTAAGTGTATCTTGAAAAGCCTCCAGCAGGTTTTTCATCATGGCTTTACTGTAATAACGTCACAAATGAGCTGTATCCAAAGGTGTACAATAGGCTTGAAAAAGGGCCACATTAACATCATCTGTGCAGCACTGTCGCTTCACATCATCATCATCATCATCATCACAAAGATCACTTCTTAAGATATGACCTTTCACTTTGCTTACCAGATCCAATACTTTGTCTGCTAAACACAAAGATTCCATCCAATCTCACTTCTGATCCTCCTTAGTTGTAGCAATCACAACAACACTCTTTTTAGAACTCTTTTAAACAAAGTATCATACTGAGCACAATAACTAGCACAATCTCAAACCTGGACTGTAGGGGACTAAAAGACGAAATCATCAGGGTACATTAAATGATTAACAAGAAGGTTACCCACCATACAACCAGTCTTTAATCATTTAACTTGACTGAAATATCATCAAGAACAAAATGAAGAAAACAGGGAACAACATTCCACCTCGACTCATTAGATACAGAAAAAGGTTTAGATACATCCGTACCGCACTCAACTTGCATAGTTTGATGTGAGTACTAAAAGTGTATAATCCTAATTAGATATAAAGAGACCCCTTTGCTTTACAATTTATTCAACAGCTTCTGATGGTTAACTGTGTCAAATACTTTAGAAGCATCTAAAAGCACATCAAAACTGATGTGTTGTGTCTTTTATATTTGTTTACAATTTCATTCAAAGAATATATACATAGATCACTATTATGCTCACTTTTAAAACCAACTGATTATAAGTTGTTATTATGCACTTCTCTAGGTCAGCCACCAACAGACAACAAATACAACAGGGTAACGAGGGAATGGGGACCAGGAGAGAGCTGGGACTAATCACACACAGACACACGAGACTGGCAGGAAGCAACACAAAATATACTAACACAAGATAGGAACTATCAAAGTAAAACAGGAAACACATGATACACGCTGAGACAGGAAAAGAACATATATGAAAACATAGAGGCACAGCAACAAAACCTAACAACTAGAACTCAGGAAATTCTAAAGATAACTTTAAAAAAATATATATATTCAAAACTTTTCATGACAGAAAAAAAACACATAGACACATCGAGGTCAAAAAATTGAGCTGCCACAAGAAAATGGGAATAAATTCTAAATTAATTCTAAATTCCAAATTAGACCCAGAGGCTGAGATTGTTTGGAAATGGTTTTATACAGTTTGGCTTTGATCTATATGTCATGTAGTCTCCCAAAATTTGCTTTCAGAGTTGTTTTGGTTTTAAATACATACAAAGGAGCACACGTCTGTCCAGGTCAGACTCAAGTTTTGTTATTTGGTCTAGAATATGTCACATCACTTCACACATGTCCTAGCTTGCACAAAGAAATACTGGGATCTTTAGCTCAGTTGACATCACACTAACATGTGTGACGGAGACAGAATAACTACCAGAGGCTGAAATAGAAACTGCTCTGTGCTCACAAATGCCAATTCGGCTGGGTCAGAGATAGCCAGATTTATCAGTGATACAGCTGTCCGTCATCCCATGCAATCAATTTTCCTTATCTTTCATCAATCTGAATTACTACTGACATCTGATACATCTGATAACTTGAAGCAAATCCCATCCCCAGGGCTCTTGGTTGTGCCATACTTTTCATTTCACAATAACTGGGAGAAAGAGACTGTGGCCACGATCTATTCTGCCAGTGGATTCATCGACTGCAGGATAGCCATGACCATGATATGTAAGTCAGTCTCTTCATCATGTTGCATCTTGAATTGTAAACCTGATCCAGCATGGAGCTATGTCTCTTTCCATCCCTGGCCCAGGTTGCTGAAAAACCGCAGTGTTACTAAGAATATTCAAAGTGAGGCTAGCTGCACCTTGAAGTCTTGAACCTAAATGAGTGGCAAGTGCAACTCCACAGGTGGTAATGGAAAAAATAAAATAAACTCTCTAACACTAAATGCAGATGACTGATTAATTTGAAATTAATTGGGGGTCTGTGCTCAGTTGGATGATTTTTTATTTTGATTCAATTACTTTTTTGTGCCATTTGAGGTCTAACGTCTTCTTTTTATTTTTAACCAGGTACTATTTTCATAAAGAAACGACAGATGCTGGAAGTGTCCTAACACTTTACTTATATCTCAACTCTGATGTCACAAACTACACAGAATAGTTTGCTTGCTATGTTAAAATTAAATGACACAATTAGGACACTGAAAACACCTCAATTATTTTTTTTTTTTAACTTGAGACATTGTTAGATCTAATGGATCAAAGATTTTAAACTATACTAAGATTGATATGTAATACTTTCATTTCATTATCAGTTATCAACCATTTCCTTTAACAATACACACACACACACACACACACGAATATAATATATATATATATATATATATATATATATATATATATATATATATATATATATATATATATATATATATTGTTAAAAGGAAATTTTGTTATCAGTTATTAATTGAAAGGTTGATAACTAATAATGAATGACAGTTGATCCATGCTGTATTTTCCATATAATGCAACATTTAGCCAGTGCTTTACAAAGAACATTGGTGACAGGAGAGTAACGCCACACATTCTCTCTCTACTGTAAGAGGAATGAAGCTTCCATGTGTTTGATCAAACAGGAACAAGCAGCTACATCTGCATGTTGGTGTAAAAAGAGGAAAAGGCAGTGGCAAAATATTTCAGAAGCACAAATTCTAACACGTACACACCAGGGGATGAGAAGCAGACAGCTAATAAACCATCAAAAGAATTACAGTCACTGCCAAAGCCTATGAGTTCAAGCAGAGACAGCAAACACAAGAAGGCCACTGTATGTGCTCCAGGCTGTATGCTCTGGGCCGAATCTCACTGACACCTCACAACATGACCTCCATTTTACAGACAAATCAATCTATGAGCGATGGGCTAATTGCTAGGAAACTCGCAGCATGACCTATTAGGCTCTCGGTTCCACCCGCACACACCCACAGTGACATGACAAACTAGGGAATAAAGTGCAAGAGCCTGTATTTTGCAAGATAATAAAATACGGTGTTAGAGAATAGAATTTCCTCTCAGTATCTTTAATTGGGGGTGTAACTGTATCGTGCACAGATTCAGAGTTTCAGTCTTTGCCGGTTTAACATCAAACCCTAATTGAAGACTTCACACAGACAGGGCAGTTTTAAGTTTTCAGATCAGGGATCCAAGTCTCATTATCTGAAACTGCACCAGGTTTTTTATGTGCAGTGTTAGTTAAAGACAGAGTCTGTGTCCAAATGACCTTGTTTGAACCAACTTCAACTGACATTTGTTTTTCAAAAGCATGTCAAAACTTTAATGGTCTGGTGAGCCAGGGAGTTTTCCTCCACTGACATTTGATGAATTGTATCATCTAATTTCAGATATTCCGATTTAGATTATCACTGTTAACAGGAAAACCAATTCACCACATTTAGACCTATTCAAAAACATTTTCAGTAAACAAACTATTAATGAGTTTTAATGCATTACAAACAGGACATATGCTTACAGTAGACTCATATTGGCTAAAAATACATCTGAAACTTTAACAGTTAACCTCATATTCTATTCTGTTTCAAATTGTCTTCAGGCACTGCACAATAAAGTCACAGATATCAGCTCATACCCAGAGTGGTTGTATTATGTGGCGAATGGCAGTTTCTAACCCACACCAGAAAAAAATCCAACACATTTTACAGACTAAAACAGACAGGACAGCAGCATACCCCCGCACCGAGCAAGATCACTTCTCATTTTCTCTACCATTATCATTCTCCCTTTACACACATCCTCACTTGCATTGCATATAACAACCCCTCCACACGCAACGAGACAGTTTCCAAACACTTGCTGAGAAGCTATCAAACACTTGCCTGATCAAGGGCAGCTCTGTGCAAACCAGGCCTTCCAGCTGAGGTCTGACAATGAGAATCCACTTGCTGAACAAAACAAGAATATGTGGATGGGAATCAATAAAGCCTTCCCTTCTTCACTCTAACCTTCGCTGTTTGCATTTTGCCACAGGAAATGCTACGCACTCTGTCCACACTGATACTCTAGCACCAGGGATCTATGTTTGCATTCATGTTTTTTTGAGTACCTTCTTAAAGGCATACTGCATAACACTGGTATCAACTGCACTATTAGAGAGAATATGATTTCAAAAAATAATGCAACTACACGACTTCCAGAGATGTCCCCACTAGCTAACAAGGTGAGATTGCACTCCATGAAGCCAGAACTCGATTGGAGAAGCTGTTACAAAAAGTTCTAACAGGATTACACCTGTTTTAACATGCAAATATCTCGGTTGGAAAAAAAGTCGAATGTCAGAAGTGTGTGAATGTGAAATATGTGGGAAATTGTGTGAAAGCCAGATTTATATTACCTGCATAATGGAAATATGACTTATGTAAAATTATGTATAATTTTATCCTAAATGTGAAATCTTAACACAAGAAATCCAAGATGAATGTCTTTGCCTCAGTATCAGCAAGCTTGTCCTCCATTAAGAAACCAGGCTTGTAGACTTTTATAATGGCAAGACAGAAAACATTTTCCCGCAATCTGCACTGCTACCAGCAACTGTAAGACAGTTAGATTTGAGGTGAATTCAAAAGCAAACTGTTGTCTCCCATTTAAACTGGCAAAGTGCAAAATGGCAGCTTTTTAACAATGATTTTGCATTCTGGGGTAACAGAAGGAAAATGTGTACTCTGAGAAAACCCAAAAGCACTTCCCATCTGCAGGGGCAAATTACTGATGCCTGTTGATCCAGACACATTTTTTCAGATACACAGAGACGTGGTGAAAATGTGTTCAAGGACTTAAGGATGGTTGATCACGTGACAAATTCATAAGGTTTTAGATAATGTGTTTAACTGGGTAATAATGCTTAGGGACTTCAAATGGAGACATCACATAGTTGAATACATGAGCATTTTATGAGGGACAGGGGTATTTATCATAAAATGACAGTATGATTTAAAAAAAAATCATTTTGATTACAATGGGTAGAAAAAACTGGAATCCCAATTAATGCCAAAGTAAATTAAGGGTGGACCATACTAACAAAGCTGGCATTAGCCCACAAACCAAAGGCAAAAACCATTATATCTCTGACTCTCTTCCACAGCATGTATTCCTTCTCTCACCCCAACCAGTTGCAGCAGATGGCAGCCTCTCCCTGAGCCTGGTTCTGCTGGAGGTTTCTTCCTGTTAAAAGGGAGTTTTTCCTTCCCACTGTGGCCAAAGTGCTTGCTCATAGAGGGTCATATGATAATTGGGGTTTTCTCTGTATGTATTATTGTAGGGTCTACCTTAGAATATAAAGCACCTTGAGGTGACTGTTGTTGTGATTTGGCATTGTATAAATAAAATTGAATTGTAATGAATTGAATTGAATTGAATTGAATTGAATTGAACCCTGTCTATTGTCATCAATATTTCCAGGCATCAACTGTTAATCATGAGGTAAATATAACAGCTGCACATCATGACTTGAGCTTCATACTGTACTGAACATCAAATCAGAAGAAAGCTGAAGAGAATTCAATGCCAAATTACCAGAAAAGTCTGATGTAACCTACAGTTCTATATACACTTTGACTAGTGTTCATCATGGAAAATTATACTGCTTTGGCAGTAGACAGCAATCTCATATATTGTGTATTGCAAAAAGAGGCAATGTTTTCTGTAAATTGTAAACAGATGTATGTGTCACGATCCTGGGTCCTTTTGACCCAGCGTTTTGTGTTTTCTACTAGTGTCATTTTGGTTCTGTTCTTCCTCCGGTTTAGTGTTGTTCTGTTCTGCCGTCTACCCCTGTGTTAAGTCCGCGTTTGCTAGTCTGTGTCTTTGTGTGTATGTGTTTCCTGTTTTATTGTGACGGTCTGTGTCTTATCTCAGTGTGTTCAGTTTACTCTTCCCCTGTCTCGTCAGGTCTGATTACTCCCAGCTGTGCCCTCCTTTTGTGTCTCATTCCCTCGTTATCCTTCTGTGTATTTAAACCTCGTGTCTGCCTCTGTTAGTTGCTGTTTCGTCTGTGTTGTTTCCCCTAGATGTCCCTGCGTCTCTCCATATGTGTTTCCTCGGACCTCCCTGCGTCTTCGTTTCTGGTTTGCTTTGTTAGTTTTCCCAGTTTAGGTTACCTGTTAGTGTCACTCGCCATTTCTGTTTATTTGCCTTATTGTTAATAAATTCTTACCTGCACTTGAGCTGCTGCTGCCTGGTCCTAATTAACTTCCCCACGGCTTGCACCCGCAAACCGTGACAGCACGAAACAGCCAACATGGACCCAGCAGCTTGCGACCCTTCGGAGGAGCTGAGGGATGACATCATTTTCTCCGTTGAGAACCTTCTCAGCCTGTGGTTGGAACATCCCCCGGAGGAGCTTCGTCGCGCTGTGGAAACACGCCTACAGCGGCTCTTCTCTGGTCTTCCGTGGCTGTTTGGCTCGCTCTCTCCGACCATTCAGGCCTTCCTTCAGTGCACACCTCACCTGCTCTCTGCCACTCCTGCCTCACCGCCCGGCTCGCCGAATGTGATCTTGCCTGGCCCGTCGGAGCCATCGGCGGGGAGGAAATGTCGATCGCGCCGCCGGCGCGCCACCCCACAGCCGGACATCCGGACTTTTAATTCGCCGGTTGCGGTGAGTGAGGACTCCTTTCTGTTTTCGGACTGTTTGACTGTTCATTCTGGGGCTGTCTTCTGTGTGGCAGATAATGTTGGGGACAGTTCGTTGCCTGCCCAACAGCAACTCTCGGCTCAGTTAGCTGCCTCGCAGCCACTCTCGGCTCAGTTAGCTGCCTCGCAGCCACTCTCTGCCCAGTTAGCTGCCTCGCAGCCACTCTCTGCCCAGTTAGCTGCCTCGCAGCCACTCTCTGCCCAGTTAGCTGCCTCGCAGCCACTCTCTGCTCAGGTTTCTGGTGTCACTCCACCGCTGCTTTCAGAATCCAGGCCCTGCAGGAGGGGCAAGCAGCGGCGTAAGAAGGATTATGTGGTGGAAGACACTGGGCTCACTCCGCTGCAATCCTTTGCTTTGTATTTGGGACTTCCAAGTTCGGAGCTACACAAGCTTCCCGCCTCCTCGCCCCAGTCTCGTTCCACCACACCTCCCCAGCCCCCAGTTGCTGGCTTAGCTGCCCAGCCTCCAGTGCCTCACTTAGCTGCCCAGCCTCCAGTGCCTCACTTAGCTGCCCAGCCTCCAGTGCCTCACTTAGCTGCCCAGCCTCCAGTGCCTCACTTAGCTGCCCAGCCTCCAGTGCCTCACTTAGCTGCCCAGCCTCCAGTGCCTCACTTAGCTGCCCAGCCTCCAGTGCCTCACTTAGCTGCCCAGCCTCCAGTGCCTCACTTAGCTGCCCAGCCTCCAGTGCCTCACTTAGCTGCCCAGCCTCCAGTGCCTCACTTAGCTGCCCAGCCTCCAGTGCCTCACTTAGCTGCCCAGCCTCCAGTGCCTCACTTAGCTGCCCAGCCTCTAGTGCACAGGTGTCAAACTCCAGGCCTCGAGGGCCGGTGTCCTGCAGGTTTTGGATGTGACCTTGATCCAACACAGCTGATTTAAATGGCTAAATTACCTCCTCAACATGTCTTGTAGTTCTCCAGAGGCCTGGTAATGAACTACTCATTTGATTCAGGTGTGTTCACCCAGGGTGTTATCTAAAACCTGCAGGACACCGGCCCTCGAGGCCTGGACTTCGACACCCCTGCTCTAGTAGCTCACTTAGCTGCCCAGCCTCTAGTAGCTCACTTAGCTGCCCAGCCTCTAGTAGCTCACTTAGCTGCCCAGCCTCTAGTAGCTCACTTAGCTGCCCAGCCTCTAGTAGCTCACTTAGCTGCCCAGCCTCTAGTAGCTCACTTAGCTGCCCAGCCTCTAGTAGCTCACTTAGTTGCTCAGTCTCCAGTGCTCCCAGTTTCACCTGTAGTTCAGGCCCCAGTGCCGCCTGTAGTTCAGGCCCCAGTGCCGCCTGTAGTTCAGGCTCCAGTGTCCCCCGCAGCTCCAGTGTCCCCCGCAGCTCCGTCGCTCATTCCGTCACCAGTCTCACACACTCACTTCATGCAGGGAGAAGGTCTAAGTTCCTCCCAGGGAGATTCCTGCGCTTTAGCTGCTTCAAGCGAAGTAATGCTCTCCAGGGCCTCCCCAGAAGCTAGGTTTCACCCCCCAGCTGTTTCTGGACCCCTGAAGATTAAGCAGCTCTCAGAGAACTCCTCCGTGTCAGTGTTGCCTGGGCAAAACCAGTGCTCGGTGCATTGCCAGTCACCTCTGTGTCAGCTAGTGGCCTCCATGACCGCTGGCTCAGGCATGGCTTCCGCTGGAGGGTCCGAGGGACCGCTCCGGCCTTCGTTTCCTGTCGTCGCTGGAGGGTCCGAGGGACCGCTCCGGCCTTTGCTTCCTGTCGTCGCTGGAGGGTCCGAGGGACCGCTCCGGCCTTTGCTTCCTGTCGTCGCTGGAGGGTCCGAGGGACCGCCCGCCTTTGCTTCCTGTCGCCGCTGGAGGGTCCGGGTCCGAGGGACCGCCCGCCTTTGCTTCCTGTCGCCGCTGGAGGGTCCGAGGGACCGCCCGCCTTTGCTTCCTGTCGCCGCTGGAGGGTCCGAGGGACCGCTCCGCCTTTGCTTCCTGTCGCCGCTGGAGGGTCCGAGGACCGCCCGGCCTTCGCTTCCTGTCGCCGCTGGAGGGTCCGAGGGACCGCTCCGCCTTCGCTTCCTGTCGCCGCTGGAGGGTCCGAGGGACCGCCCGCCTTCGCTTCCTGTCGCCGCTGGAGGGTCCGAGGGACCGCCCGCCTTCGCTTCCTGTCGCCGCTGGAGGGTCCGAGGGACCGCCCGCCTTCGCTTCCTGTCGTCGCTGGAGGGTCCGAGGGATCCGTCCCGCCTTTGCCTCCTGTCGCCGCTGGAGGGTCCAAGGGATCCGCCCAGCCTGCAGCGCTCCGTCTCCGGCTTTCACGCCGCCGCCAGCTGCAGCGCCTCCGTCTCCGGCTTCCACGCCGCCGCCAGCTGCAGCGCCTCCGCCTCCGGCTTCACGCCGCCGCCAGCTGCAGCGCCGCCGCCTCGGCTTCCACGCCGCCGCCAGCTGCAGCGCCGCCGCCTCCGGCTTCCACACGCCGCCGCCAGCGCAGCGCCGCCGCCTCGGCGCGCGCCGCCAGCTGCAGCGCCTCCGCCTCCGGCTTCCACGCCGCCGCCAGCTGCAGCGCCGCCTCCGGCTTCCCGCCGCCGCCAGCTGCAGCGCCTCCGCCTCCGCTTCCACGCCGCCGCCAGCTGCAGCGCCGCCGCCTCCGGCTTCCACGCCGCCGCCAGCTGCAGCGCTTCCGTCTCTGGCTTTCACACCAGCTGCCGCCTCTTCATTCACGCCAGCTGCAGCGCCTCCGTCTCCGGCTTCCACACCGCCGCCAGCTGCAGCTTCACCATCCACGCCAGCGGCAGCCTCACCATCTACGCCGCCGCCTCCGGCTTCCACGCCGCCGCCTGCAGCGCCGCCGCCTCCGGCTTCCACGCCGCCGCCTGCAGCGCTTCCGTCTCTGGCTTCCATGCCAGCTGCCGCCTCTTCATTCACGCCAGCTGCAGCCTCACCATCTACGCCGCCAGCTGCAGTGCCTTCGTCTCCGGCTTCCTCGCCGTCACCTGCGGCCTCTTCGTCTCCGGCTTCCTCGCCGTCACCTGCGGCCTCTTCGTCTCCGGCTTCCTCGCCGTCACCTGCGGCCTCTTCGTCTCCGGCTTCCTCGCCGTCACCTGCGGCCTCTTCGTCTCCGGCTTCCTCGCCGTCACCTGCGGCCTCTTCGTCTCCGGCTTCCTCGCCGTCACCTGCGGCCTCATCGTCTCCGGCTTCCACGCCGTCACCTGCGGCCTCTTCGTCTCCGGCTTCCACGCCGTCACCTGCGGCCTCTTCAGCGTCGTCTGGTCCAGCCCCGTCGGGGTCTGCAGCGTCGCCTGGTCCTACCCCGTCGGGGTCCGCAGCTGACTGGCCACCTTCCAGGCCACTGGCCAGGCGACATCGCCGTCGTGGGCGGCCCCCGGACCGCCTCCGCCTGGGTCGTCGCCGCTGCCGTCCTCACGGCCGGCCCCCTGAACTGTCCGGGCTCCTGGGTTGTCGGCCCCCGGGCCGGCCCCCTGACCTGGGTCCACATTGCCACCGTGGCCTTCCGCACGGTCGGCCCCCGGAACTGTTTGGACTCCTGTGCGGTCGGCCCCCTGGCCGGCCCCCTGAACTTTTCTGTTTTGGACTCTGTTTCCTTGGGCTCCAGTGTGTTTCTTTTGTTGTTTTTTGGTGCTGGCTCGTGTTTTGCTTTTGGTTTTTTGTCCCTCTTGTGCTCCTGTTTTGGTTTTGCCTCGAGCCCTCCGTCCTGGACCCCCACCGCCCGCCCTGGTCGGGTTGTTTGTTGTTTTGTTTTTGTTTTTCTCTCTGGCTGTTTTGTTTTCTTGTTGGGCTGTCTGGGGCCAGCCTTTGACGGGGGTACTGTCACGATCCTGGGTCCTCTTGACCCAGCGTTTTGTGTTTTCTACTAGTGTCATTTTGGTTCTGTTCTTCCTCCGGTTTAGTGTTGTTCTGTTCTGCCGTCTACCCCTGTGTTAAGTCGCGTTTGCTAGTCTGTGTCTTTGTGTGTATGTGTTTCCTGTTTTATTGTGACGGTCTGTGTCTTATCTCAGTGTGTTCAGTTTACTCTTCCCTGTCTCGTCAGGTCTGATTACTCCCAGCTGTGCCCTCCTTTTGTGTCTCATTCCCTCGTTATCCTTCTGTGTATTTAAACCTCGTGTCTGCCTCTGTTAGTTGCTGTTTCGTCTGTGTTGTTTCCCCTAGATGTCCCTGCGTCTCTCCATATGTGTTTCCTCGGACCTCCCTGCGTCTTCGTTTCTGGTTTGCTTTGTTAGTTTTCCCAGTTTAGGTTACCTGTTAGTGTCACTCGCCATTTCTGTTTATTTGCCTTATTGTTAATAAATTCTTACCTGCACTTGAGCTGCTGCTGCCTGGTCCTAATTAACTTCCCCACGGCTTGCACCCGCAAACCGTGACAGCATGAACATGATTTGAAGTGGTGTGGGTGTGCTACTGTCTGTGAGAGCAAAAGAATAAAATGTCTTTTATCAGATGCAATTTACCTTTTTCTCCTTCCCTTTTGAAAAATATTTTGACCTTTGTTTTGGTTGGTGCAATGGGTCATCTACCAAACAGCAGCAAAAATTTCTGGCACAACTTCACCTACTTCCAAGGTGCATGGAGAGGATGAAAGAATTCACAATGCAGGAACTCCAACAACACTTGAGGGAAGATGAACAACTTTAATAATTGACCAACGCGTTTCTGCTTGTGGCCTTCATCAGGGTCATAGTAAAACATTGTAGAAAATTGCTTAAATACAAGACAGGAAACAGAAAAAAATTAAAATTAACCAATCAAAACTTCATAGATAGATCAGCTGACATATAATAGGTAGGTATTGGTTAAATGGTTAAGTCACGCCCAAGTAAATACTGGACTAGATCATTAATGATGAGGACGGGGGAGGTGACATAATCCCCACCTGTCTGAAAATAACACATGGATGAAATGCATAAGAAGGATACTATAAACATGCAAAAAAAAAAAGGGGGGGGGACAAAGGGCAGTATTTAATAATAAAAGCACGTTTGAATTAAAGAACAAGATTGCATCATCACATAGGAACACATTTGTTAAAAGGTCCTTATATTATCATCTACCAAACAAAAAGGTTTGTAGATCAGTCGCTGGCTGCTTTAGTCAAGGTGTTGCTGTAATTCTTAGACAAGCTAGTGAATGTTGATTTGCTTCTGATGCATCCATGCTTTATGTGATTCACAATTATTAGAAAAAGCTAGCTTTTTTTTTTTGCTTATGCACTGACAATGCTCTCAAGACAAAATTATATTTTTTGTTTGTTATTTGCCCCACACACATAACTTGCATGCACTCATGTTTGTGGCCAACAGACTATTTACCACTGTATTTTCAATGCATGATTTTGATGCATGTTTGTACAGAAGGCAAGAGCGCTATGCAGCTGTCACCTTCTGTCAGTGCTGTTTCTCTGAAATCAGCTCTGTGGGTTAGTGCTCAAAGGACAGCAAAAGTGAGTAAACCAAATGACATTAAGGGAGGATATGAAACAGTCAGCACGCTGATGACTGAGGATTGACCTTTTAAATGTGATGCAATGCAATGTCAGAGTCAAGCACAGCATGAATCGCCTAAATTAATATTACAGACGCTGCAGCAGCGTGATATTCCAATCAAGTATTTATGAGGCTGGTTCTGACTACAGTTCTTTTGCACTGGAGATTTGCAAAAGGTCTGAGTTTCTAAAAATAATAAAAATAGTGGAAAAACAGTGATCAATCAAGTTTAAGTTAACAGTGTAGCGAACCATATTAGGTCACAAACTATTAGTTACATAGATTATAAAAAATGTGATTTAACTATTTAAATTACTTCAGCGAAATGATGTCAATTTTATGTTTCTATTATTTTTATTAAAATGTTCTAACTGGGCAGTAAGTAAAAGCTAGGACCAGGTGTTTATACTGGAATATGTTGGCAGTCACACTCATTTACATACTAAAGCATTAAAGTGAATATTCTCATATATTATACTATCAAATTCATATTATATTCTCAATATTCTAACACAAGCAACTTGGCTCACTGATGACAAAAAGACTGAAGAAATTACGCTGATACTGGAGTCACACAAATTGGTTTGAAGAGAGACATTTTCATCAAAACTAAAGCTTACAGTAGATATTAAGATAATATAGCTTATTGGTTGGTGAACTGTGATGCAGACTGTATTGAGAATAGAAATATTTTACTGCTATTATTTGCTGCTATTTTTATAATCATCATTAACATTTCAGTATTAATAGTGATGTTGCATTTAGATGCATTCAGATGTTCAAATATATGGTTATAGTCTTTATTACAGGTCCAAGAAGAACCACTTTAAACGGTTGAGCTGAATCTATAATTTAAATGTTTTTAATGCTTCTATGATCTCAGTGTTTCTGTGTAGAGGGCAGAGACAGGAAGTTATAGGCTTTTGAAGTTGCAGGCTTTTGCAGAAGTGAAACTGAAAGCAAAGAGAGCATTTAAGGGCGAGACACACATACAGACACAAATAGTGAGAGGTCATGACACGTACGCAGTACACAGCATGCACGCGCCCCCGCACGTGCACGCACACACATATTTGATAGACTCATGTAGGTAAGAGTTTATAACTGCAAAGTCGAGGCGTACGTGGTAGTCTGTTACAGGAAGTGCACCAGATGTCCCAGGAGATAAGCGACAGCGAAGGCGGGCTGACAGGAAGCACCTGCCGTTGACCCGAAGAAGATGTTCTGTTTTAGACTATGTTAAGAGTCATTGTGGTTTTGGAGTGACGTATGCTTTGTTTAAATCTGCCTAGCAACAGAAAAGGGGGCTGTACTATTGTAACCCTATAAAACCGTTGTCTGAATATGGTAAAGACAGTTCAATACTGATTGGGTTGTTGAACTCACACATGTGTTCATTAAAATGCCGTCTAAATTGCACACGCCTGGATCTGTGGTTATTTATGGATTCCTCTCTCAACATTGAACCCTAACAACTGTTACAAAATGAAACAAACCAATGAAACATTTTCAAACACACAGAGCAAAGAACAGATGTAGTCACCCTGTCACTTCCCACATCTTACACTTGATTGTGCTGGACTCAGATTTGGCCCAAAGGTTTTATCTTACCTGCACTGCCAGGAAATATGCATCTGCATGGTGAAAAGTCACAAAGTGGAACAAAAAATGCCATATTCTACATACAGCATTTGCTAAAAAAGGGACTGTGGGCTGATGTGATGTAGTACTTTTGTACAAAACTTGCAGAAGATTCAAACTACCTTTACTAATGATAATTATGTAACTCACAAATTCCCCAAGATTAAGAGTTAATTTTGCATTTGGTCTGGAGCAAATGTTTTGATGTCAGCGGTGTCGATGTTCTGACAGCTGAAAACAATGAACTGAAAAGTCCCATCTTTCCTTTTGTTCCACCGTTCTTGTTTATGTAACCAAGATGTTTGGTGTGTTTGATCCTGACAGGCTGAAGCTCCAGGGCCATCATCCAAGGCTAAAATGTTCAATGGTTCTGTCTGGGGGAAAAATGTTGTGAAAAGATATGCACAATAGAGAATGTATTTCTAATGTGTTTTTGTGAGCGCCTGTCTGCATGTCATCTCTATTTGCAGTGCTTCTCAACACCACAGAGAGAAAACCGTTTCTCTGTTTGCTCTCTATGAGTAACACTGGCAAAATGGTTGCAAAGTGAAAGGAACACATTGCCCTTCCAGCCGAATTTTCTCCAAAGCAGAATAACTTTGTAATTGCTAACAATATGGACCCAAAACCATAACCTCCTTTCTATACACGATGGCAAAGGGAAGCTCTCCTGACACATGATTTCCTCCACATAGACTCAATATAGACCTGCGGTTCACCTGACAGATAAATGCACACACACACACACACACACACACACACACACACACACACACACACACACACACACATGCTGGCTCCACCTGCAAAACTGTATTTAGAAGAATCTCAGGCATCCTGCAGAGTCTGCAAACCAGCATTTGTTTTTGTGTTCCTTTAATTACAAGTTAGGTCATAATAGGGGATGGAGGGACTATTTCCTGTTGCCCCTTGGGCAATCTTGGAGGCTACAAATTGGAAATGATTCTTACACGTGGCCTAGATTCTGACTGCAGTCAAATTCCCCTCTGCCCTGTATAACAGCTTATCATTGTGCAATAACAATGTCGGAGAAAATGCTGCACCTGACGCTCAGCCCACCCTCCCCCTGAGATTCTTGTTATCTATCATCACGCTGTCGCTTTTGAGCAAACACAAACGCCTGGATTGGTTGGTGTGATTGAAATTGCCAGCCACATATTAAAAAGAAAATGTTCAAAGATTCTACACTGACATGTACATTGGTGGCTTGATAAAAGGATACTTAAGCCACCTTTAAACGGAATAATAAGAAATTTGAAGCAGCAATTTGCTTCTTAGCAACATCTATTTAGCTCTGCTGTGGGATTTCGGGAATGATTCCTCCTCTGGGTTCAGTTAAGGTTTGGATAACGGGTTGCTGCTGAGTTTGCCATGTGTAATACTCAGTCTGTTGAGCATCTGGTTAAAGACTTGTCAGCCACCATTTTCCATGTGCTTGAGAGTAAAAATTGAAAACATTAATTTCCCTTTCTGTAACATATACATATTATCATGATATGTCAGTATCCTTGCAACCCAGGTTCAGTTAAACAATCACTGCTTTTTAGTTTACTTTGGCAGATATTCATCATTATATTATTAATCAACACCTCTTCACTGTAAAAGGTTACTAACTACACTTTAAGAAAAACAATTAGCCTGTTGATGAGCTGTTGACCCTACACTTGATCTCTGACACAGACATGAGGAAAAATGGAACAGGTCTGAACTGCAAAAGCTTGTAAGCTGTCAAAATATCCAAAGCAAAGGCGCTTCAAAGGACAGATGAAGAGAGAGAGAAAAACTGCAGAATCTGTTGAGTCAGTGAAGGTGAAGGCAAAGAGCCATCGTTCCTTCACCTGTCATTCTGCTGCTGCCACCTCCTATGATCTTACCCTCTGGTCAATCAAAGATGCATTCAACCTTGGCATATATAAGCTAATAGTAGGCCTGGCACCTTGGTAAGACTGAGACATGTCTTCTCGGAGCTCATCGGTGGGACTGGAAATGCTGTTTATTCTGTCACTGAATGGACATCATGCCTGCTGTTCTATTTAAGCTGTCAAGCATCACGGCCTCAAAACAGGCCCAGCTGGCTCCCTGTGAGCCTTCCACAGTAAGATTGATGAGGGGAAGCCTGGCAGACGGAGGGCAATACAGGCAAGCCTTTGTGTTCTTCTGTATGTACACATCATTTTCCCTCATTCCACAGGAGAATCAGCAGCAGCAGATTAAATGACAGAACAAATTTCCATCATACCACAGACAATTGTTCAAGTGAATTTGTGTAACCATTCAGTGTAACCTAGGATTAATTATGCATGCTTGTATTTCATTGCTGTAATGCCATTATAGTATTGTAGACTAAAACAGGATTGATATCTTCATGCATTAAATCATATTTTATCACAATGTCAGATAACATGCATATTGTGTTTTCAGTGGTTCTTTTGTACATATTATGAATTTGGGAGCAAAAATGTGTTAAAAAGAGATATTAATTCAAGTGCACATGCAACGTAAGTGCCATCAGTAATGTTTAGCATTATGAACTGATTGTTAGCCATTGCTTTGTTAAGTTGCTTGGCACTTTTGCACTTTTAATACTTATCCTTACATGAGGATAAGGTAACAATGTGAGACAGTACTTAAAGTGCTGTCTGAATGGTGAATGCGGCTTTTTGTGTGAAGCATTTTGTATTTTGACTGAGAGCAGAAAGTGTAATAAAATGCCAGTCATTTTCTATTAAAAGACGGAACATAGAGTTAACACTAAAATCCAAGACATCACATTTTGATGGAAATATTATGAAATTTGATGATTTAAAAACATTAATTGGAGATCAGAAGTATCAGAATGTCAGGAGCAGGACCACGCATCCAAACACGCTCCTTCCGGTTCTCATCTATGATCGCCCAGTTCTACAAGCTGTTCGTTCTCATTTACGTGCCCCACCCTTGAACTGTGTAAGAGGAATATTCTAATGTGTTTATGAGTTATTTTATGTTTATGCTTAATTTTTAGTTGGTTATTTTAATGTTATGTGTTTCTGTCTTTCAATTATGCTCGCATGCCTCTAAATGTTTTCAGCTTTAGTCCCATTAGCCTGCCAGGGACTAAAGCTGAAAATTAGTCTCACTTACTTAATTTAAGTGTTCATCTCAATTAATATACATTGTCCCTTTTAAATAAATATAAACATACGGAAACTCCACACAAAAAGGCAAAGTCTGGATTTCAATCCAGGATTTCACCATGAGTGGATCAGATAATATGCTCTAAGTATTGCTTTTTTAAAGCCATTGATGGTGTATGTTGTGCTCATGATGAGTGCATGCTGATTCTGAACACAACTGTAAAACCAGATAAACACTGTTGAGTCAAAACACTTGGTGCCATCAGTACGCAGAAGTACTTCTTTTTCGGGACAATCTAAATAGTGGCACCTTATTAAAAAGAAATGCTTACTTCTAAAAACTGTTACAAACAAAGATTCTTACAGCAGATCATTGAGCCTAAATACAGCTTAAAACATTTCAGAACTACTTGAAGAACACTGAACATGAAGTCCACTGTCATGGACTTTTCTCCACACCTAAACACCACTGACCATTACGGAAGCGTAGAGCTGCCAGCCAGGCAAAAGAAAAATAGAAGTATATCACGTTATAACGTGAAAAGTTTATTGTTCTAACAAGATACTTTTCATGTTTGTACAATATACTTTTGACGTTTGAACAATATAATATCACGTTATTACAATATGTATAATTATCACGTTAGGTACAATATAAATATCACGTTTGGTACAATATAAATATTATATTGTGCTAACGTGATAATTATGTATATTGTAATAACGTGATATTGTGTTGTTCAAACGTCAAAAGTATATTGTACAAACATGAAAAGTATCTTGTTAGAACAATAAACTTTTCACGTTATAATGTGATATACTTCTATTTTTCTTTTGCCTGGCTGGCAGCTCTACGCTTCCGTAGACCATTGACTTGATTTTAAATAAAAAAAAATGTTACATATGTTACAATGAATAAAGAACTGAAATAGGTCTACGCACCTGAATATTACTCTACTCTAACATTAGACATCAGCATAAATAGCATTGCCTTGTCTGTTGTCTGTCCTGTCTCTTCATACTGGTATTCCAGAGCATAAAACAATAAGAGCAATAAAAAAACACTTTTGCTATTCAAGGTTCAAGGTTCAAGGTTCTTTATTTGTCACATGCATAGTTATACAAGTATAACACACAGTGAAATGTATCCTGACACGATCCTCGACATGTGCAAAAACATTGTTTATGTCCATCCATCTATCCATTTTCTTCTGCTTACTGGGGCTGGGTCAAGGGGGCAGCAGGCTAAGCAGAGAAGCCCAGACCTCCCTCTCTCAAGCTTGTCTGAGGGAATGGCAAGGCCTTCCCAGGCCAGCTGAGAGATATTGTCTCTCCAGTGTGTCTTGGGTCTGTCCTGAGGATTCCTCCCAATGGGCCCTGGCTCATTGGGAGGAATCCTCATCTTATCTCTAAGGAACGGGCCAGCCATTAAATGAGAAAGCTAATTTTTGCATCTTGTATGTGTTTGGTTTTTTCATATGAATTGGTTTCTGAAGCATACAGGCAGAAATTTCGGCTACAGAGGAAACTTCCCTCCCAAACGTATGTGGAGTTTGCCAGGGAAAAAGGTATCCTCTTTGACAAGTGGTGCTCTGCGTCAAAAGCCAGTGATTATGATTCATTGCGTGAGTTGATGTTGCTGGAAGACTTTAAAAAGTGCCTTCCAGAGAGTATAGTGTTATACCTGAATGAGCAGAAAGTAACCACGTTGGCGACTGCAGGAGTTCTCGCAGATGAGTATGTGCTCACCCATAAATCCTCTTTTCTGGTTAAAGAGAAGTCACAGTTTAGTGCCGCGCAGCAGGCTCCCACTGTTAAACCCTTAGGCTCTAAAGAGAGTCGAGAGTGTTTCTACTGTCATAAACTAGGACATGTCATTGCGGACTGTTTGGCCCTGAAACGCAAAACCGTGAATTCTCAGCAACCCAAAGGTGTTGCCTTTGTGAAAGCGGCGTTCCATCCTGAGGTGCTTGATTGTGGTGGTAAAGTGCCAGATCCTTGTTTTGACCCCGTTATCTTTGATGGTTTTGTATCACTAACTGATAAATCCACTGATCTAAAATCTGTGCGCATACTGAGAGACACCGGAGGGTCTCAGACCTTAATCCTTTCTAGTGCTTTATCTTTCTCAACAGACAGTGCATGCGGATTTGACGTTGTGCTACGTGGAATAGAGATGGGTTATGCTCCCAGACCCGGTCACCAGGTCTATATCAAAACAGAACTCGTTACGGGATTTTTCCCTGTCGCAGTATGTCCGACCATACCCATAGAGGGGGTGGCCATGTTGCTAGGAAATGATATTGCGGGCGGATTAGTGCGTCCTAGTCTGGAGGTGCTGGAAAAGCCCCTCAGTTCTGATGCCCCAGATATTTCTGTGACCCCAAAGCTGTACCCAGCCTGTGTGGTTACTCGTGCCCAAGCCTGTAAAGATAGTGACGTTACCCTCGCTGATTCTGTGTTGATGACCTCATTTTCTGAGGAGAGTGCCGCGTTACCTGAAGAAAACAATGTTTTGTCTCCACCAGACGTTGTGAACCCTGAGGAGCCTGGTCCATCTGAAAAAGATATTCCACTGCCTTTGACCCGAGAAAACCTGTCGACAGCTCAGATAGCTGGCAAATCATTAAAGCCATGTTTTGAGCGTGTGGTAAGTGCTGAGCAAGCCAGCCATGAGCAACAAGCCTGTTCCATAGAGCAAAATGTGCTAATGTGTCAATGGTACCCACCTGGTGCAGTAAGTGTGGACTGGGGTCAGGCCAATGCTCTGGCTAAGCAGCTCATTGCCGTTTCACAAAGAAAAATGAAACGCACTTATTCTCTCAAAAGACACCTCAGAGTAAGTGATAAAGTACTTGTCTTACTTATTTTACTCACTTATTTTTACTTGGGTACCTTGAAAGTACAATATCCCTCTTATGGCACACTTCTGTGTTAACTGCTCCCGACTTGATGCAACCATGCAAGTTAGAAATTGACGCCAGTGCTGTTGGGGCTAAAGCAGTACTGTTGAAAAAAGACTTGCAGGGACTGGACCACCCCATTTGTTACTTCTCCCGCAAGTTTAAAAAGCATCAGGTAAATTGCTCCATCATTGAAAAGGAGACATTGGCTCTGTTGCTAGCTCTTCAGCACTTCCATGTGTACTTGGGGTCCGGCACATTACCCAATGTAGTGTACACTGTTCCTAATCCTCTTGTATTTCTTGCCTGGATGTTTAGCCACAATAAATGCCTCATGCGATGGGCCCCGCTGCTGCAAGAAAACAATTCAGAGATTTGGCATTTACAAAAAACAAAAAACAAAAAACAAACAAACGTACTGAGAAAGTACTAGTTGATGACCTCTCCCGGTTGTGAGTATGACTTGTTTTGTTGTCTGTCATGAATAATGAAATCTGTGTATACAAAACGTAGTCTTGTATTTTAAGGGGAGGGGTGTTACGGCCCTGGGCCTTGGAGGGAGTGAGACTGCCTTTTTGTGTTCATGCTGGTTACTGGGAGACTCGTGCCAACCCTCTTTTATGCAGAATGAAGTGTGCCAGACCACACGGACGATTGGCTGCCCGGGGATCCCGTGATGCTCCAAGAGGCAATCAGTGGCTGATCGTGCCCACCTGTGGCTACAAAAGGCTGGAGGTCCTTCACTCAGTGGCTGCTGCTGAACATGCAGTTTGCCCTTCGTGCCTCCCTCTTCGATCTTTGTTGAACTTGTTCATATTGCTGATCTTTGTCAAACCTTGGTTCACGCTTGAACTTAGCCTGATTAGAGTTTTGAGCTGCTAGCTGGCTGTGAGTAGAATCTTGTGATGCTGGCTTGCCTTAGTTAACCCTTAGCTTTTATTTTGTGTGTGGCCAGCTTGCCTTAGTTAACCTTTAGCTTTTACTCTTGACTGTTTTTTCTTTATGTAATAATTGTTTGCCCAGTGGTCTGTTGAATAGCCCTGTCGGTTTTCTGTTTAAAGTTTGTAATTAAAACCTTTTTCTTTACTCAGTTTTGTGTTGGGGGCCCCTGACGCCTAGCAGAGGGGGTCGTAACAAACACCACCCAGAGCTCATGACCATAGGTGAGATTAGGGATGCAGAGGGTAGGAACATCTCCAACTCCCCTCACTCATGAACAAGACTGTCAAGAGAATATTGTATAATATGATCAGCTATATGAAATGTATCTTTTTATATTATTATTAAGGACATGTCTAAGTGACTTTTCACCTAGTAACTTGTGTGCAGCTACTAACCGTTTCCTATCTTCAGAGAACAGAGAAGTGAAACCTCAGCTCTTTTAGAAGAACATGCAAATGTAGTGAAGGGGAAAAACCCGCGGCTCTAAATGACGTTGTTACCTTTGTACGCACATACACACATACACACACACACACACTCACACAGAAAAGTATAAATAAAGGACGCAGACAGTCGTGGGGCACAGTTCGTGCGTTCTACGACTGCCCCTCGCGAGTGAAAAACTTCTGCAGTGTTGTGTTTTCTGACTCAGCCGTCTCAGCTGAAGAACGGCAGCTTGATTTAAAGAAATCCCCTGTCAAAGACCCAAAGCTACTTAAACTAAACTTGGGGCAGCAACTCGACCCTGACCCAGAGTTGGGATGGCACCCTTTTAAGACTGAGGACCATGGTCTCAGACTTGGAGGTGCTGGTTCTCATCCCTGCTGTTTCACACTTGGCTGTGAAGGCAACAGAACCACATCATCTGCAACAAGCAGAGATGAGATCCTGTGACCACCAAAGTGGAAATCATTCTGCCTAGGTATGGCCTCACCTAGAAATTTTGTCTATAAAAAGGATGAACATTATCTGGTACAAAGGGCAGCCCTGGCAGAGTCCAACACCCACAATTCTTTGAAGAAACAGGCCCCATCTTACCTTAAAGACCGAATAGTACCATATTACCCCAATAGTGCACTTCGGTCTAAGACTGATTGTTTACTTGTGGCTTTCAGGTCATTTTTTGGAACTAGGAGACAGACAACCTCTACGTTTATGATTAGGCTTAAAACTTTACTTTTTTGATAAAGCATATGTTAGGGCTGGATCAGGTGACCATGAATCCTCCCTTAATTATGCTCCGATTGTCAGAGGGTTTCTTTTGTGTTTCAGTGTGTCTTTTATCCTCTCCCTCCTATTACCTCCAACCGGTCATGGCAGATGAATACTCTGAGCTCTGAGCCTAGCCCTGGTAAAAGGAAGGTTTTCCTTCCCACTGTCACCAAGTTCTTGCTCATAGGGTGTCATAGGATATTTGGGGTTTTCTCTGTATTATTGTAGGGTGTTTACCTTGCAGTATAAAGGACTTTGAGGTGACCGTGATTTGGCACAATAAAATTAAATTGAATTGAACCGAACTGAACTGAAGTGAATTGTGAGCCAAGCAGATGCCAACCTTTCAGTCATGGACAATGTTGGAACACACTTGCTAAATCCAAAGATACCCAGGTCTATTTTCAGCTGGTGATGTTGAAAATTTAACTTAACTTTAAAAAAAATTTTTTTTTATTATGTGACAATAATGTGTAGGCTGCTGAAAAGTTCAACCTGGGATGTTATAACTTTGCAAAAGCTTTGTAACAATCTGCTTAAGGCACTGCTTTTCAACGATTTAACTGAATCAGTAATTTCCATAGACTGATTGCTTTTTCTGTCATCTTAGTTGATGCTCGATTGAGTGATTTGTTTAAATTTGGGTTGCACATGACCAGCTACTAGTGTTTTCTCCTTTGTACCAAGAGTGTATATGACTGTGAAACCCAAAAAAAATATGCAAGAAAATTGTTCCTGCTAAAAGTAAGAAAAGCAAAGTACTGTACTGTACTTGTTAAGGTTGTTAAAGTACTTTATTAGACAGTAAATTATCACCAGTGGCCAACTAATGGTTACCTCTATCAGACATGCCTGGGCTTGTCTTTTTGTTTCACACACTAGGAAAAGGGCTGTCACTATACTAGAAATCCAAACTTGATACCAATTCCCAGAAAAAAAAAAAAATTAATACCATTTTCTATGCCACAGAGAAAGTTTTGATTCCATCCTGCAACAATATATGTAACTGCTATGAAGTATTTTATTGAAAAAGTTATTAATTTTATAACTAGTTTTAAGATTTATAAGCATTTCTTAGATTTAACAAATTGAGGGGCACCACTTTAACTTAGTGGGTGAGCAGGTGACCACACGCCACATGGTTGGAGAGCAGCAGCCTGTTTGAGTCTGACCCACAACCTTTGACTGCAAAATCCTGTCTAGATCCTTTCTCTCTGCACACTTTCCTGTCCATCTTCACTGCTTCACTATACAATAATTTAATAATCAGAAGAAAAAAAAAGATTTAGCAAAAAAAGGATTCAGGATTAAGCTGAGAGGTTTTATTTGTTTTATAAATTATTTAGATAATTTCATTACAGACTGTCAAGTTAAAATTAATATTTTAGAACCCGCTAATAAACAAAAGGTACAAAAGCAGAATACCTAGAGTCTCCAGCGCTCCAGATCTTCAGTGTGCTTGTTAGGTCGCTTCATAAAGCAGTCGGGACAGTCAGCTTTCCAGCTGCTTCCCTACTCCACACTCCTCTATCCTCTCAAGTCACTGAAAAAGGGCCAAAAAGGGGTGATTACTAAGTGGCAGCAGCTCCCCTGCCAGCCACCCTGGTACTGCCGCTCCACTGCAGTGGAGCCAGAGACCCCACCCATCCACAGCTCTCTTTTGAACAACTTTTTAGTTTTGTCAGATCAACAGAGATTCTTTTTCAGAGCTGGTACCATGTGAGCACCATTCAGTAGGTTGTGTCACTCAATCAATGACACCATTGTTTTCCATCCTCTGTAGGTTCTCACTCACTTTCTGCAGGTTGGGAAAGGGCACCGAGTGTGCATGGCATGTGGTTCAGTTGTTAAAGTGGTATGCTCATTGGAAAGCTGCTGGTGAGTGTGTGGAATATGTCGTCATTTATGGCACTGATATCAGCTCCTGTGTCTTAAAATATAGTGGGATGGAATTCACATGTATCTGTGGATCCAAATTAATACATTTCTTTCACGTCCCCCCCATTTTCTGTTGGCGTGTGACTTGCCTTGTTGTCATTTAAGTTTACAGTTTTGTGTTATCCATTTATGCTGCACCTTTTGGACCAATCCCATCATGTCTTCTCACAAGTTCCCGTTTTATGTGACTTGCTCCTGTTTTCTCCTGTTCTGTATTGTCTGTGCCTCCATCACCATCCTCTATCAGCTGTAGTCTGTGTGAGAGGTCCTTGTCCAGTAATTTACAAAGTTAAACCACTTTTTCCGTATTCAAAATGTGTCCTTGTTGACTGGACAACAGCACAGAAATTCACAATATGATGTCTTCATATATATTTTCATCTTTTCATTTTGAAGTCTCCACATAACACAGTAGTATCATAACTTTGTTACCAGACATGCTGAAGTCAAATTGGCCGGCTTGTCTGGGGCATATGGGGATGTGTTGCTGCATCCCAGTAAGTGGCTTCTTAAATGGTTCTGGAGGCTGGTAATCTACAGGCTCTACTGTGGGTTTAACGAGAAGAGCACTCAGAGTGTAGAAACATTTGCGAGTATGATATGTGAATCAGAATGCTAAAGGTGTCAGAGCAAACATACTATTCTTTCATCTGATTGGCATTCAAAAAAATACAACTGTCATATAGTTACACTCCATTTCTATTCTTAGTCTGGCATTTCTTTTAAACAGTTTCTGAAGAGGGAGAGAATTCAATTTCACCTAACCAATCACTAGAGATCAGCCTGACAGTGATGTAAGCAGATGCATTATAGGAGTCAAATACGGTACTGAAAGAATCCTGGATCATAATACATGGGATAATTCTACAATGATGGTAGAAGTGAGAGAGAGAAATTGAAACTTTACTCATCTATAAGCTCCTAATGTTCGTCCCAAGCCCAGATAAATGTGTATGGTTGCATCGGGAACAGCATCTGGTGTACAATTATGTCCAGACATAAAGATCATAAAGGACTCAAAGTTAGTAGAAACAAGACAGAGTACATGTGGAGGAAAAGTGAACATTCATCATCATCAGGTTTAGGTCTAATCAGTGTGGTTTGCTAGGTGAAAAATGGAGGTTTTAAAATTCCCAAGTAGAATTTGAAAAGTTTAAAAACCATGGTGCAGAGAGGTGTTGGATAAGCTCACTTCGAAGGCTATTGATTTCAGTTGTTTTCTATTGTGTTGTGGTTATATGGTTAATATTATGAATTATATATATATATATATATATATATATATATATATATATATATATATATATATATATATATATATATATATATATATATATATATATATATATCAGCACACTGGCAGTGTCACTGAATTCAGTACAACTAGAACCTTATACCAACACCTTTCTGTCAAATAAAGTAACTTCACACAGACTGATCATGTCATCCCCCCAGAATCCTGGGAAGTCAATCTTGAGCTATGAATAATAATGTCCAATGTCCACTATGCCTTAAAAGCCCTCGTATATTATAACAAAGCAACCCACACTTGTAAGTTGTTTTTACATTTGATTTATAAAAGCTCTGTTATTTTTTTGGCATTAATAATTGTGTAAATGATGAAAAGCTGCACTTTTAAAACTGCTTTATAAGAAGTATCTTTTAAAATCACATGTCTAACATTCTCTGTTTTACTACAGGTCATAAACAAGCAAGCAACTGTCTTATGGTTACGTATTACATGAACACATAATGTGTTGACAAAATATGTTTGTAATAACAGACGCATTAAATTGACTTTAACATCATGAATACAGTATAAGCCAAAATAGCATAGGCACCATTACACGTGCTATATTGGCTCATTGAATCCCAATTGATTAAAGGGCTATGAACCATCTGCCACCTTCTGAAGGCTGCACAAAGAGATTGATGATGTTTATCATGTTTCTATAAAACTGCAGAGGCGGCTTCAGAGCCAGCTCATAACTGGTCTGTAAATCGATATCTGTATGACAGACTAGGCAAAGCCGTGTGTATGTGTGTGTGTGTATGTGTGGCTGTCCATGTGCACTAGGCATGTGTTTTGCTCAGGTCTGAAATTGAAGCATCTGCTACCAAGTACACCCATTCCAAGTGTGGAAATGGGTTTCAAGCAAACCAATAACTCAACTGAAAATGAACAACCTGCAGAGCCATACAAAATAACTAAATAAGGACAAATTCAAATGCAGTGTCTACATACAACACAGAAGTTTTCATAAATATGCAAACAAAATGGACATGTTTCAAGACTGGTACAACACTGCTCTGCATTCGCTCTGAGAAAGTGTAGAGTACTTTCATCCTCAATGTATTTAGATGAATTCTAATCATTTATGAAATGTTCTCACCTCATCAGGACACCATCTATCCCCATTAAATCTGCACCATTTCATGTAGATAAAGCTCTTTAATTTTACTTGCAGTGAATTGTTGATTACCTAAAAATGCTGCAAGGTTTAGATAAGAACCACGGTCACCATCCCCGAATATACATGCAATAAATCTTGCGCTTATCCGTTGCTCTATCTGTCTCATTAGTCGACTTTTTATATATCTTTATCTCACTCATCCTTGCCTTTTATAAACTATCACTAATGTACTAATTAATTACATTTCCTCAAAAACTCTGCACACATTACAAATTGTGCAATTAATATTAGAGAGGACAAACCATAGGGACTCATTACTACTAGGCTGAACATCTTTGCCAGCATTATCTTCAGATGCTTTGATTGGAAATTGTTTTGCACACACACCAAATTGTTTCGAATTAAAAGTCCGGATGGTTGATTCTGACTTGTTTTTCATTCATTGATCTTCACGTGAAAAAAAAAAAAACAACAAAAAACAACCACACCTGATTAATGCTTCTAAGTTTAGCAAGAAAGCAAGAGTTGACTTTGGCAAGCACTATCCAAACCAAAATTATAATTTGATTTTGATAAATCCTGTAAACATAGGTCTTATTTGAGAGGAGTGACTAATTTTTCTTAGGTTGACACATTTTATATAGTTTTAGTTTCATTTTATGTATAGTTTATATATAGTTCAATAGGAGCATTTCAAAGGGCTTCAAAGGAGTTATGGCATGTACATCTGTAAATTAGCTCCCTCCTGCATCTGCTCTGTTTTCTGATTTACAAACCATACTATGGTTTTATATTTAGGAAACTGACCCCTCCTCTCACAGATGAAATTGATTCTTTTGATGAAGAGGTTGTGTGCACAGCACCAGATTTCTTGCCTTTCAAGTTCTCTCTCTTGTTAACTGTATACAAGGTCCAACTAACACCAAATAACTATGTTTATCAATCAGTCAACAATGATCTGTATATATGTCCCTCTCTGAGGGAGTGCAGAGGCCTTGTGCTTTAAAAAGGCTGACCTTTCTGGAATCTAAAAATATATTCTGAACTTAACTGCATGGATATTAAAGCTTGAAAAAAAGAAAAAAAAAGAGAGAGAAGCACAGAGAGACAGAGAGAATAAGTTCCACAATGTCACATTAATGGTGAATGGTAAATGGACTGGTTCTTTTATAGCGCTTTTGTACTCTACAGGAGCAATCCAATTCCTTTATAAACGATGCCTAATTCACCCATTGTTACAAGTAGGGATGGGTATCGAAACCCGGTTCTTGTTGAGAACTGGTTCCCACTGTTTCAATTCCTTGGAATTGTTTGCCATTTTTGCAAACGATTCCCTTATCGATTCCAGTCACCCCGAATGACATCACCACGTTGCGGAGCGTCATTTACCTGGCAAGGCGCCTAAGCAGCTCAAACGCTCAAAAGTTTGGTTATACTTTACGAGAACGGATGACAACGGGGCAACTTGCAATACTTGCAAAGTAGATATTTCATTTAAAGGAGGAAACACTACGAATATGCAAAAGCATTTGCTCACAAAACACACGATGACCTTAAATGAATGTTGTGTTTTTAATTCCGCTCCAGACTCGTGAATCTCAACCCAGCAGCAGCGGTAATGTTTGCACGTCCTCTCCCGTTAATGCGGCAGGTAAATAATCAACTAACAGTGCATATTATGTTAGCTCAATCTGCCTTATTACAAAACCTTCCATTACTGTGCGCTGCATTTAGGTGACCATGGTGAGAGAGACAGAGTCTGGCTGGCAGTTCTCGCTGCAGTCTACCGGTAGCGTCTCCTTTCAGGCCAGGATAGACGAATGTCACCGAGCAGTGACTAAGTTTGTGGTCAAAGGCTTGCACCCATTTGCCACAGCAGATGCCCCCGATTTTCGGTAAGTGAATGTGTTTAATTGTAGGCAGTGACATTACTGGATATTCTTGTGTAATTGCTACAGAATAATTTATGTTATGTTAAGAATATTTATTTTATTATTTTACATTTACAATTTTTTTTTCCTGGGGACCCTGTGACACCCCATTGAAGAGCCGTAGGCTGTGGATCTCTTAAGATCTCACTGTTGGGTTTGTAAGGCCATGTTACTCCTAAATTTGTTCAAAGAGAAGATATAAAACAAAGTTCTAAGCTAATCGACCTTAGTGTTCTCCTTTTTTAAAAATAAGAATCGATAAGAGAATCAATAAAGAATTGAATCGTTAAACAGAATCGAAAATGTAATCGGAATCGTGAAAATCTTATCAATACCCATCCCTAGTTACAAGCACTTTTTTTTCTATGCCTAAGTGCTTTCTATCTAATATTCACAGTATTTTGTATATTTTGCATGCAAACTGGAGCAGCCAGGGATTAAACCACCAACTTTCTAGTTAGTGGATGATCTGCCCTACCTCCTACCAACTTAAAACAAAAGCTCAGTTTTACTTTTTTTTTGAGTGGTCGCTGTAGCTGAAAAACCAGGCATTGCCCTCATATATAAAAAACAATAAAATCCAATAACTCTTTGCACTTGTTCTGTTATGTTCAGCGGGTTTGTAACTATTTTTTTTCAAGCTCAGGCCTGATAATACTACATCCCTCCAATGTAACACTAATGACTTGAACTGAATATTGCTGAAAACTTGCTTTGTTTGTGTGCTCCTCCCTTTTGTGTTTGGGATGTATTTCTACTAGATAGGAGCAAATAAAACTCTGAAGCTACACTATGTAATGTAAGGCAGCACATTCAACATTTGAAATGTTTAACCATTGATGCTAAACATGATTAGCAAAAATATGCAGTGTATATATTTTATACAACTGGATATGTCATGCTTTGGTACATTATACATGTAACTCACTACTATATCTAGAATCTTTTCTGTCTTTTCTTCACCTATCCTTATAACTGTTTGTCCAATCTACAAATATATTTTTCATGTTGTTGATTGATCTCCATTGACAGAATAAACCATATTTGTATGACTATAAAACAATTCTTACAAAATGTGCTTAACAGTTCTGGCTTAATCAAATTTCAGGAACTGATTTCTAAAACCGCAGTCACACAGGCCTTGAGAATGGTCAGTGATCTTCAGTTGGAAAAGAAAAACACAGATTCCCGATTGGTTTGGTGAAATTGCTGGCTCACCAACTACTCACCAAATGGTAGAGAAACTGTGAAAAATGCAACACAAACCTAAAATTGTGACTTTTTCCCTTAAAATAAAAGCTGTGCTTTTTGAAATCAACATATTTCAAAAGCCAACAACAGTAAGTCACAACTTGACTTGGAAGGCAAATGTTCTCTTTTTCTGGTTTGCATCACATTTTTTTCAAGCATCATTACTGCTCGGTGGTTAATTAATGACTGTCTATTAACTTGACCTTTTCCATGAATATTACAGGCGACTGCAGCAATCAGCTAGTGACCAAAGAAATCACAGGTAGGTTTTTGGTGTGGTACATTTTTGCAATGGATTTTAGGTTGCCAGTGGGTCACCAACTGGTTTGTATGCCCGTGTGACTGAAGTCTTACCTACAGCAATATTTGCACTTAGCTACACTTCTCAATACATCTTATTAGTTTGCTTCTATCTATTTGAATGAATATCATTGGTTGATTTGATGCCTCATTTGATTGGTTTGCCTTATGGTGTTCTTTACTGTTGACCTGACCAGTTTCCGAAACATCACTTCCGATTTTATTTTGATAGTCTCTTGTCTCGCATTACGTTCAGTTGTGCTTCCCCTGTCGCATTAGTTAGATTCTGATCATCTGTGTACCCCTGGTATCGCCACTTTGCCCTAATCTTTGTTTGCGTGTGGTCTTTGTCGTATCCTCCTGTGTGTGTGCTTCTAATGGCCTGTCTGTCTCTTTTTTTCAGGCAGTTTGTTCCTGCCCTGACTCATTATTGCATTTTGTAAATCTATCAGTTGCAGTGTTTTGAGTTTATTTCTGTCTGCTGAGTCCTTCATTGGGGTCCTCTTCCTGCCTGCTACACAATGGTTCATGACAGTACCAGTCTATAGCTGTAGTGAAGACTGTGACATAGTTTGCCTACTCTTGGATTTTAGTTTCTTAAAAAAATGTCACAAAGGATTGGGTAACGGGTCTTGTAGGACCTCTTTTAGGGCCTTTTTGGGAAGGAAAGAAGTACTTATGAACACCTGATATATCAGATAACTTCATGTCTAATGTCATTTCAAATGTGATTCAGTAAAACTGATGCATGTTCCCAAAATAACATTCACTAGCTGGGACCACATCCTCTGAAACGATGAGCGAAAGGGATGAGGAAGTATGAACTGGTGCTGCGGTTTGGGGAAGGCCTCGAAGGGGACTGGCGACGGCTCTCGGGCCGGGCAGATCCCCATGTACTAACAAGAAGTGAATGAAGAAAGGGAGGAGAAGAGAGGGAAAAAAGGGGGGGAAGGGTGGGGCATGGAAATGAGAACAGCAGATATTGGAGAAGGGGGCATTTATAGTCTGAGGTCAGAAGGTGCGTGAAGGAAGAGTGGTCCCGCTCCTGACATTCAGATGATATCGCCACAAAAAATAGCAGTGAACCAGGGTTTTAATAGTTTTGCAATTTTCATTAGTTTTTATTTTTATTTCGTTTTGACTTCAGATTTTCAATTTTATATTAGTTTTAATTAGTTTTTACCAATTGTTTGCTAGTTTAGTTTAGTTTTTATTTTTTTGAAAATCCTTAGTCTCAGTTTAGTTTTGATTAGTTTCAGTTATAGTTTTAGTTGTGTTTGCAATAATTAAGTGTAACAAAATCCCAGTTTCATCATATCAGTCATTCTCTTCTGCTTATCCTTGGGTATGTTGCTATTCCAGCTACCATACCCTGCACCCTGGACAGGTCGCCTGTCTGTCTGTCGAGGGCTAAACACGCAGAGACAGACAACTCACATTCCCACCTATGGGTTCTTTAAATAAATAGATAAAGGCAGATGAACAACCATTGATACCACGCAACTATAAAATGTATATCTTGGCCCCAATGAGACTATTAACTCTTGCAGCACCGGGTGTTAAGGTAATTGACTCACACAGTTATGTAGATATCCCAGTCCTGTTGTCTCGGGATGCATCACGCTGCCTTGCCTGGTGTTAGCTTCTGTTTCTGGGGATGAGGGTTGAGTGTGCTCCCTTACCTTCTCAAGGTAAGCTAGGTTAGCCTTCTTGTGTGAGCTTTTCAAGTGCACTTTAAGGTTTGTGGGATTTTTTTTCCCTTTAGAAATGTCCCTCATAATTTGTCTCTTTCCACTACAAGACACTTGCTTTATCCAAAACACAGTCATATTCAAAGTAATCCCAAATTTGACTCTGGCGCTTTCTCCGGACTTTTCCTGACATGATTCTGCGCGTGGACGGAGCAGCAACACAGACGACTCGACTAATGTACTTGCCACCTGCTGGCATAATGAGACACAGCAAGAAAAAAACCTGGAAACTAAACTTCTTTTTCACCCTTGACTATTGTATGACACGCACATAAACGAAAACTAAACGCATTTTTGCTATAAATTCAGTTAATTTTAGTTAGTTTTGTGAACACTCATTACAGTTTTAGTTAGTTTTCCTTTTTTTGTTTTTATTTTTATTTCCGTTAACGAAAATGTTTTTTCACTTTTTCGTTATTTCGTTAGTTTTCGTTAACGATAATAACCTTGCAGTGAACTGACTGTTAGGTGCTATTTTTTTCACACGCAGGACTCTCTGAAATTAATTGAATTACTAGAAGCAGCTTATTAGTTTGTGAACAGTGGTCAGTTCATCAGAGGAAAATGATCAATACAACTGTGTATCAGCTGTGCTTACAGTGATATAATGCCTATTGATAATTTAGTTCGTATTTTTAACAGATAAACAATGAACTTCTAAAAATATTCAATAGTGATCAGAGATTGAACATCCAGAACATTTATGACTATGGTGAAAATATTACACGAGGAGTACAAAAGATCAAAGATACTGTTATAATTTCTGTTATACGATGAAGAGCTCACAATAAGAGGGCTCACAATTTACAATGTTTATAATCTTTATATAAAGACGTTTTCGGTTCCAAACTGGTTACGCCGAGGTAGAGTAACAGAGACTTTACCTGGGACTTTTGGCTGGGTTTTCTTTAAGGAATTTATTATTTGTTTCGCTCCCCCTAGATTACAATCCAGGGTTCAGAGAGAGCCTAGCTGGTACAGGTCTGCACTTTGCGCCAGACTCTGAGCCTGGACCGCTGGTCCTTACTGTACATGGAGGTGACCATAGCTGGCTCAGGATGTGTGTTTGGCAAGGGGCCAAGCAATGGAAGTGTGGCGTATGAACCTTATCCAGCAAAGGATTCCAACAGGAGTTCATTCTCCCAGATTTTGTTGAAAGCTGGAAAACCAGCCAGTTGGGCCATATTCTAGTTGAGTTGAACACATCTAGAGCACCCAGGAGAGGTGAACGGCACTAGTGGTGACAGCTGTTGGTGGTGGATGAAGTGGAATCCGCCAGTGTTTACTGACACAGGTCAGAAGACTACCCGGCACATTAAGTGTTAGTTGTCAGAATTGTTAAGCTCAAGTAAATCAGGTATGCAGCAAATAACCAGGTAGCTGTGAGACCAGAATTAATGCAATGAATATTACGCTACTGATATGTGTATATAGCTTTCTTTGTTGGTACATCATAGACTTCACTGCAGCCTGAATGATCTTTCATTGTACTCTAAATGTCATATGTAAACTTAGAAAATTCATGATTCCATATCTGTCCTGCACTATAATCCATGTCTAGTCATGTTATAGATTTACCAGTTCCCAAGCCAATAACTGAACTCTTACAGGTCTCACAGATCCAAAGAGTAACATCTTCACCTGACAGCTATAAATTTAGTGCATGATTCTCATTATTCTCAATGCCAGATAAGGGACACTGGAGGCCAGTAGAAGGTTAAAAACACACAGTCTCAATATTCATGCCATGAACGAGCCATACAGAAGCCAGGCACATTCCATATGAGCCTTGTAGGACTGAGGAGCATGAAATTTTGCTGCTGTACCAGAAATAACCTGCAGTTTCATTTTAAATGTTTAACACAGCACACTCTGAGATAAGTGGGCCATGTATCATAATTATCTCTTCCCAGCAAGTACACTATTAAAGGCATACATGTCAGTTTTTCTCCTGAAAAGAACAAATAATAATGATAGAATAATGATATTGAAGTTCAGCGCTTAATTTGTCTTTTCAAAAATCTGAGGCCCATTAAGTGCTGGGTGGATCTGCTTATTTCTCAGATGAAAAGCTGTGTTAAAAGCTAGGCTTGCTCTATTTTTCTTAAATATTTGTCCCATAGCCAAGATGTTTGTTTGATTTATCCTCACCTCTTAAAACTGGGCTGTTTCCCCAGGTGATGGAACAGATGGAATTTCTAATTAGTGCACTTTCATCTGTGATTCTTTTTTTGACTGATTTCAAAAACAATGAAGAGCGTCACATAAACATTTTCAGTGACATACAAACATATGCAATATGCCAATATTGTAAACTTAAAGAAAAATAAGATGCTTGTTGGGTGAAAATGATAAGATTAAAAGATCACACACAAGTGTGATCTAATGTCCATCTGCCAGTCAGATCAAATGAAACAACAATACATCTTGCTTTACACAAGTCCGTCAAAGCATGCATACATGGAAATATGTTAAAAAAGGTTTATTTCTTTAAAACCTAAAGGCTAAAGTTAGCTGATCATATTATCAGATATTTACACAGTATTAACACAGAGCTGTTGCTTATTAATTGAGTTGGTCTACTTAACAATACAAAAAATAGGCTGAAAATACACACACACACACACACACACACACACACACACACACACACACACACACACACACACACACACACACAAACAGAGAGTTTTATTTATACAGCCAATTAACCACAACCCAAGGCTTTCAAGTTTGTTTGTTTTTATTGTAGGATAAAAACCCTAAAATATTAGAAAGATAATCCCAAAATAATCCCATCATATCAGTTGACCCGATATAATGTGGCAACAGTCGGAAGGAAAAACTCCTTCCTAACAGGAAGAAACCTGTGTCCAACTAGACACAGTGAGGGCAGCCATGCTGTGACTGCTTGGGGGTGAGGGAAAAGAAAAGACAGTAGAAGGAAACCACTCCTACTATGGGAGAGAGTGAGAGAGATTCAGAGTTTAATAATTACTAATGATAATATTCAACAGTTGTATGTATATATATATATATATGTATAAATACAGAGAGTGAAAAAAGGTGGGTGAAGGATAAATGCTCTGTTTGCCACAAAGCAAGGAATGAGTTGCAGTGAAAGACAAGGCATCAAAAAGAAACATTTTAAGCCTAATTTTAAAATCAGAGAAACTGTCTGTGTCTTAATTCCAAACTGGAAGCTGGTTCCATAAAAGACGACCCTGCTAGCTAAAAGCTTAATTTCCTGTTCTACTTTTCAAAACTCTGGGAAATACAAGTTGGCCTGCAGTCTAAGAGCTCTATATGGATAATATGGTACTAGGACAAGGCCTGATTGTTCAAGATTTTATATGTAAGGAGAAAGACTTTGAATTCATTTCTGAATTTAACAGGGAGTCACTTAGGACAAGGTAATATGCAAATCTATTTTCTAGTTCCTGTTGGACTCTCACTGCACAGATCTGGATCAACTGTAGACTATTCAAGGACCTGATAATAATGAATTTAAATTGTCTAGCCTAGGAGTAACATAGGCATGAAATAACTTTTCAGCATATGTGTGTTGTTTTTCTCCACTGGGCTTTCTTGTCAGTAATCTTGATGGTAGTCCATGCCTGCCTACTGTGAAAATGATTTTATTTTTAAGTTTAATCCTCTGTGTTTTCTTCATTTTATAGAGATTAAGGTCAACCTCCTCAGGTAAATTCCCTAAAGCCTTTTGATACTTTGACAGGATCCTTGAGCTAGCCACTATTTCTAGAATTTCTGGATAATACCTCCCACCCACTCCATGACGTGCTGGCTAGTCACAGGAGCATCTTCAGTGAGAGACTGAGATTACTCAAATGCACCACTGAACGACACAGGAAATCATTCCTCCCTGTACAACTCCTCCATCTAATGAACAGTACACAGTGCAATAGTTACACCCTTTTGCACATCCTATACATTATACAGCTTAGAGTAAAATGTCAATCATATATATTTAACCTCTGTAATATTATGGATATTTATAATTGAGCTATTTGTATATATTAGAGCCATTTCTTACATTTTGTAAATGCTGTAATTTATTGTATTATTTGATTAATTCAGTCTGTTACTGTTACTGTCTTGACACAATTTCCTCAGGTATTATTAAAGTATATCCACAATTGGTAGATCTCTAGTTAGAGGAAGAAGAGTGGAGAAGAAAAAGGGTGTTGTGTACCTGCCAAGTATAGGCAATTAAAAACTAGAGTTGCTCAGGAAAGTGTTCCTACATTGGTAGTCATACTCAAGATATCCATTCAAATAAGTTGTAGGTAGAACTGTGAAATAGAGCAACAGTAGATGAACAGTATCAAAGAAACTGCTTTGTTACTATTGTCTGTTTACAGAAATCTTTAGCTCGCACCTCTTTCAAGTGACACCATGCATGTAGCAACATATACTGTAACAGGTACAGCTGAAAAAAACATGCAGGCTATAAGACTCAACAATTGCATAAGGACATGGATTTCCTCTCTCTTAGAGGTAGTGAAGGTGGCCAAGTTTAAAAACCTAGGGTCAAACATCCAAAGTAATGGACAAGGCAAAGAGAGATTAATGCATATGAAAACGTAGTGCATGAAGTATAAGAGTGATTTGTGACTGAAGTATCAAGAGCGAAATGTGAGATTTACCCAATGGTTGTGAGGCTTCTTATGATTTGCTATGAAGTATGGTTTAAAGATGCTGAAACTGACAAAAAGACAGGAGGCAGCGCTGAAACTGTTAAGATTTTCATTGGGAGTGACCATGGTGAACGGGATTAGAAATGGGACTGATTTTTTTTTTTTTTTTTTTTATTATGAACAACAAAGTCCTTCTGCTAAATTGGCTTTATTGATTTTTCAAAGTTAAACACTGAATGTCAGAAAGGTTTTGCAGTAGTTGGTTTTCCAAACTGTTGGACCTACATTTATTATCTAATATTTTTCTGGTAAGAAGATAGTGTATTCCACAGGGTAGGAAAGTTTCCTTATGACTAGATGGTTACATACTGACTGGAAAAATAGAACAAGCAAGCAGCTGCCACTAAAACATGCTGTTACTTTTTAACCCAGCTAAGTAGCTGTATGGGGTAGCAGTGGTTTAACAGAAAACTCTCATGTGGACTCTTGAATTCATTTATATGGTTAATTCAATTCAGTCTTATTTATACAGTTCCAAAGCACAACAGTTGCATCAAGGTGCTTTATATTTTAAGGTAAACCCTACAATAATACTGTAACAAACCCACAGCAGACCCGGGTGCATGTTCATGCTTCCAAGCATCTCTTTATTACAACTCAAGGTTGCTGTTCACGACACACACACATAGAACTGCAGCTCTCCCGCTGCCAGCTCATCTTTACCGCACAACCCACCAACACAGGACCCATTACAATATTTAAGTTGGCGGGGCATGATTGCGGATGCCGTGCAGGTGCGTCCGCCTTCCCTGCACGGCACCGCAAGCCACGCCCCGCCACATACCCCCATCGCCCGACTGAGGCCGGGGAGCCATCCGGCCAAACCTACCTACTCCCCTCCTCCTGCGAGTGGGAGAGAGAGACTGTAGGCGTCCCCAGCTCCAGGTCCGGCAACGGGGGGGTGATTCAGGTGTTCGCCCGTGGCTCCAGCGGCGCTGGCGAAGCTGGTCTGGAGGTCGGCCGCGTGGCAGGTGGTCATGGCGCACAGGTGGCTGGGCCGACGTATGATCAATTGGCGCGCCTGCCTCTGGTGGAGATGAGGCCGGTCTGGCCAGCATGCCGCCCTCAGAATCGGCGGGGCAGGCGCACGGCTTGCCCTCCGGCCAAGCAGGCTCCCCTGGCACGGGGACCTCGGGCTCCTCCTCCTCCGCCGCGTCCGGCTGGAGCAACCCCTCACGCGGCACCTCCTCCACCGCCACTCCCGGCTGGAGCAGCTCCTCCACCTCCGTCAGGTGCGGATCCTCGTGCGCCTCCTCCAAAAGCAGGCACGAACCCCCGCGCAGCTCCACCTCTTTCTCCTCCTCCTCACGCGGCAGGCACGGACCCTCGCGCTCCGCCTCCTCCTCCAGCGACGGTTTGGCAGGTTCCCCCCGTACTCTCTGCACGCTAACCGCCGGCTCGGGCTGAGCAGGTGGGTGAGCTGTTGGTGGACCCAGTGGTTGCTCTGTGGCCCTTGTCCGAGGAGCAGGAACAGGCGCAGGCCCCGGTCGGGTACAAGCCGCTCCCACCCGAGGAGTGGGGATAGGTGCAGTGGCAGGCTGCGTCCTGGCTGGTCGCAACCTGGGGGCCGGCACAGGCGCTGAAACGTTCCGGACGTCGGCAACTCCGATGCAATCAAGGGATTCCGGTGGGGGTGGCAGCGATGTCGGCCAGGACTGGATCTGAGCCGCGAGACTCGCGATCCTCTGCGTGCGGCGCTCAACCAGGTCCTCCAGCTCTTTCTGCCGGCGCCGCAACACTGCCGCCTGCTCCTGCTGTGTGGCTACCATGTCGGCCACCATTTGGGTCAGCTCCTTCCCAGACTGGCCCAGTCGCAGGTCTGCTGTGTCCCCTTCCTGGGTTTCGGCACCACTGTAACAAACCCACAGCAGACCCGGGTGCATGTTCATGCTTCCAAGCATCTCTTTATTACAACTCAAGGTTGCTGTTCACGACACACACATAGAACTGCAGCTCTCCCGCTGCCAGCTCATCTTTACCGCACAACCCACCAACACAGGACCCATTACAATATTTAAGTCGGTGGGGCATGATTGCGGATGCCGTGCAGGTGCGTCCGCCTTCCCTGCACGGCACCGCAAGCCACGCCCTGCCACAAATACATACAGAGAAAAACCCAACAATTATATGACCCCCTATGAGCAAGCACTTTGACCACAGTGGGAAGGAAAAACTTCCTTTTAACAGGAAGAAACCTCCGGCAGAACCAAGCTCAGGGAGGGCCGGTTATCTGCCACGATTGGTTGGGGTGAGTAAAGGAAGATGGGACAAAAGACATGCTTTGGAAGAGAGCCAGAGATAAATAACAACTATTAATCAGTAATTCAGTCTGAGGTATGACAAAATGCCAAAACTTCACAGTTTTTCTGATCTGTGGTTTCTTGATTTGCACTACGATTCATACTATTTTTTCTCACAGCTTGCACTAAAATAACAATGCATGATTCTGTGTATCACAGCATGTCATGTAAAGGGTGTTGAATATTCTCCTCTCCTCCAGCTATCACTGTCAATTTGCCCTTGACCAAGCAAGTGAACTCTTCAATGAGCCACTGATGCTGTGGCAGATCCCATGTGTGAATTCTGCATGAATGCGAACTAAGTGCAGTGAAAGTTGTTGTGCTGTGGGAAATATGAAACTACTCTCAGATGGCTTTCTTTTGGATACAGATATACCAGAACGTGGTCTTTTGGCATATACCTCTTTGAAGAAGTCATCATTTTCATAAATATTGATTTTATGCCAGAGAATAAATTACCATTATATATTTTTAGCAAACTGGTACTGAAGCTTGATAGTAAAGCTTGCTTTTGCAAAGTATTAGTATGAAATAAATACATATGAAATCTAAGAAAAAAACACCCTGAACCCTTGGTCCCTACAGCAAGGGAAACTGGTGGCTTTTTTATTCTGTGAGGGGCACAGGCAGAAAACACAACTAAATAAAAAGCTATTTAAAAAAATCTTTTTTTTTCTCCTGTGTATGAGCTAGGTATTTACAAAATTTCAAAAAAATAATGAAAAAAATGAACAGCCTGAGATGCCAAATGCACACTTTTACAACACTAGACAATTCATCCACTATCTCCACAGGAATACCTTCCTGTAAATACAATGTATCTCGCTTTTAACAACATTTATAAGGAATAAACTACAAGAAAAGAGTGGAGAAAATTTATTTTTGGACCAGATGTTCGTGCTGTCCAGCCTCATCTTAAATGTCCAATTTAGGCTCTAAAAATATTCATCAATTCCTCAGTTGGAAATAATTGTCCACTAACACTTTTTCCTTCTGCATCTTTCTGACTGTTTTGTCACTGTTGTGGATTCATCTTCGATCAGTGTCATTGCTGTTATTGCTGGTATGTACCATTGGCAGAAGATTTACTGTGTCTCCCAGCACAGTCTCAAGAGCATGGACTAGGAGACGTGCAGTTTTTCTAGGAAACATGTACAAAGCCATAGAAGGCCCTTAACCTATCAGCAGCAGCAATATGTGCTCCTTTCAGCAAAGAGGAACAGGATGACCACTGTGAGTGCTCTACAAAATGATCTCTGAGAAGCAAGTAGTCTTAATGTCTCTGATCAAACAATCAGGCGCCATGCAGGTGGTTCGAGGACCCAACATTATCTGCAGGTCCCTGTGCTCACTATATATGTAAAAAAATTCCTCTCTCACCCTTTGCGGGACAGTTTTTATCCTCCAAGCTCAGGTTCACTACCAAATGCCTGGAGCTTGAGGGTCCTGCAGAGTATCTTTGCTGTTCCTAGGACTGCACTTTTCTCAACAAAGAGAGTGGCTGTTGTTCCTGGTATCTGCTAGAGCCATTGGCTTTGGAGGTCACTGCATTTGTGTGTGTGTGTGTGTCTGTGTCTGTGTCTGTATTCCATTTGCTTGGAATATTTAACATTTCATAATTGCACAAATTCTGAACATGATTCCCAAAGAGGAGGGGGAAGGGGATCAATCTCAAGCGAATCAATTAATTACAGCCAGTGGTTTCAACCACTTATTTGTCTAATGTGGTATGACATTCTTCCCAGATGACTCCTAGTCATTTTTATCCATATTAATGAGCACCATCAGCTGGCCGACTGAGACAAATTCCCTCCTTCCTTCCTTGTCTTCAGACAGTGAAATCTGGTTGTAATAATAAATCAAGGCCACTTATCAATTTCCCTGTGTCTAAGTCAGAAACATACAGTAAAAACTGTATGCATTAAAGTGGGACACTGCAGGGACCCTCCATGTTCCAAGATAGGTGCTTCACGTCTACTCAAATGAATGTTCTACCTTAAAACATATTAAAAAAAAGACCAGTTTTATTGCATTGGTCAATATATTTTTTTTACAAACGGGAGTTATTTTCAGGCATTGACATGCATGTTACTGAGATGTGTGTATGATCTGTGACGAGATCTGTGACATTTCACATCACATCTTCTTATAAGCTAAGGCTGAAAGTTAAGTCTCATTTAACAGCCATATTTACTGCATTCTGTTGGTAATTGATGAATGTAGCTGCTCGATTTGTGCTGAAGTTGTTCCAATAGTATTAGTTAAGTCTTATCACTATACTGCCCTGAGCATTTTGAAGGCAAAAGAAAAATATTATGTCAGCCCCATACTTGATTCTAAGTATAGCTGAGCTGCACTATCCTAGAAGCAGCATTAGCCAGGGAACAGAATCAATGGGAGGCACATTTCCCTGGCATATTCCTCCATTAGGGGTATCTGTTTTGGTAGAGGGCCGACGGCTGAGATCCAGGATTCAAGGAGAGATGGGAGAGTTAGAAATGATTTGCCAGGTCATGAGAGGCCAATACTTTGTTGGGACAGATGGTCAGAGATGTCTCAATGAGGGAGGAGAGATCTTGAGTGGAATGAACTAAGGATATAATACTGGAGTTTCCAAGAGCTACATTAAGTAACAGTTCATCAGCTTATATGGCATTACTTCAGGTAAATGTCCAATGATGAAAATCCTATTCCGTTGTGCTCGAGGCTACAACAAATAACAATCACCTCTATTGGGGAATAACTGTAAAGTGAAAAGTTATTTTGGTTTTGGTTTTACATTTTGGTTTCTACTTGAGCGGTAACTCTGAGGTGCCTCTGACTGCTCTGGCCGAAAAGTTTCTAGAGGTGCAAAAAGCAGATTCTCAAAATGCAAACCCTGTGCCCTCTTATATTAACAGGCAAAGAGTGTGCTGACACCACATACGCAAGCTTTCTAATTTGACTTCTCTTGCCTCTAGAGAGGATGTCCTACTTTTTTAGCATTCAATTCCTAAAACAGAAAATATACAGCAAAAGGACAAGTAACATCCCTCTTTCTGCTACAGTAATTAAGCAAAGTCATTAATAAATATATGAATAACTTATGCTTATATGCATACCGAGAAAATTTCTAAATCAAATTCTTGTCTTAAAACCATAAAGAGGTTAAAACTGGAGAGAATCACATTTTACTCATTATTTTTGCAAATATATGCAACTTGGTGTTCTAAAGTCTAACCACGTCTGTCTTCTTTAGAGATTGTCATTTTATACTGTATTCCTGTGTAATATATTCTTTGTGTTCACACAGCACACATGTAAGCAGACAGGCAGACATGGAGATTTCATAAGTACATTTTAGTTCTCCTTGAAAACTGACAGTAAATATAAAAAACAAAACTCTCAATGATGATATTTTGATTTCAAAGAGATTTTAAATGAAAGAAAATTCATGCACAAACAGATAATAGTGGTAAATGCAATCTATGTAATGCAAATAATCAGTGATGAGATTCAGAAACAGATTAGGTTTAATATTCTCATAACATTTTTCTATAACATTTTTTATAATCAGTGAGAGTACTATAGTTACCTTGTCTATATGCATTGCAAATCTTACCAGTATTGCTATTTAAATTTCAAGGCCACTTTTTCTTCATAAAAACCTGCTTTTGTGATTTGAAAAACAGCAAATAGATCATCTTCAAAAATTCCAACATTTGGAATTTTGGAAAAGCGACAAGAAGTGGAGGTAACTGAACTTTCTTAGAGTAATAAGACATTCAGGTAAATTGTGCCACTGGACTTAAACCTGATGATGTAGGAATTTTCACACACAAAAAAAAATACTTTTATGCACCGAACTTTCATACATAAATGTATACATCATATTATATTACTTTTCCTCAATGCTTTCTTCAATTGATGAGTAAGAGAGATGTGCTACAAGCGATATGGAAAAGGTAGGTAGGAGAGTGAAAGTAGTAGAGCGTAAATTGCCTGGCAGAATGTGGCATGAATGGAAGGTCCTCCTGATGAGTATTAATGACATCAGAAAAGTGCACCCAAACATGCACAAGGTGGGGACAGCAAAGACAGGCTGTAATGGATGTGGCTGGCTCTCACTAGGGGAGAATCTAGTTGGACTGCAGCACGGCACATAGGTTTCTGGGTATTAAAAATTAATGACTATCTCAGTGATTTACGACAACACAGGATGCTGAAACTCAACTCAACCTTCCTCAAGATGGATGCCTAGGTAGTGATAAAGGAAGACCAATGCAAGCCTGGTGGACTACTGGTGAGTGGGACATCGGAACTTGACCCTCAATATCTGCAATATCCAGAGGTTTTCACCTTGATGACATGATCTACATGACATTTACCCCATTAAGTGTTGAGAATGGTAAAAAGACTAGAATTAAAGATCACTAATTAATATATCTGGATTTAGAAGATAATTTACTGACACACAATGCATTTTCTGTCCATATGTGTCTGAATCCATATAGGTCAAACTTAACACTTGTTCCACTGAATGAAAGAAAACAAGATGGCTGAAGAGAGAGCTTAGTATCTCCATGCTTGTTAGCCTACCCTTAGGCTTTCCATTTTCATACGTCCTTGTCCGCTCATATTCCTGATACCAGTTTTAGCTGTGACTACCTTCCTAATAGTGTACTCATAGTGCAGTACAGTGTTTTAAGTAAACGTCTGTGAACTTCTGAACATTAAATAAGAAGTTGACAGAGAAGCAGGAGGTAGTTAAATGATATTTACAATCATGAGCTATGAGTTGCTGACCTAAAAAACCCCACTGTAGGACTGCAAAGAGGTCTAGGTAGCATGAATCATAAATATTTTTTTTCTATTTATTTCTTATGAAAAATGGCGCAACCTTTAAGTAATTCTACACAATTAAGCCACTATGTCTTTTTTCCTAGATGGAGCCAGAGTCATGACTGATTGAAGCCTACACATATATAATGTAGTTTCACAGGGCCATGGATACTTATTCAGTCAAGTTCCTTTGCTTTGAATAATGTATGGGGCTCATTTATGCAGGAAAAGAATAGGAAGTTTAGCATTCCAGTGTTTCTTGCCTCAAATGTTTCTCCAGGCCGATGATTTCCATTGGTGATTCAATGGTTTTGTCTTGGGAATAAGTAAAAACCTGCCAGAATACATGATATTTTCTACTGAATAACAGAGAATCCTATGGCCACAATTACAAATACACCTTTTACTAGAAATCAACCATTCATTCTGCGTGCATTAAATTCCCAGCCCAGTAAGTATGCATTTTAAGTACTGTGCAAACATATAATAACATGAAGACTGCTCAATATACTGGAGTTTTTTTGGTCAGTTCTACATGTCTTGATGTCTTTGTTTAGCAGTAAAAACGCTTTAAGATAGTCAAATGTCTCCACTTCCACCTTGGATGACGAGGATAACAAGTAAATATGAGTAGCTTTCTCAATCTCATACAACTGCAGTGATCACTGCAAAACAAATGTATAATATCCATGTCCAGTATGTGTTTTGCAAGCATATAACTGCAGTAAACAAAATATACTATGACGCAACATCATTGTATAGTCATATCTATGGCAGAAAATGAATCAAATAAGTATTAGAGCTATGACTAGTTTTAATTATTGAAGAATCTCTCAGCTATTGGTACATTAGTTACCCCTTAGTCATCTTTGAGTCTATATTCTTTAGTCTATGGAATAATATTATGGATGTCCTGTATTATCCAACCTAAAAGACTTCAAGATATTAAATTTTTATTTCTAAAACACAAAACAGCACCAGCAAAAACCTCTTTGGATACCAGAAAATGCAAACTCATTAACGGATTAATCAACTAAATACTTGACCTTTAAAAATTATAATGATTTTCCATTTAATTTAATCCCAGATTTCCTGTTCATTTGTCAGTACATAAAGTTCTTAGGCTACGTGTTAGAGATTTCCATCTGAAAAAGCATACCCAAATTCAGTCAATAGTTTCACAACAGTGAGGTCAACACAAATAACATTAAGCTCTATTGACAAGGGACTGAAACAAAAACCATGTGAAAAAGTAAATATATCTGTATTTATATAGAACTAATTAACATGTATTTTAAGAAGTTTCTGCAATAGTGTCTAAAACTGAACAATTGGAACGTTATATTTTCTATTACAACAGTTCTTTATACCTTATGTACCAATGGAAGGACAAGTTATTTAACCCAACTACTGCTTTTGTAGCAATACCCAATAAGACAGCCTGATGTCAGACATAACAATGTCTCACTGTAGACATATATAGTGAGTCGATGGTGATCACCCAACCTGACTTGGCACAAAAGACAATTCAAATTACATCTTCTTAAAAAAGGTTGTGCCAGTTCCCAAGTTGCACTTTTGTTCAGACAGTCCTGCCATTATACCATTCAGCTCTCCACACTCGACTATACAATGCTAAAATAGAGAATGTGCCAAGGGTCAGCCACACAGTGTTTTAGCCATCTCTGCTGCTAATCCATCGAGCTGGGAGAAGGGCCACAGCGAGCCATATTCCAAATGGTCTGTCAGTGAAATACTCAGTGGCAGTGAAGGAAAGCAGAAGCTCCCAGCCGATATTTTCAGAGGTTTCTGAAGCAGAACAACAATGACTTCATGTTTAGCCCTCATTGATAATGAGACTTAAGCCAGAGCAGAGCTCTCCTCAAGGATAATGGTTAGATCCAAAACAGGATTTACCACCTACCCCTCAAACAGATTCCAGTACGACCTCCAATCAGTGTCTCATAAAATATCAGCTGGAAGACTGCATCCCAAAGCCACTGCCGTGAATATCAACAGTGACTTGCAGAATACAGAGGAAATAAAGGCATGAATGATGCAGACTGTTTGTGGTTATCAAACAGGGTAGGTCCATCCTGCGTGACCCATTCATTTCCACTGTATTCTCATCACTGCCAGTGCAAACAGAGATGAGAAAGAATAACCTTTACATATGGACAACTCCCATATCATTGAAGTGATTTGATTTGGGTAGCTGAATATAAACCAAAGAATACACCACAGTGTCTTGATGCATGCTCAATCATCCAGGTAAGTAGTACATCCCAAAAGTTCATTCTGTTCATCTGGATGTAGCGTTTTCAGTGGGATCGTTTTTTTTGGGGGGTTTCCCACTGAAAACGCTACATCCAGAAGAACAGAATGAACTTTTGGGAATACACCAAAGAGCAACATCTCATGTAGAGTTAAAGATACAAACAAAATGAATCTACCAAATGGCCGCAAGACACTCTAACGTTAAATAAACAACCAGCAATAACTCAGATGTTAGCCAAATTCTGTTGTCCTTGGGTTTTCACTAGTTCAGGATAGCGTAAACCACATGCACGTCTTGCCCTACCAGTGGAGCTCGTCACTTGCAGGTGAAAATAATTGAATGGTGACACCTTGTGCCACAGAGGTGTCTTTTAACTACCAAATATAACTTGAGAAACACTTGATAAGAATTGTAGCTTAGGATGAGTGCTGTGGATAAAAATCATGTGTTCCTCACATTTATTACAAAAACTCTCACTTTAAAGTATTTTGAATTCTTTATTGTTTTTTACTTTCAGTAATTATTTACATGAAACAACAGCTGGCATGGTGATATGTAAGCATGCTATGTATTACAAACTGCTCAGTTCACTAGCCATGGCATTTCAAGTGGGCATTAGCAAGTCAAGTTAGGTGCTTTACCCTGAAGGTAGTATGACTAAGCCGTCTGTGCATGTCTTTATAGAGCAGGTAAATTGTAAATTATATTCATTTATATAGAACCTTTCTAATCTTACTGCTAACTCAACATATTTTACAATTATGCTTTAAAGTATACGGTACATTCATGCAGTGCAACCTCCAAACCAGCACCATGAACCTAAAAAGCATAAACACATGCAGGGATGGGTTGTTAATTGTAAAAAAATATTGTTAGTACACTATTTTACTCTCCATTCAGTGTCCACTGAGCCACTGGCAGTGCAATATAGTGCTCTCTGGCTCCAGAACTGGTAATATTGTTGCAAATTTTTCACAGTACTACTCCCTAGTATCTCCATCACAATATGCAGCACAACCACTTATCTTGGTACTTAATGACTGCCACAAGTCATGGCTAAACAAGTGGAAGCAGACAGAGTGCTGTGAAAAATTATTTTCTCCCTTGGTGATTTATTTCCATTTATATTTTGAGAATGTGTTTTTTTCTTTGCAAATAACACATAAAATGTGAATTTTCCCCAAATCATGTTTTTTTGTTTTGCTTTGTTTATTAAACAAGGAGTTTTAAATGATCATTTCATTTATTAAGAGAAAAAAGGAAACTCAAGATCAGTTGAAAACCAACCACCTTTCAGTGTGGAAAGGGTTACAAAGGCGTTTTAAAGCTTGGGGAATCCAGTAATCTTTACTGAGTCATTATCCACAAATAAAGAAAACCATCAAGAGTGGAGAACTTTCCCAGGAGTGGCCAGCCTAACAAAATGACTCCAACAGCACATTGACAACTCATTCAGGAAGTCACAAAAGAACTGAGGACTGCAAGCCTCACTTGCCTGAGTTTAGCTCAGTATTCAGATTTAACAAAAAGGAAACTGTGTTATTTTTTGTCAGGAGTGGTTTTTGTGTGGAACTCTCTCATGTATACCATTTTTACCCAAAGACTCATCTCACATTTGCCAAAAAAATACACATCTTCAAGATCTCCAAAGGGGTAAATATTCTGTGCAGTGACAAGACAAAAGTTTTTGGTTTTTGGAAAAGTTCTGTCCAATTTCTAAAAAGAGTATAATTCTAACAATCAAATATGGTGGTGGTAGTGTGATGCTCTAGGACTGTTTTGCTGCTTTAGGACCTAGCCACCTTGTTATAGTTGATGGAGTCATGAATTCTGCTCTCTACCAGAAATTCCAGAAAAAAATGTCTGGGCCCTGGTTTTTGCCCTGAAGCTCAAGTCCACTTGGATTATGCAATTGGACAATGATCTGAAACACACCCGCAAGACCACTTCTGACTGGCTTAAAAGAGATGGCTTTAGATGGTCTAGACTTAAATCCACTTTAGATGATCTGGCATAACCTTACACAGGCCATGCATGCTCAAAACCCTCCAATGTGCCTCAATTGAAAACAATTCTCCAAAGAAGAGTTGGCCAAATTGATACGAAAGACTCATTGTTGTAGCACAACTAGTTATTAGGTTTGGGGGACAATTACTTTTTTGCATAGGCTGAGGTAAGTTTGGGTGAAATCATCATTTTAAAACTGCATGTCTAATATTAAAATTTGTTTGGTAATCTGAAACAATGTAAGGGTGACAAATTTACAAAAAATCAAAACAAAAAGAGAAATCAGAATAGGGGGCAAATACCTTTGGACAGCACGGTATTTATTATTCAAAAAGAAAAGAGAAATGCTTGTGCAAAAATGCTGGAATTACCAGCAGCTGCACATTCTACCTTAAAGACAGTCATACCTGTATAATATACACATACTGGCTTTAAACTGATTTGTTTCTCTAACATGTGCAACCCAGGGATTTTTTTTTTTGTGGTGATCTGTGTATTTGTGGAAAAAAGTAATATTGCTTCTAAAGCTGAATGATGCTAATTATTCTGCTGCTCACATCTTCTGAAGTTCCCGCTGGCAGTGGCTTTCTTTATGTCAGAATGATACTGCTTTGTGTAGCCCTTGACTGTCTTAATATTAAAGCTTAGTGGAAGCAAAATAACCTTTGAGGAATTCTTCCACCTACAGCTCGGAAGCAGCAATCGTTCATTTAAAACATATTGCCAGAATCACATTAATGCTATACTTTCCCTGGAATAAAAGCTTTTCACCCTTGACAACCTGCTGCTGTGACTTGGCTCACATCACTATATTTGATTCCTAATGTGAGATAGAATTTCTTGTTGTAGGACATCTTTATATTGATAACCTGAAATAATTTACTGTCAGGAAAATGCAACAAATGAGATCATGGCTGCCTTCCAAGCAATAGTACATTTCCCCAAATATGCAGTTTCTCAGTGCTATAATTTATTTGCAAATATGTGTTATCAGAATATAATAGTAGCAGTGTTCTAATCTTATTAAATGACTGCTTAATAAATACACAGACAGTGTTGCCATGCATGTCAAATGAAACAATCAAATCAGAGGTCAGCTCCACACCTGCCCTTATCCTCTGCCTCCAGTCCAAAACTTGCTGCCCCAGGTCCACCTCTCTAAGTCCAAATCTCAACACCTGCTGTCCTTCCAAGCTTCTGCATCTTTGCCATTTGGTTGATGAGGCTCATCACAGGCAAGGCAGAGGAGGCTCACAGCATCAGCCTTGCAGGGTGCTCTAGGCATGTAGCTGTCAAATGCGGACATGGACAATGCCATCGTATAGCAGCTCCACAGGCCTTATTCCCACCCACAGAAGCCAGAAAGGCGGAGGAGAATTATTTCTGTGTTGCTTTCATCATCATCCAGTGCCCCCTGCTTGGGGGAAAGCTCAAAGCAATGCATGTGGATGGCATGGTTTCCTACATTATGGACTGACTAGCTCACTGACAGCTCATCTTGCTCAAGGGCAGTGTATTGGATACACTGTGGCGCAGCACAGGGTTACTCTATTGTCAGCTTTTGCTTCACTTTCTAAACCGCTCTTTTAAAGATTGAACTCAGGGTCATGGCAGTGCAACAAGTTCTTTGATGACTTCTCTGCTGTGGGGTGTACATGTTAGGATAGGAAAAGGAGAATATTAAGGAGCCAAAAAAACCCTAACATCTGCTACAGTCACAACCTTTTACAGCTCGACATCAGCATGACAAAGGAGCTAGTGGATTTCAGCCAGTCACCATTCAGTGTGAGAAGTGTGAAATGGCTGGTTTTAGTTAATCCAACAGGCTACTTAACAAGTTCTATTAATCAGTAAAGGGCAGTGGACATTTATACGGGCTAGAAATGATTAAAGATAACCAGAATAGTGAGGCTGTGTAGAACAGGGGAGAAAAGATGAAGACTAGGAAGAGCTCCATCTTGGACTACACAGGGGTGCAACCAGTGTATGGCACATGATGACCTTCCACATACTATAGTGTCCAAAAGACATTACAATAATTTTAATCCAAGTACCTCATGTCAGGCAGCCTAGAGTCATTTGAACTCTACTGCCCTACTCTGACAACCAAAGGTACTGAGCCACAACATATAAACATAAGAATTTGTTTATATAATGTTTAACAATTTGTTTACATAATCACATAGCCACAGAAGTCTGTGTCTATTGAGTTGCTTGTGAATTATACTTACATCTGCAGCAGAAACATTTTTCTTCATATGTTTCCTTCTTCACATTTACAGATTACATTATTTTCATGTGCTTACTGTCACAAACTTTCAGCATTTGATTTTCTGTATTGATTACAATTTCATCCTCATTCAAACTAAATTTAAAAATATCTCATTTCCAGATACAGGTAGGCAAAAAGTTAAAAGTACAAAAGTTAAAAGTACTGTGTAAACTTTGTAAATCCCAGAAGAAATGATGTAAATTAAGTCAATGACAAGTCAATGTGACAACCATAGTATATAATTTGCAATATTTTCATCCTCATCAAACCACTCATAATTCCATACAAAAAGCATGAAGACTCCCTTATAATTATGGAATTGACCACCCCTATTAACATAGAAATGTTTCATCACAGTCTGATAAAGATGAGCTCTTAAAGCTTGTAGGTAGTGGTTCTCCAGCGATGTGGCGTGCTTCACAGGTAAGTAAAAGAGCCATTGCAGTTGAAACATGAATGACTTGCTTGCTTTTATTTATCTTTTCAGTTCAGACCAATTTAGGCAGAGATAATGAGATTCTAAATTGTCTACTTAAGTATGATTCACAAGTGACTCTCACATAAGAAAAGGGACCATATTAATTATTTTTAATTGTCAACAAAGTGTGAAAGTTAGAAAACTACTGACCCAAACAATGTCAGAAAACAAAGCTACTGGATTAATGTGTTTCTCCACATTTGTCACCAGTCTATCACATCTAATACATACATACATATCATTTATTTTTTATATATTGGTGTGTATTTATGTATGTATTTATGTGGGTAGGCAGATGTACAGTACCATATCTGTCATTCTTTCACAGGGATTCTGAATTTCTAACACCACACCTGCTTTTTTCTGAAACAAAACAAACAGCAAGCCAGCAACACTCAAATAAAATAATCTCACAGTGAAGAGTGGGGGATGAGAAAAAATAAAATATCATAAAATGCAATGCTGACACATAGTTAAATCATATACTGGAGTTCTATAATAGAACACACGTTCAAATATACAAGTGTTAAATGTGATAAGAACACTGTTAACCACTCAAAGTTCTTAAAAGATGAAAACAACACATAGTTTTTCACAAAGAGAATGGATGAAATGAAAATAAGTCATAATTGCATTTGTATTTGTATCACATGCGCAAATCAATAGTAGGCTACGTAACCCCTCCTAATTTTCAATGTGAGTACCTCAGCTCTGTGCATCCTCAACAAGACATTAACCAGTCAGATCAATAACATTCAAGGGCAATCAGCAGAAGGGGCTAAACACCCAGTTAGGCATGCTATAACTTATCTTGCACCTATAAAGCAAACGAGCACTAGTGCGTTCTTATATAGGTTATGATGACCTTTAGTAACTCCTGTAGTACCGGGCTTGATTAGCTGTTTGGACCAAGACATAGACGCTATAAAGACGGAATCAGTTCCCGTGCTGCACAAGACGAAATCATATTAGTGATGTGACAATGAAAGATAGTCCGAGACTTACTTTAAGACGGCGCTGTCTCCCTGTCTGACGGTGATGTTGTCCTTTAATACAGAATCCCCGCTTCTAGCTGGAACTCCTGCAGGTACAAGGAATAACAATTTCAGTCCGATGACGACAAGGCATTTCCCAGACACCGCCAGATAACCACAAATTCCCATGTTTTTATATCACTGCGCAACTTCCAGGAGAACTTGAACGTCTGATATTCCCCTTTGCGTCTTGAGCTAGGGACCGCAAAATTCCACTCCACAAACAAGACGCAGTATAGCCTGCTGGAACTGCGCTCGACCTGCTTTTGCTTCAAACGAAAAGCCTCGTTATGAAATCCCGTAACCGTGTCTTTGCGTCCGCCAGCCGCTCTAGGAAAATGACTTCGGAGGAGAGAAAAGCACCGTGTTTCTCAAAGAAATGCGCACCGTCTCCTCAGGTTCGAACTGTAATCGCCGTGAAATGGATGCTCTTGCACAGATGCATCAAGACTCCCTATATATTTTTTCCTGCTCTCCCTCGGTGTTTTCTTTCCTTGGTGCTGCACGGGGGACAATATTTAAAGCTGCAAATACTCAAACAAAAGGCTGAATTCGCTCTAATATCTTCTGTCTTGTTTAGCTCCTGAAGTACTCTCTCTCTCTCTCCCTCTCTCTCTCTCCCCCCCCCCCTCTCTCTAATCGCCAGGTAGCATCACTTGCATGTATTATGTGGAGCATATGGTCTGCAGCCTGCAGGGCTCGCATATTCATACAGTTAATGGACAAACGGATTCAGGAGCCACCGTGCATCTTTCAGGGGCGTATATATAGGACACTTTTATTTGGTCAGATGAAAATTGTAATTTCTTAGGGGACTGATTACCACAGCAAGGGAACAGGCATTTAAAATGATCTTACAACCTTAGCTTTCATTGGTATAAGATGGGAGCACCTAGGGAGCACAGGCAACAAACAAACAAAAACGAAATTGGTCAATTTCAAAATCATTTCATTCAAACTGTACCCATCAGAGTACGATTAATGATTACTTCGAAGCCTAACATTTGCCCCTCCTCCCACGGTAAGAAGTGCTTGAGGCATGGTTTTTGTTGACGTAGGGTTTGATGATTCAAGTGACCAAGTGTCCTCAAATGAGATTACTGTTTCTCTGTTTTTTCGGGTCAAGGACAACTTCAAATGAATAGAATGGTGCTGTAAGAAAAAAAAAAATTTATCATCCTCTAAAATGTTATTCTTGATATGAATGCCATCAAATGGGTCCTGTATTTCACAATCACCCCCTCCCCCCTCCCCCCCAAAAGGAACCAACAAAAAACAACAACATTGTGTTAATCTGCTGTAAGTGTAAGGAATGTGTGTGCAAATCTGTTTTTTTTATTATTATTATAATGGATTAGAATGTGAAAACCATAAATTGAAGTTGGATACTTCTGATTTTCCATTAACAAAGTAAATCACGTGACTATGCGCTCTGATAAATAGCCAGTCACGGTCAGTTAAACCCTGTGAATTAAAACAGAGAATCAGTCAGTAGATCAGGATGTCTTTCACCTTTATATTTCATATGAGAATTTATGAAATGAGGACAATTCATTCATTCAAAGTCTTACTTTAAATTCTAGAACCCTCAAAATTGACATTTTAAAATGTCATACTGACCTCTGCCTGTAATGATTTGCATTGATGTCTTTAATTAAAAGAAGCGTCAATAACCTGTAGATTTTTACAAAAATCCAGTAGTGAATCATTTTAAATTAATGTTAACCACTTTTAAAGGCTGCAGGGTGTTTCTTTAATGTAAAATATATAAAGGTCTTAGTTCAACAGTTTAAAAAAATGAAATAAAAAATCTATCAACAGAATATGAAGAATTAACAGCTATAATATGTTAAAGACTTCTATGCATGAGTTCTGGATAAATATCCCCCAAGGTAGCATGCCAAACAGCTAGTGCTCACCCATATCGACATATAATACCTCTTTGTACATAAGATGGAATAGCAAATTGATTAATTAATGAATTAATGTCCAGTCTACCCACAATACAACTTCACAGAATAAAAGTATATTAGTGTCCAGAAACATATTTTTAATATACACACATCCTGTCAAACATGTTGAAGAACAAGCAGTTAAAGAATGAAACAATAAAGAAAACAATGAATGAGGCATTTGGCAAGTGACCACTGGATTCCATAACAATTGGAGATTGATGTTAGAGGCTGAATCAAATTGGGCTAAGACTATGATAGCAATAAATATGATCAACACAAGCCACTCTGTGTTATGTGATGGTGAGTATTTTAAGAATATTCTATATAGTGCACTTTTAGAGGAAAGTGTTAAAATTAATGAGAAGCTGAACTTCACTGAGCCACATTGGCTTTGTTTACTAATGTGCTCTTGCTCTTTTCTCTGCTCCCAATCTGTATGCATGGAGGGGTTGCAGGCCACTAGGGATGAAAGTGGCACTTTGCTGTGTACCTAACAGAAGCTCTCGTGATTACTATGACAGCTTTTGAGTCTCATAAGAAGATTGAACAAGATAATTTCTTTACCTCAACATCAATTTGGGATACTGTTAAGATATTGGATAGAAGGCAACAAATGACAATGCACTGAAGCACCGAGTGTCATCACTCAAGATACAAGTAACACATGATGTTGTTCCTGTCTAATAACAAATGCTCGTGCAAGTGTGAAAGCAGCAATAGGTTCTTCTGTTCATCAGACTTTTCACACACACAGCTGACTTGACAATAAAAATATTCCTCTTTAATATAAACAAACTAATTGTTTAGTACAATCTATTGCCAAAAAGACAATCATAAAGCATAAAGCAATTCTTTTTGAAGACTTTATTAACCAATTTTGTGGTTGAGGACGAAAACTTGTCATTACAATGTCATTACGATGACATATAGAGTCCACAATGTCCTGTAAATCCCATTTGTTACCATTTCTAGGCGATAGGTAAATGCTGTTTCAGTTTCCGGAATTTTCCACACCAACACAAATTACTGCTGGGGCCTGAGTTCACAATTCAGTACCTTTTGTAACGTCTGAGCAGCCCTTTGCATTTACCAACATGTTGCTCATTTTATTTAAAGTTGCTATTGAGAATTTATGACGATGTCTTGTGCCAGAGAAATTGGGTAAAGATAAGACTTAATTACAATGATAGTTGCTTTTGATGCCACACAAGTCCTGACTATGCGCACAACTTAATGGTTTATAAATTAACCCCCCCCCCCCCCCCCCACCTCAGCAAAATGTGGTCTTAATTAGAGTCAAGAGTATAGGGTGGTTGTAAGCTCAGGCACTTGTTCACAGATACCTCCTTGTTTGATGACAGCTTCATTTGGCACATGGCATTGTTCTAACACCATTGTGGCTTTTGTTTCCTCATTGCTTTGCACAGAGAGGATACAGCAGGTTTAATAAGAAAACAGAAGCAATGAGGAGTAGCTGCTATGTTCAGTCAGCTATCAGCTTGTTGGAGTGCTGTTCTGGGAATATAAGACTGCAATCCATTTCAATCCATGTCATGTGTATCATCCTTTTGCCCCTTATTGTGCTGCATTACAGCAGGTCAGGTGAATCCAATGACCTTGCCAAATCTTCACCACAAGTGAGAGAGCCAAGCATGCAGAAATGACAAATTAGAATGGCATTGTTTGTTGGATATCCCACATGAATCATTCTTGGTGTATCGCGCAAACATAGAGGGAGAGCAGAAGATAAAAAGAATGCTCGGTTGTGTGGCCTTGAAAAACTGCACATGCATTAAAACAGGAAGTGGGCATATTGATTTTAACAGGCTGCCTTTGTCCTTCATTCAACATCTTTTTCAACCGGCTTTAGCCATACTGAATTCAACTCTTTCATTGTGTTTCATTTAGTTTACTTATTACAGTGACATTCATATAATTTTCTGCTGCAACATATTAACACCAGACCCTGGGTGGTTCATTCAGACTATCCATACTAATCTTCATTCATATCATGCAAGGATGGGCAGAGCCAGCAGACAATGGACAGGCCTCATACCAAAGCTAGTTAATACCCATGCAAAAACATGGAGAGACTGAATAAAGAGCACCCATTCAATGGATCCAGTCATCTGCAGTAGTTTAGATCCTTCTGGCACACAGTTGTAACATTGCACAAGATATCCGTGAAAGACTGACATTCTGTGGTTGGTCCAGCAATATTTTGGGAAACAGTTTGAAATGTAGGTGTGTGTGGTAGTATCCATAATCTTTTACAGCCTTTCTAAACATCAAGTCCCAGTAAACAAGAATTTTAGAAATACATTTTAACATTATTTATAATTACTTTTGTTTCACATCTGAGCCTTATGAACCAGAACGCAGCTTTCTGTTCAGATCTAAGAGAATAAAAAAATGCAGTGGAATTCTGTGCAAAAACAATGTCTTGACTTTTAGTACTCTATTTTAGAGGTAAAAATTTGAACTTGCCTTCCCTTACATTTGTGTTTCATTTGGCCTTTACTGTACTTTTCCATAACTATATATACTATTTATATGTTCATTTCAGAAGACAAAGGTGGCTTTTAAATCACTATTAAGTCTGCCATTACTTTTATGAATTTGTTTCATTTGTCACTGTAGGACATCATTGTTACTGGTAAACCCTGCAACCAAATGTTTGCTTTGTAATGTAACTGGCTGAAATGGAGTGCTTACTGGGTTGTCTCTTTGAAGGTAGACTTTCCTTATGCTGTTTTCTCTTCTCTTTATTTTTTTAATCAAATTTCTTCTTGTTTCAGGTTTGCTTTAAACTGTGTAGAAGCTTAAGTTCTCCTGGCATGCAGCGCTACACATGATTTTAACTTTGATCTCAGATAACTACATCTGCCACAGTCTTGACTAATCAGACAGCTAGAATCAGATACCTTTGCTGCAGTCGCAGCATGCAAAACAAAAGGCAGTTTGTCTGTAGCCAGACTTTAAAATGTAAGGCCGCTGCTTTCTTTGCTCTCGCAAAGTGTTTTTTTTTTTTTACTCTGATCTGATCCAAGCCCTCCAAGTTTTTTGCCTGATAATGCTACGTGATGTCTTGCAAAGTCAGTTGGTGTAGGCAAGGGATAAGGACTGAATTATTAAAGATGCTGGTACCTTTAACTGATCTAAATGCCCAGACATTCTGTGTTATCAATAGGTGCAATATTGTGTGTGCTCCAAACATACATGTTCAGTAAATATGCTGATACATTATCAAGGCTTCCTCTGACCCCTGCATGGCATTATTGTGACTTAACAGAGGGTTCAGTTTAAAAAAAACAAAACTTTTCTTTTTCATTCCAATCTATCAATATTCCAACAATTTTAGCATCTTCTGACTACAAGTAATGGACACAAAAGCTGCTTTAAGGTCAAAGCCAAATCCCCCATACAGCTTTTGTGAGAACCTTGAAAATATGAACGGTATCAACAAGGACTCAGTGTGCATTTCTGTGTTTGTTTGTTTTTTCACTCTAGTCCTTGCATATTTATTCTTTGAAAATACAAGTGAATGCATTTGATCCCTTCAATATTTTCTTTTCAGTATTTTCAGTGGCACTAAATAGGAGGCAATTGCTTATGCACCACACCTTATTTGGAGTAAACTACATCTAGGATCTGTGCCATGTAAATGATGGCTTTGAGATGGCGTTTCAACAGTTACCTTGGGGGAAAGGCCTAATAATGTTTTGGACTGTGCTAGGACAAAGAGATAAGACTAATGGAGAGCAAAATGATCTGGCAGTATTTAGTTATGCTTACAGCACAGAAGCTTTCAGAAACAGCTTCATCAGTAAACAATTACCTCTTTCACTTAGAAACAAACAAAAATACCAGTGTTCTGGGTCATTTACACAAAGTTTCATTAACAGGAAATTACTTTGGTAAGTGTATTTTTCAAAAGTGGGATTCTCTTCAGCAAACACTGTGGTTATCCAGTGAGTGGGGCCACCAATTCTGCCTATTTATCAGTTTCATTGTTATTAAATATTTCAGCTGTATGTATGCAAATGTAGGAGTATTTAACTCTAAGGTAATAAGCAATTTAGAGACAATGAGTGTCCAATCGAGGATAGTAAGCAGCGCACCTCTAAGTAATGCTTATTATTTAGGCAGAGGCTGTCATCTCAAAGATGGATTCTACTCACTTCAAGTTAAATGCTTCTCAGTGACTAATTTCCATTGAAATATTAGAACCTACCTATTGTAGAGACAAAATAAGTCAACCACTCAGATTTTGTTTGACTCTGACATATGGATGGCATTTTTGGAAAGTTGGGGAAAATATCAGCATGATTTGGGAATGCTTCACCAAAAATTCAAGACAATTTTAGACACCCCAAATGGTTGATTCTGTTCATTTGGACGTAGCGTTTTCAGTGGGAGAAACATTTCGTCAATCATCCAAGTGACTTCTTTAGTCTCAGCTGACTGGAGGTTTCCCCAGCCTCATAAATAGTACATTTGCACAATTACTGAACCTAGCACCACTGAATATATAATGGGCTGTGAGGTCAGTTCCTTGATCAATAATACTTGTCATGGCCATTCATCAACAACCGCTGATCACTGATCAATGACCATTCATAAATGGCTGTGAGTACCATTCTGCTATTCTAACCGCCAAGGCCAAGTTCGTTCTGTTCTGTGCTATGCAGCTGCCACACCATAATGTTATACTAAGACAAAGTATGGTTTCTATTGTGGTTCTATTGAGGTTTGCCAGCAGTCGAAGGAAGAGCCAAGCCCATTCAAGAGGTTTTGTTCGACCTTCAGTTCAGCATTCAACATGATCATTCCCCAGCAACTCATTCACAAACTGGATCTGCTGTGGATCGGCATTTTGCAGTGTAACTGGCTGCTGGATTTCCTGACAGGAAGACAGGAGACACTACGGATCGGCCCGACACCTCCAGCATAAGAACACCTCCCAAGAATGTGTGTTGACCCCCCTTCTCTTCACTCTGCTGACCCACGACTGGACACCATCACACAGCTCCAACCTTTTCAAGTTTGCAGACAACACAACTGTGGTAGGTCACATCAGCAACAACTATGAGACCTACTACAGGAGTGAAGTGGCCAAGTGGTTCAGAAACAACAACCTGTCCCTGAATGTAGAGAAGAATAAGGAGATTATTTATAGACTTCAGGAGAACTCACACCCTGGACACACCCGCCTCATCTGGAAAGCCCTGTGCATTACAGGTGATTCCACTCATCTGTCCAACAGCTTCTTCATTTTGCTGACATCAGTAAGGAGACCGAAGAGCCTCCGGGCTAGAACCAGGAGACTAAGAGAAAGGTTTGTCCATCAGGCTGTCAGGATGCTGAATTCACTCCCTGCTCTCACACACACAACTCCAGCATGGGGGCATGGGGGATCTAGCCAGGACCCTTACTGGATACCAGGTGGGAATCTAACTTCTGACTCCCGCTACAAAGGTGTGTAGTTTTACCATTACACTATGCGGCTGCTTTCACTGACTGCCCCACCCCAACTTGCACACAAACTTGCCCACAATCACTATGATTGTGTTGGACACTGCTGTTTATACAAGATTGTATAGTATTGTATTCTACATAAGACTCATATTCATTTCCCCAAATTTGAACGATGGGTTGGGTGTATCCTTCATGTCCTACCATATCCCAGGATTCACTGCAGGCCATACAGGAGATTTTTTTCTGATAACGATGGCAGTCGAAGCTGGCGAGGAAAACACTTTCAAATGTAAGTATATGAAAATCTGGTGGTACAAAAGTAACATTTTTATAGTAGTTGTATTGTTAAGCTTTGGGCATCTGCATGGATATGTTTTTTATTAAAATTAAAATAATCGTAAACTAGCTTGTATGGTGGGTCCCGTGGTTTTTCATGTATTGCTGCAATTATGATTTTTGCGAATTAACCTTTTTTTGATATGTTTTCGGCAAGAAAGACCAAATGGCTCAATTTATTAAAATGATAGTAGAAAGTGATCACCTCTTCACTGGGGTGAAGAATTCGGCCACTGTGGCATGGAGGTACAAAAATAAATCAATTTACACATCATATTTATTTGAGTACGGTTTTATTAACCCTCATGCTGTACAGAACCTGTGATGTCCAGACGGTATTCCTCTTGTGTTCTGCCGTGAAAACTTTTGGATTTAGGGATTATCATAGTTGCCATGGTTTTCTCTCTTCTCTCTTTTCTGTGTGTGATCAGGACAATTCTGGAGAAGATGGGCCTGCAGGGGAAAGTCACCCCCTTGCAGGCCAGAAAAAAGTGGGATAACTTAAAAAAATACAAAGTATCTATGTGTGTTATCAAGAAGATAATTCTTAAGAGCACAAGTTAATAAATATTTTAAAGTTTTCGCGCTGTGGCGCTAGCGACCAGAAAAACGCAGAAGTAAGGGCGGACTTGAATGGAGGCTAGAAGGCTGTCCATTTCACAGCTGCTCACTTCCATCCTACCCGGCCGTCGAAGGATCCTACCTACATGGAGCAGGTAGGTAGGATTCTTTGAAGCATCCTTCTCCTGAATTTGGACACATCAAATGTCTTGCCAGCTTTATATACTCGGAGACCATGCCCTCTCACTTCAAACTGGCGTATAAAAGAACTGCATTTGAGGCAGGCTTCCTCTTTACTGGAAAAACAAGATGGCTACCACAGAGGTTTGACCTTGGTAACTTACAAACATTTTGCTGCATTAGTGCTTCCCAACAGTTTCTGATTTTTAAACACTCTGATGGTTTTTGTGCCTAGGATAGAATTAGTACAGAAATGCAGATAGGCCAGGACAAATGATGCATATTCCTCTAAATCTGCCGTCCTTGAACACTTCCCAGTCAGTATGTTCAACGCAGTCCTATAATACTGAATTGGGCCCCTCGTGCCAAACTTGTATTGTTTTGACAATTTGCCTTGTCCTGCAGATGACAGATTTGTAGGTAGGGACCAACTCCAAATGAGGTGCGATCTTACATGCTATGGTGTGGAAATGCTGCAGCTTGATATGCCCCAGGGTTGTTTCAGTAAACTTTGTCCAGAATATTATGGTCCCTGGATGGGAAGTTGCTGTACTTATGAAACTTGTGCAGCACCAAGCATCAGCACCAGCACCAGCACCAGCATCAGTTCTACATGATTAGAGGCTCCAGCTACCTCACAACTCTCTCTGGATTGGCATTCAACAGGCTGTTTGCCAAGCAGTACAGCTCCTCCAGTGCTAAATTAGCATTAGCAGGCAGTGGTACTGAAAAAGCTAAGACCAGAGTCGCAGCACATAGAACGGTGTATACTCCATACTTTTTTCTCTGCTCTTTCTTCTTCAATGCCATAAAGGTGAAATGACAAAAGCTTCCCTGAACTGTTTAGTTTTGCAGTTGATTTAAGTTTCTACTGTTTCCCTGTATTCAAACATTCAGTTTTTCCATATTTAATTAAAGCTTGAAGTAACTGAACAGATGAAACATATGGAATAAAAACAAAATGCTGAGAGCACCATGCCGCTACATTTACACAGCCCACCATTTTGATTAGCATAAATATTCAACCTGCATGTGGCAAGAAATATACAAATTTTTGCTTTCAGCATAAAAAGCATAGAAAATCTCTTGTGATAAAAGATTAATATATGGGGATTGAACCCTAAATTACACCGAGTGGTTTTCTCCATGTGTTGTAGATTACATGATTAAAGTAATTATGTGTGAATGAACGGAGCTTCTACCATAAAAACCCTGACATGAGTTATCATCAAGCATATAACAGCACTTATGTAAGTGTCAGTCCATTTAGCATCTAAAACAAGAAGTTGGATTTTGGTCTTATCCATTCATGAAATATTGCAAGTGAATAAGAGTCTAAATACTTTGGAAATGGTTCTTTAAAAATCCAGCATTATGAACCTCAAGAACCTCTTTTCTAATGTTCTTTTATGTCATGATGCACTTTCACAAAAGTGCTGAAAAGATCAGACTTTTGCAGATGACTAAATACATCTTTCAGGGATGAGTACCGGTATGGCACCGGTTCTGACATAAACGGTAGTAACCAGACCGAAAAGCAGCGCACATTTCGGTGCTTTTTTTTTCCTGAGATGTCATACACTTTGGATTCTAGCCAATCATTTTACCTTTCCAAAGATAGTAGGCGGGGTACGTATGTTCTTTTAGAGCAGAGCTACAGATTAAACATGCCCAAGGCGAAGCAGTCAAAAGTCTGGTTGTACTTCACAGCAAAAGATGCAAACTCAGCAGCCTGCAACAAGTGCTTTAAGGTGATACTGTGCAAAGGAGGTAACACCTCAAATCTGATGAAACACCTGGCGACGCATAGCGTTTTTTTAAAAGCCGCGAAATGCACTGTATTTGATAGCTTGCTGCAAGACCTCACACCGAGCAGCACATCTACCGCGGGTGTGGTGCCTGTTATCGGACCCAGAGTTAGCAACATCCCCCAAGAACCCGAAGAGTAGAGTCCTGGCCCCTAGCCCTGCGAGTGTAGCAGAAATGATGACGGGTGATGATGGCAGCAGCAGCCGTTCTTCTCTGGGTGAGTAGCTTAATGTTGTTCGTGTGTAATTTGCGTTGAGTACGCTAACCACGTTATTAAATTAATGCATGTAAGGTGAACTAGCAAACACCGTCGTAGTTACATGCGGCTGTCTTCTTGTTTGATGGCAGATACTCCCTTCACCCTGGCCAAAAAGGCTAAAATGACCAAAGAAAAAGTGGAAAACAGCTAAACATGAGAGGTTTTTGGACAAAGTTTGTGTTTTTCCCGTTGTTTAAGCACTGCTTCCAGCCAAGAGTGATACCATATATGCCCTATAGCTGCAGAAAAGGCTAACATTGTTATCTTTTTACAAAAAAACAGCTAAACATGAGAGGTTTTTGGACAAAGTGTGTGTTCTCCATTCTTTAAGCACCGGTTCGAGCACCGTTTAAGCACCGGCACCGTTTCAAAAGTACCGGTTTGGCACCGGTATCGGAGAAAACGTAAACGATACCCATCCCTACTACAGAGCACCTACTCACACCACTGAATCTCATCCCTCTGTTTGGCTTAGATACCGCCTTCATTTTTCATTAATATTTTTAATCCCCCATGTAGATACAGTATCAACATATTTAACATATTTGTTTTATAAATTCAAGGTGTAAGATTGCTTTTCTTACCTGATTAAAACAGTTCAGTTTTCATTTTTTTAGTTTGAAAATATAGTTATTAGCATAATAAAATGCTAACCTAATATAAACCAGCCAGCATTCAAGTTGCACCTATTTGTAATTGGTGCATCTTAAATGTTGCATGTTAAACTGTAGCTGTGTGGAAATGCAGTTTCTGGGAAACTGTGCTGAAATTGTATGGATGGAATTAGAAACATAACCTAATGGAGTTAGCATAGCTATAGGCAAAAAACAGCATCCAACAAAGTTATAAATTTATAGGTTAAATCAAAAAATGTATTGTTATTTTTCTCTGTTACTCTTCCTTTTCTTGCTTGACCATGCCAAGGTGTCAAATCCAACCATTCCCTCAGATGCTGCTAGAATTCCAGAGATATTCTTTGAGATCTGTATCTTGATAACACTGCCTATGGTAATATGAGATGCCAGTAGGTGCCTCTTTTAAAGAGAAGTCAGTATTAAAAGGTTAGAATGGTGTCTGTCAGTGGAATAATCAAAAGTTCATCAGACAGAAGACTGGTTGGCCTTGTTTCGAAATCCTGGGTTTTGGGTACTGTTTGGATTTATTTTCACTGACTGTTTAGTTTTCACTAAGCTTTTACTTCTGATTTCACTCAGTTAGTGGCTTAGTTTATGTACTAAAACATACCAGGTTCAGGTATTATAATGCACCTTTTTAGGCAATCAAAGAGCCAAATGTGACGTGGACAATAAAGACAATCTTAGCTAGGGATGGGTATTGATAAGATTTTCACGATTCCGATTCCATTTTCGATTCTGTTTAACGATTCGAATCTTTATCGATTCTCTTATCGATTCTTATTTTTAAAAAAGGAGAACACTAAGGTCGATTAGCTTAGAACTTTCTTTTATATCTTCTCTTTGAACAAGATAGAAATTTAGGAGTAACATGGCCTTACAAACCCAACAGTGAGATCTTAAGAGATCCGCAGCCTACGGCTCTTCAATGGGGTGTCACAGGGTCCCCAGGAAAAAAAATTGTAAATGTAAAATAATAAAATAAATATTCTTAACATAACATAAATTATTCTGTAGCAATTACACAAGAATATCCAGTAATGTCACTGCCTACAATTAAACACATTCACTTACCGAAAATCGGGGGCATCTGCTGTGGCAAATGGGTGCAAGCCTTTGACCACAAACTTAGTCACTGCTCGGTGACATTTGTCTATCCTGGCCTGAAAGGAGACGCTACCGGTAGACTGCAGCGAGAACTGCCAGCCAGACTCTGTCTCTCTCACCATGGTCACCTAAATGCAGCGCACAGTAATGGTAGGTTTTGTAATAAGGCAGATTGAGCTAACATAATATGCACTGTTAGTTGATTATTTACCTGCCGCATTAACGGGAGAGGATGTGCAAACATTACCGCTGCTGCTGGGTTGAGATTCACGAATCCGGAGTGGAATTAACCTTAAATGAATGTCGTGTTTTTATTGCGTGTTTTGTGAGCAAATGCTTTTGCATATTCGTAGTGTTTCCTCCTTTAAATGAAATATCTACTTTGCAAGTATTGCAAGTTGCCCTGTTCTCATCCGTTCTCGTAAAGTATAACCAAACTTTTGAGCGTTTGAGCCGCTTAGGCGCCGTGTTTCCTGCCAGGTAAATGACGCTCCGCAATGTGGTTATGTCATTCGGGGCGACTGGAATCGATAAGGGAATCGTTTGCAAAAATGGCAAACAATTCCAAGGAATTGAAACAGTGGGAACCGGTTCTCAACAAGAACCGGGTTTCGATACCCATCCCTAATCTTAGTATACTCACAAGATACCAATGGATTTAACTAAATGTCAAAAACTGACAACCTGGGAATGAAAGAGGAGTGTTTCACCAGCATTCACCAAAATTTTGATGCCTCATCGTATTCTATATAGAAACAAATAGGAAGTAAATTTGGGTCACTTTTCCATAAATCATTTTATGCTGCATTGTCTGAACAACCTCCCCCCTTTTTGTGGAGCTCCTTGATTAGACACCCTGTTGCAATGGACATGAAATACAATACAGCGGGTCAAAGCAAATGTCATGGACAGAATGTAGAGAATACTCTTGGAATGGTTGTTGCACTGTAGAAACTATTTCCATAGGAAGGATCCCTAAGAAGCACCAAACTCTATGTCATAAACGGTAACTAACAGAGAGGTAAAAAAGAAAAAGAAGAAGAACTGTTGCCATAAAACTTTAATTATTTGTCAGACAGGATGTATGTAAATGTCTACATTTATTTGTCTTTCACTGCATGTTTATGCCTTTATGGAATATCAGTTGGGAGGTCATGCTGGTATCAGTATACCTAACTGTATCACACACATCTGACTCAACCAACATACACCTACCTCAGTCAATCCAGTTGGCTAGACAGGCATAATAACAGCTTGCGTTTTATTCAGGCTCTAAACAAGGACTAAGCTTTATTTTTAGGATTTAAGTCTATTTTCTTTGAGCACATAATCACATCACAGTAACTGCATGTTGATGTCTGAGCACTTCCACAGCACAGGTAACCTACAGCTCAATACGGTGCCTGAATGCCTCCTGTGTAGACACAGATGGAGCTCCACAGCTGCTGCTGGTGCTCTGCTACAGTGCTGCTCACGCAGTAGCTTCTTTTTAGACACGAGTTTAGTCACTGACACGCACACACACACACATACACAGGGAAAGCTGTGACATAACTAAGACCACAAATATGCTGACATGATTCATCTTTTGTGATTTCCCTTTCTGGATCTCTCTGTCATACAGTTTTTCCTCAAGGACTGTGCAGAGTTGCAGAATTTGTTTCCTACATGGATAATTGTGTTTTCAGACTGGAAAAATGATAAATTATCACTCAGCAACAATGAAAGAGATTAAGCCATTATGCAGAAATTGAGGCTTCCTCTGATAACTGAGATGATACTCCTACTCCCCCCCCCCCCTCCTTTTTTAACACATTTCCTGGTTAATTTACTTAATTGAGTAAAAGGTGATTGCTTTCCAGCATGTGTCACAGCAGCATCAGAAAATGCCTCAATGGGGCATTTGGTTTCACCAAGAGTGCTTGCTCTGTCTAGCCAATTTCTTGAACTCACTGTATAAATGTCTGGAGGGCACAATTACAACTGGCAATGGAAAAGAAAATGTTGGCATTGAGAAGAAAAACGAGGTATAATCTCACTTATTTTTCTTATCTGTGGAAGTCCAAAAAGCCTGAGACGGTACAGTATTTCCCCAGATAAAAGCCCAAATAATATTCCACACACAGAAACATTGACTCAGAAGTACACAGTGGATCTTGCTATCTTCACTTGGTATTCCTATTGGTTTGTTTTGAACTGAACTAAAGCCTTTCCCTGTCTGCCACTGACTTATGAATTTAGCTTCTCTAAAAGGAAAAGGAATGAGTGTATTTTAATAATATATTATCAGCTTCATTCTTTCTCACAGAAAAAAGCAAAAAAACAGGACAGGTTCAGCGATTGAAGACATTTGCAATGGCAAGACTCGATCAATTCCACACACTAGATCTTAATTAACTCAGTATAACCACACAGATGATTTGTGTGCTGATGGGATTTGAACAGAGATGACTGCTTGAAGTAGATATGCTCATTCAATATTCATTATCTCCTTGTCCCATTTTCTTATAGGGCTGAGCAGGTCCTTCCTGAAATCAAGATATCTTCCTTATGTCTTCAAATGCATAAAAAGTTCAATATGAAACCTTCATTTTAAATAATTCTATCAAAAGGGTGAACTATTTTAAAAATTTATCAACCTTGAAAGTTTTTTCCCCCACTGATTTAACAACATTAAAATAGTTTTTAGCCTTTCCCGTGAATCAAATATAAAATAAGCAAATTCGTTTAAAGTGAAAACTGCTTTTAAAGTTCTAATTCTTCCTGAGTTGCACATTTTACTTCAGGGCAAATTTGTTTGCACTAAATGTTATTACTAAGGATGTAGTGCAATGCAATGTGTCTTCCAGTGTTAGTTGACTGTAACTAAGATGAGGGAAAACCTCAGAGGATGGATTTGTTGTATTTATCAAAAGCCAATGAGGAGACAAATATAAACCATTCATCTGGCCTCAGTCTCTCAGCACAAACCCTTGGGGAGTGGCATTAACAGAGAGACAATTACAGAGAAAACGTGACGTTTTAAGTGTGTTGAAAGGATGCACCACACTGTTGCACAAACCCATAATAACATGTGCAATAGAGTAGGCGCTTCTCCAAACATGTTATTGTTTCCATTATATTTGCACTGACAAACTGTGGTGGAACACCATGGCACTGAACACAGTAACCTCCTTTCATCTACTCTGTGTGCACTGAGCAGGGTCTCAGTGGTGTCTTGCTTTCATTATTGTTTTTGTTTGTGGGGTTGAATAGTGAACAAAACAAAAGAACATACAAGCTCACATTTATGCTGTTATGAGTTACAGATTCTTCAAAACTGAAACTAAAATATGCAGATAAGCACCACTGTCTTGCACTTTCCTTTTGTGAACACACCGAAATACATTAAAATGCATTTTTTTTCGCTGCTTATGTGAAGTGAAAATTTTTAAATAAATGTTTTTTGGTGTGTTATATTTTTTTATGGAGCAGGGTAGTGGCCATTTCACAGAATTCTGCAAATTGCTTATAATTGTAGCAGTTGTTAATATATTGTTTCCCTTATGAACCACTTCTGTGTTGACATGGTTTTTCTTTTCCTTACCGCATTTTATTTAATGACTTGATGAAAAACCTTGGGGGGTCATGTGACTAAGTCAGGGATCGGCAACCTGCGGCTCTTTAGTCCTTATTTTGCGGCTCCGGGTGGTTTGGGAAAATAGAAGAAGTATTTCGCTGAAGTGTATTTTATTTGTGTTTAGTTCTTTTTTTTTTTAACTTGTAGTTCTAAATTGGAAGATTATTGTGACTTTGAAATATAAAAATAAAATTATATCTTATTATTTTTTTCATCGCTCAAAATAAGCGTCACACTCGCGGAAGCCGCCGAAACGCCGTGCATTTATCGAGACTTTCGACACCAGGTAGGCCAATTATGGATCTTCGGATCCACATTATGTCAGCAGCTGTTCTCCACCATGAACTATGTTAAAAACAAACACCGCTCACGCCTCACAGATGACAGCTTACAGTGCTGCGTAAAGATGAAAGCCCCGATTTGCAGACGCTGTGAGCAGAGGTTTGGGACCAGAAGTCCCATTGTAAGCATATCACGGCAGACCCGACGATGTTTGCATGTACATGCTTTTCAGCATCTCTTTATTGACCACTTTTCACACACGATTGCTGTACGCATACAGCCGGCTGTAGCTTTTCAGCTCACAGCCCGACAACACAACAGCAGAGAGAGCACAGACTTTAAGGCGGCGAGGCGCGATTGCGGGTGCCGCTCAGGTGCGTCCGACTCCCATGCAGCGGTGCTGCAGACCACGCCCCGCCACACACATTAACAAGGTAAAATAGATATTTAGGCAGAATTTTGCAAATATCTATCTATTTTTTTTTTTTTTTTTTTTTTTAGCAGCATAGTGCTTTTTTTCCAATTACTTTTTAAAAGTCAGGTCAAGGCTCCAAAAGCCTTGACCTGAAAAGGGTGGTGGCTCACAACAGTTTTTGTTTGCTACATGGATCATTTTAGTTCAGCTGGGTGTCTTTCCTTTTGTTATATTTCTTTAAGAGTTCAAAATGTGTTAATTACATAAATAAAATGTAATTTTCTCTGTAGCACTTCATGGATTACACAAGCAACACACCTTAGTTTCTCTGTGGATTCTTTTAAAAAGCAGTTAAAAACTTTTCTGTTGAAACAAGCCTTTTGTTGATCTACGTATTTTATATTCTTTACATTATTTACATTTGATCTTTTACATTGTGTATAATGTCTATTGATTGTATTGTTTATTTTAATATTTGTGTACAGCGCTTTGTGACTGCCTGTCTGTGAAAAGCGCTTAATAAATAAACTTTACTTACTTACTTTAGATGTTCGCACAAAGCACAAAGGTAAAAAACATATATACAGTGTTATCTTCATTTTAGATTTCAAAAAGTATTTGCGGCTCCTAGTGTTTTCTTTTGCGTGGAAACCGGGTCCAAGTGGCTCTTTGGGTGTTAAAGGTTGCAGACCCCTGGACTAAGTTATACATGAATCCTTTGTAGGGGTTTACCAGTCTCTCACCTGATTTCTAAAAATAGGTCAAACCACTACATAAATAAATGGTGCCCAAATTTTAAAGAGCTCAAACTGAGAACCTCAAACGAACAGCAACAACAAGAAAAAACCACCAAGAAACTAAATGTGAAAAAAAGAACCCACTTGAAAAAGAAAAAAACCCACCAAAAAACTATTCATCATAAAATTAATTAAATATACAGGCTCGAAAAGCAAATAATACACTAACAGCAATAATCCAAGCTGCAAACATTTAATATGGACAGCATCAGCTTCATGCTTCATCCTCTGCTTTGCATTTGAGTGGGAGCCCGTCAAAAACCTGTCTATTATGCTAGTGGTGTCCAAGCATTCTTTTTTTGTAATTCATACCGTGCTCCCCCTGCAATGGCTCTGCATCCTGCCTAGAGGACACGCCCCCCACTTTTGGAACCACTGGGCTACTGTATTTTCTTCCCTAGACCTGAATAGTGGCTATTGGTAGGTGGAAATGAGGTACAGGAGATTAATGCATTAATTTGCCCCTTGGCCCCCTAATTTCCCCACCTGTGACATTCCAGAGACTAATGGAAAGAACCTTGGGGGATCTGAAAGCTGTCACTTGTTGTGTGTATCTGGATGAAATCATCATTTGCTCCAGGTGCTGGAAACAACACATCCAAGATGCCCAAGTTGTTCTGAATAAGTTCAGAGAGGCTGCCACAACAGTTAATATGAAAAAAAGCAATCTTTTCAGGTTTTCTCTAAAATTTCTAGGTCATGTCATATCTGCAACGGGAGTTTACATGGATCCAGACAAAATTGGAGCTGTGTGTGACTTTACCGTTCCAAGCAACCTGAAATCTCAGCAAAAGTTTCTTGGTATGACAGGTTGATACCATTGATTCATCCCCAACTTCTCGCAGGCAGCAGAACCCCTCATTGCCCTAAAGAGCAAAATTACCAAGTACATCTGGACACCCTCCTGGCATGTTGCCTTTGAAACCCTCAAGGAGTGCCTCAATAAGTCACCGATGTTGGTTCACCCATACTTCACTCTGACACCCAGACCCATTTTTTGTGGTGTATACAGACGTGAGTGAAAGAAGGCTTAGGGCTGTCCCTGTGCAGAAGACAGATCTTTGGTGGGAGGAAGTCCTGGTCTTTGCCAATTTTAGGCTGAAGCAGAAAGGAATTAATTAGCCACAGATGTGGAAAGATTGGCTGTAGTATAGACTATGGAAAAGTTGAGGATCTATCTTGAAGGCCACTTATATATAGTGGTAACCGCTGTGGGTGTTCAGAACCACCATGCCACCAGATTCATCTGCCTGGCACTTCGGCTTCAAGAATTCACATTTACTATAGAATATAGAAAAGACAAATACAACATGGTGCCTGATCCTCTTTCCCGTGAGCCAAAAGATGTTCAAGCATCCTTGTCAGAAGGAGCCACACTCATGTATGCTCAGTCTTGATTTTTACCCTTCAACGACCTTCCCATCACGATTGAAGCAGTATGGGAGGCACAGCAAAGATACAGAACGTCAGACCCTGTATCAAAAAATCACAGAAACAGGAGAATGCAAGATCAGTCCCACCACATCATTCAAAATCATGGAGGACCTTATCTAGCGTTTGGTCAAACTACCTTAAAGACCTTATACTAGCTGTACATACCAAGCAGTTTGCAGTTATTGGAGTATTTCTACCACAATCACTTCTGTCTCCACTGAATCATCCAAGGTTTACTATCAATACTCCAGAGTCTCAAAAATGATTAAATGATTCACACGTACCATCTGAAGAAGCTAACTGCACTCTGTGAGTGCTTGGCAGCACAAATAAGCCAGCTAATGGATGAGATGCACTCAGAATGGCTAACTGAAGGCTAGACAGTCCTGACCTCACTCACATCTCACTCACATCACTCCCAGAATGCACTGTTTCTTCTTCATTTAACTTTTTTTCCCACTCACTATGTGTTTAATTGTTAGTTATTATTAATATTCCACAGTAAGTGGCGCAGTATGCAGGGATGCTCACAATGGCTGAGCAGTAGATGATCACCAGCAACTTCTCACAGATGTTTTTCCTTCTGATCACACACAGATAGTGCAGACACTGCTGTGCCTTCCTGTTGATGATGGAGGTGTTTGCATTCCAGGAGAGGTCAGCAGAGATAACGGTGCCCAGAAATGTGAAATCCTGAACTCTCTCCCCACAAAGTTTGCATTTATTTAAAGGAGAGAGGCGTATACTCTCTGCTTTTTAAAGTTCAGGATCATCCCCTTGTTATTGTGGTGCTCAAAGCCAGATTTTGTACTGAACATCACACAGGCAGATTCAAGTGTGAGAAGAAGTCTTCCCCTCTGAAGTTGGTGATTGCTGGATACCCTGCCACACCCGCTGAAGGTTTTCTTGGAGAGGTGATTTTCCATTTACTTTTTGTAGTCCAGTTTTGTTTTCTTGATCCCCCTCTTTAGGTTGGATCCGGGAACACCATGTAGTTCCCTGTTGCCAGATCTGAATGTAAAATTGCAGGCTTTGAGAGTGTTTTTTATGTTACATTGATATCAATATCGTAGTTAGATTGATATGAGGGTTCTCAAGAAATCTCCTTCTGCAGCTGCTATGACAGAATGGAGTAACCATACCTGACTGAAAAGATCAGTCATAACCTAACTGTCATTCACTGTATCAATCATAAATTAGAACCTGTAATGTGTGAAGTTGTACAATGTGTTGCAAAGCAACGTAATTTTCACATATTTATTTACTCTCAAGCTTCAAAAGTCTGCTATTGATCCCAGCAAATGAGCCATCTCCCTCCCAGCCCAGAGATTGATAAAACAGGGGCAGTATACTGCCAAATAAGGCTATGCAGGAAAAAAAAATTCTTCAAAAGCAAACTCTTTTTATGAGTCTACTGTAGGGAAATTTTTATTTATTCTATTTTAAAAGACTGGTTTGTCCTGTTGCATTTTAACATATCGTGTGAAATATTGTAGCTAAAAGGCCCAGTTGGCTAAATAGTGATGGGTGGAAGAGGTTTAAATTTTGGCATATTGAACTGTTTGATTGAAATGTCTGAAGAGGAAGATGTGGGACTGAGAATGTTGAACAAATATATAAATATAGAGAAAATATATACAGGAAAAGCAGTATATAAATGCTGGTCCATTTACATTAACATTCATAACCAAAGCAAAACAAAAAACCTTTTTTAATTTAAAAAACTATCTTCCATTTTGCAATTTTTCATATTTTAATCCTACAATCTGTTTTCATTTTGCAGTGCCAAACTGCTGTAAGCCATTTTATATGCAGCAATCACACAGGAAGAAGCCCTTTTCACACGTGTATACAACAAGATCCCAACACTGTTTAAATTTTGGGGGGTTAGGAGCAGTGTTGGTCAAGTTACTTGAAAAAAGTAATTAGTAACTAATTACTGATTACTTCCCCCCAAAAGTAATCCCATTACTTTACTGATTACTTATTTTCAAAAGTAATTAATTACTTAGTTACTTTTTAAAAACACGATTTACAACCTGAATAGATAAAGCGATAGATCTTTCAGCCCAATTCTACTTTTTCTGCATAATCCATCATACAAAATGTAATCAAATGGAAACGTCTCTTTTTAAAACTTTAAACTTTAAATCTTTTAACTTTATGCATCAAGCAAAAATTTAATTATATGCAACATTCTCTGACTGAGAGAAATTTGTTTAACATTTAAACCTATTTTCTGCACATTCCAGCATATAAAATAAATTTTTTTTTTCTGTTTGCACTCACTCTTTCAAATAGATGCAAGTAAAACACAGCAGAAAATAAATAAAATCAAAGACTAGCGGTCCTGTTGCTCTATTTTCACTTGTAAAGCAGGAGTGGGTTAGGCGGAGGTTTGCCCTGGTGCAGGTGTGCCGCAGCAGTCAGTGGAAGAATCCGCGAGTTTCTCTGTGAATTTCACATTACCTCGTAGCGCACTCGGTGCTTGCTTGGAAGTTTAGGGGTTTTTTTCACTGTAAAAAGAAGTTTTCTTCCCACGCACAACGGACACTAATGTTTTTGTCACTTTTTATGGAATCAAACTCAAAATAAGGTCAGTACATCCACGCTTTAAACGCTGCACGCTAATACTCTCTCCCGCACTCGATATATTATCCATTGTTGATCTGCACACAGCTGTTGTCACGAACGTCGCACTCGCTTATGTCACTGTCATGAGACATTCTCGCAAAAAATCACGGTTTTAGTAACGCAGTAACGCAGCGTTCCTACGTGAAAGTAACGGTAATCTAATTACCGTTTTTGCAATAGTAATCCCTTACATTACTTGTTACTTGAAAAAAGTAATCAGATTACAGTAACGCGTTACTGCCCATCTCTGGTTAGGAGAATGAGCCAATCAAAATCTATCTGACTTAAAAAGAGGGAGAAGGAAGCCAAAACAGCTTGTTTCACATAGTGAATGAATTGGGAGACTTCACCAAATTCCAGTATAAAATAAATACATATACAAGGTTAACGGTCCAAGGACTGCTACACAGACATTACACTCAAATTAGGCAGAGCTAGCAGCATGTGTCTTGTTGTTCAGGCAGTTGGAAGTATAGTGAATGAAAATAAATATCTGTTACAGTTTATGAAGCAGCTATGGAAATGCTGTTTTATTAACTTACTGATTAATATTGATATTCTTGCTGTCCCACAATGCCATTAATAACTATCAGCATGTGTCTTGGTGTTCAGGCAGTTGGAGGTATAGCGGACTAAAAAAAAGTTGGTTACAGTTTATAAAGCAGCTATGGAAATGGTGAAAGTCAATAACTTAGGTTATCAATAGGTACCAAATTCATGGCAAATGCCATTAATGAGTTTTATTTTACTGACGAACATTTATATCAATTTCTTCATAGACATTTTTAACATTCCTCCTGGGCAATATATGTCCAAAGATTTTGTTTTGTGCTTTATAAAATCACCGAACTGATTGAATTTGTCTAAGAACCACATTTAAATGAGCATGACCTTTTGGATACTTGGGTATTGTCCACTGATCCTTTCACTACCGTGAAAACAAAACCCAAAAGTTTATGGGATGTGTGGGAGTGAATGAATTTATTTATTTGTTTGTTTGTTTGTTTGTTTGTTTCTCTTTTGTTTGTTCGGTTGGTATGTAATTCTTATAATTTTTCTGTTTTTTTGTTTTGTTTTTTGTTTTGCTTGTTTGTTTTTTTTAGCTGACCTTTCAGAGACCTTTTCAGACCTTTTTTAGAATAGAATAACAAACTCTGCCATTTATCAACAATCACCTACAGCTATTATGGTCACAGTGCTTTGGGCTAAACACTAATATTATCAGGGTCACCATCTTAATTTTGCATATTGCCACAAAACATTTGCTAATTAACATTTACCATTAACTAAAACATAAACACATCCAAGGTTGTAAACAGTCTTGGTTTTGCTGAAATTTTGCCATATATGTAAGTGAGATGAAAAATGTATACAAGCTATTTACACAAGATATTTAGACAAGATTCGTACAAGATATGGCACTGAATCATGTCAATAGGACTGTATTTTTAATGTCCCTGGCCCAATAAATAGACATTATTTGTCATAATCACTCCAATAGATATATGTATTAGCACCTTGTAGCAGCCCAGAAGTATGCTATCTTTTGTAATCAGTAGTAAATTGACAGACACCAATCAAGGAAGTGCTTGTGAAGATGTCACCCCAATAACTTTAAAATGGAACAATAACAAATTTATATTTTACAGATCTGATAAACTTTTCCTAATGCTAATCAGATGTGTTTGGTTCCTGAATGAAACCAAATGATCAAAATAACTCAAATTAAAAAGCAAATTTAAATATTAAGTGGAAAAATTAAATTAAATATAAAATGAAAACAGTTCTCAGGAGTATGAAAAGTTAATGTCTGAAGTAATTTTAATTTCTGCTGCTGTGTACAATCCCTTCTGAGAAACAGTTCTCAGACTGCAAATTTAATGTACAGGCATAAAAAAATATGAGACTTATATACTTAGAATTAAATATGAGACTGATATTGGATGTGTTTATGTTGAGACAATGTATATTATTCTCCCATTCCTGGGCACTGTGCCTTAAGGCAGTTTAAGATGAGTAAGGTATGTCTTATATATATCTTATATCTTACAGGTTAAAGCTTGATTACACATAATTTAGAATGAGATGTGTTTCAGCCTACAAAATCTGTTGACTTGTATGAGTTGCTCCTTTTGAGTTATGATCCTACATAGATTTTTCTTACAGGTTTGTAAGTAAAATATTAAGGCACTTTGGATAAACTGATTGAAGGGCTGTGAAGTGCTTTCAGGACACTTTGAAAGAGTTGGCTAGCTCTCCAAATACAACTTGATGGATGGCCATGCAGTTGGCTGTCAGTATTACTTTAACTTATACAGCCGCATTGTTGTTTAAGGTTATAATGCTAACTTCAAATATGGCTGTGATATTGCCTCGAGAGGTTTCATATGATTGTGCCGACAATTCTTGCTTAATCTGTCTGTTTAATTAACTGAAAACGTAAGTGAAAAAAGTCTGTATTTTTTGAGACAACTGCCTCCAAAGATCACTGTCCTTTGAAAATACCCTTCTTGCTTTTGCTTTTTCATAATAAGACAAATGAAATAAAGACTTAAGAGCATAACAGACGTGCCTTTTCAAACTGTCTGGTTTGGTTTCTTTCACTCTGTCCCTCTTTTGATGTTTTTATTGCATTGCTACCTTTTTTCTACATTTTCTATGCCCCCTCTTTTTTTTTCTTCAAGTATACTATACCCACTGCTTATTAGGCTTGTAAGTGCTGATTGCCAGAGCTATTTAAGATCGAGGTCCACATAGTTAAAAACACATAAATACAAACTTCCATGGCTAGTAAAACTCTTTTCCTGCCTTGCTTCTTCACCCTTTTTTATGAGTAGGGATGGGTATCGAAACCCGGTTCTTGTTGAGAACCGGTTCCCACTGTTTCAATTCCTTGGAATTGTTTGCCATTTTTGCAAACGATTCCCTTATCGATTCCAGTCACCCCGAATGACGTCACCACTTTGCGGAGCGTCATTTACCTGGCAAGGCGCCATAAGCGGCTCAAACGCTCAAAAGTTTGGTTATACTTTACGAGAACGGATGACAACGGGGCAACTTGCAATACTTGCAAAGTAGATATTTCATTTAAAGGAGGAAACACTACGAATATGCAAAAGCATTTGCTCACAAAACACGCGATGACCTTAAATGAATGTTGTGTTTTTAATTCCGCTCCAGACTCGTGAATCTCAACCCAGCAGCAGCGGTAATGTTTGCACTTCCTCTCCCGTTAATGCGGCAGGTAAATAATCAGCTAACAGTGCATTTTATGTTAGCGCGATCTGCCTTATTACAAAACCTTCCATTACTGTGCGCTGCATTTAGGTGACCATGGTGAGAGAGACAGAGTCTGACTGGCAGTTCTCGCTGCAGTCTACCGGTAGCGTCTCCTTTCAGGCCAGGATAGACGAATGTCACCGAGCAGTGACTAAGTTTGTGGTCAAAGGCTTGCACCCATTTGCCACAGCAGATGCCCCCGATTTTCGGTAAGTGAATGTGTTTAATTGTAGGCAGTGACATTACTGGATATTCTTGTGTAATTGCTACAGAATAATTTATGTTATGTTAAGAATATTTATTTTATTATTTTACATTTACAATTTTTTTTTCCTGGGGACCCTGTGACACCCCATTGAAGAGCCGTAGGCTGTGGATCTCTTAAGATCTCACTGTTGGGTTTGTAAGGCCATGTTACTCCTAAATTTGTTCAAAGAGAAGATATAAAACAAAGTTCTAAGCTAATCGACCTTAGTGTTCTCCTTTTTTAAAAATAAGAATCGATAAGAGAATCGATAAAGAATTGAATCGTTAAACAGAATCGAAAATGTAATCGGAATCGTGAAAATCTTATCAATACCCATCCCTATTTATGAGTAGTTACTGTTTTATATAATATTCCAGGAATATGCTTCTTATTTTAGCGGTGATTGTAATGTTTATAAGTAAAGGTTACTTATTACTTTTTACTAACATTATTGATTATTGTTACACACTGTGTCTCTCAAGTCGTTGTTAAGTTTGTATTTGACAAAGATCATAATGTTTTCTTTCTGGCCATGTACTTTTAAAATTAAGTAGCTCTCAGGCCTTTACCAGAGGCCTGAGAGCTTGAGGGTCCTGCGCAGTATCTTTGCTGTTCCTAGGACTGCTCTCTTGGACAGAGATCTCGGATGCTGTTTGTGGGATGTGCTTGAGCCACTCACCTAGCTTGGTGGTCACTGCACCTAACCACTAGGACCACTGTTACCTTCACCCTCCACATCTTCTCAAGCTCTTCTCTGAGCCCTGTGTACTTCTCTAGCTTCTCATGTTCCTTCTTCCTGATGTTGCTGTCATTCGGTATTGCTATGTCTATCACTACAGCAGTCTTCTCTGCTTGTCCACCACTATTATATCTGGTTGGTTAGCCATCACTATTTTGTCTGTCTGTATCTGGAAGTCCCACAGGATCTTATCTTGGTCATTCTTGACCACCCTAGGGGGTGTCTCCCATTTTGACCTCAGGACTTCCAGGCCAAACTCGGCACAGATGTTCCTGTATACCATGGCGGCCACTTGGTTGTGGCATTCCATGGATGCCCTGCCTGCTGGCAGCATGCACTCTGCTGTTATGTTCTGGATTGTCTGAGGGGCATCTTTACGCACCCTGCACCTGGGGTCTTGCCTGGTGTGAAAGACCCCAGACTCTATGGATCTTGTGCTCAGAGCTTGTTCCAGTGCTGCCATGATTAGTGCCTCTGTGCTGTCTTTCAGTCCAGCTTTGTCCAGCCACTGGTAGGATTTCTGGATATCAGCCACCTCCTCTATCTGCCGGTGGTACATACTGTGCAAATTCCAATTTTATTTGTCACACACACAAGCATACACAGTATGACATGTGGTGAAATGCTTATATGACAGTAAGAATTGACAGTAAGATTTACAGATTTACAGATTACTAAAAAATTTATAGATTTTAACTTAGAAATTTACAGTAAAAATGTGCAAATAACAGTTTCCGAAAGACATTATGAATAAGAAGAAATTATAAATCTGGTGTTCATCTGAACAACAAACTGGACTGGACTCATAACTCAGACGCCCTCTACAGGAAAGGGCAGAGCAGGCTGTACCTGCTGCGGAGACTCAGGTCGTTTGGAGTAGAGGGCCCACTCCTGAAGACCTTCTATGACTCTGTGGTGGCCTCAGCCATCTTTTACGGTGTGGTCTGCTGGGGTGGCAGCATCTCTGCTGGGGACAGGAAGAGACTGAACAGGCTGATCCGAAGGGCCAGCTCTGTTCTAGGATGCCCTCTGGACCCAGTGGAGGTGGTGAGTGACAGGAGAATGGCGGCTAAGCTGTCATCCCTGTTGGACAACATCTCCCACCCCATGCATGAGACTGTGACAGCACTGAGCAGCTCCTTCAGTGGGAGACTGCGGCACCCACGGTGTGGGACGGAGAGATTTCGCAGGTCTTTCCTCCCCACTGCTGTCAGACTCCACAACAAAGACTTTAACTGATCAAACACACACATGTGCAATAACACTAAGTGCAATAATCTTTCTGGCATCGTTGTATTTTTTACTCAGTTGTATATAGCATTTGTATTCTATTTTTATCTTATTGTATATTTTATTCTATTTTATTCTACTGTATATAGTATTTTATTTTATTCTATTCTGTACAGTTGTGTACTGTATTTATTCTTATTTTATTTTATTCTAATTTTTGCTTCATAACTTTTGCACTGTCCACTTCCTGCTGTGACAAAACAAATTTCCCACATGTGGGACTAATAAAGGTTATCTTATCTTATCTTATCTTATCTTAAATTATAAGAAGTGTGCAAAAAACCAGAATGTGTGTGGTGATGTGATGTGTGTGAGAGAGTCCAGTCCTACACCTGGTTTAGGGTCCAAATAGCCTGGGGGAAGAAGCTCCTCGTCATTCTCTCTGTTTTGGCCTTAAGGGAGCGGAAGCGCTTCCCAGACCTCAACAGTGGGAAGTGGGAGTCCATTGTTGGGATGGGAGAGTTCCAGCATAATCTTCCTGGCTTTAGTCTTGCACCGCTTGGTGTAGATGGACAGCAGGTCAGGAAGCTCTGATCGAATGATGCGTTTGGCCAAGCACACCACTCTTTGCAGATCTTGTCTGCCCTGCTTGGTGCTGTTCCCAAGGGGCCTATCCTCCCATTGTGGTTTCTCCTCTTGGCTGCACCTCCCGAGACAGGTTTTGATTTTGTATCTTTTGAGACTGTTCCTGTTATTGCTCCTGGGCTTCTCTTTCCTCCTCCCGTTCCTGCTCCCAGGGCAGCTTGGACCCAGCTGTCCCCTGCACCCATTTCAGTTCCTCAGGTGGGAGCGGCAGAGGTCCAGCTAGCTCTTGGTTTTACACCGGTTCCCAGGGTAAGGGCAGCCAGAAGCTAGTTCTTCCCTGCACCCGTATCTGCTCCTCAGGTGGGGATGGCTGATGTGAGGCCCAGAACCCATTCCTGTTTTCCGGAGGAGAGCAGTTAAAAGTCAGTCACAGCAGGAACTGCCTCAGTCACCTGGTCAGTCACCCACAGCTTGGAAACCGCCAACATCTGTCTCCACTGGGGGCTCTGGTGAGGCACTCTAGCACCTCCTCGTGTCCACTGACGGCTCTGATGAGCCGGTTCAGCCACCACCTGCTCTACCACCGGTGGCTTCTATGCCGTCACCTACAGCACCACCACCTGCGGCGTCCATGCCATTGCCTGCAGCGCAGTATGTTGATTAGAACAAGTGGCACTTTGCTTCTCCTTAATTTGGCAAGCATAAATTTTCAGCCAATGTGCTCATTCCTTCACACATAGCAGAATGCCTTAGTGGAAAGTGCTAAACTAATTGCAGAGAAATTTTGGGCTTCAGGACCTGGAAATTTGATTAGTAGGTGCTGTAACTGTGCCAATGGAGGTGTGTTTTTGCTTGAAAATGGCAAAAGTATTTACTTAAGAAATTTACTTGTGAAAAAAGATTTACTATGCTACAAATATCATATTATACTGTTATTCCTGTTATTATTTTTTTATAAACAATTTATTACTTCAAACTGTACAAGGTACTGTAAAATGTTATATTTCCAAAATAATACTGGTAAAAGCTAATGATTTAAAATGATTGATTTTTAAATCCTCAAAATTAAGACAGTAGATGAGCTTTCAAGATTAACCCATAATGAAAGCTACTGTAACATTAATTCATTCAGTAATTAACAAATTTCAGTCATTTGATTATTTTTAACAAAAAAACAAAAGAGAGAGACATAGACAAACATATGCACTCATAGTCAAAGGAGCTTGCAAAGAACTGAAGAAGCTTCTCGGATGAGAGGTGAAACGTCTTCAAGCAACTTAAAGAAGTCCAGATGCTTTTCTTTGCAAGCTCCTTTGACTACGATGACCTGGATGACTGAGAACCTTCACAGACATATGCACTCATACCTGCGGGCATGACCAATTAACCTAAACCCACTAACTGTATGTCTTTGGGAAGAAACCAGAGTACCAGGAGAGAACCCACGCAAGAACATGCGAACTTCACAAAGAAAGACCCTGGTGAAGAGATGAAATCAAATTCTGGACCTTCTTGCTGTGAGGCAACAGTAGTAATCACTGCACCACGGTGCTGCTGGTTGTTTGTCTTTATGTGTTAGCCCTGCGACACACTGACGACCTGTACAGAGTGTAGCCTGCCTCTTGCCCTATGGTAACTTGGATAGATTCCTGCTTCCCCCGTGACCGTGACAAGGATAAGTGGAGGAAAATGGATGACTGGATCTAATTCATAAAAATTACCATGCCAAATGCAGAACATGATCTCTGACATCACTTCCTTGCCCATTTACTTTAAATTCAGCTTATCTTCTCTAGGTCAACGTCTCAGCTTTTGCAGTGATTTCCTCAAAAGAAAAACAAGAGGGCTGAACAGCCACAGCAAACATTGTCTGGATTCATCCAGTATTCATCACAGATGGTGAGTTGGTCCTTTTTAGCTAAGCTTTATACACTTATCTTCCATAGTTCACACTCAACTGTCAAAGTCTTGTCACAACTGAAATAACCATTAAAAAATTTAATTAAATTATTTAAACTTACACATTTACAGGTCATTATGTCTTGTACTGTACAGTAGGTTGTTTACAGCATCAATGGTACCTTTTTCCCTTTTCTTGAATGACAACATCTAAAAATGCCCGTAAAGATGTTGATAACAAAACTCCAAAATGTGATTTAGTTTGCCTTCATTGGCCCATAACCATAGTCCTCCTTCATTTAACAAAAATACTCTCTCAGGTCAGCTACAATCCCTTGCTGTTATAAAGTTTTCCTCACACTACCAACCCTACCCTGAATTTTTCTTTTGTTGAGCTTTGACTTGTAGCTATTCTGTCAAGATGCACAGCAATGGAAACATGCATCATATAGGGGTCCTGTGCACTCATAAAAAAAGCTGTATAAATTATGTTGTAAAATGTAGACTGGTCAAGAATATTTTTCTATATGGTTGTGTTTTCTAAAAGAAAAAAAAACATAAAATACTTAAATAAAAATGTATTGATCTGTATCTGAAAGTAGAATAGGTAATAATAGAATAGCCCTTTATTGTCATTTTACACTTACACATTTACAACAAAATCTTGGAGCTTTTTCTTTTTGTTTTAGAATAATATTAGAAAAAAATACAGCCACATACACACACCCAGTAGCTGAGTAGCTATTCAGTGAAAAGCTAGATTTACACAGTATAGGTTAATGACAAAAACCAGACCATGAACACAAATTTGAATTTACTATTAAAGCTAACAGCAAAGACAGAACCCGAAGAATAACATGCTCAAATTTTATTTACCCACAAAACCAACAATGGTCATGTACTACAATGCCAACAAACACAGATGCTCTGCACTGGTTATTTGCAAAATGGTCAGATTTATAAAATGATCAGACCATGACTGGTTTTATATTCAAAAGGAAGAAAATGGTGCCAGCGAGGCTGCTGGTGCAATTCTCTATGTTTGTCACATTTTTTACTATTTTAGTGCTTCTTTTGTCATATTTTCTTGATAGTTTTTTTAATCTTAATCTTTTGCTTTAATTGTTTGGATACTTTCACCATTTTACCATACTTACACAATGTCCCTCTGGGAAATCTGAAATTCACTTTTGCATGGTTGTTAGTGTAGTGTAGTCACATTCTTATCAGGACCTGAATAAACTCAAAGAACATAAGATCCATTATTTGTACTATTAAAAACTTACTGTTTAAAAAAGGTTTGATTTACACCCTGACATATCCACAATATGCCATACTTTTAAATTCTTTCTGATCTGCACAACATGCAAGAGAATAGAGGGGAAAAGCCTACTTTAAATTAATGAAGTGTGATGTAAGTGCAATGATTTGTATCTTTGTAATTTTATTCATTACAGTGCATAAATGGATAACTGATGAATATCTGTGAAGAATAAATGCATTTATCCATGTAGGTTCTCAGTCATCCAGGTCATAGTAATCCAAGGAACTCAGAAAGAAAAGCAACTGGACTTCTTTCCATTTTTTGAAACTAACATAAATGTTATTAATTGGCCAAAAAAAAAAATCACCTGTAATGAATTCTCTAGTTTTTCTTCATTTGAGTACGTACCGAAAGCAGGCTGTCAGCAACAGTTGTCAAATTAGTCTTAATTTTGTTAATTGGATGCACTACAACTAGCAGTAATTACTTTTCTTATGATTAGTGGTATCATGAGATGTAAGTTTATTTCACGTGTATGGGACATGTACACTAATATCAGTGGTCTAGTGGAACACTTTATTGGACTGGTAAAGAGATGAGACAATAGAAAAAGTTGTTTTGGATTATAGGTTTACATACTTTGGAAAGCTTTTCCCGCTATCATTCCACTCTTAATAAGCAATTGATCATAAAAGTATATCTACAAGTTTTCCTTTTAGTTATAGGTACGCTGATTCATACCAACAGCACACATCGTGATTTTTACACAGCCTTCTTTGGGACATAATAAAAGGTAAACACCTTTGAGGTGAAATGAACCTGAGGTCTGAGTATAGGGTGCTGAATTACCAGCAGTAATGTAGTTGCTGTATAACCAATTCCTCCCTTGGCAAATGGACTGGAGCTTGCTCAGATAAGCAGCAGTCATCTGAAATCCCACTATCTACTGACAGTTTGTAAGGCTCAGCGAAAATAAGGAGTGATGCTGCCGTTCTAGTGAGGGCAGATTTTCTGCCTCTTATCAATGACTGGACAAATTGACAAGTTGCCCATGTAAAAAAGCTAGGGGTCAGAGTCAATCAAGCTCAATCTTTTGCAGCAGACCACTCAAGCATGTTGCCATTTGATTTAGCATACCTAGATAAACAGTCATTCCACTGCAGGAAGATGGGTTTAAGAATTTTATTCTTTCAAATCATGAAACATCATGTCTCTAAAGCTGAGCTCTTGTCTTGTTCGGTCTGGCATTTTGAACTAGCACTGTCCAGATAAATAAAGCTATGATAAAATAACTCTAAATTCAGTTTAAAAGAAACACTCTGGTTGGTGCATCACTATGCTGTCTAACTAGGGGCACACTTCTGGAAATGATATTAAAAATGCGGAAAAATGGCTATTATATGTTTTCATGTTCTTAAAATTGAAAATTTTATATTGTCAGATAAAGGCCCTACAATAATACAGAGAAACCCCAACAATCAGATGACCAGTTTATGAGCAAGCACTTTGGTGACACTGGGAAGGAAAAACTCAATTTTAACATGAAGAAACCTATGGCAGAACTAGGCTTATGGCAGGGTAGGTAGCTGCCAAGACTGGTCGGGGGTGAGGGGAGGAAGACAGGACAAAACACATGGAAAAGAACGAGACATTAATAATAAGTGATGATTAAACATAGAGTTGTGTATAAATACATAGTGAGTGAAAAAGGTGAGTGAAGAAGAAACGCTCAGTACATCATAGAAAGCCCTCATCCAGCGTAATGTATTGCTGCATAGCTAAGGGTGGATTCAAGGTCACCTGATCCAGCCCTAACTAAATGTTTTATCAAAAAAGGAAAGTTTTAAGCCTGTTCTTAAAAGTAGAGAGAGTGTCCATCTCCCAAATCAAAACTTGGGGTTGGTTCCACAGAAAAAGACCCTGACAGCTGAAGGCTCTGCGTCCCATTCTACTTTTAAATATCCTAGGAACTGCAAGCAAGCCCACACTCTGAGAGCAAAGAACTGTATTGGTATTGAGGTATTTTAGATAAGACTGGGCCTGATTATTCAAGACCTTGATGTGTGATGAAAAGGATTTTAAATTTGATCCTGGATTTAAGAGGCAGTCAATGAAGACAAGCCAATACAGGAGAAATATGAGCTGTGTCCCAAAACCTAGGCCACATCCTTCGGAGGCCGCATTAGTAGACCAAATACGTTATAGCCAGGCGATGAAGGCTGTCCCAATTCTAAGGTTGCTCCAAACGCGGCCAACAAATGCGTCCTTCATTTCCCCAAATTTGAAGGATGGGTCCGGTGTATCATTTGTGGCTCAACTGGAGCTGGGCGATATAAGATTTTTTCATATCACGATATGTTTTTTTCATTTCAGGCGATAACGATATATATCACGATATAAGCCAAATAACTATATTTGTAAGATTTAAATGTGCCGTTGCTCACAAGTAAAATGTGAAATAATCACCAGCTTGTTTTGATTTAAATATTTATTTCCCATAATAAGTTCAACAGGGTAGATGTACTTAAGGAACATGAGACTTCAGTTTCAGATAAATAAAGGCAAATATTGCAAACTACACAAAAGGCAGCCGCTAAAGCATTTAAGTTTCAAAATAGAACATGCACCGGTTTATTGTATTTCCAGACTTGCTTTCCGCACAATTTACAGTGCGCGCTACTCTGTTTTTTGTCAGACTTGAAATAGCCGAAATACCTTCACACTACAGAACTTCTGTGGCCCTTCCGTTCGACAATCTCTCTGGTATTGGAACCATCATCTGTTTTTTCTTCGGTAACCTTCGCTCACGCTCACGCTCACGTAAATCGGTTTGGCTGAGTTTAAAGTTATTAGATTAGATTAGATTAATAAAACTTTATTAATCCCTTGGGTGGGTTCGTTTTCACACAGCAGCATTTTGGATCAACTAAAGGCTTTTTGGGGAGTTTTAGGACATCCTGATAATAATGAAATACAGTCGTCCAGCCTAGAAGTAATAAGTGAACAAAGTAGTTTTTAGTGTCACTCTGCGAAAGGATGTTTCAAATTTTGGAGATTTTGTGCAAAGGGAAGAAAGCAGTCCTACATATGTATTTAATATGCACATTAAAGGAAATATCCTCATTAAAAATGACTCCAAGATTTCTCAAAGTGTTGCTGAAGGCCAAGATAATCACTCCCAACATCTTGAGTTGGGAGCAAAAGCTCTGTCTCATTCATTGCATAACCCAGTGTGTCATGCACCTCCACCAAAGTACAAAGTTACACCTGAGGAATGGCCTGAATTTCCTTATATAAAATCACTGTGTAATTGAGTAAATGAGTAGTTATACCCATGGACCTTTACACATGTCCGGAAACATAACTTTATGGATCGATTTCCTCTTACCACTTTTTTGGTATATAGTTTATATAGGCTGATATTAAAGCAACGTTTCCATTCTTGTTTGATGAATCATAATGAACACTGAAGTTAACCAGATAAATAGAAAATTATGATCACATTCGTCATACTCACATTAGTCAGACTGCATGGCACTGAAAAAGGAAATTAAACCCTACACCTACTTCTCTGCCCCATTTGTCAGAAGAGTTGACCTAAGTTTAGCCAATGCTGGTGAACTGAAGCTGTTAAAATGTAGGAATGAAATGCTCTATAATTTCAGTGAAGTCTCAGGTCTAATAGACTGTAGATTCTATACAAGAAACATGGTGTTTGCAGAAATAAACAACCAAACAAACAAATAAATAAAAATCAGTCAAGGATGTCTGTAGTAGAATGACGTTGGCTAATACAGCCAAGGCTAAACTGGTTGCCAAAGACTCTGTCTTATCCAATCAGCATTTTTGTTTATATTCAAGAACTTACTTTTTTCCTGTTGTCCCTTGTGCAGGATATTATCATTACTTTTGCATGCTGTAGTATATTGTAAGACAATTTATAGTCACCTGGGGTGAATGCTTCATGAAAGCCATATTTACAGAAATGAAAATATTAAATACAGATTGCTTTGTTCCTAGAAATGAATATAGCAGGTTGTTTGATCTTCCATATATACACATTCATGTTATCATTAAACATAACAATAATAACAACACTAGAAAATTTGCTGATGCATGTCATTGATTTTAATGATCTAAATTCAAAAACTTAGAAGGCAATCCCTCTTTAGAGTTGCAATTTTATTACTGAAACGCTTTCTCAGGCTACAGAGAGGTACATTTATGTATAAAATAACACCTATAGTCTTATTTAGGTAATAGCCTAAATAATACTATGTCCCAGGGTCCCACATTAGTGGTCCCAGTTCTTCAATGTCATTTCCTGCACACCTGCATAAAAGAAAAATCAATGGATTATGCAACCTGGCATAGTTGATATAGAAGCAGCAGCTAGGCTTCAAGCAAGGGAGAGTGAAGAATGAAAGGTCATTGCACTATAGACAAAGCTTCCGCTGGTGGTGATTGGGTTCACTATTCATAGGTTCATCATTTCAGTGTAAATAGTGAAAATAGTGAACACGGGCCAGCACAGCTCAGCCCTGTATATTTCATTTGAATCAGAACGAGAATCTTTTCATCAACGATTTAAAAAACAGACAATGTTGAGGCTATGGAATGCTAATTCTTAACAGCTTTACATGATGATATGAATTCAAAACACCTATAGGTCACCCCAGATTTGTGACCTTAAGTTAAAATCAAGATCATCATTAGGATGCTTTAGTGACTAAAAGTCATTTTACATAGGGAACAAAAGAGAGTAGTAATTTGGTAAAAAATTCAGAGTAGTTGCGTATTTACAAGAAAAACTGACATTTTATCAGCAACCTATTACATAACTCAAATCTTCTATATATTTGCTAATTGTACCACAGATAGTATAGGTAAACAACAGGAAATGACATGCAAACACATTATTGATTAGGAAGAACAAACCACTGTATGCTTTGATCTGGTCACTGCCTTAACATGTCTGGACAATATTCATCGACTCTTCTAAACCAGTAAATAATTTTCTTCTGGTGAGTCTCAAGAAGAATATATGCACATATTTTTGCATATAATCTGAGCTGTACCTGTTTAGAGTCTAGCCATCACTGTGTCTTGTATCACAGTTGCTGAAAATTCGTTAGATGGATGGTACTAAGCTCTGGTATTACTACCACCCCCCAAAAAATTAATGGTAACTTTTACAGAAAGGGAATCTAAGACATTCTGGTCCCTAACCCTCCCTCCCAAATAGACACACAAGCAAAAACATCTTACTTCACTATTTAGTAATTTAAAAAGATTAACTTGGTCAGATTAAAACATACCATTTGAGTTGTCAGTTTGCACTCTACATGTGCTCCTTCCTAGCACAAGGATTATAAAATATTTTTCTCAATCATTCTCAATCAGAGAAATGTTTCCAGTGCAAAGCTGCATTCCTGAAAACCCAGACATCAGAACATCACTCTTGTTATCATGGGGTAATTGTAAGAGCGTGTGCTTTTCTCAGAACAAATTGCCAGTTTCAACCGAAATGGAGAGTTTTATCAATATCAAATAGGAAAACCTTAAATTTGTCGAATTCACATAGTAGTCTAGACATCATTTTATTGGTAGTCTTTCACACATCTTGTTTTATGAAAAGGGTTACTTTTTGAGTGCCACGTTCAGTCCTGTCACACATTTCCAAAGACATCCCAGCCCCCACCAACCACACCCCAAACATAAGAGTTATACCCACCCACATCCACACTGGTCTAATACACTTTCATTTGTATAGTTGCAAGGTTAAAACAAAGCTTGGAAAAAAGATTCCCTTTCAGGTACAAGTCAAAATGATTCAGAAATTTCAAAAGAACAATTTGAAAGACCTTAAATAAAGTAAGTATATAAGTATATAAGTAAATAAGTATATTTTCTTTTTAATTTTATCTATTTACTAAATTACATTGAAGTGGCCAAATCGAGAACTGTTTTTTGCAGTGCAAAATGTCTGAATGGGCCAACTGACTGTAAAATTTGATCCATCTATTTTACTTATTGAAAACTTAACTTTAAATTTTTATCTTTTAACAAGTGGAATATTTAAGAATCAAAGCTCTCAAAAGAATGTGAAATTCAGTTCAATTCATTTCATTTAATAGTGCTAAATCATAACAACCCTTGTCTCAAGGCACTTTACATTGTAATTCTACAATAATACTGAGAAATCCCAACTGTCATACAACCCCCTTTGGGCAAGCACTTAGATACTTGTATAGATAACTATACAAGTCAAAGGTTTTGTGAAGAAAGTGCCATCTCATGGTGAGCTAGCCCCAGGAGAAGGACAGGGGACTAACAACCGCTGGAAATTATATGACAGCTGGCTGTATTTGTATATATTAAATGGCAAGAAGGTTGTCTGTTCTTATTTAATTAACTAATTCTTCGCCAAAGCCCAAATACAATAATTCCACTATCTTCCTACAAAATCCAGGAACATGAAAGCCGTCCTTCCATCAGAACAAGCAGGGCAGGGCCAGCAGCTTTTAGCATTAGCAAATTGATTAGCTTCTGTGATTTATCATCTTCTTGCTAACCACCTTGGCCCTTGTGTGTGATCAAGAAAAGATGGACAGTGAAAAAGTTGTTAATAATACCTTTAGTACATTAGCAAGGACAGCTTACCATGATGAAGAACGAATGGCAGCTCTAATAAAACGAGCAAGCTGAACAGGTGCCAGTTCAGTCAGAATTTTTCAAATTAGCACCTTCCAGCTGTTTTGCCAACACTTTCATTTTTCATTATTATTTATAATTCCCCCTGTTGATAAACAGTTAACCATGTCACGCACTACTCAAGCCTTTTAATTAATCTTAGACTTAGAGCTTTTTATTGTCATTGTGCAGTTTCTTGCACAGCGAAATTGGGTAGCTGGACCACAAAGGTGCTAAAGTAAGAAAAAGAGAAACCAATATACATCGAAGGTGGAAAATAAATAAATAAATAAATAGAATAAAATAAAAAGCAGTGTATATATATACATGTGTGAGTGGAACTATATACATGGTGTATGTGTAGGAATCTCATTTCTTATTTCTCATTAACTTATCTTAACATACTTTTATTTTTTGAAATCAATATCTAGTTCTCTGCTACTGAGCTATATTTCAGTTTTTGATTTATTTATTTATTATTATATACCTGTTCGCCACAGGAAAGCCGTACAATATAAATCAGGTCAACCACAAATATAACCCATCTTTCTGCAGAATAATTATTTTTACTTTTGATACTTGAAGTTTTTCATTAATCCATGTTTATATGTACAGGGTGTTATGACAGGGGTTAGTTTCCAAAAGAAATTGTCATTGTCAGTTAATAGTAAATATTTTTTGGTTATATAGTAGATAGTGTCCTGTCAAGGTGACCATTTTAGCTTGATCTTTACACTGTAAAAATTTAGGAGATTGTGGGGCTGGATATAGGATTGTGCTCAATTTTGTTTAAATTAAAACAGATAAATACAATAAAATAAGCTAGAAGGCAAACTGCTAGTGATTATGGTAATAACAACATTTCAGTTCAGTTTTATTTATATAGTTAAAAACCACAACAGTTCCCCTAAGGCGCTTTGCACTGGAAGGTAAATTTAGGCAATATGTAAGAGTCCTTTGCACAGGTCTTGATTTTAGACAAATTAGGCATATTGACATGATTTCAAACAACACTTTTATATTTCAACAAACTTTTGTGTGAGTTTTCAGTTTAACTTGTGATCATGTACAAATACAGTTTCCTAAACAAAAGCCCAGCAGGAAGTCCATGAATATTTGTCTACAGGCATACAATCACAAAGGAGCAATCAAGCAGCCTGTTATGAAGGAAAATGAACGGGCAAACAGCTTGGCAAAACTTTCTAGGGTCTTTTCTTTTTATCCTAATTAGGTTATTGATTTGCCCTTCAACTGTAATCATCATTTTAGTTGGTATAATAACTAATGTTTAGGGGAAAAGTGAACTCATTTCTTTTAGGGGAAAAGTGTTCTATTTTTCAAATATTGGCTTCAGAAAAGTAAAGAGATAAATACATGCAGGTAAAATAATGATTTAATAAGTCACCATTTTCATGAAATTCTCACCAGATGTCATTAACAAACTGTTCAATATACTCAAATATATATGCAATATATGCAAATCAAACCATATTTTTCAGAAGTAATGTGTAATAATTAGAAGTTTGAACATGCTTGTTAAACTTTATATCGTACTTGCACAAAAACTTTTGTTGGTGATGACCTCAAGACACAACCTGTATGGAGAAACTAGTGCCATGCATTGCTCAGGTGTGATTTTGGCCTACTCTTCCTCGCAAACAGTCTTGAAAGGCTAAAGGTTCTCTGGGCCCCTTCTGTCAACTCTGAGCTTTAGTTTTTTCAATAGATTGTCAATTCAGGTCAAGTGATTGGCAGGGCCTTTCTGGCGTTTTTTTTTTTTTTTTTTTCTGAAATCAATTGGGAGTTTTCTTGGCTGTGTGTTTGGGATCATTGTTTTACTGAAACATCCATCCTCATTTCATCTTCATCATCCTGGTAGATGGCAGCTGATTTTTATTAAAAATGTCTTGGTACATTTTTCAATTGGTCCTTCCTTCAATTATATATATTATATATTTTTTATTGGCTACCATTTGGGACTGAACCAGCTGATATTACTTTGCAGTAATTGGTAGGATTGCTTTCTAATTACTGATTGATTTTAGTTGGTGTCATGACTTTCCTGCCTTTTTGCACCTCTCTTTCTTCATTTGTTCAATACCTTTTCCCTGTGTCACTTCTTATTATTACTGATAACTTCTAATTCTAATTTCTGGACATCCATGGTTTTATTTCTTTGCATGTGTGGATTGGATGATGAGAATTTCAAGTCAATGGCACTTTTAGAAATATTTGAATTTAGAAAATTGATGATGTGTTCAATACTTATGTTATAATACTTATGTTATTATTAAAGGAAATTATTTGATCCCTGCTCCATTTGTAAATTTGATCAACAACACATGGACAGTCTTGATAATATATTTTTAATGGCAGTTTCATTTTAATGAAGAGTCAGAATTTCAACCAAAATTGAAAAAAACATGTTATGTGAAACTTATAAATTGATTTTCATGCAATTCAGTGAAATAAGCATTTGATCCCCAACAAAAAAGCAAGTCAGTACTTGGTGTATAAACCCTTGTTGGCAAACAGTGGTAAGACATTTCGGTAGCACTTTCCATTACAGCTCAGTTATAAAGTGGCTATATCATGTTAACAAGGGGGGAAACAAGAGTGTATAAATGTTGTAATTTTTAAGTTATATCATGGTAGCAACAGAGGTTACAGTTGGATAATATTACACTGAAATTTGTGTAACTGGATAATAAGGGCACCAAAAACAGGGGTAATAATGTGGAAATACAGCTTGGTAAGAAAGTGTTATTAATATACCACTTTATTATTTATTACATTAATATTTTTATTAATGGTCTAATTAGAAATTATTACGTAATCACTGTGTGCTTGGTGTAATTTTGCCAGAGTTTCCAACAATGACAAGTCTAAAGTCACAGTCTTTTAAGCTTAAAGTCAGATGTTTCAGCAAAGCTATATTCATGACTGCAAGACGTCATTGTGGTCATAAACAAAGTATAAAATCTTCAGCATCCTCTGTCTTCTAACTCTTCCAATCAGCATTCCAGATTGTTTCAAAATATACACAGTAACTTTGAGCCTTCAAACCCATTTGAATCACAGTTTGTGGGTTGAACCAAAGTTAAACAAAGGTTTGACACACTGACTGATTGGGAAAACCAATGAGATCTTTTACACTATACCTACATAGTCTGCTAATTCTTTCTGCGACAGATTTGACTCATCAGATTTGACTCATCAGTGCAGCTCAAAGAACATGCAAACACACATGAAGTCACAAAGGCAAATGCTACCAAGTCACCAAGGTCATTGTTGATTTCAAGCCACAATGTTCTAGAACACACACCAGACTCCGAGTGATCAGTTTTACTGAGAGATCTTCAATAATAGTCAAAGGCAGATGTTAATGCCAGTTTTAGAACTGTGTTTGCTCTTGATACTCCATAGTTGTTATATTCTCAGTTTGTTATATTCTATTTTCTGCTTTTTGCCTCTCATCCATGGTCCTTGTTTGTCTAGCCTGCAGCTGTATTAAAACATCCTAAGGCTAGGGTGATATGAGAAAGCTACCTTTTTGTTCCTCTCATGCTTTAATTTGCAGAGCATTAGCTTCAAGTGCAAGACTCTCAAGTGCAGATTTTCTCATTTCAGTGCAGTCCATCATGTGCCTTCTTGCATCACTATTTTGATTTTAAAAAATTATAAATAAACAAAAAAATCATCCAACTCTAAATGATGGCCAGCAAGCTTCAATTCACAGGAACCATCCACATCCCAAATCTATGTATATGTATCAGTCACTAGGTAAAAGGTGCATTCCAAAAAAAGTGAAGCAAAATCAGTTTTACTTGTAATTTTAGTATTTAATGAATGACATTTGATTAATTTAATTAAATTAGCATGAATTTGAATACATCTTTTAAATTGATATATTTCACAAATTATGGATATGAAGACTATATTATTATAATTCATTATTCGTTATAATAATAAATTATATTTATAGATAATTCGATTAGTTATTCTATTTTGTCATGATCAATAAAAATCTTAATTTATGCATTTCATTTGTTTGTGAATTCGTATAACAATTTATATCAAATTATATTCATGCAAGAAGGGAAGGAAGGAAGGAAAATAGCAGACCACCACCAAATATGTATTCTGCCAACATTAGTCTCCTGCTAAAACCAGGCAAAGACCCTGTATTTCCCACGAGCTATCGTCCAATATCCCTTATTAATTTTCACCTTAAAATAATCAGCAAAGCTCTCTCAAAGAGATTAGAGAAGATAACCCCCCTCTTAATACATCCTGACCAAACTGGGTTCATAAAAGTGAGGGACTCATCAACAAATACACGTAGATTACTTAATTTAATAGACTATTGTGTAGTAAATAAACTGAAACCACAATATTCTCTCTACATGCAGAAAAAGAGTTTGACAGAGTTAACTGGAATTTTTTATTTGCAACTTCACACAAATTTGGTTCTGGAAACTCCTTCATAAACGGGTTAAAAATATTATTAATAAAAATATTATTATGTTATTATAATAATTCCACAACAGCTTGTGTCAGCACAAATGACCAAACATGCTCCAGCTTCTTTCTCCTGAGGGGCACCAGGCAGGGATGCCCACTCTCCCCTTCACTGTTTGTCATTTTTATCGAACCACTGGCAGCAGCAGTTAGACAGGTTGAAGTAATTAAGGGCATAAGATGCAAGAATGCAGAACATAAAATCAGTCTTTGTGCAGATGATTTTTTCTTCAACAATCGCAAACCACTCTCTCTTAGGTAATTACATTAATAAACTCTTTTTCAAGAGTTTCCCATTATTCAACAAAGTGGTTAAAATCTACAGTTCTTCTGATTAATTGCTCCTTCCATCATTCTTTTTCTACACAACTGGAATCTGGAAATATTAAATATTTAGGTATTAATGTCTCTCCTAAGCTTACAGATGTAACTCAATTAAACCACACCCACTTTTTAAAAAAGTAGATTATCTGGCTAGATGGAAACCTCTACCCATATCACTCAGGGGAAGGGTCACTTCAATAAAAATGATGGCCTAGCCAAGAATCAGTTATTTATTTTCAATGATCCTGAGAAAACCATCACCAGACTGGTTTAGGTCTATGGAATCCTTTAGAAATTTCTTTGGGGAGATAAACCAACACACATTAAAAATGCTACAAAGGACCAAGATTAAATGAGGATTAGATCTGCCTAACTTTCAACACTACTTCTTAGCTAACAGGCTACAATTCATCTCAGGATTGTTGAAATATATACCCTCTGAGCCCTGGCTAGATGTAGAAAAGGCACTAGGCAATAATATAGAGATTTCAGACCTACCATTTATCAGCTCAAATATCAAACAACATGTATGCTTCAAAAGCATCAATATTAGCTCCTCTCTGACAGCATGGTGGGAGTTTCTAAAAATGACGGAGTGTTCATGCCAGCGTACAGTTATTTAGAACAACCCTGACATACTACAGAACAATAATATGATTAACTTCCCAGATTGGAGTTGTAAAGAAATTAAATACTTGAAAAATATATTCAAAGGAACAGATGTTATTTCATTTGACAGACTAGTTATGCAGTAATAACAAGAATTAACAGATTAACAAGAAAAGATTTTTAGAATATCAACAAATGAAATCTATGATAAAAAAAAGAATTTTAAACTTAATCAAGTTGAATTACAAACACCATCAATTATGGTACAATTCCTTAATCTTACTGTCTAAATTATACAGGACACTTTCCAAAATAACTGAATCAATATCCCTTGCTATTGTAAAATCGGAAGCGGATTTATCAGTTAGTTTAGACCAAAACTTCTCGTCTCTGATATAATAATAATAATAATAATAAAAATGGATTGCATTTATATAGCGCTTTTCTAGACACCCAAAGCACTTTACAATTCCACTATTCATTCACTCACTGGTGGAGGCAAACCACAGTTGTAGCCACAGCTGCCCTGGGGCAGACTGACAGAAGCGAGGCTGCCATATCGTGCCATCGGCCCCTCTGGCCAACACCAGTAGGCTGTAGGGTGAAGTGTCTTGCCCAAGGACACAACGACCAGGACAGACAGAGCTGGGGACCGAACCGGCAACCTTCCGGTTACAAGATGAGCTTCCCAACCCCCTAAACCATTGTTGCCCCAATACCCTGAGGGTTCTCAGGAAGGGCCATAATGACACCAACTGCTATCTGCTATCTGTACCATGCCCCTCCCATGTTTTAAATGCACTTTAGAGCAGCACACAGCAACACCACATATGAGCGGGCAGAGTGAGGTATGAGGTCTCTATGACCGGGAGGAGGAGCTGGCCATTTCGTCGGTGTCTGGGATGCTAGGCCTCCCTCCTTCTGCAGGGCTGGGTGTGGTCTGCTTGTCTCCACCCCAGAGTAAAAGAAAACATCTCCTGGGATTTTTGGTGCCTTGACCTGGGGGTATAGAGTATGTCTGGGGTGTGTGAGTGTTTGTACAATGTTCATTTCTGTGTGTCTCCATGTTGGACATTTGTATATGTACGCATGAGGGTGGGAATGTATGTTTGTGTCTTTGTGTGCCTGTTTGTTGATGTTTATGTGTCAATTCGTGTCCTAGACCTCTCTATATCGTGCATTGTCACTCTTGTGTGCTGCTCAGTAACATTCAATATTTAATATTTAGTGTTACTTATGCTTATGTTGGTTGTTGCTGTGGTTTCCCTGTGTTGTTCTCTCTTTGGTTGTTTTTTTCCAGCTGGTGATCAAGTGGAAAGAGTGCTTGCAAGTGGATTTTTAGTGTCTTTTCTGTCAGTCTCTCTTCCCCTCTGTTTTTCTTTCCCTCTATATAAATAATAAAGATGGGACAATCTAAATAAAGATTGAACCAACTATGACAATACAACAGTAACAGTTACTGTATTGGCAAAAATACTTAAGAAAGGTTTTGGGTATGTTTACATTTTAAGATGAATGACATGGAAAGAAAGGTAGGCAGATTAGAGCATGAATTATTCAACTGGACTTGTTCAAACCAATAATATTTGAGTTTAATTGAATGTTCCTCAATGCAGAAATGTGTGTTCAGTGTTCTCACACACCACATACTGGTACTGCTATTCGGGTATTTGCAGCTGACTCTAAGCTTCCCTGCATGACATGACACCAGGGTGAAAGTAAAAAGCAAGTGTTGCTGCCAACTGCACACCAAGCAATCATCTGTTCAACAAAACCTCTTTTAAAAGACACTACCACCCTATCATGACTAGAGGCATCCATCACTTCATCTTCCCAAGAGGAGCCACTGCACTTAAAAGTCTATCCTAATATTCTCTGTAACCTTCCATACACCTTGGAAATCTCTTTTCTTCAGTCTCAAAAAATGTGTCAGTGGGCATTTTTTACAGTGGCCCTGGGAGGCCAAAGCACTACAACTTAATAAAACAAAAACAAATAGAAAAAACACTACAGAAATTGTTGTAACTGTTCCATCAGGTTATTGTGTCCCCTAAAGCTCTTCTGTTGTGTTTTATGACCTTTAATTTATTTATGTTTCTTTTGTCAGCTTTTGTTGTTGTTGTTTGTTTTGTTGTCTTATAATTCTGTTTTGTGTAGGGTGTGGTTCAGCTGCAGGGGAGGGGTGGAGCAGGGGGTTCATGGTGTGGTGTGAGGGGAGGCCAGCTGTCACAGCTGGCAAGCGTCATCTAATGGTGCTTTCTCGATTTTAGTAGCTACCAGGGCCGGAGGAGGAGAGTCGATCAGAGTAGCTGACAGGAGAGGAGCTGGCAGTGGGAATCCATGTCACTGGCCCTCCAACACCCTCCCTCAGTTCAGGAAATACATACCACATACCGGTCAAGTGTCAAGGGGGTACATGCCAAGCATGCTGGAGAAAACTGGGAGGAAGGTCCAAGCCCAGCAAAAAGTTCAGTTCAGTACATTCTGGACCTGAGAGCAAAGCTACACAATTTGGGTAGGTTATCACCAGAAAATTTGCTCCATGCCCAGAAACATCAGCTGTGCCTGTATAACAAAGGAGCTAGACTCAGGCAATTTTTCGATGTTTAGCACACACAGCAATTTCCCGCTGTTTCCAGCATGACACACTGACCCAAGTGCAAGTTTTATTACATGAACTCTAGGTTCTCTCCATAGCAACAACTGTTAATTTTTCAGTCTGACAAAATGTATGTTCTGCTGCATGTGGTTCTTACTGTCTTCCAGCATACCATGAGATACCATGATGTTGATATAAATGTTCAACATGGATACCTGTGAAAAGCCTAGATTAGTAGACGGATGAAAAGTAACACTTCATACCATGGTGAGGGCTTTGGAAAAAGCCCTAAAATTCTTGAGGGGAAAAAAACTAACCAAACCTGCTTGGCAATATGTGAAAAAGTAACTGCCCTTAACTGGTTGTACCACCCTGGCAGAAAGAACTGTAATCAAGTTCCAGGAATTTTGACTTTGCTTTATAGAATTGCATATGTCAGCAACATTGGAGGGTTTTCAAACATGAATGCCCTGTTTAAAGCCATACCAGAGTCAGTCTATTTTTTTCTGAGCTATTCATACGTACACTTACTGATGCGTTTCAGATCATTGTCCTGCTGCATAACCCAGAGCACTTCAACTTCAGGGCACAAACTGACATGGCTGGACATTATGCTTCAGGATTTTCTGCTAAGGAGAGTAGAGTTCATGTTTAAAATAAAAAGGCTAAGATAATGTCCTAGAGGGTCAATGAGTGAGGTTTATTTTGATCGAAAAGCACTTCAAAACACTAAAACAGAATTTCTGACAGGAGGTAATTATTTAAAATCGCTTTTGAAGACATTCAGTTTCCTACCATAACTATCAACTGCTCTGTTTTGGTTGCTCTGAGTAAAGAAATATTCATTATCTTCCCCCAGAAATCCACTGGGATGTATCAATGGAAGCCCTGTTGTGCTGGCAAGTGAGCAATGCTTTCGCCTTACCGAGCATAAATATGGTATTGATTAGCCATTCTGCGCAGCTTTCACTGTCATTTTTCTGCCCAGCTTGCCATGAAAAATTAGTAGACAGTAATCACTCAGAATCCTGCAGGCAATAGCATCCACCATTAAAGATGGGCCAGTATGGAACCCAATAAATCACAGTCCCACACTCATGCCAGATCTACCTGTCACCATGAAGGATTCAGCAAGTAGAGTGTGGAAATATTGCCTTGTTATTTGTTGGTCTAAAAATCAGGTCAGGTAGTATGTGTTTTTTTCCCCCTCCTCTTCATTTCTTTTCTTCTTTCTTTGGGTACAGTTTGGTTTTAGTTTTCCACATCTTTGTAGTTTCAAGCTATTCCAATCACAGTCATAAATCAAAGATTTGGACCTAATATGTTTGATATTTTTCTCACAAGTTAGGAGAACTGGGCTGTTTCTTAGGAGCCGGAGTGAGAGCTAGAGCTTGTTTTACAGGCTATAAAACGTACAGCCTGTCTCACAGCTGAAACCAAAAGAAAGATGGAATCACAAGTCTGTTCATACCAACATACAAAAGGGACTTTAAAATCGTGTCAGGCAAATGAGAATCCAAAATATTATTATATTTTCCTCACAAAGCAGTTATGAACAACAGAAGTGTATTCACAATTCTAACCAGATGAATATGAGACATTCTGTATTATATCATAGAGAGTGGATTCTCTGGTTCAGAGAAATGACAGTCTGAAATGCCCCAATAGATGGATACATTTACTTTCAAGAGATACCTCTTCAGTGGACAAAGTAAAACTGAGCTAAATAAAGGTCCCACAAACCACTAGATTCACTTATTATGTTTTTGAACACTGATCATTCTATAACTTTACCTGTGTTTTTTGTAAACATAAATATGTCAACAGTATGAAAAAGCAATATATACAGTGGATTTCTAAGGTCCTTTTCAATTTGATGTCACCATCCTAAATTAGGTCATATTTCTATATTCTGTAGATGTGGTTAAGCTTAAGCATAGAAACCAAAAAGTAAACAGAGGTCAAGTGAGGTCAAAGTCTAATATCACATTCTTCTTACTGAAAACATACCAATGTTAAATTTGTGATTGTATAACAATGTCACATTAAGTCGTCCAAAGGAAATAATTCACTTCAAAGGAAATATTAAGAGTATTTGGAACATTTGAACTTGGACCACTGGTGAACCTCCCAAGGGTGTGCCTACCGAAATTACTCTAAGGATACATTAATTGCTTACCCAGGAAGTCACATAATAACCCAGAACAACATTAAACAAACTGCAGGCCTCACTTGTCTCAGTTAAGGTCAACAAGACCTAAGAGAGAAAATGCGTCCATGGGAGAGTTAAAACCAGTGCATGAAAATTCAGTTCATGAACCAAACATAGACGTGCCACTGGCTAAAGGAACAGATGGAGCAGATGTGCGAGGAAAAGCCCAAAGCTGTCAGAGCTCTTTTGGAAGCATTAGGAACTGTAACCCCAAAACAGGAACAGTGGTTCAAGTAGATTCCAGACACAACATCAAAGATGTCTGTCAGATTAGTGCAGTCCTATGAACAGCTGCAAGATACTGCACAGAAACCTAAAACTCTCAGACCTCTTGTAAAGGACTTGAGGAACACACATACCATCCCCCAGGGCAGGGGTCTCAAACTTGCGGCCCAGAGGCCACTTGCAGCCCGAGTCACCCCTTCTTGGGCCTGTATATTGATGTGAAGAAATATAATTCAATTTAGCCCTTGAAGTTACTTTTTTGTTAAGGAGGATTTGTTTGTTGTTGAGTGCAATGTTAAAATAAATTCTTTAAAAAGCAAAAAATTATTTAATATGAAGGCAATATGAGCAGAGAGTACAAAAATGTTGAGGAACTGGCTGTGTTAGTTAAGTGAAAGACTCAAAAACTAATGTGCACACTCATATCTGCATTTTTATCTTGTTAAATACAAACAAAAATATATCAGTTGTGCTGCCTGCCACGTGTCTGTCCAGAAAGAGAGGAGCAATTTATTTATTTGGTAGTTCAATGAAAGGCTTTGGTTAAGAGTGAGAAAAAAATGTGCGTTCAAGTTCACAGTTTTATCTTGATCTCTAATATTTGAAATTAAAAAGACAAAAAACAAAACAAAACACTACATTTTCTGAAATATTCCCGGGTGTTCTGTTGTTTGTTAATTTTTTTGTACTACTTGAACACTAAAGTAGCCCTCCAATGAGATGACAGTGCCAACAGATGCAGAAGTTTGAGACCCCTGCGCCAAGGGACGGGAGTCATGTCATTTATATAGTAATAAACATATGTTTTGAAAGTAAAAATTTTTCCGGTGTGAATTTTGTATCTGAGTTCTTTTAACACATTCTTGCATATTTCTGTGGAAATTTAATTTTTTGTAATAGAAATGTATCATCTTTTACTGACATGATTTGGGCTCAAGAGTTGAGATAAACACAGTTTTTTAAAGGATTTCAGCTTTGTCTGGGCACCAAGACTTCAAGGTTAATCTCTACTAAATGAACATGTTTTCTTTTATTACAAGTGGCAGAGTCATTGTAATGCATGGAAAACATACTAACAATAGTTTACCAGTGGAAGTGGATTGTAATAGTGGCTTTTCATGAAATTGGTTAAATGGGGATGAGTTGGAGGATATCAACTGCATACATGCAAATTTTGTAACAAATAAAAGATGTGTTCTCTGTATACAAGCACTCTTTCCAATTAGAGTTGATAAAAAAACACATTATCTGAACAAGAGATTTTTGTTTTTTCCTTTATAGTGTAGTGGTTAACACATTCTTTTGGCAAGTGAAAGGTCCAGCTGGATACACAAATGCTTCAGGAAGAGCATCCAATGTAAAACTGCTAAATCAAATATATCAATTGTAGTGATTCTTTGTGCCAAATGAACAGCCAAAGGAAGCTTTTATTTGTAGTATATGATAAAAAGTGGACTGGGGCAGAAGACGTGGTGGAGCCATGTTGGTGTTAGAAAGAAATCATTGTGAAATTAAAGCTGTAATGGGAAAAGAAGTTCATAAAACAAACTATGCTATGAACAAGATACTGTTACTGACTTTACTGTTATTAACTAAACTTCAGTTTTGAGTCAAAAAATCGTCAGTCGTATACTTTCAAGGATTTTCTTTCTTACAATAAACCTGAAGATATCAAACCTGAAATACATGAAATATTGTAGTGAAAAAAGGTTTTGGAACGTAGATTTCTCACTACTCTTTCCCCATCACATTTGCACCTTATTTTGTTACCACATAATTAATTGATTGCCACTGATTTTACTTTTTAGCAGCTCTGCATACCAGCTTTTTGTAAACCAGTTTCATGCAGTCATCACCTTATGGTTTTAAATTAACTTTTCTTTTTTTTTTTTGGAAAATAAATCTGAATTAGCTGTTTCGTGCCCAAAGACAGACAAGTCACTTCTGTACTGACCTCACTTTTAAGAAAGTAAGCAACAGGCAAGAGGAAAAAGGAAAACCTCAGAAGAGGTTCATGGATGCAGTGAAGGACATGAAAACGCTTGGTGTGACAGAAGAGGATGCTATAGATGTAGAGTGAGGTGGAGGTAGATGACCCGTTATGGCAACCCCTAAGGGAGTAATAGAAAGAAGTCATCTATTTTTACTACACTGCAGTGTCAGTGTGTTTTCCCCGTACTGTTTTTTTCTTGTTCCCATTACTTATTTGACAAGCATCATCAAAAGCATTGATAAAGCAGTGAGTCAATATATCGGTGCTTTGCGCCGTATAGTAATAATACACTGTTCAAAGAATTAAAAGTAACATTTAGAAAACGTATCAGATCCTTTAACAGCTGCATTTATGGTATGGCACCATTCCATAAATGCGATAGAAGATTTCATTGCAGACAGCCAGACGCACTTTTCTCCCCTTCTCCTGAGGGAGACCTCAACCTTGTAACAGGCTGGTCTGGGTATTTACTCCGACACCTGGACATGTGGGACTGAAGAGCGCAGATCTGTGGAGATCTAGCTTGTCGTGTTGCTGTTATCTCAAATAAAGTCCTAGTGTTCTAGCTGCCACTGAGTTAAGGTAAACATACAGGGTGCACACCTAGCTAGACCTGCTAGCTGCTCTTTTCTCACTAGAACACAAACAAAAATCACACTGGATATATAATTTCATTCAATTTCATTCTGCTTTATTTGTATAGCACCAATTCACAACAACGGTTTCACTAGCTGAAACTCCACCTCATTTAGATTTGACAGCATTTCTAGAAGATAACAGCAGATGGGATAAGCATAAATTGAGGTTTGGGATGCCTTCTTCTAGGATCTACCTGCCCCAGGAGCCACTGCCAGTCCTGTCTGACACCTCCCCCAAAGAACAAGTGATGATTGAGTTTTACAAAGGTTGAAGATTGTTGCGAATATATAAGAGTGGTGGAAAAATGAGCCCTCCTGAGTCCACGGGCTTTTTCACACCTATAGTTTGTTTACCCTGGTCTGAATTAGTTGATGACCTTGTAAGCTTTTCTCCATGGTTTGGTTTGTTTTCACACAGATAAAAATTCTGATGAATTGGGAGGATAATTTGCTGTAGCCAAGGAGGAATGAGAAGCATTTGGTTAATAAGAGCATGCCTGAGCTATAAACTTCTCAACATGTTACTGGAATTTGCCCTTTTGTGAGGAGGATACAGTTTGAGTTAGAGAGAAATATGACTGACAACCTGGTGCCAACAACACTAGCTGAAAAATTTGGTTAAGGAGGATAGAAGCGAGAGAAACTGGCACTCTAGTGCCAGGAAGGTTAGCAGGTGCATTTTGTATAGGAGGGATAGACATGAAGGAAACAGTCATCAAAGTGCCAAGAAAGTCAGCTGCTTTGTTTGCAAAGGAGAGACAGATGCCAGAGAAAGGGGCATCCTGGTCCCAGAAAACTTTTTTCAGAAGAGGAATAGTGGAGAGAGAACTTGGCATCTTGGTAGCAGTAATGTTCAATGCTGCATTTTGCAAAGCAGGGAACAAATGCAGGGAACTGGAATCCCAGCACCTAAAACGTTTTCTACTGCAGTTTGTGAAGTAGGGATAAAAAAAGAGTAAAAATGGCATCCCAGTGCCAGAAAAGTTTGCTTCTACACTTTGCAAAATACAGCAGTAAATATTCCTGGCAATTCCTCTTCTGCAAAGAAGAAATGAAGCATGAAAGACTGGCAAAATTCTGCATCAGACAGCCTCAAATACCTCCCAAGTGGTATACTACCAAAAAGAAATTCAAAATAGCTAGGCTTTCGTTGGCTTAGCTGACAACAACAAACCCTAAAACACCATTTGGAGATAACAAGAATCTTGGTGCTAATCAACTTTCTGTTGAAAGATTTCTGGTTGCGGCTATCTACCCCTGTCAGTGGCAATAAACTGACAAATTGTTGATTCAAAATATATAGGTATCATAATGAACATTAATATAAAAATGCAACCCTCTTCGAAAAAGGACAAGAGATTAATGCTCCAGATAGTGGTTTATCTGATGATTTAAGTGCAACCATGTAAATGTCTTAATTCAAGTTAATTATTTTATTGCTGAGTGCGCTCTCTGTGTCTTTTCTAAGGTGATATCGTCAGATTACAGTTCTGAAACACTTAAACATCAAATGTTACTGGCCCATAGGCTTATAAAAGAGATATGGAAATTGTTTTATTTTTAGCAAATCGAAGGAAAATTAATTTTATTGATTGAATAGGTATTCTGTGTTCGAGTACATGAAAGTCTGCAGTGTAAAACAGACTAAGCAGCAAATTAGAGTGAAATACAAAATATGCTTTTTTCTGAATAACCAAAATAATAAATTTATATTACTTTGGGAGTTGTAACAGCAGTCTGGCGAGGAAGGAGCAGCTAGCAGGTCCAGCGGGCATGTGGTGTGGAGGTTAGCCGGATAACTCAAAGCTAGTCAGTTAAATTAAAAAGACCTTTATTCGTTGTCAGCAACATAAGACCATACAAGCCAGGTCTCCTCGGCTCTACTCTGTTCATACATACATGTGCGGGGATCGGTAGTCGCCGGCGCCAGGCCGTTACAATGGTGAGGTCTCTCCTGAGAACAGAACACGAGCAGCATGTAATGGCTGCCGCTATACTCACCCACCCACTAGGAGACTCCCCCCAACTACTACAATAGTAGGGTAACCACCCCTTAGTGGTGCTATAACACAATAAGGGTTTTTACAGAGTGCAATGCAGCATTTGTGCTTCATTCAGTAGCTTTAGCCCACATAGCAAGCAGGTCTGGCCCAGATCTGGTATCAAGCCGGCACTGCTGGCTGACTTCTGGCATGACAAGACGTATGTCATCCATATATGGGCCAGGCCTGGCATAGATGGCACTGTCTATGTCATGGCATGCCATATCTGGCTCGATTGTGGTTTGGTTTATGTGACCCAGGCCAATAAAAAACGGGTCTGGGCCGGATCTGGCATCAAGCTGGCACTTCTGACTGACTTGTGATATGGCAGGGTGTATGTCAACCAGATGTGGGCCAGGTCTGGCAACGATGGCACTATTTATGTTCCTATTTTCCCATTTTAGTTAGAAGACCCAACTCATCTCATCTTTTTGCCACTGGGTTGCTGTAGCTCAGTTAGTAGTTCGATCCCTGTCTCCTCCAGTCTGCATGTGGAGAGTGTGAATGTGTATGAATGTAATTAGGGGGCACTCAGTTCAGAGAAAGTGTGTGTGATTGGGTGAATGTGGCATGCTGTGTAGAGCACTTTGAGTAATCTGATAGAATAGAAAAGCGCTACAGAAGAATCAATCGATTCACTGTCTGAACAGAGTTTCATCATGTTACTTTTGCACTATTATGTTCCAGCACATGTATTTATTACATGGCTTGATTAGGGTACACATTAGGCTGACATCTGGGGCCAGAGGTGAAACTGTTCTGGGCCAGCACAGGGCCAGCAGTGTGTCTGTAACTGGCCCGTGGCTGCACACAACTTACACATGGCCCACATACTGCAAAGAATGACAGCCCTTTGGTGGCCCAGATCAGGTTTGCCAGAGGTAATCCACACATGGGCCAGCAAAGGACCACCAGATCTGGTTTGCCCAGATCTGGCAAACCAGATCTGGGCCACCAAAGGGCCGTCATTCTTTGCGGTATGTGGGCCATGTGTAAGCACACTGTGTAGGCCAGATGAGGGCCATACCAATTTTGCTATGTGGGAGTAAGGTGGTTTACCCAGTAAAAAGAGACCAATTTTTGTGACACAGCTGGCTAAGGTGTTTTGAGAAGAGCCAGAGTGAATGAAGTGGCCAACAAGTGCTTGGTATAGGCATCTTCTTTGAAACACTTGGAAAAGCTTCAGCTGATGATCTGACAAAATTAGTGGAGAGAATGAAAATATCCAAAGCTGCTATTGAGTTATTTTTCATTGTTTGTTTTTCAGTACTTTTCCACTTTAGTTATTAGAATTAATTACTTAATTAAATAATTAATTGATAATATATGGTGTGTCCAAATTTTTGAGTGATAGTGTATGAATAGAAAAGTATTATATAGTAGTATTATAAAGTATTATTACTGCTTTAAGAATAAAGCTATCATAATTTGCTGTTTTATATTAAATGTACTTTGTACCTTTTTAGCATTACTCCGAGTTCTCTGTATATTATCACAGTTTTCTGTTCAGGTGTGTTTTTTGTGAAGAGACCTTTTGCCTTTTGTGACACTGGATTCTTCTACTTGCTGGTGGAAAATCAAGGGTTTTAGCCAGTTTTTTAAAGCTCAGATCTGGGCATTTAGAACTACCAAACCATGTGAGGACATATGCATACATCTGAGTCACAGTGTCATCAAGCAGAAAAGCTTTGCATAACATCCTTGTCTTTTTGCCTTTAGGAGTCAAGGTCAGTTTCACTCCAGTGTGCAGAGCTAATTCAAATTATTTTGAATCCTGAAACTACAACAAAAGAAATAACTACATGTATTTGTGTCATGCCAGCTTTCAAATACTGCCAGCTCTACTGTCAAAAGCTTATTCCTATGCTTTAGCTTGAGAAAATACTAATTTATTTCTATTTGGATCACAGATTGGCCACTGACGAGCAGTTACAAACAGGAGAGAAAACATCAGGCTATTGAAATTACACATCAGCAGCTCATTACTGCCTGTAACACTGAGGTTTGCTGGCATTTCCCATCCTTGTGGAAGATCAGTCACAGTTTTCACTGATTATATTGCAAAAGATAGAATCATGTTGGGCTGCCTTTGACTTCCCATGGTTTTCAATGTAATGGACAACATTCTCCATCTTGCATGTATGTGGCTTTATATGGTCACAGTAATCGAACAGCTGACTCTGTGACACACACACATAAACATAAGCAAAAGTTATTTAAATGGGCCTACATTAGAATAAGAGAGAATGATTTTTGCATGTTAGATGTGAACAATTTCCCAACCTGCCCTCTGTTCACAAATCTTTTGATTTAGAATACAATTAATTTACAATCAATCAGGGTCATTGGTGATGCAAGTACATGATGCACTTCTCCACAAGGCACTTTTCTCTCTAACAAATCGATTAACCTCTTTTGCAAGCAGAAGGGAATGAGATTCTGTTCAGTATATAAGGCTACCGCTCCCCGAAAGGGCTCACTGCTTTGCTATGGCACCTAAATAACCCAGAGGTCACAACTGCACCCTCAGCAGCCAAGTTAGCCTGCTGATCTTTATTGAAAGCTACAACAAGTGAATAATTTGCTGAAATAAAACACTGTGTGACTGTGCAAAGAGTACCAAGGCACAGTCTATTTTAAATATTTGCCTTGGCTCTGCTGCAACTTCTGTTTTTGAAGAGACCAAAACTGAGACATATTCTGTGGAGATGAATTATATGTAACAGAGGGAGAAATATCATTATATCATTTAAAAGGGTGCTTTTAAATGATATAAATAAACGTTTCAAGATATGTGACATGTGAAGACATGGAATATAGGGAAGGTACTTTAATTTTTTTTTTTAAATGGCAAAAGTCTTGCTTAAGCACTATCCAAATAGCTCCACAATGGTGAATTCAGAGCTGCACCCTACACTCTAAGAAATAAAATGTTGTATTTACTCCACCCAGTTATGTCAACCGGTTCCACACAACTGGGTTAGTGAAATATAAAATGTATGATACATTTAATTTCAACAAGAAATTTTAAGTAAATCTGATAACATTTGGATAATTAAATGCAAATCAGAAGAATCATGTTGTATTAGCTGAATATCATAATGTTGATCTAACTAACCTTGTTGACTTAAATTGACAAGACTAAATAAAATCTACTCAACCAAAACAAGCTCTACTTACCCTAACAAAATAACATGTTGTATTTACTCCACCCAGTTATGTCAACCGGTTCCACACAACTGGGTTAGTGAAATGTAAAATGCATGATACATTTAATTTGAACAAAAAATTTTAACTAGATCTAAATCTATTCAACCAAAACATGCTCTCTTGAAACTATAGGATTAAATCACTTTAACAAAATTGCAACTTACTCTATTTAAGTTTGTAAATTAAATAAATTGAACAGAAGTTTGTTCAGTTAACCTAACTTTAATAACACCTTCGTGTAAAACTTGTTGAAGCAAACTTTGAGCAATTCAAATGCTTCAAGATTTTTTTCCCTAAACAATCTTTACATACATTCAAGTGCATTTTAAGTGCAGGAAGACAAGATACAGAATGTCATGTTAAACTGAAATGATTAAAACTGGAAAGTGTTTTGATTCCAACATTTTTAACATTAACATGACTTAATTTAAACTTGATTGGGCTACAATGAAAAGCCCACAATACAGCCCTGCAAACAGCAGGTAGAAATTACTTTAGTGTCATTTTTGTACATATTTAGAAAAAAACCTTTTGTTCAAAACTTAAACTGAAGTCCAAAGTTAGTAGCAGTCTTTTTCAGTGTAGTTGGATGTTGGTAAAAGTTCAAGAACAAAGAACGCAGAAAAGTGAAAGGCCTTGCAGAAGTTCTTGTGGCAATTCGAACTGAACGGTTTTTAAAGTGTAAGGAGAAGAGCTCGAGAACATTAAACCAGTTCAGTGTCCTCCATAGTTCATTGCAGGCTGTTTCACTCAAGCAGTTTGTTTTTCAGAACCTACACCTTCATGGATAGGTTGTTCCTATCCAACTCCATCAGCACCTTCTGAAGAAATTCAAATGTGTATTTCAGGTGCTTTAGATAGCTCAGATTTAGACTGTAGATTAGTTCAAGCAGGAGGGCACACCCCCTTGGCACATTACTAAGAGCTTGCAGCACAGTGCATCCTTCTATGATGACACCAATGTCCTCAGGCAATTCTGCAGAGTTTGCTCCTTCATGTCTGACAACATAGACTCCCAAAGTCAGCTGCTCCATTGCTCTGCTTGCACCAAGATCCACATCCTTAAAATGAAAAGAAAAAAAAAAAGTTAATTGCATACATATACATATGGAAAAATAAGTCCACCTTCCATTTCCCATTCCAAATTAAAAAAAGGAAAATAACTGATCTTTTCGGTTTTTAACTTACCAAGAAATTCCTTGAACAGGTCATCTGGCTTTTCATTTAAGTAGACACAGACAGCTAAAAGAATGCATTCCCGTCGAACATCAACACTGGGATTCTGGTGGAGATAAGAACTCAATATGAGAGAAGTTTCCTGTTTTGGTTCTTTTCAACCTCTTTACACAACAAAGTCAAAAATATTAACACATAATCCAGATAAGTGATTAAGCAATGTTTGATAACTCACATCAGTGACATGCAGTGAGGTTCATGATTGGTAAGGCACTGACTACTCTGAGTCAGATCGACAAATATATGAACCCAAAAATAGAAGCTTTTCAATTTTGACATTACGTGAAAGCTTTCAATTTTGCTTTAATCAATTCTAGACTGTTCAACAATATAATTAATAATTGTGCCCCCAAAAATATTAAAATTAAATAGAAGATTAGAACTGGGCAATATGGATTTAAAATCCTATCACGACATTTTGTGGTATTTTTTGCGATAACAATAAGATTTATGATAAAAGATAACAGTTCATAATAGTATTTTTGCCTACAAATCTATCAATGCAGCCTCTCAAATACAAATACTGCAAATTATACTTAGCAAATGTGCTGGACAAACCAGCAGTTATTTATTGTTGAATTGATGATAAGTTTGACATTAATGGAAGTAATAGTCTCAACTAAATTATCATTTTTTTTAGACATTTGAAAGCAGTTTATCATTTTAATCACATAGGACGTGTGTTATCACAATATTGATAAGCGTTGCGATAAGTGCCCAGCCCTATAGAAGATGCATTAAAATTTAAGTTTGGTGTGTCTCATGTTTTTGTGTGTAATAAATAAATTGGTCATATGACCTAGAAGCTATTATTAATTTTACATTACTTTATTCATTTATAAATAGGAGATGCATTGAAATAAAATTGGTGCGTCTCATTGCTTAGGACTGATTTAGTAAATGGCCTGTATTTCTATAGCGCTTTACTAGTCCCTAAGGACCCCAAAGCGCTTTACACATTCAGTCATCCACCCATTCACACACTGGTGATGGCAAGCTACATTGTAGCCACAGCCATACTGGGGCGCACTGACAGAGGCGAGGCTGCCGGACACTGGCGCCACTGGGCCCTCTGACCACCACCAGTAGGCAGCGGGTGAAGTGTCTTGCCCAAGGACACAACTACCGAGACTGTCGGAGCCGGGGCTCGAACCAGCAACCTTCTGATTACAAGACGAAGTCTTGAGCCACAATCGCCCCTGGTGTCAATTTGTCCTTTGTGAAATTTACTGATGTTCCCTAAGTGCGCTGCTTTATCCGCTGTGTCAGTGGCGCTCTCAGTGTAATGTGATTACACTGTGAATCCATATACATGCACTTCTTATACATGTTGCCTTTAAGGTTCAGCACTGCCCTGCATCAGCCTCACTCCATGCATTTTTGCAGCACATTTATGGCCAATAACATTAGACATGTAACACACATTAGTCAAATAAATTAGGCAGACTGCAGAAAGTCAGCATCTGTATTACATGTGTAATCAAGCTTTAAACAATCAGGCCGGGAAGGATTAAAAGATAGCGAGTCACATGAGTTGTGCCAGTCTCAAGAAGCAATGCACCCCCTTGCTTTCCTGACGAATTGCTTTGAAACACTCACAAAGCAGCGGAGAAGTTTGAAAGGTTCAAAGCTCCGTCAGTCCGCCTGAGTGTCTGTATTGGTCTGCTGGTGTAAACTAGTATAAACTAGGCTTTGTGTTACTCTAAATGTGTCAAAGATCTGAAGTCACCACAAAGAAAAATAAGAAATAAAACTTACCAGCAACATGTACAAATCTTTTTAAGGTTACCATTCGTAGGGATCCAACTTTGTATTTAGCCAATGGATAGCGGTCAGCAAGTTCCTTCTGATCAACTGCTGTGAACTCTCTTGTTGGATGCAACTCAAAGGCTCGATAGTGTTCTCTATAATATGAGTTCAGTTTTTTAACAATAAGAGTCAACTCATCTTTAATAATGCACAACTGCATTATTTATACTGCATTACATATAACAGTATTACACATGATTCTGCACTTCAATGACAACAGATGAATGCATGTCTTATACTTTACAAATCAAATTGTTAATCACTTAAATCACTGAGTTTAACTCTAAATCAGAAATCAATATGGGGTAGAATTCTTTCAAACAATGTAGCGATTTGATGCATGTTTCTAAAATACACTATACATACATTTCCTTCTTCAAACTACAGGATCGCTAGCGATCCCAGTGGTCATTACTGATGTCAGGGAGCAGGCACGGTAGATGTTGGGAGTAATTTTAAAACTGTCGGTCTTAGTAGGCAAGTCTCAGCTTAACATGAATCGCAAAAGATTTTGGAAAATTACACCAAAGTGGGTCCAACAATATTTGTTAACCCCAGCAGGTCCCTGAGGTCTTGTGACCAGGGGTTGCTGGTTGTCCCGCATACAAGGTTAAAAACAAAAGGTGACAGAGCGTTTGTATCAGTGGCTCCCAGACTCTGGAACTCGCTCCCTTTGAGTTTGAGATCTGTGGACTCAGTCATGTCTTTTAAAAAGCAGTTAAAAACCTTTCTGTTTAAACTCGCTTTTGGTTAATTTTGTTTTGTTTTGGATTTTAATGTCTGTTTTCTGCCTCTGTAAAGCACTTTGTGATTTTTATCTTGAAAGGTGCTATATAAATAAAATTTTACTTACTTTACTTACTTACTTAAATGTCTTCATATTTCTAACACGTGAGAGAGGTATACAAGCTACAGTGTTAAAACATTTACCATACATCATTTGTTTAAACAAAAAAAGAAAGAAGCAAAAGTATTCCCGAAAGTGTCAGATGTTTATCAGTTAGTATACATTAATCACATTTGTCATCCTTAAATTGTTGTACTTACCAAATAATCCTCAGATGGCGATGGATTCTATCCAGGTTACTAAGCACATGCAAGTCTCGTTTGAAAATGGCGGCTGATCAAACTTCCACACTGCACATGTGCAAACTCAGAAGTACGGAGAGCCTATTAGGACAATCCTCTTTCGATTAAAGTACTGTTCATTTTAAATGAACTTTTTACGTTGGATTTAATTTACTGCATTTTGTTGTATTGAAATATTGTGTTGTTAATTAAATTCAAAATAATATACTTGTGTTTAAAGGTAAAAATCAATTGGTGACATTAGTTTTAACATAAAACAGTTACATAATGCTACTAACATCAGTGTGTCATTTATGAATTGGGAAGTATCCCTCCATTCCACTGCAACTACCTTCTATAGGGCTTTGGAGCGTGATGTCACGGGGGTGGGTGTGGAAAGGATTTTGGCCCGATCCGCCATTTTGGGGGTCTAAACAAAGCGCAAGTGAAAAAGGAGTGAAGGCAACAGCCATGGTTCGTATTTGCTGTGGTCGGCTGCAATGTTCGATCGCACGACCGGCAAGAGAATAAGCTTGAAAAGGGTTTATCTTTTCATTCTTACCCAGCCTGGAAGCAACATGAGGCAGCTCGTGTATCGATGTTACCAAACGAAGACGTCTAGCCTGGATAGCAGCTGTGAGACGAGCTGATATCCAGCAATACAGTAAATAATGTTAGTAGTGGGTGATATCATGTAAACACTGTCATGATTTTGTGTAAACATTTTGTCATTTGTAAACTATAAATGACATGGATTCTACACTGTAACTGATGTGATGTTCTATAAAGTGGTTTTAATAAAAATAAAAAAAAGAGGCAAAAATTAGTTTGTTTCTTTATTCAACTTTTGAACAGTGGTACTCAGTCAGTACATATTCAGTAAATGCAAATTATTTACATGGCAGTGCACTACAGGCATAAATCGCGACCCCTAGATAAAACATTATGGGTCATTCCCACAACCCACAGCTTTACTGTGTTCCAGCAAAGTATCCAATAGCAGTGGCAACTCCTCCTCAGTAGCAGGTGGGATTTTTCTTTTTTGAGGACGGTTCCTTTTACCTTTCAATACGGATGGTCCGTTTATGTTTTGATCAAGAGCCTTTTTTGGGGCAGCTGAAGAGGGGAAGTCTATCTTATGGCCAACCTCTGGCTGTATCTTGGTCACATTACCCAGCAAAACCCAGTATGCAGGTTCATCTGTAACAGTCCTTGTGCCATGGATCCGCACTGTTGCTTCTACATTAAACAGAAGAGCAGCGACATGGCTGGAGGTCTCTGTGACTCCGGCCATACAGGTGCAGTGGGCGGCTTCAACCTTCCCTGTGATGCTCACAGTGACCCATGGCTGCAATGCTGGTTCATTCAGTCTTTGAGAGTGCAGTACCTGAAACACACACAGACAAAGTTCATTTAAAGACAAGAACTATGAGCCAAGGCCGACACAAATGTGTTTTATCTACTTTATCATAAATGTAACAAAGTGTTTAGAAAGTTAGCACATACATGTAATTTTTCATTTCTTTATGTGTCCATCTATAGAACGCTGCATGTTATATTCTAAATCTGCCTGTTCTCTGTCAGAAACCTGCCTGCAGAAAATGAACCTAAAGTATGTAATGCAAGGATGTAATCACTTTCAAGATGGAGAAAGCATAAAGTGACAATTATGAATCACTTAATATGATAAGGAGATTCTGCAGGTCATTAATCAATGTATAAAACTAAAATGAAATGTATTTATAGTGACACAAGATACAAATATTGAAGCAAGATGTATAATTAGAATTATTTATAATAAATATGAATAAATCATTGCAATTTCTTTAACCATAAAGAATAACTAAATCCTTCAGGACAATGTCACATCAATGCACTGAACTCACTATGTTATCCACCTAACAGAGCCTCCACATGTTCTCACTGTAATTTCCCCCTCATGAATGAATTTATGCTGCACTAACCTGAATGTTTGCAGGGAAATCAAACGCATTTCACACGCAGTACTCGAGCTGACTTACCTTTGTTTGAATGACGACTTGTACGCACTGACTCTACAGATAAGGTACGAAAATATATCAGGCTACGTCTATAGCGGTTGGTTTTCAGGGTTTCTACTCCATGGCTGTGTTTCATACGGGTCCACATTTCCAATGCACGCTATTTTCTGCAAGTACCGCCGCTTCGCCTCTGAACGAAATCGGTCTCTATACAGTCCATTCTCCTTTGAGCTGCTTTTAAGCATCTTGTAATCGTCGTTCCAACACAGTGGGCGTTTATCAATATGCGTACTTGTGCGTACTTGCGTTCTCGTGTACTCGTGATACGTCATCAGTCAGAGACCAAGTACTGTTCCAATTCGAAGTACGCATCAAGCCGAGAACGCGAAAAACTCCCGGATGTGTTCTCGATCCGCCCGTTTTATCGAGCATGCATCGGTGTAGACTTGGGACAGCTATATGTCCCAGAATGCATTTCGTCCAAAACTCAACAGCGGACTCCCGGCACATCGTTTTCACCCCCCCCCTCGCGGACTTCTCACTACTCAGGTTAAAGAAACCCCAGCAGCTGTCTATAGTATTGAGTGTCCACTAGAATAGAAATAAAAGCGTTCTAACGTCTCACCTGCTTGTTTTTATTAAGGTATGTACACGTATGTACATGTACACTATTTTTATTAATAGAGGTTTCACTAGTGCGGTTAAAAATGATATATAAGTCACTTAGATCACTTCTAAATGTTAATGTTTGGTTTATTTCAGTGTTTTATTTGTTCCTGAGTAAACCGGTTTGGCGGTGATTAAAGTTAAGCTTCATAACATGTTACTCACAGTTACATTAAGAGGGGACGGCAGTAAAAACTCCGGACCTGTGACATCATCACGCACGCTGGTGTTCCGACTCCACAAATCACGAGTCCGTGCTCACGTGCCGAGAATTGAAACGGCCCACGAGTCCGTGCTCGCGTTCTCGGCGGTGCGTACTCCCGTGCGTTCTCGGCGAGTACGTACTCACCGAGAACGCGAGTACGTACTCGCGTACTTGGGCATTGATAAACGGCCAGTGTGTTTGTTTTGATTCGTAGACCCCGAAAATGGTGCCGCGTTCCCACAATGCATTGCGGCGTGACGTCACCTCCAAAGCCCTTCTTCTAGCCTTCAACTGTTTCATCTTTAAGGGGTAGTTCTTGCTGAAATGCAATGGATAAATATAATGGTTGAGTGGAATGTAAAATGATATTTGAAGTGTGTCAGCACAGTGTTTAGGGTGGTTTTATACAGGAGACAAAAGGTTATATTAGACTTCATATTTCCTTCTGTTGTTTGTTTTTTTTCACTATAGTGATTATGGTTAAAAGGTTTCATGTGATGTCATTTTTGTCATGTGTCAGCATATGTGAGAGGCTGTGCAATTATATGCACTGCCACCTCATCACTTGTGGAAGATACACAATTTGTGTAGTTACATGTAGAGAAAATAAACATTTAAAAACATGTTGGTGTCTTTTGGAGCATTTTAGTGGAATTACAAGAAAAACAGTATGTTTTGTTATCTGGTACAACTCTTAAGAAATTTGCATTTCAGTTTTTGGAAGTTGAACATCTAATATTTTATTTGTCTGTTATTTTGTACCAAAGGTTTAACATACAACAGAGAAGCAAAGGCAATGCCCCAAGGCCCAGAAGACGGGAGGGACCCAGTCAAAGGAGCTATCAAAGAGCCACTCTTCTTTATTACCCTGAATGTTCACATTATCCTGGGGAAGGGTGGTTTGTTGGATTTTGGTTGCGTATGAGTTCTTTTAAATCTTTTACAGTAGTGTTTTCAGTTTTCATAACCATGAGTTTTACTACATGCTTTAATCATAAAATTTGGATTTTTAGTTTATATTCCCCAGGACAGCCCCACCCTTATTACTAATCATTTTCACCTGCTCATTCCCCTCAAGGACTTGGTTGAAGAGGTCATGTCATTTTAAACAGACATTTGTTGGACTTTTAGTGCGTTTAACAAACTGTGCAGGTTTGAACTGTTTTAGATATTATATTTATATTTTGTTCTTATATGTGTTTACTGTTTTCTGCCCACTGGCCATGGCTGGTTGTTGTTGTTTTTTGGGGGGGGGGTTGTAAATATTTTTTTTTTTGTAGCTTTCTTTGAAAGTGCTTCTGCTACTCCTACTCCTTGGTTACACACTGTTCTCCACCCAGTTAAAAGGGTTTTCCACTTCCCATTTAAACCGTCCTTCTACATTCACATCCACATTGTTACAGTAGTGTGGGCATGTTATAAGAGTTCCACTATATGTGAATGTGTGTCTTTCATATTTGCAGGTCAGTCAATGTGTGGGATATTTTGTATAGATACAGCAGACATTTGTGAAGGTTGTAACACAGAGGTTTGGCCTGCCTTGGATCTGAGCTACTCTGAGTAAACAAATGCAAATGTGCCAGGCCTCAAGGATAATAGGTGGTTGCCACAACAAAAGCTGGAGGAGAAACGAGCTGACGACCCCTCAGCAGGGGTGATTAACACCTCGGGACTTGCACCAGAAAATAAAAAAGCCAATAATTCTAGTAGGTGATGGGTTGAGGGAAGTTAAGCAAATTTGTGCAGGTTTAGTAAATCTAGTGTTAAGTCATGTATCTTATGCACAAGTTCAATAAGAAATCAGTGTTCTATTCTTTACCTCACTTCCACTTTCCTTTGCTGTCAAACTGATATCGTACTGTACTGATATCGTTACACTAGTCCATTTATTTTCAGTGTCTAGACCAGGGGTGGGCAATCTCAGTCCACAAGGGCCGGTGTCCCTGCAGCTTTTAGATCTCACCTTGGGTCAACACACCTGAATCACATGATTAGTTCGTTACCAGGCCTCTGGAGAACTTCAGGACATGTTGAGGAGCTAATTTAGCCATTTAAATCAGCTGTGTTGGATCAAAGACACATCTAAAACCTGCAGGGACACCGGCCCTCGTGGACTGAGATTGCCCACCCCTGGTCTAGACTCCAGGGGGTCCTGTCCTAAAGGGGGTCCTGTCAAAGCTGGTATCCTGTTTCATCATGATGAGTCATCAGAGATCACCAAATAGATTATTTTTCTCAAGAAATCATTTTCAGTTCTTCCAAATGATCTTTCCTTTGTGGTTCTATCTTGTGAAGCTAAGCTTAACATTTTTTAAGCAGTATGCATTTTCCTTATGAATTTAATTTTAACTCTATTTTACTACTATGTCCACTTCCTGAACATGCTCCTTGTGATTTGTGCCAAATTTTTGTTTGGAGAGTTTCATTTTATATTATGATTAGTGAGCCAAAAAAAACTGTCATCCAAGAATAAGAAGAGAACCTGATGAGCGTATCACCAGGGCTTTGGATTTGAGTAGTGCTGTCAATGATTTGCTAAATGCAGCAACCAAAATATGAAGTTCTGATGAGTCAGTAGTTTGTGCTTTTTGTCATGGTAAATGGACTGGTTCTGATGTGGTCCTTTACTACTCTATCTGCGCACTTAAAGTGCTACATACAAAATGCCTCATTCACCTAATCATACAAGCACCTTTTATTTCTACGCCTACGTGCTTTCTATCAATCATTTACACTTTGATAGATCATCAGACAAACAAACAGAGAGCAACTTGAGGTCAAGGATATTTGGCATACAGACTGGAGCAGCCACGGAATGAACAAGAAACCTTCTATTCAGTAGATGACCCACTTTACCTCCTGCGCTACAGCCACCCCCAGTCTTTATTTTCTTGTAAAATAAATGAAGCATTGTTATCACTTATATATGCACTCACACTATGTGTGTAATATATATCTAGAAGTCGGACCATTGTAATTGCTTAAAAAATCAATTCTCCTCTCATTCCCCAGGGGTCATATGTATGTAAACCTGAAGCTCTGTTCATCTAAACGAATTGAAAACTTAACACATTTTCCACATGTGGGACTAATACATATTTATCTTATCTTATCTTAACTTATATCTACCAGAGGAATGGGAGTTTGAGGGTTCTGCACAGTATCCTAGCTGTTCTTAGAGATGGAGTCTTCTGAACAGAGACCTCTGATGTTGTGCCTGGAATCTGCTGGAGGCTATCATCACTGGAACCGGTTTGGACTGTACTTTCCACATTTGCACCAGTTGCTCCTTCAGCCCTGGCTACTTCTGTTTTCTGCTTCTTCCTTATGTTGGTGTCCACTAGGATTGCCACATCTATCATAACAATGATTTTCTGTTCCTTGTCAGCCATCACTATGTCTGGTTGGTTGGCCAGACATAGTGATGGCCAGTAGCTGCTTGTGTGTCAGGAACTGAAAGTCCCACAGGATCTTTCAGTTCCTGAAAGGCTCTTGTTCTCAAAGACCTTTGGTTGTGTCTCTAATTGGGAGTTGTGCCTCTCAATGTATGCTATTCCTTCCTTACATCTTACATCATGCTACTATGTGCTTGTGCTTTGCACAAACTGCAACTTGGGTTCTGTTGGCTATGGTAGACTCCTGCCTCTGTGGATCTGGTGCTTGGGGCCTGTTAGGGTGTAAAGTATTCTTCGAGCAGGAAAATCACCAGGCGGAAAGGGAGGCAGCTTTCTGCTCACACTATAAATATAGTGGTGATGAAGTCAAACAGTGGAAGTCACATTCACCCAACTCTCACATCTTCTGTCATGGAAAAAAGGTCTGGGTATGAGGAGTTGAATTTATCACTGTGGTTGAGGTAACTGAAACAGTCAAAATAGTTCCTCCAGTTTGTAAGCTGGAACAATACTGCAGAATCAATGACAATCATGACAGTGGGTTGGAAACCACACACAGATCATATGCAAATGCTACTGCAGCAGAAAGTAGGAAATCTCCAGAGCAAGAACAACTTTCCCTACAACAATAACCTTTTTTGAAACAACTTTGTAACAACTGCTTAAACATGGACAAAAACTGAAAGGACCTAATGTCCGTGTTAATGAACACCTGATTAAGAAAAATGCAGACATTGCAAGACAGGCACGACTATTGAGAAGGCAGAAAAAAATTAAGTCCACATCTGATGTCCACAAAGTGATGTCCACAAACATCACTTTGTGGATCTTTTCATAAAACTGAATGGAACCCCTGAGCAGGCCAAAGTTCTAGTCATTCTGGAGAAGGAACTGGAGGAGTGTTAGTGAGTCCTGTGTCTGTAAGACCAGTGAACAAGTAAATGTTACAGTTAGCTATTATTACTGGTGATACTGCAGAGGGGATGTCTTGTGCATGATGTTGTAAGCCACCGCCTCTGTTGAAAGATAGTTTTTCACAGTGGACATAGATGGCTTCTTTCACTTCTCTGTGGCTGATTGTGACCTTCACCCGTTTTCACACCTTGGCTAATTTATCATTCAGAACACGTACATTCCAAGACAAAATATTATCCCATTACATAATGCCATAGACAAATATAATTTTACTAATTACAGACCAGTTTCCTGACTTTCACACTTTTTCAAGATAGTTGAATCTAGGCTTGACAACTTTATTGAAAAAAAATCATATTTTGAATGGAGAGGCTGTGTGGCTTTAGATCAACTAGATCAACATTTATGGAAATGATGGAGTTAGTTAAAAATATACCTGAATATATAGGTAAAAAAAACATGCAGTGGGGATATTATTTGACCTGAAAAGTGCTATTGATATAACTGAACCATAAAACATTGTTACATGAAAATGGAACGATAGGGTGTGAGAAGGGTAGAAAACAAGTGGTTAAATAGCTATCTAAAATGGACAGCCATTGGGAAAATTGATCAGTCAAAATCTGTGTGTTTATGTTATTACCATATCTGTTGTCACCATTACTGTGTATTACCAATGTTGTCCCACAAGGTTCGGTATTGGGTACCAAACTGTTTACTGTGTATAGCCGTAGAGTGACAACATACTGAGGTTTGTCCTCTTTGCAAATGATACAATCATGTTCCGGGGAAGACTTGAAGCAGCTTTTGGAGGTTGTCAGAAAATAAATTGATAAACATAAATGTTGGTTTGATAGAAATAAATCTATGCATTTATCTAAGCGAGCCAAATTTATGTTGTTTGGTAATCATGAAATTTAAACAAATGTGGAAAATTGATAAGGTATTCATTGAAAGAGTATTTGAAAAGAAATTTCTGGGTGTAGTTTTCTGACCACAAGCTCTCTTGGAAACTCCATATAATACACTTGCATAATAAGATGACAAAAATCATAGGGATTTGGCGGAAAACAGGCACATCCTGAGCAATAAAACATTGCACACTCTTTATGTGCAGTAAAGAGTGTATATTTTATTATAGCCATATTTAGATTATTGTGTAGAAGTCTGGGGTGATACTTAAAAGAATCCTCTAGAAAAAAATATGCAGAATGCAAAAAAGATCAATAAGGATCATACATAGTCTTTGGTATTGTGAACACAAAACTTTTTTTAAATCACAAGTTATGGAATTCATGGATTTGGTACAATTTAAAACTATGCAGGTGATGTTCAAAGCAAGAAATAGAAAAATGCCACTTAAAGTAGCCATGTGTTCACAGCACTCATAAAAGCATGTGCATATTAGTTTGTCTTCATCTAAGCCAGTAATATATTAGACAATTTAAGGAATAAATATAAGTAGAGTTGGCGAAAGTATGGTATTCTGTAAGATAAGATAAGATAATTCTTTATTGTCATTGCACAGTCATACATAGTACAGTAGTACAATGAAATTGGAAAAACTGTCCTACGTCGGTACTACATATAACACAACACGACACGATATGACACATCACAACGCAACACAAACAACACAACACAGTATATTAACTTAGAAATAAAAAAGAAGAATAAGTGTTATGTGTATTGCACACTGTTATTATTGCACATTAATTATTATTGCACCTTGTTATAAATATAAATATTACTATTGTTATTGTTTTAAACATTGTTACCTCCCCCTAAAAAAAGTCCAGGCAGGTAGCCAATCAGGTCAGCTATTTGCATTGATTAGGGCTATTGCCCTGTTGTAAAAGCTGTCCTTGAGTAGAAACACAAATACTATTACTAAAAAATACTTTAGTAAGAGTTGAAGTACTGATTCAATTTCTTTACTCAAGTAAAGGTAAAAAAAAAGTACAGGTTCTGAAATGTACTCATATTTTTGTGCAGAGCTAACTGAACCCTGCATAATGAAAAAATAACGTCAATAGATAGGAATACAAACTTTAACTCTACTTTTTAAAAATTTTAACTATACTTAGCTTTAAAAAAAAATCTCTGTTTTCTGTTACCTACATTGTAGAGGGTGGCTTTACCTCTAAACAAGAAAATGTGTAGTCAGGGGTTAAAGTGGATTCAGCAGGTGCGGAACCCTAAAATTGGTTGTAATGGCTCAGTGTGGGGAAAAGAATCACACCTCACAATAATTTCTATTGAGAGCTCCAGTAGATTTTCTTAATGTAGAGGCTGTGATCAGCTCACTCGCTGCTCTTGGATGTACACAACTGAATTCAAGCAGATGTCAGCTGATTTTTCATGGCTTGTCCTGGCTGATTTCTACGGAAGCGTAGAGCTGCCACCCAGGCAAAAGAAAAATAGAAGTATATCACGTTATAACGTGAAAAGTTTATTGTTCTAACAAGATACTTTTCATGTTTGTACAATATACTTTTCACGTTTGAACAACATAATATCACGTTATTACAATATACATAATTATCACGTTCGTACAATATAATATTTATATTGTACGAACGTGATATTTATATTGTACAAACGTGATAATTATGCATATTGTAATAACGTGATATTATATTGTTCAAACGTCAAAAGTTTATTGTACAAACATGATAGTATATTGTACAAACATGAAAAGTATCTTGTTAGAACAATAAACTTTTCACGTTATAACGTGATATACTTCTATTTTTCTTTTGCCTGGGTGGCAGCTCTACGCTTCCGTAGATTTCCATCCTCTAAACTGACAGTACACTGTTTATGTTGTCTTTTTCTACATGGTATAACGTTTGCATGAAGTAGTCAGTGTATCTGAGCATCATCACTTAAAAATCTTATGAATCTCTGTTACACATAATATAACCTAACTCTGACTACGAAACCACAGCCACTGTGCACCAGTCACATTAAAAAGTTCCTAATTTTTAATCTATCACAGTACAGCAAACTAACCTGTTTACTAACCTGCAGAGGATTTTCATGCAACCTTTTAATAGCAGTTAGTCTACCTTAGATTGATTTGCATGTTTCACAATATCAAAAAACTGGTCTAACTAGCTTTTGCGGCAATAGTTTTACGGCATGTTTTGCAAATGACCCCATTTTATTCAACATCCTTCTTGTGGAATCCAAAAGAAGAGCAAGTCTCATTCATTCGCTTGTGTGAAACTCCTGCTGTCTCCATATTTTTCCCTGTGTGGTAGTATAATAAACACGCATGCTCAGCACAGTGTGCCGGGTAAAAAGTTTCTGGTTGGGAGGGGGGAATTAATCATGCATTTGTAGCATAAGGGACAAAAAAAAACCCTCAGTGAATTACATGCAGACAGCTTAATATTGGCATGGCAATTTATACTCCATGGTTAGAATAAAGCCATTTTAACCCTCATAAATGGAAAAACCCACCATATATCGAGTATATTGGATATGCCACCCAACCTTCTTCCTTTTGCTCCTCGCTCCTTTTTTGTAGCACTAGCTAGATGATGAAGCACCGCAATCTACGGACACCTGTAGTGGTTCCGGTTCCAAGCAAAACTTTTGCACACATCTCTTTTTATGTGACATCCTGTGGTGATTAATAAATGAACAGGACTGTCATTCATGTGTTTCTGTTTTGGCTTAAATTGGTGTGATGTTTGGAGACTTGCAGTCACAAAATAATAACTCGATCAAAATGTGTTAAAGCAAAAGTAGCAAGTTTGTTTTGAAAATGTAAGAAGTAGAAAGTACAGATATTTCTTTAAAAAGGGAGTTTAGGGAGTAAGAGTAAAGGGTATTCAGAAAAAAAAAACTACTAACGTACAGATACCTGAAAAGTGTAGTTAAGTACAGTAACAAAGCATTTGTGCTTTGTTACTTCCCACCTCAGAATATAAGCAATACATATTTGATGGTTATAAAAATAAAAGAGATTAGATATAATGATGTCAAATTTATTCTGTCTGCTGTTTTATACTATGAGTAAATGGCCTGTATTTGTATAGCGGTTTCTAGTCCCTAAGGACCCCAAAGCGCTTTACACAACCTGTCATCCACCCATTCACACACTGGTGATGGCAAGCTACATTGTAGCCACAGCCACCCTGGGGTGCACTGACAGAGGCGAGGCTGCCGGACACTGGCGCCACCGGGCCCTCTGACCACCACCAGTAGGCAACGGGTGAAGTGTCTTGCCCAAGGACACAACGAACGAGACTGTCCAAGCCAAGGATCGAACCGGCAACCTTCCGATTACAAGGCGAACTCCCAACTCTTGAGCCACGATCGCCCCTATATAGCAGTGCTATTGTACAGAATGAGAATATCATTGTTGGTGATATGGGAGAGTATTTTTTGGTAGGTACACACATGTATGTATGTACATCTATGTATGTGTATATGTATATGGTTACTTTTTCTGGAGATCATGTCAAAACAAGATTGCTTTATGCCCGCTATAGCTAACTCATGATCTGTGGAGTTCACTTACTGTGTTTCTAAAGTTAACATCTTACCAATACTGTAACATGACCTCAAAAATATATACTATATTGGTTGCCCAAATTATAGCAAATAATAAAAAACTCGTTTGTCAGTTGATGGGCTCTCAGTATCACTGTTTTCTTAAGACTCAGTATGTAAATTCTTTGTGTTACTTAATATTCATAAGAACTCAACAAACCAAAATAAACTTTGTTTACTGTCACTGTGTTTGACAGTTTTACCTTAAAATTTGGAAGTGCAAGCAAATCCACACCTGCTTCATTTATGTGTAAATCCTCGTTTATGTTACAGAAAGTTGTATTCCTATTCAGCATAAAGGACAGAAAGGTGGACGATAATTTTTATACATTTTTGGAAACAACTTTCAGCAAGTGCAACAAGCTTGTTTGTCAGCTTTTGTGCAGTAAACCCATCTGGTACTTCAAGCTGATTATCACAATGACTAAGAAGTATTTGTAGCTACTCTTGGACACAAGCCTAAAATGCAGACACCACATGGAAAATCTCCTTTTTTTTTCATGTAAACCAGCAAAAAAAAAACATATTTTAAGATTTGGGAAGAGTAACTGAAGAACATTTTTTAATAGGATGAAAAGCAAGTATTTCATATTCTGAACTATTTCTAGGTCACTCATCACCTGCCATAAATCATCAAGTCAAGCAGATTAGTGCCACTGGCAACCGTAACTCCTTTGAACGAAAGGTCAGATTTCTTTGAATTGCTCTAGTGAAGCAGTGCTTGATGTTGCTCAGATGGATTTAAACTACCCTTTTTTGAGGAAATCAACATTCTGCCTTTGTTCAAATTGTGGCTGTTCCGCAAGTTAGACATTAGATCTAGTTGAAAGTGTTGGAAGTCAGTGTTTGAAATTGTGTACAAATATTCATGTTTGGTGGTATTTTGCGCATGTTTTGTAGAGATGAGTGATACCGCCTGGCAGTTCTATCTCAAAAAAAAATTGCATGAAGACATTTCTGATATTCGGGAAAAAAAAAACTGCATTTTTGTTGATGCTTGCAGCCCTGCTTTTCCACCATAGTACTGCATCAGTAATTTCCATTCACTGTACTCTTCCATTTGTGTGGATCACAAATAGTGACTGCTCAGAGACACTTGGTGGACATTTGGTTATTAGTTTACTTTTGGTTGCTTATCACCAGCTGCTTTTATCCCCTCTTTCGCAGCCTGGTTGTACTCGGTGGCGTGTTTTTACCTCAAGTGGTAAAACACATTTGTTGTTTCCATCATTCGTTCAGCCAATTTTCTTGGATATTTTGGAAAGTACTGTGTTTTGTTGAAGGTTGTTCAAGTAGCTCCCAATTTTACTACTAAAGAATCATTAGAGTCTTTCACCTGGCTCTTGCTCTCAGACATGCCTGGGCTTGTCTGCTTGTTGTGCACTCAAGCATGTTATTGTTATGGCAATGTTATCATGAAATGACATTTTTATATTATGTAACATATTATAGCTGTATTATTGAGGAAGATATTATGTGGCACAGCCCTATTGGGGGCTAGACAACTGCACTAAATTGAATACATCCTGACAATTCGACAGAGATGTGCTCCACCAAGCTTTAGCTTTGTTTGTATGGAGAATGATTTTATAGTGCAGCTTGCTAATGAGACAAACGTATAGAAGGTTGTATTCCTATTCAACATAAAGGACAGAAAGGTGCACCAATATTTTTTGTAAATTTTTGGAAATAGCTTTCAACTTGTTAGTTTTAAGGCACTAAACCCATCTGACACTTCAAGCTGATTTACACATTGTCTAAGAAGTATTTGTAGCTACTCTTGGACATAGGCCTAAATGGCAGACACCACATCTTTTTTCAGTGTAAACCAGGAGAAAAACAACATATTTGAAGATTTGGAGACGCAGTAACAGAAGAACATTTTTATTAGGATTTGGGGAACTGTTTCCAGGTGACTCAAAAGACATATATTTATATATATATATACAGTTAAGCCCATAATTATTCATACCCCTGGCAAATTTTGACTTAAAGTTACTTTTATTCAACTAGCAAGTTATTTTTTGACTGGAAATGACACAGGCGTCTCACAAAAGATAATAAGATAATGTACAAGACGCATCATTGTGGAAAAAAATATTTCTCAGCTTTTATTTACATTTGAGCAAAAAGTATCATGTCCAGAATTATTCATACCCTTTACAAACTGTCACAGTCTCTGGGAAAATCCAAAGTTCCATCCATTCCAAATAGTCAAAGCTGTTCTAAAGCATCCTAATTACCCTGATTAATTGGAAATAGCTGTTTTAATCAACTCAACAGGTGAAAAACAGCAGCTCTCTGCAGGTGGTTTGTGGACAGTCATGGCTAAGACAATGGAACTCAGTGAGGACCTACAGCTGTGCATTGTGGCTGCTCATAAGTGAGGAATGGGCTACAAGGCCATATCCAAATGTTTTCAAGTTCCAGTGGCTACAGTGCAAAGTATTATTAAAAAATACAAGATGTTCCGCACTGTGGAAAATCTCAGAGGATGTTGTCGGAAGCCAAAAGTGAAACCTGTGCTGGCCAGGAGAATAGTGAGAGAGGTGAAAAAGAATCCAAGTATCACCACCAAGGCCATTCTGGTGAATCTGGGCTCTGCTGGTGGCAATGTCTCAAGGCAGACAGTCCAACGGACACTGTTGGGTTCCACGGATGAAGACCAAGGAAAACGCCACTTCTCCAGGCACTTCTAAGGCATGCCAAAGCTCATTTGGCCTTTGCAAATGCTCATCTGGACAAAAAGAAGGTTTCTGGTCTTCAGTGTTATGGTCAGATGAAACAAAAATTGAATTATTTGGTCACAATGATGTTGCCTTCATTTGGCATAAAATGGAGAAGCCTTCAACCCAAAGAACACCATCCCCACTGTCAAACATGGTGGTGGGAACCTAATGCTTTGGGGTGTTTTTAGCCAATGGACCAGGGAACCTAATCACAGTAAACAGCACCATGAAAAAGAGCAATACATGAAGATTCTCAACAACAACATCAGGCAGTCTGCAGAAAAACTTGGCCTTGGGAACCAGTGGACATTTTAGCACGACAATGACCCAAAACATACAGCAAACGTGGTGAAGAAATGGTTAGCAGACAACAACATTAACGTTTTGCAGTGGCCTAGCCAGAGTCCTGACTTGAATCCAATTGAGAATCTGTGGAGGGAGCTAAAGTTCAGGGTGATGGCAAGAAGACCCTCCAACCTGAAAGATTTGGAGCTCATTGCTAAAAATGAATGGGCAGAAATGCCTGTGGAGACATGCAAAAAGCTGGTCTGCAATTATAGGAAGCGTTTGATTGCTGTAATAGCCAATAAAGGCTTCTCTATTGATTATTGAGAAGGGTATGAATAATTCTGGACATGATACTTTTTGCTAAAATATAAATAAAACCTGAGAAATATTTTTTTCCACAATGATGCCTCTTGTACATCGTCTTATCATCTTTGGGGAGACACCTGTGTCATTTCTCCTCAAAAAAGAACTTGCTGGTTGAACAAAAGTAACTTTAAGTCAAAATTTGGCAGGGGTATGAATAATTACGGGCTTAACTGTATATATATAAGTCACCATCAGGTCCGGGATCTACCAAGGAGATGCTCTGTCCCCACTGCTGTTTTGCATAGGCCTTAACCCCGTCAGCGAGATCATTGACAAGACTGGCTATGGATACCGACTACGGAATGGAGCAGTTGTCAGCCACCTCCTGTACATGGATGACATCAAGCTGTATGCCAAGAGTGAACGAGACATCGATTCACTAAACCACACCACCAGGATATACAGCAATGACATTGGAATGTCCTTTGGACTGGAGAAGTGTAGTCGGATGATAACAAAGAGAGGAAAGGGTAGTCAGAACTGAGGGGATCGAACTACCAGAAGGCAACATTGCAGACATAGAGGACAGCTACAAGTACCTGGGCATCCCACAAGCAAATGGGAACCATGAAGAGGCCGCTAGGAAAGCTGCAACCACCAAGTACCTGGAGAGGGTCAGGCAAGTCCTGAGGAGTCAGCTGAATGGTAAGAACAAGATCCGGGCTATCAACACCTAGGCCCTGATCAGATACCCTGCTGGGATAATAGGCTGGCCAAAGGAGGAGATAGAAGCCACTGACCATGCATGGAGGGTTTCACCCCAAGTCCAGCACCCTGAGGCTGTAAGCTAAGCGGAAGGAAGGAGGCCGGGGACTGGTGAGTGTCAGCACCACAGTCCAGGATGAGACAACGAACATCCACGAATACATCAGTAAGATGGCTCCAAATGATAGCGTGCTCAGTGAATACCTCAGGCAGCAAAAACCCAAGAAAGAGGAGGAATCATTGTGGAAGGACAGGCCCCTGCACGGTATGTACCACCGGCACATAGCGGAGGTGGCTGATATCCAGAAATCCTACCAGTGACTGGACAAAGCTGGACTGAAAGACAGCACAGAGCCACTAATCATGGCAGCACAGGAACAAGCTCTGAGCACAAGATCCATAGAGGCTGGGGTCTATCACACCAGGCAAGACCCCAGGTGCAGGCTGTGTAACGATGCCCCTGAGACAGTCCAGCACATAACAGCATGGTGCAAGATGCTAGCATGCAAGGCATACATGAAAAGCCATAACGTAAGTAGCCGGCATAGTGTACAGGAACATCTGTGCCGGGTATAACCTGGAAGGTCAAAATAGGAGATGCCCCCAAGGGTGGTGGAGAATGACCGAGCTAAGATCCTGTGGGACTTCCAAATACAGACGGACAAAATGGTGGTGGCTAACCAAATGGACATAGTCGTGGTAGACAAACAGAAGAAGACGGCCGTAGTGATAGATGTAGCGGTCCCGAATGACAGCAACATCAGGAAGAAAAAACACGAGAAGCTTGAGAAATACCAAGGGCTCAGAGAAGAGCTCAAGAAGATGTGGAGGGTGAAGGTAACGGTGGTCCCAGTGGTAATCGGAGCACTAGGTGCAGTGACTCCAAGCTAGGCGAGTGGCTCCAGCAGATCCCGGGAACAACATCCAAGATCTCTGTCCAGAGGAGCGCAGTCCTAGGAACAGCTAAGATACTGCGCAGGATCCTCACGCTCCCAGGCCTCTGGTAGAGGCTCCGAGTTTGAAGGATTGACCGCCCGCAGGGGCGAGTGGGAAATATATATTTTTTTATATATATGTGTGTATATTTTTTGCTCGTTTTTAAAAATAACCCACAATAGGACAGCAATAGAGCTTGCGTTCCTATTTCCTATTCATTTTTTCCTTATATTCTCAGTTTACAAATGTGCAATAAAACACGGTTAACAAAGATTAGAAAGCTGAGCTAAGAATAGTGAGATATATATATATATATATATATATATATATATATATATATATATATATATATGTACATACCAAGTTAACCAGTCAATTATCTTCACTTGGGGTCTCACACTTTTATGGTCTCAGATCCCACTGTATAAAGTAAAACCACATTATTTTACAAATGACAGAGCATTAGCTCTAACTAACTTCTGGACAGCAAAACAATAAAACATTTCCATTTGAATAGTTGCCAATGTTATGTTGGCAAAGGAACTGAGGATACATTTGGCTTTTTGCTCTAAATGCACTTGGAATGTCTGTTCTTTTGGTCCTTTGAGTTAAATTGTCATCTTTTTTTAACTTCCTAAATAAGATGACCAGTTTTTTAATGGATGTTCCCATTGGTCAAGAAAGAACACAATTAATTTACTGTCTGTAAGCATTCTTTGTGATTAAGCAGCACAGAGCCACATAAAAGGATTTGGACAATGAAACAGGCCTACTTTTGTTCACATTTTAGAAAAATGGTGCATTATTTAAATGGTGATCACTCTGGCTGTGGCTTCTAAAACGCAATTGCTCATTACAGAGAAGTTATTGAAAAAAGAACTCTCAAATCTGAAATACCTTGTTTAACATTTCAAACAAGAAAAGGAAAGAAAAAAAGTTTTCATCAGAAGTATCTTTCAGAACCCTTTGCTACTCTGTTTTTGCGGCTTTTCTGTTACCATTAGACAGTAATTAGCCAGGAGTGAGAATAAAGAAGCACGAGAGAAGGAAGGGGGTTGCAAACCACAAAATTATTTTCTTTGTGATGAGATAAAACATAGCTTTGTGTACAGCGCATCCAGCATGACATCTTGGGTTTAATCAGCTGTAGATGACAAGTGCCTGCGAGTGTCATTGTTCTGGAGGCAACAGCCTTCAATTAGGAACCTCTTTAAACATCTGCCAAAAGCCACAGGAAGATGTTATATTGTCTAGGCTCACTATATTTTGAGCACTGTATCTGACAACTTCCCTCCTTCCCACTATCTATCTCTTTTCTCTCTCTCTCAGGCCATTGTATCACCTATACATAACCCCCAAGCACGCTTACTCCTTACATCTATCGAATCTAATCTTATCTCAGGCTCTCAGTTTTCTTTTCCCATCAGATTATTATGGCTGGTTCATTCTACCTTCTAACTAAATTTCCAGTTGTGGTGGATCCACAAGTTACAGCCATGTAATATGAGCCTAAATAAAATTTTGGTTCATAGGTGTATCTTTGCCACATGTTTGCAAAATCCTAGTTCTCCCCCTCTCCCCACAGTCCCCATATGTCTGTATTGTACTGTGATATCCCACATGCAGCATAGACACATTTGACAGAAACAATTTTTTGTGCATTTACCCACTGCCATAAATGTCCGTTTAAGGAGAGATAGCGGAGTGCCATAAAACGCACACGTTGTTCAAAGCCAAGGCATCACTTATTTCTATATCATCTGTCAGCATTAGTTACACATCAGCTGAATTCACAAATTATGTCTTCCTCCTCTGCTTCCTGCTCAGGTAGAAGGCATCTTTTGTAGACTGGGGCTCGGCTGAGCATTTGATGTACTGCTACTGGTGCATGAAGTAAATACCCCAAGCAGCTATCAGGGAGCAATATATTATAAACAAATGGTCAAGATGGGGTGATTGTTATGAAGTTTTCATCTTGCTTTACAGTACCAGTCCCACAGATACAGACAGAGCAGGATTGCAGGATGTCAGCTGCAGGTCAACAGAGATTTGGCTTGAGGGAGCAATCTGGTTTCCAGAAAAGCTTATTGCCTGCACACTTTTACACTCACTGTGCTTTGAGATCACAGCATTGTAGCTGCTGCCTTCATACCCACTACAGAGAATGGAGAATGATATTGTCTGTTTTAACAAATAAACTCAGGGGATATTGCTTTCGCCCTGTGCTTTTTCCCTTGCTTTAGTAAGTAAATGTAGTTCTTTGTTTACAGCTCCATCCTATCTCTGCAGCTTTCCACAGTAAGACTTTTAATTGTGGTGAGTGTGAAAATGCAATAAAATTAATGCTATCGATAGTGAGTGTAGGTAGTTTTTCTTTTTTTTCTGCTGCAGGCTGCTTTGAAAGAAGGAGCAGTTTTTGGGAGGGGAGGGTGAGAAGAGAGCTATGGCTAACACTTTGAAAGTCAGAGGTTGCTGCTTGTCCGGGGAGTCAGCAAGCCTCTGAATGCCAGGCTGAGATGACAGTCAGGAAGCTAATCCTCAGAAATAATTTGGTCGGCAGTCTCTGAACTTCCACATTATCTCCCTCTGCATACGGCTGATGATTTAAATGCCTCAGCCCATTTTTGACAGGTGAATACACGCCTGAACCAACTTTTCTAATAGGTTAATGTTATGGATCGGCTCCATGTTTTGAATTTTCTTGTATACGGCTTGTGCAATGGACTTTTATTTTGAGATAACACATTTGGCAGACCAAGCATCTAAAGTCACAGAGCCAAAATATCCTTGCACACTGGTTTCAATGTAGCAAGGGTTGGTGGATGACAGTACTGGCTGGTTATTGACATAAGTGGCTAATGTGGACTCAAAATACAGACTTAAAGACAGAAAACAAACCTTCGTTTTGGTGAAGCAGAATTTCCAAATGGCAAAGTCCAAAAAACAAACAAACAGGGGAAACTAAAAGGCAGATGTGTAACAAACAGGGTCAAAAAATTTAGACAGACTGGGTCAAAAAAAAAGAAGCATTGGATATGTATTCCTTACGTACACAGCGAAAATAACAGAACTCAAAATGCAGTGTTACTATGAATAACAAACTCAGCCTAAAAAAAAATCAAAAGCCCTGGATTAATACAAGAAAACCCTAACAAACAAAAGATATTTAATAATAAACAGAACTTGAAAGAAAAGCACAAAACACTGGGTAGCAGAGCCAGGACCATGACAGTTCCTCATCACTACCCACATCACAACAGATATCTTCATTTCATATGAACCCTAAGTATGCTGTTGGTGCAAATCACCTGGCTGTCACCAGAGAGGAATTGTATATCTCATCAAACAAATAAACATGTCAGAAAAGCAAAGATGGAATAATCAACTCCCCAAAGTGAGAGCACTACATTTTGAAAATGAGAGAGTTCTCAACGGGCTGTTAAAAGTTCACTGAACTCAGTAATGATGAAAACTCTTAATGAAAAAGACTGTTTAAAAAATACATTTCTGTGGATGAGTATGAACGGAAAATGGATACCACATAGTGTTTTCATACTGAAAATGAATGTCCACCAGATCACATTCATATAAAAATGTTCACTTACGTGAGCAGATGGGAGCTTTAATAAGGCTTTCATCACAGATATACGACTGTGAAACTTGTAATAATTTATAGGCAGAAAAGCTTTCAAACACATTGTGGCAGCTTACTCATCAGTGCAGTGTCAGTCTGTTGCAGACTAGACCCAAAGGCAGCAGAAACTGTTATAGGAGAAATGGCTCAACAAGTCAATAAGCTGACAAAGAGTTCCAATTTCAGTCTATTTGCAACTTTTATACTATGTGATATATATATATATATATATATATGGAGAGAGAGAGAGCCTGTTCTCACTCCCGAGGCGTAACATATATATATAAAGTCATAGCTTTTTGGGGGATGAGTAGAAGACCTTGATTAAGTAAGGAAAAGGGAATACATGTAACTGTGAATCATACAACACTTATTGTAGTTTATTCCAAAAATAAAAATATGGAGTTGGAAATGACTGAGTGTCTTTTAACTAAACGATAATAATTTTGAAACCATTGCCCTTAATACATTCATGGTAATAACTACTGACAGTTAAGACAGTAGTCAATAGTATCCAGGAATTTAATTAACTGAACATATCCTTGCTACTTCATTTGTTGACTTGCTGTTCTTAAGTTTCTTAACCCTTTTACTAAATGCCATGATCCAAATTTCAGGGTAATTTTGAAAAAATAAAATAACTGTATTAAACACACTACCAACCTGCCCAAGAAGAGAAATCTCTGGGTATATCCTGGGGCTGCACTGGTGCCTTCTTGGTCAGTCCCATCCCTTAAACTAGCTGCTTTTTGTGTGGAGGAGTAGCAGCTCTCTGAGCCTTTCACAGATGACCAAGCTCCTCACCCTCTCACTAAGGGAGAACCCAGATATACTTTAGAGGAAGCTTGTATCAATAATCTAATTGGTTCAGTGATTACCCACAAGTGAGGGTCAAACAGTAGATCACCTTAAAAACTGACAGCTTCAGGGTCAGGTCTCTCTTCACAGCAGACCATTACTGTCCACATTATTGCAACACTGCAGCTGTCCATTAGTCTCCAGTTCAACTCTCCACTCAATCTTGAACAAGACCCCAAGAAACAGCAACCTTTCCACTTCAGCCAGCAACTCCTCCCTTAACTGGAGTGGCCACTCCACTGTTTTCCAGCTAAGAATCGTGGCTACTTCACACTTTAGGTCATGACACGATGAAGCCAACAGAAGCCATAACATTTGCACAAAAAAGAGATCCTGAAACCACCAAACCCTCTACCTTTCACACCTTGGATGCCCCTAGAAATTCTAACCATAAATATTATGTGCATAATATGTCACAAAAGGCAGCCATGCCTGCACTCTTTTGGCACTAGAAACAGGTAAAGCTAATCAGCAATAACAGATACTCGCCTCATGCTACACTTAGGTATACTGGCATGTGACAGGGGGAGCAAACATTTGCTGCCTTCCTGTCTGTATTTCTGAAGCAAAGGAAACACCTTTGTCGAGTAGATCTTCAAGTTGAGCTTTGAGCAGTCAATAGGTGAAGTTTTTCCTCACTCCTAGTCATGTGCATAATAATATAGCAACATCAGTTCTCCTTTCTCCTGATAACCAGCGCATGATTGCCAGCATTCTGGTAACTTCCACTCATACAGATAATGAATACAACACTGACATCTGATTCTTTCTTCTTTAAAATGACCGACAGAGTGCCCCTAGACCCCTGGATACTGTGTTTTACTCTGACCTAGGATCCATGGCAACTATAAAGTTAATAAATACTTCAGCTTTTGGGTGCTTTTGACTAGAGATCCATGGGACCCAGAAACATTAGCATTTTTAAAACCACTAATGAAAACAATGAAAACAATCTCAATTTATTTAGTTGAACAATATAATGTGATTTCTTTCGCATTCAACATAATGTCATTCATTTTTAATATGAAAATATTCCAAAGATGTCTGTCCATCACTATTAAAATGTGATGGGCAGCATTTCGATTTTTCATCTTCTAAATCTGGGTGCAATTCAGGCTTCAGACCTTCGTTTAAGGTCCTTTACCTACTCCATACGGTACATCTGCAACACTGTAGATAGCTGAGCACCTGACTGTGATGGAAGCCAGATAACATCATCTTTGGTACACTCAATATTTCTTAAACCAGTGGGGATGCAGGCATCAAATGACTTACATCCCAGCTTATTATCAGTGATGTGCAAGTGGCAGAATGAACAATTCAGATCCAAAAGCCTTTACTTTGGAGGCTATTTTTTCCCAATCTAGACTGTCTGAACACGTAAGGTGGCTCTGCCTTGGAAAATATGTTTGCCGGTATCTATATGAGTGCAGGTATTTTGGACAAACTGACTAAAAAATATTTTTGACTCCTGGATATGTTGGTACTTTGCAGTATGTCATTAGAGCTGACAAGAACTCCAAAAACATGGACGAAAGATCACAGACCTTTAACAGCTCCAGAGATCATGGGCTTTGTGTATCAAGTAAAGATTTTGTTGCTTGCATCAGACACCACCTCATACCATCTGCTTGGCAGCTCATCTGCTTTTCTTCTTCTCCTCCTACTCTTCACCTCACCCAGACTAGAAGCAAAGTAGGCCGAGGACTTAAGGAAGTCCCTCAAGTTATCTCAGCAGTACGGAAATATACAAACCTCCCACGTTTTAATAATGGCTGCTTCTTTATAACCTGCCGTGCATGTGAAAAGTTTAATTTTTTGGCAGAGTCTCTACCTACCACTGAGCTAAATTATGAATCACTTGCTAATATTTGGAAATATATTATTAAAAGGCTGCACAATAATTTCTTTTTGGCAGTGTGTGTCAAAGTGCTGGTATACTGAATTTGTAAATGATCTTTGTTTATACTCCTAGTGTTTGTATTAACATTCAATTTTTGCATTAATGAATATGAATGTGGTTGTCCAAGTGTTGCTTAACTCACACAGTCTTTTCATTAGCTGTGCTGCTGTCACAGAGAAATGAGAAAATCCTGCTCTGCTCATATCTGCACTCTGGAAAAGTAGCTTTTAATACAGATTGCACACTTCATCAGTGAATTTGTTTCCCTTTCTGTTTTAATGTGCAAGATTATGCTAATCAAAAGCATAACATGTATGAAATGTCAAAAATAGAATCAGGAAATTAAAAGAGAAAATAAAATAACAAGAACTGTAGTTTTAGTGCTCAGTTGCTTCAGATATTGTCTACATAGAGAAACTCTGACTACAGCTAGTCATCACTAAAGATTGGTATTGTCAAATTCCTTTGTAGTTATCAATTGGTTTCAGCGCTGATGCCAATATCTTACTTCTTGTCTGTTAAATCCTAAACTTGCCTCATGGTCTTTTTGTGCCCTACAAAATCAACAAGTCCCATAACATTATGATCAAATTTAATTTCTATACATAACTGTGCATTATATTTTGGCACCAGTTAATTTCTATCCATTATTCTACATGTTATCTAAAGACCTTCATAGTAAGGTTTTTATAGGTTGGCTGATGTCTGCCTCAATCAGTTGGGATGAGAAGAGAGCAGAGCATGAAACAGACACATAACTGATGCTGTAGACTAAATCATATTTGAGTACTGTCAAACTCGTTAAAGAGATTGTTCAGTTTCTTTGAAGAGGGTTTGTATGAGGTACTTCTCCATACTCAGTGCATTACCCTCAGTTGATCGCATGCCTTTTGCTTTTGTAAAACAGAAAATAAAATACTTTTTTTCTGTTGAAGGTATTTTCTATCAGCAAAATCTGAAATAAAACTCTCTCTCTCACTCTCTTTCTTTATCTCTTTGCCGCTCCATGCCTCTGTGGTGCTGAAAGAAACATGACAAGCAGCAGCTGCATGTCATCTTTTTTATTAATATTGGTCTTACTCTTATTGAAAACAATAATGATTACAAAGAAAGCAAAATGAAGTGCTTTACAAATGTTCTTTCTGCTGTTTCAGATCACTAAAAAGACACAATCGAGTGGTTTATAGGATGCACACTGGGAGCATTTTTCTTGTATGGTATGCAGACTGGAGGAGCAAGAAATCAAATAGAGATGAACTAAAATCTTTGATTCTGATGCTGAAGCACCTTGAGATTTTAGCATTCTTAAAAAAAATTCCTAGCCAGTGATCATATGTTTTGAAAAGGGAGATATGAACAGCTGCATCTATTGAAGAGAAGACTCATTGCAATCTAGGCTTAGTACAATAGAATACAACACACTCAATATTTTGTGTGTATTGTATTATGATTGCAAACATCTCGAAACATAAAACCCAAACAAAGAAAGAAAAATCACCACATTTAAATGCCTGTTCACTGTGCAGATATTTTTCTGCTAAGACTGGTGATGACATCTCACAATTGCCAGTTGTCATGGAAATGCAACACGCTTTCCGTGTGCACCTAGCAGTCAGAAATAGCATCTGTCAGAACCAGTGATAGACTGTTTTCCCAGTGAAAATGCAGATTAAACACAGTCTGAGCCCACTAAAAATGTTGACGTAACTGCCTGAAAAACCTTTCAGTCATAGCCCAGCCTTACATTCTTACAGATATGCAGCACACACACACATAAATAAATAAAGTTAAACATAAATATACTATTTAATAGTGGGAAGAATTTTTTAAATCCTAACATAATCCAGATAAAAGTCTGTCTATTATATTTTTATGTCCAAACCTCACAAACTGCTTAGATTAAAATTTGGAAAAATTTGCAATACCTGAGAAAGTAGAAATCCACTGTCATTCTTTTCTCAGTTGAAACTTATTTAAAATATATTTTTATATTGATTATTTGTTCTTAAATTTTTCATTCGTTTTATGCGTCTGTGGTGCTTGAAATATGTTGATATTTTTAGTCTGATTTCTATGCTTTTCCAGTCCAGTCTTTCAGTACAAACAAACAAAAGATTCCACAGCCTTGACTGCTTAGAAAATGCTGATAAGGAAAACAATGTTTTCCTGAAACAGGATGGGCTAGATACCGTAGCAGTGGAAAAAAAAATGAACACCCTATCTGCTCATTTTCTTCTGTTTTGTCATCCTGATTTCTTTTCAGTAGTGGAATCCATTTCGCTTAACCTCCCAGGGTTTGCTGGGGGCTTCATCAGCACTTCACCCAAGGATACATGCAGTCATTACTGGACATACCATAACTTGACAGCAGACTAGGAGGAGGCTCTCAAATATTCTCCACCGATGCACTACTGAACACCCAGATGACAACAACCACACAGACGACAACAACCACACAGTGCCTGAAACCAAGGAACATTTTCCCCCAGGAAGACAATTATTTTTAGCTACTTCCCCCAGAAGTGTAAGTAAAATGCTAATCTTCATCCAGCATCTCTTTGAAATGTAAAGGGGTGAGGTGGATTATTCGTGGCCACATAGCTGTAGTCTTAAATCCTGTTAATTCTGCAGAGAAGCCCTCACTGCAATATTGGATGCCCAATAGATAAATAAACACGTTGTGGTGGCATGCCGCCCTGGTGAGCATGTGACAGCTTACTGAGGATAAATATTCAGGTATGAGCAGTATCTGAACCCTTAGATCCTACTGCCCTACATCCCCCCCATCCCCCGCTTTCCATGTTTCTGCTAATGACAAGAAAGGACAATTGCAGGGTCCTAATTTGATGTCCACAGTTTGTTAATAATATACTTGGCCTCTGCTGCAGTGACACAGCATTCAGCATTGCCATTTGATATGGAAATGTATTATATGTTTATGCGCACATACATATTTTCATTTCAAAGGAGCAGCAGCAAATGTATGAAACCAGTCCAGCATTTTGGAAAAATGGGTCACTGCTGCTAAATGTTGATAGTGCTACTTTGCCCCCCAGTGGCACATGTGCTCAGTGCAGATGAGTGTTTCATAATCATAACCTTCAGGCTGTTGACTTTCAGAGTTGGGGGGATATAGATAGGCTCCATATATGCTCTAATAAAATATGCAGATTTAATTTCATACAAGCATTTTTTTTGACATACTACAAATCTGTCTTTCTGTCTCGACTACAGTCTTGTGGTTGGAATTGAAGGATAAACAGTTTTTTTCATCACACGTCTTTTTGCTCCAGTGAGTCATTTCCAAGCTGCTGTAACGGATGACTCACATGTTAAATTTACTTGGCGTACCATCTCAGGAGCTGCTGTTAAACCTACTCTATTTTTTTCAGTGTATCTGCTAAAAAATGTATGTTTTATCGCATCCTCACAGGTTACCAGGCTTTGGGTTAAGGCACATGTCCCAGGCAGGGGTGTATCTGCATATCAGATATATCCTGCAGTGGAGAACAGAAAAATGATCCATTCACCGTGCCTAAAATTCAACAGGCTCTTCCAGTGACAGCAGGAATTGATGAGTCATTTTTGTGTATAAAATGAATTGGCTTGATATTTGCCTTGTAGATATGAAATCCTGCAGGAAACGACTTCCCTGTATATCATCTCCTTGGCTAATTATAGCTTGAAGACTGCAGAAGCAGCACACAGTAAAGGATTTGGGATATTTAAACAAATGCTGGAGCCTGGCTGACAGAAACACATAGAAGCAGTTTATAATTCATAGTAGACTGTTTAGCCAATAAGAAGAAATATGCTCCTTGTTCCTGTTAGCACTCTTGCTGCAGCATTTTGAGTCAAATGAAAACTTTTCATTGAGATTTTAGAACAGCCTGATAATAAGGAGCTAACATTGTCCAGCCTTAGAGATAATGATGCAACTGCTGTTGTTATTTGATACTATATAAATAAAATTGAACTAAAATGTAATTAAATTCCAAGTAAGCACTCCTATATATTTGGTTACTGTGCTCATTGAAGAGCACATTCTGACCAGAAATGACTCCTATAATTCCTTACGACATTACTAGAGGCAAAGTTAAGTTCAGTAACCTCAGTTTTATCTGAATTTAGAAGCAGGAAATTAGAGGTCATCGAGATCTTTATGATTTTAAGACATTCCTCCAGTTTAACTAATTGTTATGTCACCTGGTATCATAGATAGATAAAGTTAGGTATCATGCATGAAAGTGTAAATAATACCCAGATGATACATCTCAATGAAAATGCATGCTGTGCCTTCTAATCTGGAAGGATAGTGTATAATGTATTAGTATAAGAACACATAGTTTAACATTTGATATAATTGGGTGTCATTACAGCTGATGTGAATTATTACTTTATGAATATGCCAATAGAAACAGGAAAAAAAATCCTGGATCTTTGTTTTTTGTTGTGATCAGGTTTTTTGGCATGACAGACATATTTGTCTCTCTAGTTTTTGCACTAATGTGTACATTCCCTCATGTCAATAGTTTCAACAATCTCGCTTCAGGAATTGGCTCACATTCGTGAGAACTTAAATTGATGCTATGATTATTGTACCTCATTTCTAAGGGTAATGATTGTTATTCTCTCACTAATAAATTCAAAATGCACAGGATACATTGACAGTACTGAAAAGGCCAATCACAATAGTTTTTGGCTGCTTTAACCTGATGTTAGTTGCATTTCTCAGGAAGTGGACGTCCGCTTACATCGTTGCAGGCCATCCCACGGGACTGTAAGTTCTAGAGGTTTTGTGGTTACGTCGTAGATTAAAATATAGATTTCTAGTTTTTCCACATCTTTGTGCATTCCCTATTCCCTATAGTTTCAAAAATATCCATCCAGGAATTTGCTGATATTTATGAGTTGTTTTATTGTTGGTATGATTATTATTCTTTATACTGAGGCAATGAAATCACATCTGCAGTGCTCTTTCTCTGAATGAAGCTGCTCACTGACCTTCACTTCTCTTCTTAACCTAGCTTCAAGAAGTCTTTCATCAGCTGTTCATCAGTTTTATCCCTCTTTATTTACAGTAATCAGAACATCACCCTTGTTCCAGTCAAATATCGACTACAGCATATGCAGCATACATGTTATTAACAAGATTTTGTTGTACTTCATCACAACTAGCATTGAACAACTTTGAACAACTGTTTCACATTTATGTGTCAATAGCCATAACTATTGTTTAAAACAAGTAGCCATAAACCTGTTTCTCACCTGTATAATACAATCAACTAATATTCCATCAGTGAATCAGTTAAAATGATTTGTTGGCAGCATTTGCACCTGATTTGCTGAAGCAAGGCAAGCTAGCTTGCACATAATAGTTAGTCATGTTAGAGATCTCTTCTTCAGGCTTGGAAGAATTGCTTTATTCCTTGCAGGCCATCCTGGGGGTTTCTGTGGCCTCAAGTAATTTAGAGACTGTCATGCATATAAAATGGAAAGTATTTTCATTAAGTGAATTTCAATTGTCATTCTTAATTTTTTTGAGAGCTTGCAAAACGTAATCCTGTGTCTTACAAAGAATGGTAACACCTATTTTAAAAGAATTTCATTTGAATGAATTAACAAAATGTGTTTCAATTGATTAAGTCCTTTCATTTGCATTTTCCATCTCACATACTAAACTAAGCTGGAAGTCCTGCATATGACATATCCATCTGTTTTCAAATATGACATCTAATCTACACCATAGAAATATTCAGAGGCAATCATAAATAGAAATAAATGTAAAACTTCTGCCTCAACATGACTGAGCACCTCATTAAGGAGGAAGAGGAAAAGAATCTGGGTCATAATATCTCACAGCTGGCAAGCAAACTCCAATTCAAGTGTTGACAGTCTGGAAGGTTTGCATGGAGAAAAGCTATTACTATGAAATTACTAAAACAAGCACAGTCTACTGGAATGAAGTAGGACTTTATTCAACAAAATAAATATTTCTTGGCATTTATCATTTCATCTGGGGGTTCAAATTTGAGCAGCGATGATAATCTTGTTTTGCTGAATTGTAGCAACAGTACAAACAAGCAGGGGGATTAGTAATCCCTGTTGGAGATTTCTTCCCCCAGGGTAGACAACTAGTCATTGGCACCTGAGGAAAGGGCTTGATTTCTGAACAGTAAACACTGATGCTTTGCTGCTGAAAGAGCCACAGCACGTCTGGACAATATTTCATATTGATAATGGTGTTTCGTGGGTTGAGTAAATGGAGTTGGATATTGCAGGTGATGGCGTGAGGTGACCTTATCAAACTGTGATAAGCTGGAAATGGGAAACTGAAATCAAAATGCCATTGTGGTGAGGGAGGCAGGATCCATCTGCTTCTCTTCATATTGGCCCCAGTAAGAAGGAAGAAAAAGGAAAAAGAAGTGCCTTGTTCAAAGGTAGATAGTATGACATGGTCTTTGCCTTGACAGTGAAGTCAGCATGATTCATTCTGTAGCTTGCGCTCACTGAGTTGTATTCCTTCTTTATAGGCTGGCCCAACATTTTAAGCAATTCTCAGTGAAGTCGATCTTCAGCTGTGATCGCTCAGCCTCAGCTAATCAAGTGGCATGTCATGGCTTCTGAGGAGTGGAGTTGTGTTAGTCAGGGCGGGGTTATTGGCATTCAGGGAGTTACAAACAGCAATTTGGATGTAATTAGGGCTTAATGGCACCTGATCACTCAAATACCCAAACATGTGTTTGTGCGCGCATGCACACACACTCACTGACAGAAGAAGAAGCAAATCATTAATAAAAATACATTCTCTCTACGTCTCTGGGCAACAACTAAGGTCAGCACAAGTTGAGAGTCTTTGCAGAAGTGAGTGAATTTTAAATTAGCAAGATGAATATCAAGAGAGACAGAATGAATCAGAATAAAAACCAGTCTGTCTCTCTTAAGACACACACACACAAACAAGACACAATTACCAGATCTTACAGTACCCTTAGAGCCAAATCTTGTCTGCAGTAATGAAGACACAAAAAGATTTCTTACCTGGAAAGAAAGAGTGCAATAAGTTTGGGAACTGGCAAAACAGAGTTCTTGTAAACAGGGCTGCACTTCATTTTTGCACAGAGTAGTTTTTAAAACTTTAAGGACATTACTGTTATAATGCAGCAGCAGCTGCTTCAAGTGTGTTGATGTTAATCCCTCCCAGAGACAGCATCATGCTGACTGATGATGCATCACACTGCATCACAGAACAGCCTTGGAAATGTCTCACTCACCTTTAATTACCCATCTCACTTTCATTATTTAAATACTCAGCCATTTCCATTTATTCCATTATCACCTCAAGGAGAAGGCACACTAAATCCCCAAGCCTGTGTTTGTGTACAGCCTGTGAGTTTTTAAGCATGGCCTCTCTCTGGCCAGTTGCAACATGCTGTCCCAGCAGATGTCAGTGTTACTCAAGTTATTTTTAAAGCCCTGTATACAGCTAAACAAAAAGAAACCAATGTTTATTTGAGTAGCTTGGCAAAATGCTTTCCATGGTACAAATACTTTCAAATTGCAGACATATTTGCTAAAGAACCAGTATTCTAAGTGTATGAGCAACAACTTTATGGGCAAACATAGTAAAGAAGGAGATCACGATAAGGAGGCACAAACAGCAAGAGAGGCAGTTCCATGCAGCAAGTTTATGATTTCTATCTTTTTTATAAATAGGGAAGCCAATTAGACAAGGTTTAATTAAATAAACGTCATTTCAGAGGGAGTTTGTGTGCTTGTTAGAACAGCATAGTTATTAAATGCTGCTGTATTGAAAATCCACATTATGAAGGATTGTATTTGATGCAATTTTCAGAACTCTTTAAGTCATAATATCTCTCTGTGAATGTAGTCTATTAACATCTTTTTTATATCAGCTCCAGTGTAAATTTTTATGTAGCATGAAATAAAATTTTTACAAAATAAAAATTTGAGCTCAACAGCAGATAATAATACCCACTTGCCATTTTGATTAAAAGTTCGTGCTACTTCAATTCTTCTCTTTTTTATATATTGTTCAAAAAATGCAACAAAATACATCTACAAGCAAATACAATAATCAATTACACAGCAGTGGGGAATAGATTTCATTACAGTAGATGTCTTTCTGAAGGTGTTCTAACTAAGTTTAAGGATAAAATTCATCCATTGTTATCTTCTTCAATGTCTTTTACCAACACAGAGCAAAGCAGCTACCTGAAAACTACTCCCACAGAAGTTGGATTATCTGTTAATAATTTTACTTCTTCACTAACTACAACTCTGGATACTGTAGCTCTCTGAAAAATAGAGCCTCAAATCAAAAGTACTTGACACCCTGGTAGAACTCTCAAACGTGCACCTTAAAACAGATAATTCAGAAGCTAGAGAGGAAATGGCATCACACTAATTAAGAACATCATCATTTAACATGGAAAAATAGTTTTCTGCTTTATAAGAAACCTCTCCGTAAAGCTAGAACATCTTATTATTCATCACTGATTGAAGAGAAATGAGAACAACTCTAGGTTTCTCTTCAGCACTGTAGTCAGGCTGACAAAAAGTCAGAGCTCTGTTGAGCCAATCATTCCTTAAACGCTAAATAGTAATGACTTCATGAATACCTTCACAAATAAAATATTAACTATTCACTCGCTGGACCCACATCCTCATTTGAGGTTTGACAGCGTTTTAGTAGATAAAGGTGAATGGCTTGGACATAAATTGAGCTGACGTTTGGGCAAGGCCTCAAAGGGGACTGGCAGATTCCCATGTACTAAATAGAAGTGCAGAAGTTAAAAAATTAAAAAGCAGAGGGAGGGTGGGGCACATAAACGAGAAGGACAGCTTGTAGAACTGGGGTAACATATATAGATGAGAACCGGAAGGAGTGTATTTGGAGGCACTCCCAAAATACTGGATACTTTATCTCCAAGTAGAGAAAAAAATACTTGTTACCATCTCACAGACACAGCATTATCTACAGCTACTTTCAGTACCATTGATATTTATTTAGATTTTTTTTCTCCAGTTGATCTTATTATTGTACAATCTACTATACAATATAAAGCACCTTGAGGCGACTGTTGTTGTGATTTGGCGCTATATAAATAAAGTTCCGCGACCAGGACGAAAAGCTCCAGCTCGCACTGGAACGGTTCGCAGCCGAGTGTGAAGCAGCGTAGAGTAGAGTAGAGCCGCTGCTCCTCCACATCGAAAGGAGCCAGTTGAGGTGGTTCAGGCATCTGACAAGGATGCCCCCTGGGCGCCTCCTGGGTGAGGTGTTCCGGGCATGTCCCACCGGGAGGAGGCCCCGGGGCAGACCCAGGACGCGCTGGAGAGATTAAATCTCTCGGTTGGCCTGGGAACGCCTTGGTGTTCCCCCGGATGAGCTGGAGGAGGTGGCTGGGGAGAGGGAGGTCTGGGCTTCTCTGCTTAGGCTGCTGCCCCCGCGACCCGATCTCGGATAAAGCGGATGAGGATGGATGGATGGATAAATAAAGTTGAATTGAATTGAATTGAATCTTCAGTAATGATTTCTTTAAAAGAATCAACATTTCTTTTACACCCTATTTCTACAAAACTCAATTAATCAGCTGTATGTACCACAGGCCATCAAGCTGGGGGTAATTAAACAGTTACTTAAAAAATCATCACTTGACCCAGCTGTCGTAAGTAATTGTAGGGCTATCTCAAACCTTCCTTTTATCTCAAAAATTCTTGAAAGACTAGTTGTAAATCAGCTTACTGATCATCTGCAGAGGAATGGTTTATTTCAAGAGTTTCAGTCAGGTTTCAGAGCTCAACACAGTACAGAAACAGCTTTAGTGAATGTTATAAATTATGGTGGACTCATGTCTGTGCTCATGTCAGCAATTAGAGCATGCTATAGATATTAAAGGTGCTGCACTGCAGTAGTTTGGATCATATCTATCTAATAGACTTCAATGTGTTCATGTAAATGGAGAGCCCTCTTCACACACTAAGGTTAATTATGGAGTTCCACAGGGTTCAGTGCTAGGACCAATGCTATTTACATGCTTCTCTTAGGAAGTATCATCAGAAGGCATAGCATTTTTTACTGCTATGCAGATGACACACAACTTTATCTATCCATGAAGCCAAATAGCACACAACAATTACTTAAACTGCAGGAATGTCATAAAGACAGAAGGTCCTGGATGACCTCTAATTTTCTGCTTCTAAATTCAGATAAAACTGAGGTTATTGTACTCGCCCCTGAAAATCTTAGAAATCTGGTATCTAACCAGATTTTTACTCTGGATGACATTACCTTGGCCTCCAGTAACACTGTGAGGAACACTCGGGTCATTTTTGACCAGGATATGTCCGTCAATGCACATATTAAGCAAATATTTAGGACTGCTTTCTTCCATTTGTCTGTGTCAGAGTGATGCTAGAAAAATTAGCTCATGCATTTATTACTTCAAGGCTGGACTATTGTAATTGATTATTATCAGGATGTCCTAAAAAAAAAAAAACCTCCTTGAAAAGTCTTCAGTTAGTCCAAAATGCTGCTTCCAGAGCACTGACAGGGACTAGAAAGAGAGAGCATCTTTCGCCTTTATTGACTTCTCTTTATTGGCTCCCTGTTAAATCCGGAATTGCTCATAGGGGGTCATATGATTGTTGGGGTTTTCACTGTTTCCTTCCTTATTGTAGGGTCTTTACCTTACAATTTCAAGCACCTTGAGGCAACTGTTGTTGGGGCACTATAAAAATAAAATTGAATTGAGTTGAATTGAATTAAAATGAACTGACAAGTGAAGTAGATAGTCTCGTAACATCTGCTATAAAGAAACTGCTGAGGTGTTCTGACTTGCACTTTGGTGCAATCAGTCTTTCACTGAAGGTGCTGTTGCTGATAATTTGCAGGGCATGATGTGGGTGTGTAGGGTGGATCATAACTGATTCCAGCTTTAAGAGCATTATTCTCTCTGCCATCTGCTGGCCCTCTTTACAAGTTTGTCTACTCTGTCCCTGGTTGCTGTGCAAATGCCTTCTGCCCAGAAGACCACAGCAAAAAATAGAGCACTAGCCACCACCCTATGGTAGACACTGCACAACTAGGGTTGGCAGATGTTGAATGACTAGGTGTGTTATTTTCTTAGAAAATAAAAACTTCTCAGAGCCATAGAAGACATTCTAAAACTGTAAAAATACTTTGATATGTAAATGTAATGTAATGTAATGTAAGCTCGTACATTTATAAATCACTTTCACAGTCTTACATTCAAGTTTTTTTAAGTGAAATGTTATATATAAACAGTATTTCTGTGTTGAGTTTTACATATAGTCCAGTTTTACATATTGCAAACTAGTATAGTTTATAAATACTGTGGCATCAACTCTTACTAAAATAAGAGTTGATGCCGCAGTAAAATAAAATAAAAAATATTGTCAAAAAGACTGAAACAACATGTATATGTCTGGCAACAAATTAAGAGAAAATGCTACGGGAAATAGTTTCAGCTGTCTTGCAGCTGTCTTTGAAGGATGATCTGTATTTGGATGATCTGTAACTGTTTTCATGCAGTGCTTCTCCCAGTGTTTTTTTCCCCAGTTTCATCCAAGTAATACATTGCAGGTCCTAAGAAAACACTTGAGACTAACCACCAATGAGCAGATGATTCTACGCATTGATCGTCATGGCAGACAGTAGGCAGTCTGACCTTCAGGGAAGGCAAAGTTATGAAATTAGTCTGGCAGATGCTTGAGGCACAATCTACCTTTTGAGAGGGAATTATATTAAAACAGGTGTAAGCATTGCCTCAGTGGGTAAACTGCCAATTTATAGCTATATAATTAATTTTAGAGTTGAAAAGAAGGTAATTACCATCCAAGCATGAAAGTGATACTGTATGTAGAAGCTGTTCATTACAAGAAAGGGAGGATTGTGGCTGGGGTTCAACATCACTATGTGCTTCCCTACACTGTCTCAACATTTAGGACTAAATACAGTTTTAAAAGAGATCTGGACTGCATGCAGTATAAATTTAGGTTTAATAATGAAAAAAAATCTTTTTAATATACTTTATTTTATATTTTATTTAGTAGATGTCTGTCAAGCATATAAAGCACGAGCCTGGCTGATGTCAAAGTCTAATGGCACTAATAAGTATGGCACACTCAGGTAAAACTAAGAGTAAAATCTATGAAAAGAAGAGGAGAGACAAAAGAATTCGAACTAAATGGGAAAATAATAACAAAAGAAAAATATTGTTGAACTGGCCAACTATATTCTGCTTCTATGCTGATCCCAGTGGCTCCTCTTCTTCTTTTTTATGTGTGCCTATGCCAAGAGGCACACATATTACTATTCCTCGGATTTATTATTCTTATTATTATTATTATTATTGTGTGGATGCCCTCAAAGGGCTTCCACACTATTGAGTTCCTGTTTCTCTTTATTGTGTGGATGCCCTAAAAGGGCTTCCACACTATTGAGATCCTGTTTCTCTTTCTTCTTTATTATTATTCTTCAAGTTGCTTCCAGACGCTTTTTTGCCGTTTAACTACTGCCTCAGTTTTCAGCCGATTTTCTCCGTTCAAACTCTATACTGTTCTGCTCTTTCTGCTAATGTTTGCTATGACTTTTGGTGTTTATTACTGTTATACTTTTTAAAATATTACACTTTTTTCCTTTAATTTGTCCCATTGAAATGAATGGAAATCTTCAGAAATTCTGCTAAAACTTGCTTGTTTTTGAAACTTAACTACTTTGTCATACTTTCACCTAGAAACTCCATTCAAACTTTAAAATGTTCTCAGACTATTGGGCTATTGCTGTGTGATTCAGCTTTTTCAGATCTTCTACCGTTTTAATTTTATACCTCTTTAAGTTTTCAGTTGCAAAATTGGGATTTTCAGAAAATACATGCGTTGCTATGGTTGCTATGCAATTAACTCAGAGTGTGCACTCGTCCTTTCTGAATTTTCTCTTCATGTCTGAACGACTTCTTGCTACTCGCTCAATTTCCACTCGACCCCCACAAATTATACATCAAAACGTAGGTATTTTTGCTGGCTTTCAGAAAATGTCACCATCATTGTTGTGGGACTTATAGATTTTTGCAAATCTCCTCAGAGTAACATAAAGTCTCAAAACTCTCCATAGAAACTCAATGGAGAGTTTCTTCAAAATCAGCGCTGGAATTCTCTAATGAGAGGCATTTTCAAATCGTCATATCTCCTTAACGAAACAAAGTTGAGACATGAGGCTTGTGCCCATATATCTTCAGACATCCCTGATGCTCACAATTCAAGAATTTTTTTCCCACCTATTACCGTTTTGAGATGAGTTACACTTGTTTGAGGGTAGGAAATTCGTGCCTTGCTCAGATCTCTTCAGATTTCAAACTCTGGAAATGAGGCACTTTTTCTCTCGTCATATCTTTTGATGGATTTCAACAGAGACCTGAAAATTTCCATGACTGTTCACCAAAGCCTGCTGTTTCTTACGGTGAAAGAATGATTTTGATGCTCCATATAGATTTAGAGTTACAAAACGTTGTTTGAGGGCAAGTCAAGGCAGTTTTGCTTTGCCTCTACTCAGTTACAGTGTGTTACAAGTCATATATCTTCAATAATTTATATTTTATCTCTGAATTATGAAGACCTGCAGATTCCCCCATCTCTTCTGAACAAAACGGTGTCAGAATGACCGTTCTAGCTCCTACGGTTAGGAAATTATGGCCATTTGTTCGAGGGGAAACCTTAATGTGAGAAATACACTGAAGAAAACCCATAGCTCTCTCTGTGTCTGTGTGTGTAAGTGCTGATTACAGCAGGTGCAGCCAATTTAGCTGACCTAGATATACCAAGCACAGACTCTTAACAGCCACTGTACACTTTGCTCTCTGTGTATGTGTGTGTGAGTATCAATATTTCTCCCATGTTAAAGTATTACTCCTCCATAATAGTATTTGTGCTAAATCAAAGTACTTCTACTACATGTTAGTACTTCTGCTCAATCATAGTATTTCTGCTAAATCGAAGTATTTTTGACAAATCATGGTATTTGTGCCAAATCATGGTTTTGGGGCAGAACCATAATATTTATTTAATGTTATGAGATTACTACTAAGTGGAGGAATGTCTGTTATGTTATAGTATATTTGCTGAATATAGTATATCTGCCAAATCATAGTATTTATCCCAAATCATAGTGTTTATGCAAAATTACAGTATTTCTGCTAAAAAGCAGAAATAGTACCTTTTAGCAGAAATTTCTGTCAAAAGATATTATTTATGTTAAAACATAGTATTTCTGCTAAGTCATAGTATTTCTGCCAAATCATAGTATTTGTACTTATTCATAGTACTTGTGCCAAATCATAGTATTTGTACCCAATTATAGTATTTCTGCCATATCATCGTATTTGTGCCAAATCATGGTATTTTTTTGCCAAATCATGGTTTTGGGGCAAATCATGTTATTTGTGTCCAGTTAAAATTTCTGTTATATTATAGTGTTACTACTAAGTCGTAGAATTTCTGTTATGTTATAGTATATCTGCTGATTATAGTATATGTGCCAAATCATAGTATTTATAGCAAATCATAGTATTACTGCCCAAACATAGTATTTCTGCCAAATTGTAGTATTTGTGCAAAAACATAGAATTTCTGCAAAATCATAGTATATCTGTTATGTTATAGTATTACTACTAAGGCATAGTATTCCTATCAAATCATAGTATTCCAAATCATAGTATTACTGCAATTCCATAGTATTTGAGCGAAATCGTAGTATTTGTGCAAAAACATACTATGTCTGCAAAATCACATTATATCTGCTATGTTATAGTATTACTACTAAGGCATAGTATTTCTACCAAATCATAGTATTCCTTCAAAATCATAGTATCACTGCAATTTCATAGTATTTGAGCGAAACTGTAGTATTTGTACTAAATCATGGTACTTGTGCCAAATCATAGTATTTTTTGCAAATCATATTATTTGAACCAAAACATTGTATTTGTACTGAAGTCATAGTATTTCTTCTAAATCATGGTATTTCACCCAAATCTCAGTAGTTGTGCTAAAACCCAGTATTATTGCCAAATCGTAGTATTTGTACTGAAACATAGTATTTGTGCCAATAAGAGTATTTGTACTAAATCATAGTACTTGTGCCAAATCATAGTATTTCTGCCATATTGTGCTAGTTGTGCAACAACATAGACTGTCTGCAAAATCATAGTATATCTGTTATGTTATAGTATTACTACTAAGTCACAGTATTTCTGCCAATTCGTAGTATTTGTACTAAATCATACTACTCGTGCCAAATCATAGTATTGAAATCAAAATATAGTATTTGTACCAAAGCATTGTATTTGTAATGAAGTACAGTATTTCTGCCAAATCATAGAATCACTGCAATTTCATAGTATTTTGAGGAATCCCTTTTGTTATAGTATTACTTCTAAGTCATAGTATTTCTGCTTTGTCATAGTATTTGTACTGAAACATAGTATTTCTGCCAAATCATAGTATTACTGCTATTTCATATTATTTGAGTGAAATTACAGTGTTTCTGCAAAGACATAGTATTTCTGCAAAATCATAGTATTACTGCTATTTCACAATATTTGAGTGAAATTACAGTGTTTCTGCAAAAACATTGGTTGGTATTGGTTTTAGTTACCTTTAGCGTATGCGCTAGTTAGCAATAGCTATGGCAGCCCAGTTATTTTATTGTTTTGGGCTTGTTCCTGCTTTGTTTTTTTCCCCTGCAAATTTATGTGAATTTGTACACTGTAATATCGCTGTATTACGTAATGGCTAAGTAGGAGGCTGACTGTTACTAAGTGCATCAGTGTACATAGGTCATCTCTTGTGTTGGAGTGCCCTCTTGTGGCGCCTTTTGGGTAGTGCCTTTGTAAACGTGAACACTGCAAAGAAGTGGTATCAGACTGGTTTGTAGTGGAGGAATTTGTTGCCAGTTTCTTTCATCTTTAATCCGTATTCATGTTGTAATGTAGTAGTACCACAATATGGCAGAAACACTATGTTTTGGCACAAATACTTTGATTTGGTATACTTTAGCTTCTTCACCCCTGTAGGCAAAATTTTCATTTTTTTCACCCCTTTTCAGCACAGATTCCAGCTTTTTTGGCTGTTTTCAGAAAAACAAAACTCTTTTGAGCAGAAACTCTGCTGATTCATCTCTTTTCAGCGCAACTTATTGCTTCTTTAGCTCTTTTCTGCAGAAATTCTGCTGATTCACCTCTTTTCTGCAAAATGTTCAGCCTTTTCACCTCTTATCAGCACAAATCTCAGCTGTTTTCAGAAAAAAAAACTCTTTTGAGCAGAAATTCTGCTGATTCACCTCTTTTCTGCAAAATTTTCAGCCTTTTCACTTCTTCTCAGCACAGTTCTCAGCAGCTTCTGCTCATTTAGCAAAATTGTCAGTTGCTCCATCTCTTGCTTTTGTGAGAATGAGTTTGGTTCAGTGAGATGAGCAGCTACCTTGAGACCAGAAGGGCCAGGTTCAAATCCCGGTCATGGCAAAAGCTGTTTTCAGTTTCTCTTTGTTCTGCCTCTTTTCTGCAGAAGTTCTGCTCATTCACCTCATCTCTTGTGTTGGAGTGCCCTCTTGTGGCGCCTTTTGGGTAGTGCCTTAGTAAGCGTGAACACTGCAAAGAAGTGGTATCAGACTGGTTTGTAGTGGAGGAATTTATTGCCAGTTTCTTTCATCTTTAATCCGTATTCATGTTGTAATGTAGTAACTTTTGTGGCACAAATACCACAATATGGCAGAAACACTATGTTTTGGCACAAGTACTTTGATTTGGTATACTTTAGCTTCTTCACCCCTTTTCAGAAAAATTTTCATTTTTTTCACCCTTTTCAGCACAAATTCCATTTTTGGGGCTGTTTTCAGAAAAAAAAAACTCTTTTAAGGAGAAACTCTGCTGATTCATCTCTTTTCAGCGCAAGTTTTTGCTCCTTTGCCTCTTTTCTGCAGAAATTCTGCTGATTCACCTTTTTTTCTGCAAAATTTTCAGCCTTTTCACCTCTTATCAGCACAATTCTCAGCAGCTTCTGCTAATTTCAGCAGAGTAAGTAATGACACGTCTCTGCAGTTCAAAGGTCGTGCGTTCAATCCCACCTTGGTCAACATTTTTTTCCCTACAAATTTATACACTATCACAGACCTCTAATTTATATTGCTAATTTCTTTCACTACAAATGAGTAGTGCAAAAACATACTATGTCTGTCTGCAACATCACAGTATATCTGTTATGTTATAGTATTACTACTAAATCACAGTATTTCTGCCAATTCAAGGAGGCTGACTGTTACTAAGTGCATCAGTGTACATAGGTCATCTGTTGTGTTGGAGTGCCCTCTTGTGGCGCCTTTTGGATAGTGCCTTAGTAAATGTGAACACTGCAAAGAAGTGGTATCAGACTGGTTTGTAGTGGACGAATTTGTTGCCAGTTTCTTTCATCTTTAATCCGTATTCATGTTGTAATGTAGTAGTACCACCATATGGCAGAAACACTATGTTTTGGCACAAATACTTTGATTTTGTATACTTTAGCTTCTTCACCCCTTTTCAGCAAAATTTTCATTTTTTTCACCCTTTTCAGCACAAATTCCAGCCTTTTTGGCTGTATTCAGAAAAAAAACCCAACTCTTTTCAGCAGAAACTCTGCTGATTCATCTCTTTTCAGCGCACGTTTTATGATTTTAGCAGCTTTTCTAATATGGACCTCAGATTCTTGTTAATGCTCCATGGCAGAAATACATACAAGTACCCACCTGATGAAGCAGACAGAGGCAGTACCTCTGATTTGTGAATTTGAGCAGAAACAGGTTGTTTTACCTCTTTTCAGCAGAAATTCTGCTGATTCACCTCTTTTCTGCAGAAGTTTGAGCAGCTTCTGCTCATTTCAGCAGAATTATGAGTCTCTCCACCTCTTCTTTGCAAGAGTGAGTTTGGCTCAGTGAGATGAGTGGCTTCCTTGAGACCAGGAGGGCCAGTTTCAAATCCTGCTCACGGCAGTATTTTTTTTTCACCACTTTTCAGCACAAGTCCCTGCTTTTTCAGGTATTTTCAGCAAAAACATCTTTTCGGTAGAATTCTGCTGAAAATTCTGCTTATTCACCTCTTCTGCAAAATTTTCAGCCTTTTCACCTCTTATTAGCACAAATCTCAGCTGTTTTCAGAAAAAACACTTTTGAGCAGAAATTCTGCTGATTCATCTCTTTTCAGTGCAACTTTCTGCTTCTTTACCTCTTTTCTGCAGAAATTCTGCTGATTCACCTCTTTTCTGCAAAATTTTCAGCCTTTTCTCCTCTTATCAGCACAATTCTCAGCAGCTTCTGCTCATTTCAGCAAAAGTGTCAGTCTCTCCACCTCTTCATTGGGAGAATGAGTTTGGCTCAGTGAGATGAGTAGCTGCCTTGAGACCAGGAGGGCCGGGTTTGAATCCTGCTCATGGCAACATAGGACGGGTTTCTTTCACCACTTTTTTAGCAAAATTTCGCCGTCTTTACCACTTTGCAGTAGAATTTTTTGCTTTTCACCACTTTTAAGCAAAAATCTCTCCTTCTTCACTTGTTTTCAGCGGAATTTTCAGTTTCTTCACCACCATACAACTTTTTGCAACTTTTCATCTTTTTCAGCTTTTCAGCAGACAGCTTCAGCGTTAAGGCATCCACACAGCATTTTCGCAGGAAATGCAAATTTTTCTAGTTCTTTATTATTCTTGGGACTTCCGTACGTTTTTTGCCGTCTAACTACTTCCGCAGTTTTCAGCCGATTTTCTCAGTTCAAACTCTAAACTGTTCTGCTATTTCTGCTAATGTGTGCTATGACTTTTGGTGTTTATTACTATTATACTTTTTAAAATATTACACTTTTTTCCTTTAATTTGTCCCATTGAAATGAATGGAAAACTTCCACAATTCTGCTAAAACTTGCTTTTTTTGAAACTTAACTACTTTCTTATACTTTCACCTAGAAACTCCATTCAAACTTTAAAATGTTCTCAGATTATTGGGCTATTCCTGAGTGATTCAGCTTTTTCAGATCTTCTACCGTTTTAATTTTATACCTCTTTAAGTTTTCAGTTGCAAAATTGTGATTTTTCAGAAAATACATGCGTTGTTATGGTTGCTATGCAATTAACTCAGAGTGGACAGTGGAAATTTCTGAATTTTCTCTTCATGTCCGAACAACTTCTTGCTATTCGCTCAATTTCCACTCAACCCCCACAAATTATACATCAAAACGTAGGTATTTTTGCTGGCTTTCAGAAGATGTCACTATCATTGTTGTGGGATTTACAGATGTTTTGCAAATCTCCTCAGAGCAACACAAAGTCTCAAAACTCTCCATAGAAAGTCAATGGAGAGTTTGTTCAAAATCAGCGCTGGATTTCTCTAATGAGAGGCATTTTCAAATCGTCATATCTCCTTAACGAAACAAAGTTGAGACATGACGCTTGTGCCAATATATCTTCAGACATCCCTGATGCTCACAATTCAAGAATTTCTTCCTCACCTATTACCGTTTGGCCATGAATTACACTTGTTTGAGGATAGGAAATTTGTCCCTCGCTCAGATCTGTTCAGATTTCAAACTCTGGAAATGAGGCACTTTTTTTCTCTCGTCAGATCTTTTGATGGATTTCAACAGAGACCTGAAAATTTCCATGACTGTTCACCAAAGTCTGCTGTTTCTTACGGTGAAAGAATGATTTTGATGCTCCATATAGATTTAGAGTTACAAAACGTTGTTTGAGGGCAGGTCAAGGCAATTTTGCTTTGCCTCTACTCAGTTACAGTGTATTACAAGTCATATATCTTCAATAATTTATATTTTATCTCTGAATTATGAAGACCTGCAGATTTCCCCATCTCTTCTGAACAAAACGGTGTCAGAATGACCGTTCTAGCTCCTACGGTTAGGAAATTATGGCCATTTGTTCGAGGGGAATCCTGAATGTGAGAAATACCCTGAAGGAAACCCATAGCTCTCTCTGTGTCTGTGTGTGTAAGTGCTGATTACAGCAGGTGCAGCCAATTTAGCTGACCTAGATATACCAAGCCCAGACTCTTAACAGCCCCTGTACACTTTGCTCTCTGTGTATGTGTGTGTGTATCAATATCTCTCCCATGTTAAAGTATTACTCCTCCATAATAGTATTGGTGCTAAATCAAAGTACTTCTACTACATCTTAGTACTTCTGCTCAATCATAGTATTTCTGCTAAATCATAGTATTTTTGAAAATCATGTTGTTTGTGCCAAATCATGGTTTTGGGGCAAAACCATAATATTTATTTCATGTTATAGTATTACTACTAAGTGGAGGAATGTCTGTTATGTTCTAGTATATTTGCTGAATACAATATATCTGCCAAATCAGAGGATTTATCCCAAATCATAGTATTTATGCAAAATTACAGTATTTCTGCTAAAAAGCAGAAATAGTACCTTTAGCAGAAATTTCTGTCAAAAGATATTATTTATGTTAAAACATAGTATTTCTGCTAAATCATAGTATTTGTGCCAAATCATAGTATTTATAGCAAATCATAGTATTTGTGCCCAAACATAGTATTTCTGCCAAATTGTAGTATTCCTTCAAAATCAGAGTATCACTGCAATTTCGGAGTATTTGAGCAAAATCGTAGTATTTGTGAAAAAACATACTATGTCTGCTAAATCACAGTATATCTGTTATGTTATAGTATTACTACTAAGGCATAGTATTTCTACCTATATATAGTATTCCTTCAAAATCAAAGTATTACTGCAATTTCATAGTATTTGAGCAAAATCGCAGTATTTGTGCAAAAACATACTATGTCTGCTAAACCACAGTATATCTGTTATGTTATAGTATTACTACTAAGGCATAGTATTTCTACCAAATCATAGTATTCCTTCAAAATAATAGTATCACTGCAATTTTATAGTATTTGAGCGAAATCGTATTATTTTTGCAAAAACATATTGTCTGCTAAATCACAGTATATGTGTTATGTTATAGTATTACTACTAAGGCATAGTATTTCTACCTATTCATAGTATTCCTTCAAAATCATAGTATTACTGCAATTTCATAGTATTTGAGCAAAATCGTAGTATTTGTGCAAAAAAATTCTATGTCTGCAAAATCACAGTATATCTGTTATGTTATAGTATTACTACTAAGGCATAGTATTTCTACCAAATCATAGTATTCCTTCAAAATAATAGTATCACTGCAATTTTATAGTATTTGAGCGAAATCGTATTATTGTTGCAAAAACATATTGTCTGTTAAATCACAGTATATGTGTTATGTTATAGTATTACTACTAAGGCATAGTATTTCTACCTATTCATAGTATTCCTTCAAAATCCTAGTATTACTGCAATTTCATAGTATTTGAGCAAAATCGTAGTATTTGTGCAAAAAAATTCTATGTCTGCAAAATCACAGTATATCTGTTATGTTATAGTATTACTACTAAGGCATAGTATTTCTACCTATATATAGTATTCCTTTGAGCAAAATCGCAGTATTTGTGCAAAAACATATTATGTCTGCTAAACCACAGTATATCTGTTATGTTATAGTATTACTACTAAGGCATAGTATTTCTACCAAATCATAGTATTCCTTCAAAATAATAGTATCACTGCAATTTTATACTATTTGAGCGAAATCGTATTATTGTTGCAAAAACATATTGTCTGTTAAATCACAGTATATGTGTTATGTTATAGTATTACTACTAAGGCATAGTATTTCTACCTATTCATAGTATTCCTTCAAAATCATAGTATTACTGCAATTTCATAGTATTTGAGCAAAATCGTAGTATTTGTGCAAAAAAATTCTATGTCTGCAAAATCACAGTATATCTGTTATGTTATAGTATTACTACTAAGGCATAGTATTTCTACCTATATATAGTATTCCTTCAAAATCAAAGTATTACTGCAATTTCATAGTATTTGAGCAAAATCGCAGTATTTGTGCAAAAACATATTATGTCTGCTAAACCACAGTATATCTGTTATGTTATAGTATTACTACTAAGGCATAGTATTTCTACCAAATCATAGTATTCCTTCAAAATAATAGTATCACTGCAATTTTATAGTATTTGAGTGAAATCGTATTATTTTTGCAAAAACATATTGTCTGTTAAATCACAGTATATGTGTTATGTTATAGTATTACTACTAAGGCATAGTATTTCTACCTATTCATAGTATTACTGCAATTTCATAGTATTTGAGCAAAATCGTAGTATATGTGCAAAAACATACTATGTCTGCAAAATCACAGTATATCTGTTATGTTAAAGTATTACTACTAAGTCACAGTATTTCTGCCAATTCGTAGTATTTGTACTAAATCATGGTACTTGTGCAAATCATACTATTTTTTGCAAATCATATTCGAACCAAAACATAGTATTTGTACGAAATCATAGTATTTCTTTTAAATCATAGTATTTCAATCAAATCTCAGTAGCTGTGCTGAAACGCAGTATTATTGCCAAATCATAGTATTTGTACTGAAACATAGTATTTGTGCCAAAAGAGTATTTCTACTAAATCATAGTACTTGTGCCAAATCATAGTATTTCTGCCACATTGTGCTAGTTGTGCAAAAACATAGACTGTCTGCAAAATCATAGTATATCTATTATGTTATAGTATTATTACTAAGTTGTAGACTCTCTATTTTGTTATAGTATTATTACTAAGTCGTAGACTCTCTATTTTGTTATGGTATATCTGCTGAATACAGTATATGTGCCAAATCATAGTATTTATAGCAAATCATAGTATTTGTGCTAAAACATAGTATTTCTGCCACATTATAGTATTTGTGTAAAACCAGAATGTCTGCAAAATCATCATATATCTGTTATGTTATAGTATTACTACTAAGGCATAGTATTTCTGGAAAATCATAGTATTTCAACTAAATAATAGTATTTCTCCCAAATCATAGTATTTGTTTCAATTCATAGCATCTGATCCAAATCATATTATTTGTGCCAAACCAGTGTATTTGTACAAAGTCATAATATCTTTTCTAAATCATAGTATTTCAATCAAATCTCAGTAGTTGTGCTAAAACGCAGTATTATTGCCAAGTCATACTATTTCTGCCAAATCATAGTATTTGTACTAAATCATAGTACTAGTGCCAAATTATAGTATTTGTACCCAATCATAGTATTTGTGCCATATCATCGCATTTGTCAGTTCAACTTATTTAACTCTTCTCAACAGCCAAACACCTCTTCTTCACCCCGTTTCAGCAGAATTGTGAGTTTGTTCACCCCTTTTCAGCACAAATCCCAGATTTTTCAGGTGTTTTCAACAGAAATCTCTTTTTCAGCAGACATTCTGCTGATTCACCTTTTTCAGTGCAACTACTTCTTTACCTCTTTTCAGTAGAAATTCTGCTGATTCACCTATTTTAAGCAGAATTTTCAGCCTTTCACCTCTTATCAGTACAAATCTCAGTATCTTCTGCTCATTTCAGAAGAAACCTTTTCACCTCTCCTCTTTTCAGTACAAATTTGAACTTCTTTACACCTTTTAAGCAGAATCATTGCCTTTCCACCTCTTTTCAGCAAAAGTTTCTGTTTTTTCACGTGTATTTAGCAGAATTTTTCAGTTTCTTTACTGCCATACAATTTTTGCAGCTTTTCATCTTTTTCAGTCATTTTCAGCAGACAGCTTCAGCGTTAAGGCATCCACACAGCATTTTCGCAGGAAATGCAAATTTTTCTAGTTATTATGTGTGCCTATGCCAAGAGGCACACATATTACTATTCGTCGGATTTATTATTATTATTATTATGTGTGCCTATGCCAAGAGGCACACATATTACTATTCGTCGGATTTATTATTATTATTATGTGTGCCTATGCCAAGAGGCACACATATTACTATTCGTCGGATTTATTATGTGTGCCTATGCCAAGAGGCACACATATTACTATTCCTCGGATTTATTATTATTATGTGTGCCTATGCCAAGAGGCACACATATTACTATTCGTCGGATTTATTATTATTATGTGTGCCTATGACAAGAGGCACACATATTACTATTCGTCGGATTTATTATTATTATTATTATTCTTCAGTTTCGCCTGAAATTTTTTGCAGCTTAAACTCGCCCGCAGTTTTGAGACAAGCTTCATATATGTTACCTCATTTTGTGCGGCTGGATCAGGAATGGTGTGCTATGACTTTTGGTGTTTATAACTATTATAGTTTTTAAATATTAATATTTTAGTGAAAATTTCCCCCGCTTCTCTGCCAAACAGTTTTGAAAATAGGGTTACATATGTTAGATCATTTTGTGCGGCTGGAGCTGGACTAGTATGGTATACACTTTTGGTGTTTATGACTTTTATAGTTTTTGAAATATTTAGATTTTAGTGCAAATTTAGGCCAATTTCCATAGAAACAGACTTTATTTGTGGTGGGTTGGCTCTCTCTAGTGGTATACCGGGAGTAGTACGGCTGAAAATCTGTATGCTTGTTACAAAACTCCATATCCCATAATTCATAGCACCCTCTGCCGAGTTAAACAATGGCGGACACCACTGCGTTTTATATGTCTTTTATTCGTGTTTCTAGGTCACAAAATACACTTTTAAGATATTTTCAGGCGAGAATGTAGGTGTGTAAACTTCAAATATCTGCTCGTTTTATCAAGACATCCCATATTAGCGACAATTCTCTTAAGTGTTGCTGATAGCCGGCTAGCTAGCTAGCGCCGCTAGCTTAGCTAGCTAGCGCCCCTTCGTGAAAAACCACCCAGGCTTGGCTGATAGTGAGGTGGCTAAAATTTGTTTAATCGCCCGATCGCTCGGCAAGGGTCTGTGTCTTAGCTGGACTTATTTTTCGTTTATATGGGCCGATGATGCTGGTCGATGTGGAAAAAATAACTGAGTTGTTTGGTGGTGGAGCTACAACAGAGGGCAGCTATCCACCGGTGTGTGACAGAAAGGACATGCCGCGAACGAGACATACAAGGCGGTGAGGCTACCGCCGATCGTCCGGTGTTTGCTAACGCGGAGGTCAATCGTGGATCAGGGAAAGCGAAGGCAGGAGCGTGAGGTGAACTGAATTTCAGGTAAGAAGTTATGACCTGCACTCTATTTGGGTCAGATATAAACCGAGTTTAGGTGTAGTTTATTTAGCAACAGTTCTCTTACGTGTTGCTGATAGCCGACTGGCTAGCTAGCTAGCGCCGCTAGCTTAGCTAGCTAAGCGCGCTAGCGACCTTCGTGAAAACCACCCAGGCTTGGCTGATAGTGAGATGGCTAAAATTTGTTTAATCGCCCGATCGCTCGGCAAGGGTCTGTGTCTTAGCTGGACTTATTTTTCGTTTATATGGGCCGATGATGCTGGTCGATGTGGAAAAAATAACTGAGTTGTTTGGTGGTGGAGCTACAACAGAGGGCAGCTATCCACCGGTGTGTGACAGAAAGGACATGCCGCCAACGAGACATATGAGGCCGGGCAGCGATTGCTAACGCGGTGGTCAATCATGGATCAGGGAAAGCGAAGGCAGGAGCGTGAGGTGAACTGAATTTCAGGTAAGAAGTTATGAACTGCACTCTATTTGGGTCAGATATAAACAGAGTTTAGGTGTAGTTTATTTTCGTTGTGCTGACTTTTTACAATCGTACTGCGTGCTAGCTAGCGCGACGGGAGTTTATATACAGCTGTGTGCGCTAAGTTACTGACGTTGGACTTTATTTTATTCATAATGGTTAGTTCGTAGAGTTGCCGTACAAACGGAATCGTGCCACATTCAGAGAAAATATTACGATTTATTCTGTCGTTACGAAGCCTCCCTGTCATTCTCTCGCCTGTTGAAACTTCAGTCATGAAACTGATCAATGATCGGCTTTTCTCTCTTGTTTGTTTATCGCGCTAAACAACAGCAGCACGTTTAAGCTTGATCAGCTGTTGTTAGAATTCATTTGCTTTTAATTTCTAGTATCAGCTGATGTTTGCTGCAGCCACAGCTGTAAAAACGGCTGTTCCAAACCAGATATCCTTACTGAATCATCAGAGCTGAACAGGTGATGGAGAAACAGGTTTACCCTTAGGTGACATGAATGAGTTGAAGGAAGTTATGAACTGTTTCTGAGACAAACACCAAGCTCATTTTTTGTGTAGCTGACAGCTGGTAACTGTGCAGGGGCGGATCTAGCAAAGCTTTTGCCAGGGGCCAGGTAGGGCATTAACAGAGAAAGGTGGACACAAAGATATACTTTTCTTTCTTACTCTCATACAGGGAGTGCAGAATTATTAGGCAAGTTGTATTTTTGAGGAATAATTTTATTATTGAACAACAACCATGTTCTCAATGAACCCAAAAACTCATTAATATCAAAGCTGAATGTTTTTGGAAGTAGTTTTTAGTTTTAGCTATTTTAGGGGATATCTGTGTGTGCAGGTGACTATTACTGTGCATAATTATTAGGCAACTTAACAAAAAACAAATATATACCCATTTCAATTATTTATTTTACCAGTGAAACCAATATAACATCTCCACATTCACAAATATACATTTCTGACATTCAAAAACAAAACAAAACAAATCAGCGACCAATATAGCCACCTTTCTTTGCAAGGACACTCAAAAGCCTGCCATCCATGGATCCTGTCAGTGTTTTGATCTGTTCACCATCAACATTGCGTGCAGCAGCAACCACAGCCTCCCAGACACTGTTCAGAGAGGTGTACTGTTTTCCTCCTTGTAAATCTCACATTTGATGATGGACCACAGGTTCTCAATGGGGTTCAGATCAGGTGAACAAGGAGGCCATGTCATTAGTTTTTCTTCTTTTATACCCTTTCTTGCCAGCCACGCTGTGGAGTACTTGGACGTGTGTGATGGAGCATTGTCCTGCATGAAAATCATGTTTTTCTTGAAGGATGCAGACTTCTTCCTGTACCACTGCTTGAAGAAGGTGTCTTCCAGAAACTGGCAGTAGGACTGGGAGTTGAGCTTGACTCCATCCTCAACCCGAAAAGGCCCCACAAGCTCATCTTTGATGATACCAGCCCAAACCAGTACTCCACCTCCACCTTGCTGGCGTCTGAGTGGGACTGGAGCTCTCTGCCCTTTACCAATCCAGCCACGGGCCCATCCATCTGGCCCATCAAGACTCACTCTCATTTCATCAGTCCATAAAACCTTAGAAAAATCAGTCTTGAGATATTTCTTGGCCCAGTCTTGACGTTTCAGCTTGTGTGTCTTGTTCAGTGGTGGTCGTCTTTCAGCCTTTCTTACCTTGGCCGTGTCTCTGAGTATTGCACACCTTGTGCTTTTGGGCACTCCAGTGATGTTGCAGCTCTGAAATATGGCCAAACTGGTGGCAAGTGGCATCTTGGCAGCTGCACGCTTGACTTTTCTCAGTTCATGGGCAGTTATTTTGCGCCTTGGTTTTTCCACACGCTTCTTGCGACCCTGTTGACTATTTTGAATGAAACGCTTGATTGTTCGATGGTCACGCTTCAGAAGCTTTGCAATTTTAAGACTGCTGCATCCCTCTGCAAGATATCTCACTATTTTTGACTTTTCTGAGCCTGTCAAGTCCTTCTTTTGACCCATTTTGCCAAAGGAAAGGAGGTTGCCTAATAATTATGCACACCTGATATAGGGTGTTGATGTCATTAGACCACACCCCTTCTCATTACAGAGATGCACATCACCTAATATGCTTAATTGGTAGTAGGCTTTCGAGCCTATACAGCTTGGAGTAAGACAACATGCATGAAGAGGATGATGTGGACAAAATACTGATTTGCCTAATAATTCTGCACTCCCTGTAAACACCAAGCTCCTTTTTTTTGTGTAGCTGACAGCTGGTAACTGTGCAGGGGCGGATCTAGCAAAGCTTTTGCCAGGGGCCAGGTAGGGCATTAACAGAGAAAGGTGGACATAAAGATATACTTTTCTTTCTTACTCTCATATAAAATATTTAGCTTTTATTAAATAGTTATCTGAATCTCACAACCAAAGTTTGTATAATAATACACAAGATTGGCTGTAGACCATTGTTCATAATTCAGAACACTGTGTAGAAATAACAAAAACAAAAAGTGAATGCATGTGTGAAAAGTGGTCTATAATGTAATGCTTCAAAGCGTGTTCATGCAAACATTGTCGGGTCTGCCGTGGTACAATGGGACTTCTGCTCATGAACCTGTGTGCACAGCGTCTGCAAATCGGCGCTGTAATGAAGTAACTTCATCTTTACACAAAACTGTAAGCTGTCATCTGTGAAGCGTGAGCGGTGTTTGTTTTACCATAGTTCATGGTGGAGAATGGCTGCTCTTCTGAGTTTTGCTGTCTGTAGCCGTATGAATGGCAACTACAGTGATTAGCAGCGGCATAGGCACACATAAAATTTCTTCTGAAATTTTCGCTTTCTAGTTATTATTATTATTATTATTATTATTATTCTCCAGTTTCCGCCTGAAATTTTGCGAGACAAGCTTCATATATGTTACCTCATTTTGTGCGGCTGGATCAGGAATGGTGTGCTATGACTTTTGGTGTTTATAACTATTATAGTTTTTTAAATATTAATATTTTAGTGAAAATTTTCCCGCGCCTCTCTGCCTAACAGTTTTGACAATAGGGTTACATATGTTAGATCATTTTGTGCGGCTGGAGCTGGACTAGTATGGTATACACTTTTGGTGTTCATGACTTTTATAGTTTTTGAAATATTTAGATTTTAGTGCAAATTTAGGCCAATTTCCATAGAAACAGACTTTATTTGTGGTGGGTTGGCTCTCTCTAGTGGTATACCGAGTAGTACGGCCGAAATCTGTATGCTTGTTTTAAACTCAATATCCCATAATGCATAGCACGCCTCTGCCGAGTTCAACAATGGCGGACACCTCTTCGCTTTAAACGTCTTTTATTCGTGTTTCTAGGTCACAAAATGAACTTTTAAGATATTTTCAGGCGAGAATGTAGGTGTGTAAACTTCAAATATCTGCTCGTTTTGTCAAAACATCCCATATTATATCTGACGATGTTGCCGGCTAACTAACTAGCTAACTGAGTTGTTTGGTCTTGGCTAACGCGCAGCTACAACAGAGAGCAGCTATCTACCGGTGTGTGTCAGAAAAACATGCGGGAACGAGACATAGGAGGCGGCGAGGGGACCGCCGATCGACCGGTGGTAGATCGTGGATCAGGCAAACCTAAGGCAGGAGCGTGAGGTGAACTGAATTTCAGGTAAGAAGTTATGAATTGCACAGGAGTTTCTATAGAGCTGTGTGCGCGCTAAGTTACTGACGTTGAACTTTATTTTATTCATAACGGTTAGTCCGTAGAGTTGCCGTACAAACGGAATCGTCCCACATTCAGAGAAAATATTACGATTTATTCTGTCGTTATGAAGCCTCCCCTGTCATTCTCTGGCCTGTTGCAACTTCAATCGTGAAACTGATCAACGATCGGCTTTAAGCGCTCTTGTTTATCGCGCTAAACAACAGCAGCACGTTTAAGCTTGATCAGCTGTTGTTAGAATTCATTTGATTTTAATTTTGCGGCTGGTCCAAACCAGGAGATGTCCTTACTGAATCATCAGAGCTGAACTGGTGATGGAGAAACAGGTTTACCCTTTACAGGGCTCGCATAAAATCGCTAGCCCGACGTCCCGGGCTAGCGATTTTTCCAATCGGGCTACCAAAATCCATCTCAGCCCTGCCCGTCGGGCTATCATGGGAGGGAAAGATATGTCAATGCTTTTGCATTCTTTTCGCAAATGTAGCTGAGTAATTATGTCATCGGCATCGATGAGCCACTGTCAATATGTGACACATTGAAATCGCGTTTGAATTTGCGCTTGTTTTTGCTTTCACTTTCACTTTGCGCTAACTGTGTGTAGAGAGCGACAGCACTAATTGGTAAGTCACAGATTAATTGCACACCAATTCCTCTGACATCGTCTTATCAATCGTTAGCTTACTATCAAACATGACAAGTGAAATCTCCTGCAGCAAGCTTAAACGTGATAGAGGCTGATTACGCAGAGAATTGCTGATCGTTATGTAAGTATGCATGTAAGAGCAGATGGATTTAAGCAGGTATTTTAGTTCTGCAGAGCCAAACAAGAGAGGTCAGGGTGAAGAAGGGCAGCCAAAGAAAAGCCAACCGCAAAACGGAAAAGTTATGACAAATCAGACTATGAGGGAAAAAGAAAGCGCAGCTTTATGGTTTCATGGACTAAAGAATTTATGTGGCTGGAATACGACGAGCTAAATAACCTCATGTTCTGCCGGGTGTGTTGTGAGTTTCCCTCGATTTCTGAGTCGACAAGCGCCTTTGTTACTGGGACCAGTCATTTTAAGAAAGACCCCATCAGAACCCATGACAAATGCAAGAAATGCATTATTGCCCAGTCTGCAATATCTTTCCCAGAACAAACACCAATTGCAAAAAGCATACTAAAAATAAACCAAGCATAACAAGAAGTCCTGAAAAATCTGTTTAGAACAGCCTACTATGTTGCAAAGAGTGAACTACCACTGGCAAAATTTAGCAGTCTTTGCAAACTTCAAAAAGCAAATGGCCTAGATCTTGGTTGCACTTGCCTCTTACCTGTGATTTCAGTGGAAATGTCAAAATAAGGATCTGACACAGACTGATTCCTGTTGTACAGTTCTTACAAGTTCATAGAAATTTGTTCAATTAGAACCAAATATTTGAGTTGATGATTGAAATTGTTGTTGTAATTTGTGTTTTAAATATTTTTAGATTGATGTTTTGTTTCCTTTACAATATTATACTTTAATAATATTGTAAAGGAAACAAAACATCAATCAAAAATTGTCCTTTTTTTTTCGGGCTACTTAAATTTATTACCAAAAACTGAAGAGTGCCTCCCGAAGGGCTACCAGGGATTTTGAAATTTTGCGAGCCCTGCTTTAGGTGACATGAATGAGTTGAAGGAAGTTATGAACTGTTTCTCAGAGACAAATAAACACCCAGCTCCTGTTTTTGTGTAGCTGACAGCTGGTAACTGTGCAGGGGCGGATCTAGCAAAGCTTTTGCCAGGGGCCAGGTAGGGCATTAACAGGAAAGGGGACACAAAGATATACTTTTTTTCTTACTCTCGTATAAAATATTTAGCTTTTTATTAAATAGTTATCTGCATCTCACAACCAAAGTTTGTATAATAATACACAAGATTGGCTGTAGACCATTGTTAATCATTTACTGTGTAAAAATAACAAAAACAAAAAGTAAATGCAAAAGTGCATAAATATTTATTTTACGTGTTTGATGTGTGTGGCGGGCGTGGTCTGCAGTGCCGCTGCAGGGGAGGTGGACCCACGGGCGTAAAGTCTGTGCTCTTTCGGCTGTTTTTTGGGTGTGTGTCGGGCTGTCAGTTGAAAAGCTACAGCCGGCTGTGTGGGTACACCAAGCATGTGTGAAAAGTGGTCCATAACGTAATGCTTCAAAGAGTGTTCATGCAAACATTGTCGGGTCTGCCGTGGTACAATGGGACTTCTGCTCATGAACCTGTGTGCACAGCATCTGCAAATCGGGGCTGTGCAAAGTCACTTCATCTTTACCCAAAACTGTAGCTGTCATCTGTGAGGCGCGAGCGGTGTTTTTGTTTTACCATAGTTCACGGTGAAGAATGGCTGCTCTTCTGAGTTTTGCTCTCTGTAGCCGTATGAATGTCAAACTACACTGATTCGCAGCGGCATAGGCACACATAAAATTTCTTCTGAAATTTTCGCTTTCTAGTTATTATTATTATTCTCCAGTTTCCGCCTGAAATTTTGCAGCGAATCTCGCCCCGCAGTTTTGAGACAAGCTTCATATATGTTACCTCATTTTGTGCGGCCGGATCTGGAATGGTGTGCTATGACTTTTGGTGTTTATGAATTTTATAGTTTTTAAATATTAATATTTTAGTGAAAATTTTCCCGCGCTCCTCTGCCGAACAGTTTTGACATTAGGGTTACATATGTTAGATCATTTTGTGCGGCTGGAGCTGGACTATTATGTCATGACTTTTGGTGTTTATGACTTTTATAGTTTTTTAAATATTAATATTTTAGTGCAAATTTAGGCCAATTCATCTTTTGGCGCCAAATAAACAGACTTCATTTGTGGTGTGTTGGCGCCATCTTTTGGTCCCATTGAAACAAATTTCAAACTTCATTTGTGGTGTGTTGGCTCTCTCTAGTGGTATGCCGGGAGTGGTACAGCCTGTCTACCCTTATTTGGATACCGTAATGATGACAATATCAATGGCGCGCACAGCCTAGCTGCTTTCAGGAACCATTGAGGTTTTAAGGTTGCGCGAACCATTGAATAGTTATGGTAAACACAATGCCTTCTATGCTTGGTGGAAAACTCCATATCCCACAATTCATAGCACACCTCTGCCGAGTTAAACAATGGCGGCCACCACTTCGTTTTAAATGTCTTTTATTAGTGTTTCTAGGTCACAAAATAAACTTTTAAGATATTTTCAGGCGAGAATGTAGGTGTGTAAACTTCAAATATCTGCTTGTTTTATCATATTAGCGACAGTGCTCTGACGACCTCGGTCCTGCCTGACAGCTAGCCGGCTACCTAGCTAGCTGCCGCGCACTTGGCTGCAAATGGACAGCGAGGGACTCTCTCTCCTTTCACCTCCCCGGTCTCTCGCAAATGCTCGCACAGAATCGGAGTTACAGCTGGATGTGGAAAAAATAACTGAGTTGTTTGGTGGTGCTATAATGCGGAGCTACAACAGTGGGCAGCTATCCACCGGTGTATGACAGAAAGGACATGCCGCGACCGCTGATCGACCGGTGTTTGCTAACGGAGGTCAATCGTGGATCAGGAAAGCGAAGGCAGGAGCGTGAGGTGAACTGAATTTCAGGTAAGAAGTTATGACCTGCACTCTATTTGGGTCAGATATAAACCGAGTTTAGGTGTAGTTTATTTAGCAGCAGTTCTCTTATGTGTTGCTGATAGCCGGCTAGCTAGCTAGCGCCGCTAGCATAGTTAGCTCGCGCCGCTAGCGACCCTTCGTGAAAAAGCACCCAGGCTTGGCTTATATTGAGGCGGGTGAAACTCGTGTCAGCACCGGTCGTCGCCGACAGTATGTGTTTTAGCTGGACTTATTTTTCGCTTATATGGGCCGATGATGCTGGAAACCGAAGGCAGAGTGTGAGGTGAACTGAATTTCAGGTAAGAAGTTATGAACTGCACTCTATTTGGGTCAGATATAAACCGAGTTTAGGTGTAATTTATTTTCGTTGACCTTTTACAATCGTAATGCCACGGGAGTTTATATACAGCTGTGTGCGCACTAAGTTACTGACGTTGGACTTTATTTTATTCATTAGGGTTAGTTCATAGAGTTGCCGTGCCGCATAAACGGAATCGTCCCACATTCAGAGAAAACATTATGATTTATTCTGTCGTTACGAAGCCTCCCCTGTCATTCTCTCGCGTGTTGAAACGTCAATCATGAAACTGATCAATGATCGGCTGTTCGCTCTTATTTATCGCGCTAAACAACAGCAGCACGTTTAAGCTTGATCAGCTGTTGTTAGAATTCTTTTGATTTTAATTTCTAGTATCAGCTGATGTTTGCTGGAGCATGAAGATGAAATCAGGAGATGTCCTTACTGAATCATCAGAGCTGAACTGGTGATGGAGAAACAGGTTTACACTTTAGGTGACATGAATGAGTTGAAGGGAAGTTATGAGTTGTTTCTGAGAGACAAAGACCAAGCTCCTTTTTTGTGTAGCTGACAGCTGCTAACTGTGCAGGGGCGGATCTAGCAAAGCTTTTACGGGGGGGCAGCTAGGGCATTAACAGAGAAAGGTGGACACAAAGATATACTTTTCTTTCTTACTCTCATATAAAATATTTAGCTTTTATTAAATAGTTACCTGAATCTCACAACCAAAGTTTGTATAATAATACACAAGATTGGCTGTAGACCATTGTTCATAATTCAGAACACTGTGTAAAAATAACAAAAAACAAAAAGTGAATGCATGTGTGAAAAGTGGTCCATAATGTAATGCTTCAAAGCGTGTTCATGCAAACATTGTCGGGTCTGCCGTGGTACAATGGGACTTCTGCTCATGAACCTGTGTGCACAGCGTCTGCAAATCGGGCGCTGTCTGAAGTAACTTCATCTTTACACAAAACTGTAAGCTGTCATCTGTGAAGCGTGAGCGGTGTTTGGTTTTACCATAGTTCATGGTGGAGAATGGCTGCTCTTCTGAGTTTTGCTCTCTGTAGCCGTATGAATGGCAACTACAGTGATTAGCAGCGGCATAGGCACACATAAAATTTCTTCTGAAATTTTCGCTTTCTAGTTATTATTTTCCTTTTTCCGCCTGAAATTTTGCAGCGTATCTCGACCCGCAGTTTTGAGACAAGCTTCATATATGTTACCTCATTTTGTGCGGCTGGATCTGGAATGGTGTGCTATGACTTTTGGTGTTTATGAGTATTATAGTTTTTTAAATATTAATATTTTTCTGAAAATTTTCCCGCGCTCCTCTGCCAAACAGTTTTGACAATAGGGTTACATATGTTACATCATTTTGTGCGGCTGGAGCTGGACTAGTATGGTACGACTTTTGGTGTTTATGACTTTTATAGTTTTTGAAATATTTAGATTTTAGTGCAAATTTAGGCCAATTTCTAGCCTCCTGAGAAAGATTCTGCTTTTGGCCCCATAGAAACAGACTTCATTTGTGGTGTGTTGGCTCTCTCTAGTGGTATACCCGAGTAGTACAGCCAAACAAAAAGTTTATGCTTGGGCGGAAACTCCATATCCCACAATTCATAGCACACCTCTGCAGAGGAAACAATGGCGGCCACCACTTCGTTTTATATGTCTTTTATTCGTGTTTCTAGGTCACAAAATACACTTTTAAGATATTTTCAGGCGAGAATGTAGGTGTGTAAACTTCAAATATCTGCTCGTTTTATGGAGACATCCCATATTAGCGACAATTCTCTTACGTGTTGCTTATAGCCGGCTAGCTAGCTAGCTGCCGCTAGCCTCTGCCAGTGAAACAATGGCGGACACCACTTGGATTCTATAATGCTTTTTTTTCGTGTTTCTAGGTCACAAAATAAACTTTTAAGATATTTTCAGGCGAGAATGTAGGTGTGTAAACTTCAAATATCTGTTCGTTTTATCAGGACATCCCATATTAGCGACAATTCTCTTACGTGTTGCTGATAGCCGGCTAGCTAGCTAGCTAGCGCCGCTAGCTTAGCTTAGCTAGCGCCGCTAGCCACCCTTCGTGAAAAACCACCCAGGCTTGGCTGATAGTGAGGTGGCTAAAATTTGTTTCATCGCTCGGCAAGGGTCTGTGTCTTAGCTGGACTTATTTTTCGTTTATATGGGCCGATGATGCTGGTCGATGTGAAAAAAAAAAACTGAGTTGTTTGGTGGTGGAGCTACAACAGAGGGCAGCTATCCACGGTGTGTGACAGAAAGGACATGCCGCTGAACGAGACATACAAGGCGGTGAGGCTACCGCCGATCGACCGGTGTTTGCTAACGCGGAGGTCAATCGTGGATCAGGAAAGCGAAGGCAGGAGCGTGAGGTGAACTGAATTTCAGTTAAGAAGTTATGACCTGCACTCTATTTGGGTCAGATATAAACCGAGTTTAGGTGTAGTTTATTTTCGTTGTGCTGACTTTTTCAATCACTTACAATAACTCGTACTGCGTGCTAGCTAGCACGACGGAGTTTGTATACAGCTGTGTGCGCGCTAAGTTACCGATGTTACCGATGTTGAACTTTATGACAGCCTCCCTGTCATTCTCTCGCCTGTTGAAACTTCAGTCATGAAACTGATCAATGATCAGCTTTTCTCTCTTGTTTGTTTATCGCGCTAAACAACAGCAGCACGTTTAAGCTTGATCAGCTGTTGTTAGAATTCATTTGCTTTTAATTTCTAGTATCAGCTGATGTTTGCTGCAGCCACAGCTGTAAAAACGGCTGTTCCAAACCAGATGTCCTTACTGAATCATCAGAGCTGAACTGGTGATGGAGAAACAGGTTTACCCTTAGGTGACATGAATGAGTTGAAGGAAGTTATGAACTGTTTCTGAGAGAAATAAACACCAAGCTCCTTTTTTATTTAGCTGACAGCTGGTAACTGTGCAGGGACGGATCTAGCAAAGCTTTTGCCAGGGGGCCAGGTACGGCATCTTACAACCAAAGTTTGTATAATAATACACAAGATTGGCTGTAGACCATTGTTAATCATTCAGAACACTGTAAAAATAACAAAAAACAAAAAGTGAATGCAAAAGTGCATAAATATTTATTTTACGTGGTTGATGTGTGTGGCGGGGCGTGGTCTGCAGTGCCGCTGCAGGGGAAGTGGACCCACCTGAGCGGCATCTGCAATCACGCCTCTCTGGCGTAGTCTGTGCTCTCTCGGCTGTTTTTTTGGTGTGTGTCGGGCTGTGAGTTGAAAAGCTACAGCCGGCTGTGTGGGTACACCAACCATGTGTGAAAAGTGGTCCATAACATAATGCTTCAAAGCGTGTTCATGCAAACATTGTCGGGTCTGCCGTGGTACAATGGGACTTCTGCTCATGAACCTGTGTGCACAGCGTCTGCAAATCGGGGCTGTACAAAGTCACTTCATCTTTACCCAAAACTGTAAGCTGTCATCTGTGAGGCGCGAGCGGTGTTTGTTTTTACCATAGTTCATGGTGGAGAATGGCTGCTCTGCTGAGTTTTGCTCTCTGTAGCTGTATGAATGGCAAACTACACTGATTACCAGCGGCATAGGCACACATAAAATTTCTTCTGAAATTTTCCCTTTCTAGTTTTCTTTAGCACCTTAGGACAAATCTACATATCCATCCTCATAATTAAATGTTATTTAACAGATGCTTTCTACCAAATGTACACTTAAAAAATGTATTACTCAGTCTGTCATGTTTTGTTATTGTTTTATTATTGTTGTTGTTGTTGTTGTTGTAAATAAGAAACAACTATTTTTTTTCTCCCTAAAACAGTATCTGTCTATATATTGAAACACACACAAACCCACAGCTCTGCACTAGTTATAATGTACCTTGTCTGTTGTGTTTTATGTTGTGTTTTATGTTCCCCACTTTGTTACGTTATCCTTGCATTCTATGGTATGTCAACTATATGTGTCACAAAAAAAGTGTCGGTATTAATGTTTTGTAATGAAAAAAGTGTATGTTGCACATTTAAAGAGCAGCCATGTGATATGTATTCTAACCACTTGCCTAATATTACCTTATCTACCACACTGTTGCTAATCCTACAAAACATTCATGGCAATCGGTATACTGAAAATAAAAAAATATATTCACAAGATAGAGTTTTACTGGTAAGCAGGACTCCATTTGTTAGCGTCTCTTTCCCAACTGAGTGATGCCTGATGACCCATGTACCCTCCATCAAATTGAAAGACAAATCATTCCTTTCAAGAAAATGTAAGGTATTACATGCTGCCACCGATGTAAACTGAAGGAGAGTTATGATATATTTTAGACACTTTTATGGTTTGTGCAGTGGTGATGAGCAATCAATGGAAAGTAAAGGCTGTGCAGGTTTTGTGGGCAGTCTAATGGTTAGACAATAGTTTTTTCTGTTAACTGTTAACATTTTAATGTTTTATTAATATGTTAGGATGTTTGAAATAATTTCATTTATATTTACGTATTGATGTATTAATTGGTACTTTATGAACAGAATTTAAATAATCTCAACTGAATTGAATATAAAACATAATCTCAGCACATGTTGCTACTGTGTTATCTGTCTTAGCGTAGTGTAAGACTCCTACTACAAATTCTGAAGTAAATATGTTTTTGTTTCTATGAAAAAATGGTTCATCAATGTCTGAAGTAAGCCATAATAGTGAGTCTGCATGCACAATACCCTAAAGTAGCTCCCATAAATAAACTGGGGTGATCACATGCATTTTTCAACCCTTCAGTGAGATTTGTAGAGACAGGAAGTAAGAATATACAAATATTTCATTACTATGGTTAAGTAGAATTTTCACAAATACTGTACTTTCTACTCCCTTATTTTTTGAAAACAGGATTGTTACTTCAGGTTTAATGCATTTGAGGGAAGTTTTTTTCCCAACCTCTATGTGCATTGAAACATCAAACAAATGAAGGTAACAATGGCACGTAAAAATCCTTTTCATGTATAATATATCGCCAGTGCTTATCATGTACAAACTGATGAATGAGACAAAAAAATATGGATAATCTATAGCTCTATGCTCTGAAGTTTAAGTGGGCAGGACTATTTTGGTGCAGCATCAAGCTAGAGCTACAGAAGAGGAGCGAGTATAAAAGGAGTAACTTTTATTGAAGCGGGAGGTATTTTCAAATAAATACATTTTCTATCAGCTCAGCAAACATACATTTGAATTTCAGCTAACAGTGGTAAGATTATTTCACAAAATTCCATCTTAACACCAACTGTATACTGTCTAGTATAAAGTTAGTAAAAACAGTATACTGCCAGTGTAGGGACGTGAAATCCATCTAGATAGCTTGTAAAAAAAAATATTGGGTTAAATCCTCTTAAATTCTGTTGTATGTAAATCCACAAATAATAGTAAACATCAGAGCAGCAACAGTACAGGTCAATAAGTTAATATTCTTTGATTTATTGTTATTAATGGTTTTGGTTCTCTGTATTGTTTTCAGCTTGTGTTTTATTTATAGTTTCAAGACTTTAGGTTTCTGTCTCTGTGCCTTCCCTGTGTCCCAGGTTTCTCATTTAGTTACTCTTGTTTAGGTGATCCATTTTCCCTCTCTCTGCCCAGTCAGTCATGTCTCCATCTCACAGTGTCAAGTCAGCGTCTTAGTGTGTGTCTCTTATTTCCTGTTTTATTTTGACAGTCTTGCGTCCTGTGTTAGTGTGTTCATCCAGCTGCCTTTGTCGCCCGCTGGAGTATCAGGCGAACACACCCTGCCCCCTACCTCTTCTGCTGGAGGCTCAAATGAGCCCATCCAGATACTTGCGGCTTCCACGCAACCGTCTGCTCCCCCCAGAGCACACTGTCTGGTTCTCAGCTTGTTTTGCCCAAGGTTTTTCACACCGTCTGGTTCTGATTGTGCATCGCCAGAGGTTCCCACACCATCTGGTTCTGAATCTGCTTTGCTAGAGGTTTCTATACCAGGTAGTTCTGTCCTGCCATTCTAAACCATCTGGTCCAGCTTCCCACATCCCAAACACTCTGCATCTACCAAGCCACATCCTGCACGCCCTGCCTGGGTCCTGAAGGTTCCCTTCTTTGCAGCCGTCTTCATCCTCTGAATGTGTTGGCCGAGGTCATTGTCGGCCCTCAGAACTGTTTTGGTGTTGCTGCTCGTTCTGCAGCCAGTCCCCAGAGCTGCTTCGTCTCCTTCACCACTGCTGGACCTGTGGTCAGCCTCCCAAATCTGCTTAGTTTTTGGATAGTTTTCCTGGCCTCAAGATCTGTGTTGTTTTTCCCTGTACCCCCAGAACTGTTTTCTCTTGTTGTGGATGCCTTGTTTTTCCCTGTTCCCTGATGCCTTGTTTTGTTTTGTTTTTCCTTTGGTTCAGTTCAGTCTCTTTCTCTCCACTCCTCATCGTCTGCTGGCACAAACTTGACAAAATCTACTGGAGTTCACAACAGAAATTATTGTGAGTAGCCTTACTTTTCTCCATACCCCATACTTTGGTCTATATCTTTTGACTTATTTGAGAGACCCTACTTAGTCCTGATGTGCTCAGTGGTCTCTTTTAGCTCCAAAGAGACAGGAAATCACAAAAAAAGTTAAACTGAAAGATAATTTTTTTTCTCGCTTCTTTGGAGCACTTTTCTGCTCTACCTGAGCACTCAAAGCGTTTTTTACAACATCCCTTATACACCCATTCACACTCATTCATACATGGTCTTTTTTCTATGCTTAAGTGCTTTCTATCTCAAATTCACACACATTCCCATTTTGATGGATGCTTCAAAGAGCAACTTGGGCTGCCCAAGGTTATTTGGCATGCTGAGCAGGAGGTAGAGCAAATTGCTCTCAGGAGGTAGAGCAATTTGAAGTTACAACTCGGACAATTTGTAAGTCATGCACTGTTCTTCTTGTAATTAATATACGTAATGCACTTGACAGTGATTTTAAGTTTGCACTAAAATAAACCACACAAATTATTTGCCACAAGCAAGACTAAATCTTCTCACCTGCACTAACACAGCTGTTTCTGCTAGACACTGATGATTTCAGCCTAAGTAAAATAAAGCAATCGAGCAATCTATGTGCACTCAAAAATGTAAATTTCTCTGCTGCATCAAGGAGCGGCAATAAGTCTGTACAGCAATCAGTGCTGATTGCTGATGGACTCTTGATTTTCCTTGTAATTATAAAGACAGACAAGTGTGCTTGTCAGTGTGAATATTTACTGAAAGCTGATAGTCAAATTAAGTCATAAATTTGACATTGTTTTTTTTTCTTTTGAATTCAGAAAATAACTCGCTGTCTTTAATTGTCGTGTGAAGTTGTGGAAGTGTACTCATGCACTTAATGTGTACTTTTACACAAAAAAATAATCAAAAGTAATTAAAAGTTACATTATCATAAGTAATGATAGTAGTTATCTGATCACTACTTATCCTTATGCATGATGGGTTCTAGTGAAAAAATACAGTAATTCTGTACTATTCTTATCTAAAAATAGTATTCTTATCTAAAAATATTGTTCTGGCTGAGGTTTCTGTCTGGGGGGGAGGGTGAAAGGAGAAAGACATGCTGCAGCAAAGAGCCAGAGATTAATAGCTAATAATTAAAAGCAGAGTTGTTTATGAACACATAGTATTTCTTCTTTACTCACTTTTTTTTTTCACTTACTCAGTGCATCATGGGAAGCCCCTGGCAGCCTACACCTATTGCAGCATAACTAAGGCAGGCTTCAGGGTCACCTGATCCAGCCCTAACTATATGCTTTGTCAAAAAAGCAAAAGGAAAGTTTTAAGCCTAATCTTAAAAGTAGAGATAGTTTCTGTCTCCCAAATCATAACTGGGAGCTGACTGCACACAAAAGGGTTCTGAAAGCCGTAGGCTTTGCCTCCCATTCTACTTTTAAATACCCTGGGAACCACAAGTAAACCAGCAGTCTAACATGCTCTATTGGAGTGATACTGTACAATGAGGTCTTTAAGATAAGATCTTGTATGTGATGAAAATGATTTTAAATTTAATTGTGGATTAAATAGGAAAGGAACAATTAGAAGCCAATATGGGAGAAACATATTTCTGTGTCTGTCAGTATTATTGCTGCAGAATTTTGGATATAGTAAAGGCTTTTCAGTGAGTTTTTAGATCATCTTGATATTAATGAATTACATTAGTAGTAGTAGACCAGTAGTGTGTAAAGAAGACTCCCCATTTACATGGACAAATTGGAATCTATTAGATATGATTCAAACCAAAAAACATGTTTCAAACTGCAGCACAATACCTTTAATACCTACACTGTGCTCTAATTGCTGTGATAAAATAATATGGCTAAGAGTACTAAACTCTTCACTGATGTCGGGCAGGACAAGCACAGTGATGAGTCCACTGTCAGAGGCCGTGAGAAGATCATTTGTAGTGCTCACTAATGTTGTTTCTGTCCTATAATGCAGTCTGAAACGCTTACACCAACTATTCCTTTGCAGATTATCGGTTCCAAGAATTTTTAAAATAAAAGGAAAGTTTAAGATTTGCCTATAATTAGCTAAGACAGCTGGGTCAAGTGATGACTTGACTTTTTTGTCAGCCTGGTCTATAATAGTGAATGAGCTTAACTTTAATTAAACCACTGAAAACAACACCCTCATCACTGCATTTAATATATTATTAAACTCACCTGGCTTCTCTCAAAATATAAATGAGCCCACCAACTGCTTTAATCACACTCTGGACCTTGTCCTGACATAATGCATAGAAACCAAATGTTGATTTTTCTTTTCTCCTCTGAAAAACAGCTATAAATCACAGGTGTTTTTACTTCCTTGTGTAACTGACTTATGTGATCCTTGAATCAAATAACCCATTAACTAGAGAGAAAAAATGGTGATTCACTAATTTAAAAGAAATTTATATGACTTTTAAAAATTGTTTGTTGCTCTATAAAAGCTCTCCATAAAGCTATGATATCTTAATATTCAAAACAAAAATAACCCCAGGTTTCTTTTCAGCATTGTAGCCAGGCTTACAGTGAGCTGAGACAAATCCAGAATTAATTTTAAAATCCTCCTCACATACAAAGTCTTGAACAATCAGCCCTCTCATATCTTAAAAACCTCACAGTGCCATATTCACCAAACAAAACTCTTCATTCTCTGACTTACTTGTGATTCCTAAAGAAGAAGAGGAGGCAGAGCCTTTTCTGTAGAACCAGCTCCCAGTTTGGACTGTCGACAGACAGCCTCTCTTCTTTTAAGATTAGGCTTAATACTGTCCTTTTTGATAAAGCTTATATTCAGGGCTGGATCAGGTGACTTCAAATGTTCCCAAATGCAGCCCAGTGACAATGCCATTCAACTTTGAGGCTCCAATGTGTCTTTTACTCAGTGTCTTTGATTGAACAACTATAGTGCTTGTGAACTTGAGACACCATAAAGAAAGCGTCCAAACAACATGGAGGCTGTGGATGCTTGGTGTTTGCTTAAGTGTATTATAGATGACTATCTTAAAGTGTAGAAAATGAGCTTTATTTTCTGGACTCCTGGAAAGAGGTGATAAATATGACTAGATTTTGGATAAGTAGCATTGAAAACCACATTTTGTATAATCCCTGATATAACCATGAGATGCGTCCTCACACTTTAGTAAGACCTGGATTATTGTTGCTGTTGTGAAAATATATTATGAAGTATGTTTGTGTTTTTAATTTGTATCATTATTATTGTTATTATTATTATTATCATTATTTTTATTATTACTGACATTTTTTCTGAGTGAGAAGAGTTAATCCACTTGTGGAGAGCCAGGATTCATGATCCAAAGCTGTGATGCAGGAAGAGTATCCAGCCTATTTGATAGTGACAGCTTCTTTGGTTCTAGACAGATAGATCTGGACAGATCTTATGAGATCTCAACACTACCTGTATAGTAATAACAATAACACTCATGCACATATTACACACCTGAAATGAAAAAGCTACAAAGAACTAAAAATAGCTAAAAATAGCTTTATTGTTTTAATGCTGAATTACTGTATTTTGTTCTTTTTTTAAATAAATATTTTAATTTTTAGGTTTACTTAGAGAAGATCTTAGCTCATTTTATATTATGTAGGGGTTAAATATACAGTGTTACAGAATGTTGCAGGCAAATAAAACACACAGAAAGATCAGTTGTGCATCAAGTCATATTTAAATGGGCAATAACAGCTCAGCACCTTTACTGAGGGGAGGAAAAAAAAAGTAACTGAAAGAAAAACCCTTCTTAGCATACAGGTTTGAAATGAACTCTACTTTCTGCCTGGCACACTTGGAGGCAGGTTTGGAAAGTAATGTTAGACTCTTTCAAAAGCCCTTTGCTCTCCTCAGGCTGCCTCTTCATATCCATCACTCTTACCCTGTTTTACCTGCCTGCTGCTTTTGACAGTGTGCTAAACCTGTTTTGATGCTTTACTTTCTAGCTCAGTTCTTTATGCGTATCAGGTCAGCAATAGTGAGTGCACAGCTGAGTAATGAATTCCCTCAACATGAAAAGTGTGAAATAACAGCTGTCACGTCTGCACTACTAAATCTACAAAATCATTGATATACAACATAGCTATGGCACTTTCACGTCACTAGAGGTACATTAGATTTTGTTTGAGCAGAATTCCATTTGCAGTTGCATCAGTAAAAATAAAAACTCAGTGCTCTAATGAAGAGAGAAATAAGATCCTGTATCTTTAATGATGCAGGGAATAAATGCAAACTCCGTTGGGAATTACTTTTTCAATTCAATTCAGTTTAACTGATAGAGTGCTAAATCAAAACATTTATGTAGGGAATAACTCAGTTGTCTTTTGTTGTCTTTTAATAGCTGGGATTGGACAAGTTCTACGTTTCTTTTGGCACCAGGGACATATTGAATTCACACAGAACTCAGTTTGACAGCTGAATGCTATTGTATTAAACAACCTATATCGTGAGACACTTATTTCCACTACGGAAATGATGGGTTCCTCATGTGAGATACCATTTATATAAATTTATAAGGAATGGAAGTCATTCTGCAAAGAATCAGCTGCAGCTCTATGACCAAAATACTCAATCTGTGTCATTGTTGACTCCAGGCATTACATATATTAAATTTTGTTAGCTTCAGTTGGAGAAGAACTCCCTGATAGTGATTGAAAATGGTTTCTTCTTCTGAATATTAATGCACACACTGAAAAAAAAAAAAAAACAACAACAACAAAAAAGGGAGGTGGAGAGAATTGAAACAGGCTTGAGTCATACATTCATTTAAATTCCTTTACAGTTCAGCAGGTTTGGTTAAAGTGGCTTTTAACGCCCAGGAAGAAATTGGATGTCACTTGCAGAGGATTTGCAAGATGTAGCCCTTGACTACGAGTTCACAACCATTGCTAGTAATTTCAGAAAGGGAATGTGGAGCACAAGTCTCTCTAGCTCTACTCCTTTTATTTGGAGCTTGGAGTGGGAAAGGAATAACAGAGCACAACATATTTGGGGAATATGCCTAAATGTGATCATAAGAATGCAGATTCCAGCTCAAAGAAACCATTAAAATATGTGTAAAAACAGCAAGTTATTAAAAAAAATTATAGATGTTCCAATCTGCTTAATTAGCAATTATGGTGACTAAAGGCTGGGTGTTGGATGAGTGTCTGTTCTTTTTCAATACTCCATTAGTCAAAGCAAGTGTGTCATTGTTCAATTCAGTTTGATTCAGTTCAGCTATATAGTGCCAAATCACAAGGAACACATAAGATCCAAGGATGGTAGATATGCTAAAAGAGAACTGAAACGACACCTCTATTGACTGCATTTAAAAGACCAAATTGTGAAGATGATATTATGGTCATTGTATTCATCAAAGATGGTGATGAATCTGCATACAGACATAGCTGGCAGTCAGCTAAGTGTGGCAGTCAGAACTACCTAGAGCTGAATATGCTAAAACTGTAAAGAGGACAGTGGACTGCAGACGTGGCCGCGACAAGAAGAGAAAAAAAAAAAAAAACTCTAATCAAACTGGGCTCCTACTGGGAGACCAGTTTGAGGACAGTAAAATAAAACACCTCAGCACAAAAAAGCACTGGAATAAAAGGACGCGATATGGAACGGGGGAGGGTATGGGGTAAGGAATGATCTGGTCTAGACAGCAACTATCTTGTCCTGCAGCCCTTTTCAGCTTTAGACAGACCTGCCATCTGCATCGGGTGGGTAGCAAGCATCGGAGGTGTTTGGAATGGAGAGGGGGGTAAGTGTGAGCGATAGGGGCAGAGAGTCAAAACACAGTCCCATTATCAAGGACAAGAATTCTTTAGGTTTTAGAGAACAAGACTGAGAGACTCTCTGAGGGTTAGAACATGACATGAAGCATTTTGTAAGTTATTATTTGAAAGTAGGCTTAAGTTGCTCTCTTTAGAGATCACTGTATCTTTAACAAAGAAAGTATGAGATTAGGCGTTGCTCTGCAACATTTGTTTAAAAAGGTTTTAAAAAAGAAATGAAAAAGTGGCATAGGCAGTCTAAACTATTTAATTGCTTAATTTATCCTAAATGATCTATGTTGGAAACGTAACGTCTTTTAATTATAAAAGCTAAAGGTACGGATAGCCGATCACATTTAGCTAAAAAAAAGAAAAGTAAAAGAGATAGATGGTGCTAATACTTTGACCCCTTTTTTCCCGGGCTTTGTTCACTAGATCGCGCAAAGGGCACGCACATACCCAGCTAGCTTGCTACTAATCAAAACATGATGGCGAGAGCAATGTACAAGAGTATTTATGTTTAGTAGTGCATGTTAACTGTTTACGTTTCCCTCATACTTTTAATAAATGTCAATCATAGATCAGCTGTACTCTTATTGTAAGTACAGTTGTAAGCACTAATCAACTGACATGATAACAATTAAGTCAAATAGGATGTCTATATAAATACATTTAAGAAAATACTCATTAGCGCAACACCTGTCAATGTCAGTTCTTTTAGTGAGAAAGCACACTTACAAGTATCGAGAGGAGAAATATTTTACTGCTATTATTTGCTGCTATTTTTATAATCATCATTAACATTTCATGTGATGTTGCATTCAGATGCATTCAGATGTTCAAATATATTGGTATTATATTAGTCTTTATTACAGGTTCAGTTATAATCAGTTGAATCTATAAAAGGTTTCTGAATGTTTTTATATTCTTACACATAGTCTTCAGTGGGGGAGAAGCTGACTGCAGGCTGACAGGAAATGCGTCTGCAGAGCATGTTTTGCAGAAGTGAAACCGAAAGCAGAGTGAGTGCAAGCCAAAGAGCAGGGTGTTATTATGATTAACACACACTTAGTTAGAGGATCACTGATAGGGGAAAGTTCAAGTTGCTTAAGTTGAGGTCAACTAAGGTTCAGAAAAGCAGATGCAAACTCTGCTGCGTACAGACAGACAAATAGTGAGAGGTCATGACACGCACTTAGCATACACTGCGGACACATACACACCATGGTAGATCTATTTTGGTAGGGCAGAAATGCAGAAGTGTGCCGACGTACTTAGAGGAAGTGCACCAGACGAGCGACAGCGAAGAGGGGAAGCACCGACCCGAAGACAATGTTCTTTAGAGCTATGTTAAAGGTTCATGGAACAGTTTGTGGTTTGGATTGACGTAAGCTGTACTATTGTCTATTTTTGTAAAAGAGGGGGGCTTTGTTATTGTACCCATATAAAACCTTGTCTCATGATTGTAAGTTCAGTTCGACGCTGAAATCTGCACAGCGGTTGAACTCACACATGTGTTTATTAAAATACTGTCTAATTGCACACGCCTGGATCTGTGGTTATTTATGGATTCTTCTCTCAACATTGAACCCTAACATTTGGGGGCTCGTTCCGGTGAGAGAGAGGGAATAATTTTGGTGTAGATGGAGAGATCCAGGGTCTGTGGTGATTGGATGGGCAGATAGGAGTCAGTGGTCTGAAGTGAGAGACAAGCCGGCTTAAAACAAAGGTAAGGCACATACCTGTTGAATTTTCCAAAATGTGCTAGATTGGACATGTCAAATTAAAGTCTACTCACTGAAAATTACTGGTGAATGTCTGTTTTTTAATTTTGGCGAAATTTTGATGAAGTTTACCGGTTGAAGTAATGATAATGAAGTATAAGTGACAGTACTGAGTAATGAGAATAAAGGAATGAAAAGAGAATTAAAGCAGTTGGAGCTGCTAAGTGAACTCTTAGAATGATAGGGAATTTGGTCATTGTGTGGGTTCAAGTACCATTGGTTATGCAACCCTGAAGAACTTTCTCGGAGGTGACGCTCCCTGCTGGATAGAGAAATTTATCCTTCACCTAGCGATGACTAGGGATAGTTTCGGGCAACATCCGAAGAGGACTGGGGAATCTCTAAAACTGTTGAGGGTTGTCCTCAATCTTAATCCTGTGTTGGGTGTAGATTGTTGTTTCAAATTATTCTAAATTTGTCTAGGACGACAGCGGCGTCTGTTAAGAAGCGCATTTTCTCGGAGGTAACGCTCCCTCCTGGATAAAGACGTTTATCCTTGACCTAGCGGCGACTAATGGGATAGTACGGCACGACAAACCGGGAAAACTGGGGAATTTCCAAAATTGCTAGGGGTTCAAGTTCCCTATTCTTGCGCTTTTTTGGCTACCGGTAAATTAAGTTAGGGCTAGAAATCTGGACAGAGCAGTTCGAGTCTGGTCTGTTAAATTGGTCGCAAAAAACCTGAAGGTTTGCCCGTTCGAGTCGGTTATGGAAAATTTTCGAAATTTGTAGGAGCGACAAGGCCTAAAAAATCTGTGCAGTTGTAATTAAAGACGTCTGTAATATAAAATATGAGATCTATGGGTAAGATCAGTCTCTGTGTCAGCGATGCACAGCCGGATGTGCACGGATGGTGTGTGTAAATGCAAATGAGCAGCAGTGACGCGCGCAGAGAGGGTGGTTTCAATTTCGAGAGGACTGAGAGCTTTTTGCTAAATGCCTGTATATAAGAGGTTGGTTTTGCTTATTATGAGAGTGTAAATACAGTTTGAATATATTAGTGTGGATGTATAGAAAATGATTAGATAATGACTGAATTTTGATAGATGTATATTTCGTGAGCCATAAATGTTGGTGTGGTTTATTTTTCAGTTATGTGTGTGTGGGGAGGAGCTGCGAGACGATGAGAGGTTTCAGTTTTTTTTTCTTTTTTCTTTTGACTTGCTCTTTCTGATCATGGAAGGCATGTCCAAGATACTTGTATGAAAGCGTATTTTGTGTGATTTTAACTGTGTGAATGCTGTCAGTATTTGATTTGAGTGACTGGGTGATTTGTCTGAGTAAGTGAAAAGGGGAAGTTTGAGAGAGAGAAAGGCAGTGCGTGTGAGACGATTTATGGCGTCTGAAAGAGGTGAGAACTTTTAAAGGTGTGTATGGAATAAAGGAGTGTGAAATATATTTCTTGTGTGATGAAAAGTAGGATGTGCTAAAGTTTGAAAGTGTTTTTAATTCAAGAAAACAAAAAAAACAAAGGAGTTAGATTAGTTTGAGGAACAGGAAATATTGCTCTGTGTACCGGGGCTGCAGCGACAGGAAATAGTGAACAGGAACTGTGCATGCCCATATATGGGAACTGAGTGTGTACAGAAAGAACACAGAGAGACTGACGAGGCCCATGGAGCAAATGAAGCCTTTAAGAAAAATGAATATATTACTAATTGTATGCTTTAGTGTGTCAATACAGGTGGACTCTCTCAACATTGCAACCTTGAGTTCAGCAGCAGAAAAGTAGATTAAAAGAATTGGGAGAAAATAAGCCAGTCTTTGGCTCGAAATTGTGCGGCTGGATCTCTCACTTGGTCCCTGAAGCGGAGAAGAAGTTCAAAGGACAGTCAATCGCCTGATGAAGACCGATAGAACATCGTGGACTTGAATACAGCAGGCAAACGACAGTGCCACTGATCCAGTAACACTGATGACGACTGACGACCAGCAGCAGCATGTAAGAGTAATGCAACATGTACTGTGAAAATACAGGCTGGGCAGTTGAACAGTGGGATAAAGAATTGTGGAAAAGCACTGGACATTGAGTGATATTCTGCCATGCTGGGACTTAATCTGAAAGAAAGACTGTAAAGAAACAGAGAAGAAGACAACAGCTGAGTTGAGACTGTGTTTGCTGGAGTTTTGAAGCCCGAACAGGACATTGTGCAGAGAGGACCAGTGAGAGATGAAGCTGGACGAGTTTGACTGCGAGAATATAGGATATAATTGGATTGAAAATTGAAACCTGAACTCATGAATTGTTTAGGGTGTCCACCACAGCATAACAAAGAGGTAAACATTAGAAAAGGTAAGAATAATGAACGAAAATAATTGTCATTACCTTAATGAATAGAAAACACACATACAAATTGTTACATGTGAGATTATTTTTGAAATGAATCAGAAGTGAGATAGTTTGAATCTAAAGCTCAGTGGTGAAATGCATAAATTAAATATGAATATATAGGATGCAATGAAGAAACAGCTTACACGTAGTGTACATTAACATGAATACATCGCAAGGCAACGAAGAACTCAATGAATTAATTTAATGAAGAAGCAGTTTACACCCAATTAACATAAAATGCAGGGAAGAACACGCTTACATGCATGGCATAATTGGTGTTTCTGATCAGAGATAGAGAAATGGGTTATTTAAGCACTTGTGATAATAATGAAAATGTCTTAGTTTTGTTATTTTCAGGAGTAAAGCAGACTTGGACCGGCTCTCCAGATCCAGCAGTCGGAAGAAAGTTAGAGGTTAACATCTATGGATAAGTTAAGGCAAGTTTCTGGTTGAATTGTTCACAGCATGATGTGTCCAGGAACCTGAAAAGCAAGCCCTAGCTCCTGGCTGAAGACCAGGAGGGCGGTAATTTAAGGTGGGAAATCAAAATGTGGGTTAGTAACTCGGGGAAAAAGAAAACTGACTGCTTAACTGGAGAGTTGGGAAGAAGTCTGGGAGACTGTGAAGCCATAGATGCAAAATAACATATACCCATACACACACAAACGGAAAATGCATTAACCTTATAAAGACAAGCTCCTGAAGCTTAATGAACAGATATTGATTAAAAACCTGGCTAAGAACATAAGCATATGCAATGAAGATCTGCTTGCTGCTTGTATGAGTGAGAGAATGGTGTGAATGTTTCATAAAAATAGATGGAAAAAACAAAAGAAAAGTGTCTATAAGAGTGACTCAGGAGTGCTCTTGCACTGATTGATCAAAGTAAGTGATTAGTATAGAAAGAATATGAAAATCGTTCAATAATGTGATAAGGTGTAAACATGTATTTTTCTTGTCAAGTTGGCAGTTGAGCTGTGAGTCTATGAGCAGAGACACTTCCTCTCTTCATTTTTTCTTAACACTTCCTGTGTGTGTGTGTGATTGAGGCCTTAAAGGAGGGGTAGATTGTTCAGAGGTGCAAATTTGATTAGGAGGTTTATAAATTAGTGTTGACACATTGTTGTAAGGTGTTAGGCTGAATCTGAGTATGGTAAAGTGCTTAACCGGGGTTATTGTTGTGTACGAAACGGTGTAGCTTTTGGCGAGGTTTTCGTGTGTTGAACGGGTGAAATTTAAGATTGTTTTAGATTTTTGAGGCTGTTGTTTCTATTTCAAGAGAGGGAGTTTTGATAAACATGGACATGTCTAAAGGGGCCCATAGTTTTTGTAACAGTGCACTTAGAGAAAAAACCTGTCAGGTGATTTTGTTTGGTACTTTGATGAGCTAATAATCAGCTCTCTTTTTTATTTTTGTTCTAAGCAGGCCTGGAAGAGAGTGAACGGACGGCGTTGACAAAATTACCGAGTACGAAAATCAGGTGGGCTTTATAGATTATAATTGATTACAATCAGAGACTGATTGGCGGCGAGTCTCTGTCTAAAAATGGATTGTATCGATTCGATCCAGTCAAAAGTATAGCGAACTATTTTCCTAAAAAGGAAAACGAAATAAAACAAATGATTGAGCTCATTTTGCTGATGTGGAGCATCTGATGACGTGCGCGGAAGGCTGCAGATCAGCAAAGAATATCATGTGTGAATGCATGGGAGTGAATGTGAGTGATGGGACCAAGAGGGAAATAAATAAAAGGTTGACAAACAGGACAAGTGGGAGACTTAAATCTGGGGATGCTGATTTTGGGATATTGATGTGTGCTTTGAGAAAATTATTTACTGGGGTTGGATTATGTTATTACATTATATGGTCGGGAGAATGCAAAATGCTAAAAGGGAAACATTGTTTGATGAAATTCAAGTTACCATTAACTGAGGTAATTCATGATTAATAACTGTTTTGTTTAAGTTTTGATTTTAAGTTAAGGAGCCAGACTTTGCATGGAGCAACGAGTTGGAGGAGATTTGACATGATGATTAAGTTTTGATTTTGTTCCTTAAACACAGGTTTTCAGGGCTGGAGCAAAACACCGAGAGGAGAATTGCTGAGCTGTTCTGAGAAATGAAATGACTAACCTTTTTCCTTTTGATTTGTTAAGCTTGGGTGGAGCATGTTGAGTTTTTGCCACATGAGATGTGTCAAAAAGAGAGGGATTTAAGATTTAATTTGTTTAATGTGAAAGGGGTTTTACTAGGATTTTATAATGATTGGGGTTGTTTGATAATCTAGATATAGTAAAACTGAGGACTTGTTAAAAGAAAGGATTAAAATGAACTGAATTAGGTTTAGAAGATAAATTGCTGGGGTTAATAAGAAGTGGTATATAAAACTTAAAGGGGAAACTGTGGGAATAAAGGATATGCTTTGGGGAAGATAGTGAAGATTTTATGAGTAGAAAATGTGGGATTTCTTTTTGATTTTTAGGATAAGTTGTAACAGTGACATAATGCTGGAATGTTGTTATAATGTAGGCTTTAGAAACAGATAGTAAATAGATTTATTTCTAGGGTAGAGGAGAGCTTTTATGAGGATGTTAAAAGTCTCGCTGACTCAAATGAATAATATTGGAGATTATATATGTAGAAAGGATTTTTTCATACACATTGCATTTTTGTGCCTTTGACGGAGTTGTGGCTCAGAGAGTCGTCTCTTGAGGGTCACAAACTTTTGGTTAACGTTATGATTAGCCAATCTACTGTGAGAATGACCTGAGTTTTGAAGGATTGCACACGCTTACAGACATATAGAGTTCATTAAGACCTGACAGTATTGATTCCAGGCAAAAGGCCTGAAATCCATTTAGCATTTAATTGAATAGGAGTTTCGTTTGTAACTAAACTGGGTGACATGTAAAATATGGAGATAACACATGCAGTTCTAAATTAGTCCTCTTATATAAAATGCAGTTACAGAATAACAAATGCTTGTTGAAGTAAAAAAGTTGTTGTTTAAAACAGAAGCAAAGGGAGAAAGCTTATATATTTTGGTTAAGTCTGATAAAGTTTAAGTTAGAAGGAGTCATTACATTAAAAGCAGCAAAATGAAATAAAATGATATATTCAAACAGGTTATCACCCAGGAAATGGGAGTTCAAAATACTGTTAGAGTTCAGCTTTTAGCTATGATGAAGGTTATCTAGGAGCAATTAACTAGGTGCTTACACTTAGTGATTAAAGTGGTTGTTTTTTCTTTGATCCTTTAGGAGAATAAGCGTTTATGATGATTTTTCTTGTGAGAGGTGACTTTAGATGAGAGGTAGGCCCTTGCAGCAGTGACAGTTTTGTGCACAGGATGTTGATGATCAGATAAGGAGCAAAGAGGAAGCACATGCAGAGACGTGCTTCCTTCGATTCTCTTAAAGGCAGTGCTGTGAGAGTTTTACAAATGCTGAGTACGGTTGAATGAGATATAAAAATAAAAGTCAAAAACCAAATACAAAATTAGGTTCATGTTTTGAGTAATATTAGCTTGAATCAGGTTTGAATAAAGAAGACAACTGAGGGACATAAGGCAGGGAAGCCGTACTAGGGAGAAAGTGTTTTGTTTCCTTTGCAGGTGGCCAGATTTCCACTAGAGTGGGACCCAGAAGAGGAGCAGAGACCACTTAAGCATGAAGTGTTCTCAAGTGGGAGCGGGCATTTTATAACTAAGACCACCTAGATGACATGAGGTTGTCTGATTGGTTAAGTCACAGGATGCCAAGAGAGGGTCAGAGTTAAGAACAGTGATCCTAAATGTCCATGACGTCAGGGGTGGACAGGGAAACAGTTGAATGGGCCAAGGAGTGACCCAACATAATGTATGGCGACCTCTGGTGTGCCAGAGGTCGAGAGTGGGAGTATCGAGAGGAGAAATATTTTACTGCTATTATTTGCTGCTATTTTTATAATCATCATTAACATTTCATGTGATGTTGCATTCAGATGCATTCAGATGTTCAAATATATTGGTATTATATTAGTCTTTATTACAGGTTCAGTTATAATCAGTTGAATCTATAAAAGGTTTCTGAATGTTTTTATATTCTTACACATAGTCTTCAGTGGGGGAGAAGCTGACTGCAGGCTGACAGGAAATGCGTCTGCAGAGCATGTTTTGCAGAAGTGAAACCGAAAGCAGAGTGAGTGCAAGCCAAAGAGCAGGGTGTTATTATGATTAACACACACTTAGTTAGAGGGATCACTGATAGGGGAAAGTTCAAGTTGCTTAAGTTGAGGTCAACTAAGGTTCAGAAAAGCAGATGCAAACTCTGCACGTACAGACAGACAAATAGTGAGAGGTCATGACACGTACTTAGCATACACTGCGGACACATACACACCATGGTAGATCTATTTTGGTAGGGCAGAAATGCAGAAGTGTGCCGACGTACTTAGAGGAAGTGCACCAGACGAGCGACAGCGAAGAGGGGAAGCACCGACCCGAAGACAATGTTCTTTAGAGCTATGTTAAAGGTTCATGGAACAGTTTGTGGTTTGGATTGACGTAAGCTGTACTATTGTCTATTTTTGTAAAAGAGGGGGGCTTTGTTATTGTACCCATATAAAACCTTGTCTCATGATTGTAAGTTCAGTTCGACGCTGAAATCTGCACAGCGGTTGAACTCACACATGTGTTTATTAAAATACTGTCTAATTGCACACGCCTGGATCTGTGGTTATTTATGGATTCTTCTCTCAACATTGAACCCTAACACAAGCAAACCTCTCTCCACAATATTCAAGCATTACTCACTGCAGAGTTAGATTGAGCCAAAGAGATGAATAACGTGAAATGAGTGATTGTCGCTAAAGATACGCTACCCACTCTGTAAAGATGACACAATATTTAATATAAGCATAAAACAGCCCAACCTTTGAAAAATACATATCTGTAGAAATGTTAGTCTGTAAGCTGCCTTGCATAATCCTGCAAAGTGTTTTTCTTTGGGATAATAAACAACTGCCATTGGTGTTTATTGGATTAATATTGATTTATTTATTTTTTGGTCATGTCATTATTTATGAATTATTTTTTAGTGATTGCTTTATTTATATTTCCTATAGCAATGAAATGTTTTTACACTCATAATAGAGGTTATTGTGCACCTAAATACAGCCTCAAAATAAATCGTCTTTATCCCTAAAAGATGTAGGAAGGATGGATGAGTTTGTAAAAGAGAAACTGACTGAATGGAACCTGTCTGAGCTGATCCCTGCATTTGAAGGTAAGCTTTGTAAGTTTGGGCAAATAATCAAATGTAAATCTATATAAACATTAATGTGAAATGCAAATGCAGTGCTGGGAATTGTTTGTACTGAATTATAAATATATATCACTTCTATTACATTTTGCAGCTGCTGAAAACACTGATGAAAATTGCTTCTTTCTTCTGGATGATAACAGTCTGAAATCCCCGATACCTTTTCTTGGGCCTCATCTGAAATTTCAGCATCATCTAAAAAAGATTCTTGAGGTGTCCTTTGAGTCATAGGACAAGAGAAAATGGGTTTTGTGTGTTTCATGTGGAAGGTAGGGGATGCTATTGAGTTTGAAACTGTCAAGGGTGAGCATGTGAATTAGAAAGTGATGAGACAACATTGGAACATTAGGATGAATTGGAGGATATGTGCATAAAAGACAGAGTTGCACTCTTCTTAGCTAGACTGAAGACCAAGTCCACACAGACCTTCATTGCAATCAGAGATGTTGTTGAAAGCACATCTTGTCTCATGAGTGATATACTGTAGTTGGCAATCTGAAGAGAAAAACTGCTGCTTTCTTAAGAGAGACTGGCCAGTCTGATACTCCCAGAGGTGGGTAGTAACGAGCTACATTTACTCCGTTACATTTACTTGAGTAAGTTTTTGAAAAAAATGTACTTTTTAAGTACCTTTTTTGCGCGATACTTTTTACTTTTACTTGAGTACATTTATGAAGAAGAAACGGTACTTTTACTCCACTACATTTGCAAAATTCGACTCGTTACTTTAAAAAAAAAATAATTAGTTTAACACATTAGATAACATGCCGTCAGTGGAGTTTCCGGTAACTTTTTTACCAATGAGACGTGGCCATACAGTCAGTGCAGGGGCGGATCTAGAAGGGTGGCATAGGGTGACAAGTGCCACCCCAGTTTTGCATATGACAGTGTTGTTTATTAAAATAAGATAGCATTAACAGTTTGAGCGTAGTTACAGTCAACAGTGAATATAAATGCTAAAACTGAATATATTGCATAGTGTTCCCCCCCTCCACCATTAACAAATGGTTCAGCCCATAGCAGGACTGGCTTTTTTCTTGTTTTCAGTAGCAAGCGATGCTTATGATTGTGCCAGAGCACATTTTGAACAACACCATGGGAATTTTGGATTTTACACATTTGGTTGGATGTTACACTCTGGAAATGGAAGGAAGGTGAGTGTTATTAACCCTGTGGGGTCCACGGACACGCTGCACCTCCAAATCACATGACTGATTTAAGCTGACATAGCAACAAGCTGCAGACACGCTGAGTCTGTATTTCAGCCCACATTGAAAGTTCGTACTTCAAAGTTTTTAAATTTTAATTACAGGCCAGTAAATCCAGAGTTATGATAATATATATAAGCCACGCTTTTTTTCTAAATACTGTCTTCACGTTTTTTTTGTGTGTGTGTGTTTTTAGCGTTTTCTAAGGACAGCGCAAAAACAGTAAAGAAAGAAAAAAGCCACCTCTTTCCTATCGGTGGAAAAATGCACCATGTCAACCAATTTTTAAAAAAAAAGTCAACACGTGGGATTTGGTTGTTTAGGAAGAGGGGAGAGTTTTGGGAGTGACGGTAATGGCAGCGTGGGAGATTTGTGACGTTTAGTGTGGAGTGTATACACTGTCACTAAGTAGAAAACCAGCGGAGTGATACACCTCCTGTTGTCAGGCCTGCAGGTTTATCCCTGTGCTGTTCTCCTCTGTCTTTCGGTGGACAAACTTTTTTTTTTTTTACTGGCACACGTCATTTGTGGGGCATCTTATTGCGAAACCTGATTGTTCTCTCATTTTAGTTTTAGTAATATTTTTAAATGGTTGTACAAAATGAAAAAAACGGCAGGTGTATTGGCTGCATTTTTAGATAAATAGTTGTATATGTTTACAAAAGTACAATTTATATTTGCATTTCAAGTTATAAAAATTTACTCAACATGTCTGTTAAGGGAAAATCCCAAATGGCAAACTGCAAATATAAACAGAAACACAATGAGACAGCGTAATAAATCACATGTACATGGGTGAGCGTCTCAGAAGAGAGTCACACAGTGTACTTCTTTATTCGTGCATTTATAGTCACTGGTGCCCACACAACAGGGCGGCATATTTTCGCTCTTCTAAGAAAAATGACTATACAACAGTATGTGGCTATCTTACTGGAACGTTCTGTTCCGGAATGTTAGTGCGTAGGGAGTGAAGATAAGAGTGGTTCAGGTGTATGTGTGTGTGTTGTGAGATTCAGAAGGACGCAGCCCTTCTTCTTGTTAGAGAGCGCAGATAAAAGTGTCCAGCTCTCCTCTTCCTGCTTGTTCAGCTATTATCGCTGTGAGAAAGAATTTATAAAACAGTCTTGTAGTGGACAACAGTCTAAGTCATCAAAAGGTCAACATACAGTATTCTATCATATGCAAACTTATATCATTAAAAGCTTATACTGACTACTAAGTACAATTTTCCATTGACATTCCCTCCTGTTGTCAGTATAACTTTCAAGTGAGATATCAGTATGTAACATCTTGTTGTACAGTTTCTATCACACCATCATTAATCACACAAAGTCTTCATGTTCCAACAGGTCAGAGTCATCATCATCATCATTTGTCACGGCTATGTATGCAGCAACAGTGGAAACAATTATACGGTTTAATTCATGCATCTTATCACAGAGTTCTAAATTCAACCTATCTCCTCACACACACACGGTTTCCTGTCACCGACAGGCACACATTTCCTGTTTCTGCAGACTCTGTCTTTCATTGTATTTATAGTCTAAAAACCCTCTTTAATTCTACTAAAAACAATCTAAATCCCTTGATCTAAAAACGATACACCTTTATTTCACACACACTTTTAAATTGAGCTCTTTCAGACATCAGGAATCATCACACACACTGCCTTTTCTCTCAAACTTCCACTTGTTCACACACTCTACTATGAGCCTTTGTAGTGTTATTATTACTTATGTTTTATTATTTTTGTACAAATCACACCCAATCACTCAAAACCTACTACTCACAGCATTCACACAGTTAAAATCACTCAAAATATGCTTTCATACGAGTATTTCAGACATGCTTTTCAAGATATATAGAGGTCACTCACTGTACATCCACAGTAATGAATTCAAACTCTATTTATACAATTGTAGTGAGCAAAACCAGCATCTCCATGCGCGTCACCGCTCCTCATTAGCTTGGTAGTGTCCACATATTTAATTCAGCTTCTCAATCTTGTAGCTTTAGCTGTTATATACAGGGTTTGGCTCATTAGTTGTTAGTATAGGTTTGCTCTTCATCTTAACAAAGTCTCATCTAAGATGACAGGTTTACAAGCAGGTCAAGTGTCTCTATGCACCTGATTAGTGTAGTTATTTCCTTATTTTCTTCATCTCCTATATCATTGTACTGAGTTTGAGCAAACCTTAAGCTTGATTTAGACTACTTTTAACAATCATTCACCTCACATCATAACTGACTGAGGTGCCTCTTCCTAGTATGTCATTATTAATGTTATCATTGTATTGTTTTTCCTTTTTTATAACAGCAACAGTATATTACAATACACTACTACTAATATACAATAGTATATTAGTTTATATTTTATTATGTATCCATCACGGGTCTGTGTGAACCTGCAGCTTCACACCTTCCCAAGCTGGAGACATTTTCCTTGGCTGAACAATGACACAGCCTTAATATGCCTTATGCATCTCTCTTTTTTATTTGATATATTTTGTGTGAATTATCTGATTTCACGCATTCTATTCATTCAGCTTGGTTGTCTTCCCAATTTTGTTTCATTGCTTTAATTTAAGTTAACCTTAATTTAACCTTTTGTTTTATTCCACTTCATTCCTTCAGCTTCAGCTGTCTTTTTAACTGCTCGCTGGTTAGCTAGCGTGAGCTATAAGCTAACAGCTAGCCTGGTTAATGACGCTAGAGTTCCACGCACATGCAAACAGCTCGTCTCTACTGCTTTAACTGTTAAAACAGAAGGCAATACTGCGGCTGACAGGGTTTATTATGTGAAACAGCAGCTTATTATCACGTTATTACAATATACATAATTATCACATTCGTACAATATAAATATTATATTGTACGAATGTGATATTATATTGTTCAAACGTGAAAGGTATATTGTCCAAATATTAAAAGTATATTGTTAGAACAATAAACCTTTCATGTTATAACGTGACTTAGCTCTATTTTTCTTTTGCCTGGGTGGCAGCTCTACGCTTACGTACTCGGATGAGCTTACCTCATCCTACAAGTTGTGCCTCCATCTCTTGTGTCCAGATCACACGCTGCACTGCCGTGCTGCTCCACCTTTTCTTTCATTTCTGTGTTTGTGCGTGCGCAGTGTGAGAGGCGACAGGATTTCAAACAGGTTTGATTATCATGCGACCATACGATTGATGATTGGGAGCTGGTCGTGAGGTGTTAACTGCTTTTCGTTACCCCATGTATACTACACGATGCACACACGAGTAAGGCAAAACTCGGGCCGATCCCCAAAACGGTTGCGCGACTGAAAAATCGGCTCAAAAATCGCACAGCGTATGGCCAGCTTTTGGAGGCTAGCTCCAAACAAACATCTGTAGCTTGGCAGTGTATACAGCACTATAATGACCAGACCTAATTCTTTTGAAAACCATACATCTTTCCACAGGTCTTCACTTCATCAGACATCACCTAGACACAGAGCTGGGTGAGGCCAGCACAAACAGCAGCCTAACCGACGAAGATGATGGATCCATGGGGTCAGGAAAGCCAGAAGCAGAGGAACTGGAGAGGTACCTTTCATGTCCATTCACTGGAGGTGTGGATCTATTGCATGGCTTTCCTCACATCAAGAAGCTGTCGATCAAAGTCAATACAGCTCTTCCTGCATCTGCAGCCTGTGAGAGACTTTTTAGGACTGCAGGACTCCTGTTCACTGCCAAACGGTCACAGCTTCACAGCAAGAACCTTGAGAGCCAACTGCTGCTGAAGCTGAATCACCATTTCACTGACTGAAGAAACAATTTATCGTAAAGCGAGCCATACACATATGTACATCCACATAGTGGAAATTTGTATTTGTCTTTTATAATTAGTTTTACTCTGATTTCAGTGTTTATTTGTGAGTGTAGTTTTTACATTTTTACATATTACATTGTGTTAATCCACTGTCTATACTTCAGGGTATTTTAGTATACAAAGAACATTTTATAGTTTTGTTAGAATGTCTATTCCTGTGGAATTTTAGCACAGATGTGTTGTGTGTGTGTGTGTTTTTTTTTTTTTTTTTAATTCCTGCCGTCCGCCTTGGGAATAAACTTTTCCTGATTATACCTGTTGCATCTCTGTGTCATTTGTTTCTGATTTACTTAATCCCTCCTTGTATTTAAAAGAACCACCCCTAGTATGACATTCTGGCGCATCAGCTGTAGTCTGTTATGTTGAAGTTGCCTCGTTCTAATGTTTTCTCTGAGGCTGCTGTAAATGCGAATATATTTACTATGGGTTTTGCTTGAAAAAGCTTTACGTTGTGAAAAACTGAAATCTTGAAATTAGAATTGTTGTGCCTTATTTTGTGGATCTTTTTACATATATTCCTTTTGAAATTACTAAAATTTGTATATTTATTTATTTTTGTTTGTCTGATAGCATTTATTTATAAAATAAATCGGACATTTTAAACAGTTACTCGCTACTTACTCAGTACTCGAGTAGCCTTTTCACCAAGTACTTTTTTACTCTTACTCGAGTAACTTTTTTGACGACTACTTTTCACTTTTACTTGAGTAATAATATTTTTGAAGTAATGATACTCTTGAGTACAATTTTTGGATACTCGACCCACCTCTGGAAACTCCAAAAGCAGAGAAACTTTTAGATGAGTTTACATTAGCCTCTGAACCATTTCAAGGATTTGAATGAAAACAGACAAATGAAGTATATCACCCACTCTGGATACTTCGTACAGCAAGAAGCAGTTCCTTTCCCTGGATTTTCCTATATGCAGGAAATCAATGGAGAGACAGGGACAGTGAAAATGTAGCAGTACGAGACACCTTCCAGTATGTTCCTCTGAAATCTATGTTAAAAGTCATTCTTGAAAGTCCATGAACAATTGAGAAAATTCTTTAGTGGCAAAAAATTGAAGGTACAGACAATTGAATATCCTTCAGCAATGCACGACAAAGAAAACTACATCTCAGACTGTCTTCTACATCACCATTTTCAAACTGGTATTAAAAGAGATTGTTCTCCTAATTAGTGATGTTCGATTCGTGAACGAATCGTTCAATACTCGAGAATCACTTTACTGACTCGTGAATCATGATTCACAAGCGCAACTGACTCACTGACTCATCCCTGTTGCTGTTAGCAAACTAATTCCATTAGTAGAAATATATCTAGCTTATAATTAAAATTGTGGGGAAAAAAACAACAGCCAGTTTCTTAACAAAAACATTTCTGCTCTGAACTGGAAGAAAAAACCCTGAGTAGAAGCTCACATCAAGACAATAGCTCCTCAGTTCACAGTAGCATCGCTCAGCTAGCATGCTAACAGCACATTTGAGTTACTCACCCCCTCCCTTGCTGTGCCGAACCATAGCATAAGTGAATCACTCAGGACTCACTAACCCCCTCCCTCCTGGCTCACAGCTCAAACGAGTTGAACAAATCACCGAATCACTCACCCCCTCCCTTGCTGTGCTGTAGTGATGGGATTTCCGGCTCTTTTTAGAGAACCGGCTCTTTCGGTTCGGTTCACTAAAAAGAGCCGGCTCTTTCGGCTCCGAACCGGCTCTTCAGGTTGTTTTGTTGCTTTAATTAATTTATTATTAACAATAATATAAAATTATGCACAAAAGAAATTACTAATGTAAAAAAAAAGTGGTTTTATTTATATATAAATATATGCGGTGGCCCTTAGAGAGAAAACACGTACAAACTCCAAAGCACATGTCTAGCATGAACTGAACTTCCAAAATAGAGCTACTTAGATCACTTAAATTACACAATTGTTGTTTGTGTATTTATACACAAGCACTCATATGTAATCAAATAATTTAAAAAAAATGTTCATTTACCTGCTACTACCACACACCAAATCCGGTCGTTAGTACTTGCTTGCTTGTGTAGCCACTAGGTAACAAAAGCTCAACACTGCGCCTAGCATCCTGGAGCACTTCTGTTGTCTTTTGTACGTGTTTTGGAGTTTTTACGTGCTACTGAGTTTTTACGTGTTTTAGAGTTTGTACGTGCTTCGGGGTTTGTACTTGCTTCGGAGTTTGTACGTGTTTTGGAGTTTTTACGTGTTTTGGAGTTTGTATGTGCTTCAGGGTTTGTACGTGCCTCAGAGTTTTTACGTGTTTTGGAGTTTTTACGTGCTTTGTCTCTGGGGGTCACCGTAGATATACTTTTATTTATTCACTCCACATAAAATGTAATAAATAAATCATATAATACAAAAACCAACTAGTCACATTTCAACTATTTAAATTTCCAGCTTTTTCCTTTTACAAATTTAAACACTGCAAACCACAACACAATTAAATATAAATTAAATATAAATTAAAAAATGAAAAACAAAAAGAACATGCATATTCTCTGTCATATGGGCCTGCATGAATAAACTTTCTGACTCCTTTATCGTCTGCAACTGAAAATAGTTGTGGATGATTACTATACCTTTCTAATGTGACGTTGTTGTCCCTGGCTCTCTTTCTCTCTCTCTCCCTCCCGCTCTGTTCCTCTGCTACTGAGTGTAATTACCGCCCCTTCCCCCAGCGCAAAGCACAAGGCTCGCATGCAGAGTGAAGCAGAAAAAAGGGCGAGAGAGAGGGTGAGAGAACGAAAAAAAAAAAAAACCGACGGCTTGCGATAAGGAGCCGGCTCGCGTTGTTCACTTCAAAGATCCGGCTCTAACAGCCATTTCGTTCGCGAACGACCCATCACTACTGTGCTGAATCATAGCGTAAGGCGAATCACTCACCCCCTCTGTTAAGAGATTTTTTAGGATTTTGGGATTTTTATTATGTTATGCTTAAAAGTACATTTCATTATCTAAATGTGTTTGCTCTTTCAGCTTAAATGGGGAAGTCACACTCTCTGCAGACTCCTAAATGGGGAAGTTACACAGGAAGCCTACAGTTCTATTTACTCTTTTCCTGTATGTGCTCTTTGAATAAAGACTCTTTCTTTTTATTGCACGGTGCGAGTCTCCCTGAGTCTCACCCGTGTACACGTTAAACCTGTCTGAGCGTTTTTATTCCGACCTGAGTTGCAATACAGGAAAACTCCTGACATTTCTTGGTCCTTCGAGCCGGATGGGACACAGCACTTTTGTGTGACCCCACAGGAAAGCCTCATCGAGTCCTGCCGTCGTGAGAAGCCCACGCTGAAGTCTGTCGACAGCTCCTGTCCAGGTACAGGATAAAGTCCAGAGACGTGAATTCGGGTTCTGGCCGGCGTTCTTATAAGTGGTCCACGGCGGTGGGGGTCGATGAGGTAGACCTGAGAGACCGGCAGCAACCAGGTGAATATTAACACTCAGAGACCTCGCGTAAAACGTTTAGGCTCGCCCAGAGGGGCTGGAAGCATTCCTAAAAGTAAAGGCTCGCCTGGAAAAGGGCTGGAAGCATTTTTAGGGGGATTTCTAAAAGTAAAGGCTCGCCTGGAAAAGGGCTGGAAGCATTTTTAGATAAACCTCGTCCATAAAACGTAGTACGCGTTGAAAAGGTATTGTTGTTGTTTTATTTTTGTTGGTGGAATAAGTTGATTTTACAGCACAATAAGGAGGCTGAACTATTCCACTGTTTTGTTTGCTGTTGGCCACCCAAAATAAACTTTTAAGATATTTTCAGGCGAGAATGTAGCTGTGTCAAGCTCAAATATCTACTTAATTTATCAAAATATCAGATATTTGCAAACGTGCTTCAACGTTTTCGGAGAGTTCTGTTATCCACCAGCCCGATAGCTGACCGGGAGGTCAAGGCTCGATAGAGCCGGCGAGCACAGCTCACTCCTGGCATATCGTTTTCAACCCCCCTGCGGCCTTTTGCTACTCAGGTTAAACATGATACATATAGTTAGTTATGGCTATGGATTGAAAATACCCCCCACACCTCACCCCTAATGGCTGCACCTCCCGAAAAATTTTGTCTGGGCTCTTATCTCACTTTTTTATTTCCAACAATCAACAGAAAACTTCACAGACATATTTTTATATAAGGTTTTTAAGGCTGTGGTGTTAATTTTTATTATTATTATTTAATTTATTATTGTGCGATCTATTGTACAATATAAAGCGCCTTGAGGCGACTTTTGTTGTGATTTGGCGCTATATAAATAAAATTGAATTGAATTGAATTTTTAAGTAACATGAGCCCAGCGGCAGCAGCAACACTAGGCTAACACTAACTAGCTAGCAAGATTATAAACCTGGTGAGAAGCCACAAAATCAGTTTGAATAAGAGTAAACATTTACTCACCAAGTCAGTGTATCGGGTAAAGATCCACAGCAATGACAACAATAATATCTTGAACTGAAGCTTCTCCAGGTTTGCTTAACATATTCCAGAAAAAATGCTGACACCATGAACATGCGGACTGATCCGTGCAAGGGAGGAAAACGGTAGTGACGTGGCATTTTCAAAACACATCTTTCATCCTTCCGCACTGAGAAGCAAAATTTCCTTACCGCAACTTACTTAGTTTTTCTAAGTTAAGACAACTCAAATAAATTGACTTGATCAGCGTTTTTGCATAAAAGGTACTGGTAATTTACTTAAATTGAGTTCTAATAACAAATTGATAAAACTTGAGTTCAGCCTACTTAATATTTTTAATTAAACACAATATTAGATTTTACAGTGCAGTTAGCGTTTTTATCTGATTTTATCCAGCATTTTACAAACTCCAACTTTGTATTTACTCTTTTTTTTTTATTGCTCAAGGGATAATTATTTTGTATTTGTTATGTAAAGGATTCTTGCCCTAAAACAACAGAGTTTTGATTTTACACCGCAATTGTGCGTGCCGTGGAGCCCGACGCACTGGGCGATCCGCACTAACTCGCTAATGGAGATTTGCCACGTTAATGCTGTTATTGCGTTAACATCATTTTAACAAGATTAACGTTGACAGCACTAGTAAAATGTTCTTCGTAAAGCTGCATGACATCATCTGAGAGGGAGTTTCCCTGTTGCCATTTTCCCAAAGTGTTGTGTTTTGTTGGGTTTGTATGTTAAGTTCTTGTTTAATGATTCAAGTTTTTACATGTAATTTGTTCTAAAACAGAGCTGGATTTACATGAATTGATGTCTTCACTTGTATTGCCATCTTTTTTTGTTTTGTTTTGTTTTTTGTTTGTTTGTTTGTTTTTCTCTAACCCAAGACTGATTTGAAGTAAGGGATATATATACTTTTATATATATTTTATATGTAATATATACTTTTACTTACAAGTAAAATTTTATTTTTTTAATTTTACTTTCATTGCTTGATATATTTTGTATGTATTCTGTTGTCTATATTCTATGTATCATGGCAATAAAAGTAGTTTTTTCTTTAATTATCTTTAATCTATTTTTAATATGCTCAATTTTAAAGTAAGTATAAATCTTTAGTTTTCACCCAAATATCAATGGTAATAAAACCGTTGTGATGGGTTGTGAATGTCAACCCAATTTTTTGGTTAGCTCAACTTTAAACATTGGTCAATTTAACTCAACCACTGTAAAACATTGTAAACCGTGCCAGCCCTGAAAGTGTGCAGACATGGATCAATATGGGGTGGCTGTAGCTCAGGAGGTAGAGCAGGTCACCTACTGATCGGAAGGTTGGTGGCTCCTCCAGTCTGCATACCAAGTATCCTTGGGTAAGATACTAACCCCTAGTTACTTTACAAAGCATCCATCGGAGTGTGAATGTAGTTAGACAGCATTAAGTTTAGAGAAGGTGACTGTGGCATGTTGTATAGAGCGTATATACTCTGGGAGAGTAGAAAAGTGCTATATAAGAATCAGTCCATTTACCAATATTCTGCTTGATTTTGCGCAAGACTGAAGAGATATGTGAGCCTTTTTTTACATTTTAATATTTTCAATGGTAATATTATTCAATGTTTTTTTTTTTTATTTATTTTGCATTGATTTGTCTTGTACACCAAATACAAGGAGAATAAATCCATCAGTAACTGAAAGAATCCTCATGTTGTGTATTTCTTGGAGAGAGTGATAATGCATTTGTGCAATATCTCTAAAATGAGAAGTATCCTTTCTACTACACTCAATATTTATTATCAGGTTGCTCTAAAATCTCCATGAAGTCTCCAGTTTATCCAAGATGATGCAGCCAGAATCTCAAGCTGATATTGACTTCTCGTCATTGGCTCCCTGTTAAATCCAGAATCAAATTTAAAATCCTTTTCCTTACATATAAGGTCTTGAATAATCAGGTTGTCATGGTCCTGGGTCATGCGACCCAGTGTTTCTGAGTTTCATGATATTTTGTTATTCATCTGTATTCTAGTTTCTTTGCAGCTTATCTAGTTACATTCTGTCATACTTAGTTTGCAGTATTATTTCATGGTGTATCGGGTTCCCTTTGTGTCTCATCCCTGTTAATTCTCCCTTAGAGCAGGGCTCTAGAGTGCGACCAAATTGGTCGCAAATGCGACCAAATTTTTCAGTGGTGCGACTAAAAAAAAATATTTGGTCGCACCGGTGTGACCAAATATTTTCGGGTAACAAAAAAAAAAAAAAAAAATCTCTGCAACTCTCTGTGGTCAACAACAGACACACATTATGCCCCTATCGTGGACTAAACCAATCAGAGATAGTCAGGGGCGGGACCTCTCTGATTGGCTGTGGTCCAGTTGAAAGTGCAGGTGGAAGAGGGAGGTGAGTAGCTTGAATAAAGCGATATCAATTCATTAACGGATTCCACACAAAGACGTAAACACAGAGCGGACCCGACGCATCAGAATCAGCTTTGTCTTTCTTGGCTTTCTCACCCCACGGCCCGAACACGGACACGCTGTCGGAGCTTAGCGATTCTGATGTGTCTGGTCCGCGCTGTGTTTCCGTCTTTTGTGCGCTGATTCTCAGCTGCAGGTTTTGTCTCTCCAACCAAAATTCGCCGAGCCAGCAGCAAAAGAAGCAGCAAACTACGCTTCACATTTGATCAATGTCGTCATGAATTCCCTCTGACTTTTGTTGTTTTGCTTCCACCACGATAAAAATCACACTTCATGCACAGCTCCCTCTCTCTCTCTCTCTCTGTACTTCAAGAACAGTTTCCCGTCTCAAATCTCTGTTTTCTGCATTATTTATTTGCTTATTACCCACCAGTCTACCGTTGTTTACAGCGCTGCCAGCCGCAGTCTTTTTCTTTTCTTTTTCTTTTTTTCACTTAAATGACCTCGGACAAGAAAGCCTAATTTCTGCTGTTCAATACTGAAGAAATTTAAACTTCTTAAAATCATGCAAAATTGCAGAATATTGCAGAATATTTTTAAGGTTATCTGCTATAAAACGCCAGACCAAGAAAATCTCCTTCATGTTTTTCTGTGTTTTATTCTCAGTTACTTTGACACAAAGGCATCTGCTGTGATGTTCACAATTCTGATGAAATCTCATGTGTATCAGTACTGATAAATGATCAGAATTATAATATTTCTGACTGTCTGAGGCTAAATTGAATTGAATCAGGACTTTGAGTACAGAATCGAATGGATTATAGAAATCAGTGATGATACCCAGCCCTAGTGAGCAGCCTAGGCCTGACAGAAGTGGATGTAGCTGTGGGTAATAAGAAAAGATGAAAAGAACTATTGATAACTTTTGTGTTAAGTTAAGGCCTGATCCGTCTGAAATTCATAGCCAGCTCTGACACGGTGCCATCAATCTTTGAATGCTGAAAAAACAGCAGTGTATCCAGAAAACACATTATATGCTGCAATAAATGCACTGCCCAAGTGTCCCCTCTCCTCACTGCCTTTCAGCAGCAGGCAGCAGCAAACGGGTCGTCAGAGGAGCCAAGATGATGATTAAGTTTAACATTTTCTACAATATTGACAAAGCAATTTAAGCACAAGTTTGTTAGTTAATAATTTAGAAATTAATATTGTCTGTATGGACTTCCCCCCCAAAGAAAGTGCACATGTAAAACTGCGGTGTTAAGCGATGCGGTTGAAAAATTTGAGTGCGCCTAACTTTTGTGCCAGTAGTAAAAGTAAGTAAGTAAAATTTATTTATATAGCACATTTCACAGATAAAAATCACAAAGTGCTTCACAATAAGATCAGACATACAAGTTAAAATTAATTAAAAGCCCGTTTGTATAAAAATGTCTTCAGCTGCTTTTTAAAGGAGTCAGTAGAGTCTAGACAGCGTAAAGACAATGGCAGGGAGTTCCACAGCCTAGGTGCCAGTGCCTGAAAAGCCCGATCCCCACGTGTTTTAAATCTAGTACGTGGGACCACCAGTAGCCTCTGACCTGAAGACCTAAGTGCTCGGGATGAAGCATGAGGTTTCAACAGGTCAGAGATATACTGGGGAGCTTTACCGCGCAGAGCTCTAAAAGTTACGACTAAAACTTTAAAATGAACCCTAAAATTTACTGGCAACCAATGAAGAGAAGCCAAAACTGGAGTAATGTGAGACCTTTTGTTTGTACCAGTTAAAAGTCTTGCCGCTGCATTCTGTACAGACTGAAGGCGATCCAGAGCTGATTTGTTGAGACACGTAAAAAGACCGTTACAATAATCCAAACGAGAAGAGATAAAAGCATGAATAATCATCTCAAGTTCTGCCTTTGACAGCAGTAGTCTGAGTTTAGAAATGTTTCTTAAATGATAAAAACAGTTCCGGACAAGTTGTTTAGAATGTTTCTCAAGAGACATTGAACTGTCAAATATAACACCTAAGTTTCTGAGACTCGACTGAAATGAAGGGTCTAAAAAACTGATATGCTGCTGAATTTCTGAGAGCATGTGATCAGGTGCAATAATCAAGGGAAATAATACTTAACCTGACAGTTAAAGTTTCTGCAGTCCCCTTCAGCCTGTTACCCACTACTCTCTACCTCACCTTTGGACTTTGGTACACCTAAATTTTTAAAGTTAGGCGTACCGGTGCGCCCATGTCAAAAAGTTAGTCTAGAGCCCTGCCTTAGAGGTTAGTGAGTCTTATCTGTCATGTCTCCTGTCTTGCGTAGTTCATGTTGTCTAGCTCATGTCACATCTGCATCTTATTTAGGGTTCCTGTTTTACTTTGAAGGGGTATTGTGTTCAATGTTCATTGCCTTAGTTTCCAGAGGTGTGGACTCGAGTCACATGACTTGGACTTGAGTCAGACTCGAGTCATTAATTTTATGACTTTAGACTTGACTTGAAAAAAGGTTGTAAGACTTGTGACTTGACTTGGACTTTTACACCAGTGACTTGGGACTTGAATTGGACTTGAACCTGTTTACTTGAAAAGACTTGATATTTTACCCAAATCTAAAATTTAACATACATATTATATAAAAAGTGCGGACCATTAATTCACTTTATTCATTCATTCATTCTTACCACACTCCGTATGTATGTGAGCGTGGGCTGTAGCACAGCCAATCAAATTAACCAGATTTGAAAAAACAAGAACAAAAACGCTCGAGCCAAAAAATGCTTCCAAGAGTAATTTCTTTCGGTACATAAACTACGAATTAGTCAACAAAAAACGAAATGCAATATGCAAAACATGCAAGAAGAGAATCACAGACGGAGATGGAACAACTTCCAACTTTGTCCGACATTTGAAGTTGCATAAAGAACGGTAGGTGGTGCTTTTTTTTTTTCTTTTTTTTTGCTACGATGAAGTAGCTGACTTAGCTAACTTCATCTTATTAGCAAATGTTCTTCGGGCTACGTTGATGATACTGTTTGGCTTTAACAGGTATGATATGTTTGTCATGCTATTTTAAATCCGGTCCTGCAAGCGCATCCAAGAATAACATGCAACTTGTTAGCTCAGAATTGTCGGTGAATGGTGAGCAGGGTCCGTTTCAGAAAGTGGGTTCTGTAGCTGTATTCAGTCTCTCTCCGTCTCCTCCCCATCGTTAACCCCGTAGATTTAACCCAGTTTAGACTGACAAATATTTATTTTACCATCACATCACAATTCAAAATCACTGTGTTTAATTTGCAATTAGTGTATGGTCGTGTTTAACTTTTGCATGTCTGAGCCAGGAAATTTTTTTTTTTTTTTGGTTAGAAAATCTGGCCCACCTTAGTGTGTAATTGAGTAGTCCTGCTATACATGGCCTTTTTCTTCTGTCATTTATGTCAATACATCAAATAAAATACTTTGATCTTATATTATTAGCTGTTGTTTATTTGCAAAGGTTATTCTCAACAGGGATGCTAGACAAAACGGCGTTTTCTACAGACAGCCTAGCATACGCTCTCCACTTGCCAGTGAAAAGAAAAGAAAAAACACCCTTCCCTATTGGTGTTAGAGTTTACCATGTCAGCCAATCAAAAAAATGATAAGGCAACATGTGACATTTGGTTGTTTAGGGAGAAGGGAAGTTTTAGGAGTGACACCGCGACGGAAAGCGGGCGGCGAAAGAAAGAAAGAGAGAGAGAGTTTTCATATGTGAGACATTAGTGACGTTTAGCGTGTTTGGAGGCTATAGTTAGTTTGTTGTGTAGTTATTGTTTTGTATTGTGTGTCGGTTAGACTGCTGAATTTCATATTTGATCTAAAAAGCTGTCAAAGGCAGATTCCAGTGTAAACGCTGTCTCCACATAGAAAACTGGACTGTTGCACCTCCAGTTGTCAGACCTGCAGGGTTTAGGCCTGTGGTGTTCTCCTCTGTCTTATACTGAACACAAACTACATTTTTGGACTGGCACAAATAATTTGTGTGCCTTCTTATTTGATGCAGCACACCTGATTGTTCTGTAAATAGATTTAAATGGTTATATAAAAACGCCTGAGGCCTTGGCTGCATTTTTAGGTAAATAGTACCATATAACTTTGTTTGCAAAACTTGTGCATAATTTTTAGAAATGTACAATTTCTATTTGCATTTCAAGTTATGAAAATGATTCGTTAAACATGTAAAAAATATAACTTTTTTCTGAATTTTTGTCTGAATTTAGATCAACTGTGCTAATATAGTATACCAAAATGAAAAAATAACTCAAATTTCAGATATTTGAGGTTGTGCTGTAAATAATGATACCAAACAAGGCAAGAAAAACATATTTTAAAAGTGAAATATAGATGTAAAATCAAAAGTAGTCAAGAACGGCCAATTATACCCGGGACCCCAGAGGGTTAAAAAAAAAAGACTTGAAAGGACTTGAAATTCAAAGTTTCGGACTTGGGACTTGACTTGAAAGTTGTCTGTCTTGACTTGCGACTTGACTCTGACTTGCTTGACTTTACTTGAGACTTGACTTGTGACTTGAGGATAAAGACTTGGGACTTACTTGAGACTTGCAAAACAATAGTGATGGTAAATTTGATTCTTTTTACTGAATCGAGTTTTAATGAGTCACTCACCAAAGTGAATCGGGTTTTTTGAGTCATTTGAGTCACTGAGTCAGTTGACCAGAGAGTGCAAAAAATGTACATTTTCACTCAAACTTAATTTGTTTCTCTTTTAATGTAAATCCTACTGCTAAGATGAGTGATTCTTAAAGAAAACAACTATTTTATATAGCAAAAAGAGCAAAAGAATTTCTAAAGGAACATTTCTTTTGTTTATTTTTATTTTATTAGTATTTTCCTTACATGTGTCAAATATATATTTTCTCATCTAAATGTCCACTGAGCTGTGAGCCAGGGGGCGGTAGTGCGCCTTAACATTGGTTGCCAACCAAGAAGAAGAAGAAGTAGCTGCGAGCCAGGAGGGAGGGGGTGAGTGAGTGAGTGATTCGTTCGCTCTATGATTCAGCACAGGAGGGAGGGGTGAGCGAGTCATGAGTGATTCGCTCGCTCTATGATTCAGCACAGGAGGGAGGGGTTAGCGAGTCATGAGTGATTCGCTAGCTCTATGATTCAGCACAGGAGGAAGGGATTAGCGAGTCATGAGTGATTCGCTAGCTCTATGATTCAGCACAGGAGGGAGGGGGTTAGCGAGTCATGAGTGATTCGCTAGCTCTACGATTCAGCGCAGGAAAGGAGGGGGTGAGTAGCTCAAATGTGCTGTTAGCATGTTAGCAGAGCGATGCTACTGTGAACCGAGGAGCTATTGTCTTGATGTGAGCTTCTACTCAGGGTTTTTCTTCCAGTTCAGAGCAGAAATGTTTTGTTAAGATACTGGATGTTGTGTTTTCTTCACAATTTGAATTATAAGCTAGATATATTTCTACTAATGAAATTAGTTTGCTAACAGCAACAGGGATGAGTCAGTGAGTCAGTTGCGCTTGTGAATCATGATTCACGAGTCAGTAAAGTGATTCTCGAGTATTGAACGATTCGTTCATGATTCGCGCATCACTACAAAACAATGACTTGGTCCCACCTCTGTTAGTTTCACTGTGGTGTCATTTGGTTCGTTCTCGTCAGCTGTTTCCTCATGTGTCTCCACATGTGGTTCCACAAAGGTGGTTCCACAAGCATTGTGCATTGTTGGCTGTAATGTGTTCCAAAGCAATGTGTTAAAGTAACAAAGTAATGTAATTCTCTAATTTGAGTACTTAAGTAACTTGTGTTACACTTATGTTGATACTTGTGTTACAAAGCTTCTAAAGTTACATGCCTGACATAGAGAAGGAAAAAGAAATGTGTTTTTTCTTTTTTTTCCATCCTGTGCACTGCAATTAGCAATTTCAGTTTGTGTGCAGGGAGGAGGACAGTGGTGGAGTGATGTACAACTTTTTAGGAAAGGATATATAAACATTACTTTCATTTTTCTTGCACAAAGGTACAGTGTCCTTTACCAGAAACAGTTGCATTATGTAGCTAACACAACTTGGGCTCACAAGCATCTGTGCATACATATGCTAACACAAAGGTAGCAAAATCAGTGATGAGCAGTCAGACCCAGTAGCAGTCTCCATTTGCCTACTGGGGCAATTTATACTTTTTCAAAAGGGATTTTCCCCATATTATTTGCATCATCTGTCGCTTACAGTCACTGACTCAGTAGGGAGGCAGTGTAGTCTTTAAGACAGAAGAAAAATACTTTTTCTCACCCTGAAACTTCTATTAATATGAGTCCCAACTTATTTGATTATACCTTTATTAGTTATATTTTTAAGGGTTTTTTGTTTTTGTTTTTTTAGTTAAGTTTTTTATTTTTTCCCACAAAAGTAATGATGAAATTGGGATTTAAACACAATCCAGTATTTTCAACAGTTTTTATCAACCTCAGAAATATTTTTACTTTCAAAACAGATACAATCCTTCCATTACATAGAATACTATTCTGAATGTTTCATGTCAACCAGCTCTGAAGAAAGATGATGGACATCCATCCTCTCTAATGTGCCCCTTCAAAAGCAGGTTTCTGACATATAGCACTTCCAGATTTGATTTCAGTTCTCAGCAGAGAGCTTGCCCCAGTGCCACAGGTGTTTTAGACCTCAGCCAAATGGAGACTGCTCTCCCATGCCCAATCTTAGATGATTAATGAACTGACTTCCTGACAAGTGTGACAGCCCAAGTTGACAGTTGATGTTTCCCCTATGATCTATCAGTCATTCAGAGGAGCTCACCACACAAGACAAGGGCATTAGCCATCTACCCCTCAGGAGAATAATACTACATATGTGGACTAAATATAGACTGAGTAATCTTACTTCCTCTTTTGCTTAAAGTTATGAATCAACAGGAATAACTGTTGTGGTTTTCCAGACTGTTTTTTTAAACAAATAATTACTATATTTCTGACTAGAAGAGAAGTTGTATGAGCTGAAGCAAATACACACATGGTTGGATCATTGAACAAATCCACATTTAAAGATTAATAGATATTTGGTAAACTTTTTAGCTGTTTAGTTCATACCTAAACATATTACTCACACAGCTAATAACAGATAACCAGATAAACCACAAACTATATGTATTTAATAATGTCCTAATCTTAAAGAAAAGTAAGTGTTATGTATTCTGTTGTAATTTATTGTGTAATTATTATATTAATTAAATATTAATAATTATTCCTATATCATCTCTATGGTCAACTGTGGTCTGTAATAACAAATTTTTGAATAACAGATATAAAAGACTTGTCAAAAGTGAAACTCTCACTATTTGGTACAATCTTTCTATTATTGAGAGTAGAGTTTCTCACAGGCATGTAATAATAAAAAGTCTGCAGTGTCCTCCAAGAGAAGCATGTGCCCTCTAATTTTATTAGCAGATAGGGGCATGCCCTTGGCATACAAAACATTCCTACCTAAATTCCTACCATTCCTATCTGTTATTTGGATGGATATGTAGTTCACATGTTTTTCTAATTGTAGAGTTTAAATATACTACAAGCTAAAAAAAACACAGCTTCTGCAGCCAAAGGATTAGTTTGTGAATGTCTATAACAGGAATATTGTTATACTAATTTTCAATAAGGTAAACAAGATCAAGGGTTAGAATAATTCTGCTACTTTGAGCGTTATATTATTTATTATATCATGTATACATTGGTTCAACCTTTTGCGATGGTGGTGTTATGTTACACAGAAACCTGTCTGGGATAAAATTGGATGAGAAGTAAGATTGACCCTAAACAAGTTACTAGTTTTTCACAGAGCTTACAAAAAGCAACAAACATTCAAGTTCACATGTGTATTAAATGTGTATCCACATGATAACAATGTAACATCATGGATTGATTGTGACTCAAAAAGTGAAAAGGAATGCACAAAGAAAAGTCTTATATTTGCATAAACAGTCCATAACTTTAAGCTAATAAACACAATCCACTACAAAATGCCATATACTATCTTTCAAACATTTCAATGCACATTAATCCACTGGTCTCTAAACAGCATATTTATGTAAAATTGCCATATTAATCCAAAAGATTGTGACATGATACAAAAAATAAAAATCAAGGTATGATTTTTTTTTGTTACTGCATTTTTGTGAATAGTGAAGCCTAGACTTAATTAGGTATAGTAAAGGGTACAGTAACAAAGTTTTTATTTTATAAGCTCCAAACAAAATTAAGGATTCATAAAACTATTCAGTATGCTGTAAGAAATTTACCAGCCTTCTTAGTAAAGTGCTGGATTTGAACACTAATACTGTCAAGATACCGGGTCTTCGATTTGTTTCCTTTTTTTTGTGATCATTTCTGTGTTTGCTCGATATGGTAAATGGACTGATTCTTATATAGCGCTTTTCTACTCTCCCGGAGTACTCAAAGCGCTCTATACAACATGCCTCATTCACCCATGCACTTCTAAACTCAAGTGCAACGTAAACTACATTCATACTCCGATGAACGCATCGGAGGGCAACTCGGGGTTAGTATCTTGCCCAAGGATATTTGGCCTGCAGACTGGGGAAGTCAAGGATCGAACCACCAACCTTCCGATCAGTAGCTGATCTGCTCTACCACCTGAGCCACAGCCACTTGTCTTGTCCTTTGAGTCTTATATTGTTCTCTAGTGCTTCTGAGTTTTGTCCTTTATGCTCTTATGATTATGTTAAGCTCCCTTTTGGGCCCAGTCTGTCCTTGTTTTGTCTCTGTGTCTGTTTCATAGTGTTTCGTGTGGTAATCAGTCTTGTCTCAGGGTTGTCTACTTTCTGTCTTTGAGTCTGTCATATCTCCATGTCTGTCTATCCCCAATCCCTGTGTCCAGTTCACTTGTCTTAGCCTGAGTCTTAATGTGTGTTACTTGTTACGCTGATGACCTGCAGCTTTATGTTCCTCTAACCATTGGAAATTGTGCTGAAGTTTCTAAACTAGAATCTTGTCTATCTGCAATTAAGGGCTGGTTATCGGATAATTTCTTGCTCCTAAATACTGATAAAACAGAGTTGATGGTCATTGGGCCACACAAATTTCAGCACTTGTCCCAAAATTTCATCTTGAGAATTGAAGACGGTGTCATAAATTGCAGGGACAAGGTAAAAAACTTGGGCGTGTGGTTCGACATGGTGCTCTCTTTCGAGTCTCATGTAAAAGAGATAACAAAGACCGCCTTTTATCATTTGAGGAACATAGCCAGAATCAGACAAGTTTTGTCAAGCGACACTGCAGAGGTTCTTATCCATGCATTTGTGTCTTCACGTATTGATTATTGTAACGCTCTTCTTTCTGGGCTACCAAAGAAAAGTTTTAGAGGTTTACAGATGGTGCAAAATGCAGCTGCTCGCATTTTAACAAGGACTGGGAAATTTGAGCACATTAGCCCTGTACTGAACTCTCTGCATTGGCTACCTTGTCAGGCTCGAGCAGATTTTAAGGTCCTGCTGCTCACCTACAAGGCTTTAAATGGATTGGCACCTACATACCTCTCCGACCTTTTACATCTTTATGTTCCATCCCGTGCTCTCCGATCTCAGGACTCTGGCCTTCTAAAAGTTCCTAGAGCCAGAAAAAAGACAACTAGAGAGCGTGCTTTTTCTTTTCGTGCCCCGTTTCTGTGGAACAACCTCCCTCAAGATATTCGGCAGGCATGCTCTGTGGAGGTTTTTAAAACTAAGCTGAAGACACATTTGTTCACCCTATCTTACATGTCTTAATTCTATTGCTTTTAGTTTTTAAATTTTTACTGTTTTTAACTTGTATTGTGTCTTTTACCTGTATTGCTATGTATCGCTTTTATTTTACTTATCTTTTTAGTTTTAAATAGTTGTACAGCACTTTGTTTGAAAGCACTTTATAAATAAAGTTATTATTATTACTTGCTGTTTTACTTTGATAGTCCCCTGTCTCATGTGCATGATGTTCAGTTTTGTTCCTCCTGTCTGGTTGGTTAGATTCTGTTCAGCGGTGTTCCTCAGGTGTGTCCCCTTTACCTTAATCTCCCCTCAAGTACGTATTGTTGGGTCTCCCTCTGTTCTTTGGCTCATCCTCCCTAATGGTGTGTGTTATATGCAGTTATGGCAACCAGAAACTTTGAAATGATTCACACAACTTTTTTCAGTTAAATGCACTTTTCTACTCTATCTAAGCACTCAAAGCACTTTATACAGCTTGTCTCATTTACCCACTCATAATCCAATAGATGCATCAAAGAGCAACTTGGGGTTAGGATATTTGGCATGTAGACTGGAGCAGCCAGGGATCAAACCGCCAACCTTCCGATTAGTAGATGACTTGCTCTACCTCCTGACCTACAGCCACACACAAAGAATAAATTCAGTCCTAAGTAGCTGTTTCTTCATTCTACGAATTGCCCACACATGAAAGAGTTACAGCATTTTGAAGTTACAATTTACTCATAAAATGTTTAACACTTGTTATCATATATTTACTTGTTATCATATATCGTCCACCTGGGCCTTACACAGAGTTTCTCTCTGATTTCTCAGACTTTTTATCTGATTTAGTGCTCAGCTCAGATAAAATAATTATTGTGGGTGATTTTAACATCCATGTAGATGCTAAAAATGACAGCCTCAACATGGCATTTAATCTGTTATTAGACTCAATTGGCTTCTCTCAAAATGTAAAAGAACCCACCCACCACTTTAATCACACTCTAGATCTTGTTTTAACATATGGCATAGAAACTGAACATTTAACAGTGTTTCCTAAAAACCCTCTGCTGTCTGATCATTTCCTGATAACATTTACATTTACAATAATTGATTACACAGCAGTGGAGAGTAGAGTTTATCACAGTAGATGTCTTTCTGAAAGCGCTGTAACTAAGTTTAAGAATATAATCCACCCATTGTTATCATCTTCAATGCCCTGTACCAACATAGAGCAGAGCAGCTATCTGAACACTACCCCAACAGAGGTCGATTATCTTGTTAATAATTTTACCTCCTCACTACGTACGACTCTGGATACTGTAGCTCCTGTGAAAACTAAGGTCTCAAATCAGAAGTACCTGACTCCGTGGTACAATTCTCAAACACGTAGCCTAAAGCAGATAACTCGTAAGCTGGAGAGGAAATGGCGTGTCACAAATTTAGAGGATCATCATTTAGCCTGGAGAAATAGTTTGCTGATTTATAAGAAAGCCCTCCGCGAAGCCAGAACATCTTACTATTCGTCACTGATTGAAGAAAATAAGAACAACCCCATGTTTCTCTTCAGCACTGTAGCCAGGCTGACAAAAAGTCAGAGCTCTTTTGAGCCAGCCATCCCTTTAACGTTAACTAGTAATGACTTCATGAACTTCTTCACAAATAAAATTCTTATCATTAGAGAAAAAATTACCAATAATCATCCCACAGATGTAATATTATCTACAGCTACTTTTAGTACCATTGATGTTAAGTTAGACTCTTTCTCTCCAATTGATCTTTCTGAGTTAACTTCAATAATTACTTCCTCCAAACCATCAACGTGTCTTTTAGACCCCATTCCTACAAAACTGCTCAAAGAAGTCCTGCCATTAATTAACTCTTCGATCTTAAATATGATCAACCTATCTCTAATAATCGGCTATGTACCACAGGCCTTCAAGCTGGCTGTAGTTAAACCTTTACTCAAAAAGCCATCTCTAGACCCAGCAGTCTTAGCTAATTATAGGCCAATCTCCAACCTTCCTTTCATATCAAAAATCCTTGAAAGAGTAGTTGTCAAACAGCTAACAGATCATCTGCAGAGGAATGGCTTATTTGAAGCGTTTCAGTCAGGTTTCAGAGCTCATCACAGCACAGAAACAGCTTTAGTGAAGGTTACAAATGATCTTCTTATGGCCTCTGACAGTGGACTCATCTCTGTGCTTGTCCTGCTAGACCTTAGTGCAGCGTTCGATACTGTTGACCATAATATCCTGTTAGAGCGATTAGAACATGCTGTAGGTATTACAGGTACGGTACTGCAGTGGTTTGTATCATATCTATCTAATAGACTCCAATTTGTACATGTAAATGGAGAGTCCTCTTCACACACTAAGGTCAATTATGGTGTTCCAAAGGGTTCGGTGCTAGGACCAATTCTGTTTACATTATACATGCTTCCCCTAGGCAGCATCATTAGAAGACATAGCATAAATTTTCACTGCTATGCAGATGACACGCAGCTCTATCTGTCCATGAAGCCAGGTAACACACACCAATTGGTTAACCTGCAGGAATGTCTTAAAGACATAAAGACCTGGATGGCCGCTAACTTTCTGCTTCTTAATTCAGATAAAACTGAGGTTATTGTACTCAGCCCTGAAAATCTTAGAAATATGGTATCTAAGCAGATTCTTACTCTGGATGGCATTACCTTGGCCTCCAGTAACGCTGTGAGGAACCTTGAAGTCATTTTTGACCAGGACATGTCCTTCAATGCACATATTAAACAAATATGTAAGACTGCTTTCTTCCATTTGCGCAACATCTCTAAAGTTAGAACTATCCTGTCTCTTAGTGACGCTGAAAAACTAGTTCATGCATTTATTACTTCCAGGCTGGACTACTGTAATTCATTATTATCAGGATGTCCTAAAAACTCGCTGAAAAGCCTTCAGCTAATCTAAAATGCTGCAGCAAAAGTACTGACAAGGACTAGAAAGAGAGAGCATATTTCTCCTGTTTTGGCTTCCCTTCATTGGCTTCCTGTTAAATCCAGAATTGAATTCAAAATCCTGCTCCTCACATACAAGGTCTTAAATAATCAGGCCCCATCTTATCTTAATGACCTTGTAGTACCATATCACCCTATTACAGCACTTCGCTCTCGCTCTGCAGGCCTACTTGCTGTTCCTAGAGTATTTAAAAGTAGAATGGGAGGGAGAGCCTCCAGTTTTCAGGCCCCTCTTCTGTGGAACCAGCTTCCAGTTTGGATTCAGGAGACAGACACTATCTCTACTTTCAAGATTAGGCTTAAAACTTTCCTTTTTGCTAAAGCATATAGTTAGGGCTGGACCAGGTGACCCTGAATCGTAGGCTGCCGGGGATTCCCATGATGCATTGAGTTTTTCCTTTCCAGTCACCTTTCTCACTCAGTATGTGTTAATAGACCTCTCTGCATCGAATCATATCTGTTATTAACCTCTGTCTCTCTTCCACAGCATGTCTTTCATCCTGTTTTCCTTCTTTCACCCCAACCAGTCGCAGCAGATGGCCGCCCCTCCCTGAGCCTGGTTCTGCCGGAGGTTTCTTCCTGTTAAAGGACAGAGTTTTTCCTTCCCACTGTCGCCAAAGTGCTTGCTCATAGGGGGTCATATGATTGTTGGGTTTTTCTCTGTACCCTATGAAGCACCTTGAGGCGACTTTTGTTGTGATTTGGCGCTATATAAATAAAATTGAATTGAACTGAACACTAGAACCACCAAGAGAGCTGTTTTGACCCTCTAAAAATTAATACAAAAACTTATTGAGGCATGCCGGCTTGCCTAGCTACACCTATTTTAACAAATGTAAGCAAATATAATAAATATATAAAACACCCCAAAATATCATTGTTTAGCAAACTTCAACTTTTTGGCACAATAGCGGATCAGAGTGGGAGTGTGCATGCAGAACCAAGCAGATTGCTGGCTGTGCAGCGTAGCCAACTGAGCAGAGAGTCCAGAATTAATCTGAGTAAATAAAAAGTGAAATCGGAGAGTTTTCAGACCTGAAGAGCAGAGCGGAGGAGGTGAAGGGCCGCAGTCTGGCGCATCGTAGATGCTGGATGAGAAGGTGCAGGTCTGGTGATTGGAGGCAGATGTGGACAAGATGATAAACTTTAACTGTTCTAACAATAATTAATGTATTTAAAATATGTTTCCTCTATTTTTGTAGCCAGCTGTGAGGTGAATTTTAAAATATAAACAATGAGTTGTTCAGTCTGTTTCACAGTGAGCTTTCTGGGTTTTTTTTTTACCTTCTGTATTTTAGCTCAACTAATACCACACATTTTCATAAAGGTTTTCTATAATAATTACATTATTTGATGTATTAGCTACTGTGTTATTTGTTGTAACCTGTGTTTATTATATCATTCTAATGTGTATTAGGAGAAACGGAAGTCACTTTTGCTTTTAGCAAATCAGTTAAAATAAGTTAAATTGGCTTTATTGAACAGGTACTCTACATGTGTGTCCTGTACTCTAATAACTGCAATACCACCACTGTAAAAGAGATTTAGATACAGAGTCGAGTATAACAACACTTTTGGTTAGAGGAGATGAAATGAGAACTTGTGTTTTAAAAAAGAAGGGAGAGATATACTCAAACTCAAAGGACACACTTTCAGTGTACATCATGTTGTCCTTAAGATACTCATGGCTTGAAGTTGTCTCTTCTGCAGAAGTAGTTTTTCTTGGTTTGCCACCTCGCAGTCCATTCTAGGGTTCTAGTGATTATCTTCTTTGAGACTACAATTCCTGACTTGGCTAAATCATTAACTAGTGTCTTGGCAGTTGTTATGGGGTCTTTAGTCATATCGCTCAATAGTTTTCTTTCCAGAGTCTTCCAGAGTTTTTGAAATCATTTGCTTCTTGCTTCTGCCAGGCTTGTTTTTCAAATGATGTTTGATTTTACAAGCTTTGAGCATTATTAAGGTAAAGCACATCATTGCATAGCAGCGGTTTGTGTTATGCTTCAAGAAAAAGTCTGTTTTCCAGGGTGTTAATAATATTGACCCTGGTAATTGTTTTTGTTATTGTGTGCAATTAGAAATAATTCTAAAGAATTCTAGAAAAACTGCAGAATTCTAAGCATACTGGAAAACTAGTATGTTTAAGAAAGCTATGTTTAAAATCCCTTGCTCAGAAAAATAACACACTTGGGAAAATTTGGACAAAAACTTTAAATTTCATAGGGGAGCTAATAATTGTATCCTCATCTGTATATAATTCATAAATATTTTCAAAAAGTTTTAATGCCACTTTGATAATATAATAGGTTTGACATGCACCAGCAAAGCACTTACAATTGGACTTTACTATATCTAATATAAGCCTGAGCTAGTATATGCACCAAAACAAGGAGCATGTTTTTCAAAGCCTGGGTCACCCTCTCTGACTTTGCCCACTGGAAAAATGTTCCTCTTTAGCAACTATGACCTCATCATTGCTTGGAGGATGTCAGAAAAGCACCAACAGCAGTGACACTGTGTCAAGGGGACAGTGCCTGCACTGCTAAGGGCAAGACATACCAAATGAGATATGACAGCTGAAAGAGAAAATAGGGCCAGCTGATGGGACTAAAATGAGAACAGAGGGTCCTGTGTATCATGTGTACTTTCACTGTAACTGCACTGAGGTTACACATAAAAAATATGGAGTTTCTGTATATAATTTCAGATTAAACTGGTTAAATCATCCTGTAGAGTCCCAGTCATGTGGGATAATGACTGTATCTAGTGTGTAGCTATTAGTGCCCTTTGATGACACTGTTGTTGTGAACTTTATGAGAAACCAGCAGGTTTCACATTCGGCTCAGGGGTCTGCTGTTAGCAAAAGATCAGAGCTGTCTTGGTGATGTAGGGGGAGGTGGTGGAGTTGGCTCCCAGAAATTGTTGTTTCATCAATGAATAATGGCCATGCAGTGCTCCTGATATGATCAAACAGAAGATGACTGTCCTGCTTACAGAGTGCAATACACCATACATCAAATACACACACGCACACACACATAAACACGTGCTACTTTTACCAAACTGAAGACTCACTCGACTTAACAAAGCCTTTAAAATTTCAAGTGGGGTGTTTTTTTTCCTTTCATTCACACCATCACTGCCTTCCGTGGATTTCTGCTTTTAGCAGACAGTTACTTTCCTGCTTTATTTGCTGGCCCAAGCTTTCCACTGACTGTAGTTATTACAAAGCTTTTTTTTCCCCAACAGGTAGATTTGAGGGCTGCAGCTAGCTTTCAGGCACTCAGGAGCCATGTGAGTGCTTGAAAACTTGTCTTGTCTTGGGTCTCAGCAACTGAAATATTTTTTCATTGGTGTTCATGTAAAGTAACTGGGTGAGGGTTGGAGGTGTGGGGGAAGATTAGCAGTGTGGGGTCAGCAGGGTGTCTCAAAGAAATGGTTTAATTCTTTATGCAGCAGGGCATCAATATTGATAGCCACAGGAGCATTGCATCTGTAGTTTGTATTGTGTTATAATCCCTGCCACACCTACCTTGGGTTGCTCTAAATGTGGTGGTGTTAGTGCACCAGTTGCTACATTCATAGATTCAAAGATCACCTGCTCTTCTCTCACTGTATTCGCCATTGCTAGGAGCGGCCAGTTAGCTGAACTGTCATATCTGAAACAAGCAGGTATAGGCAAGTTTCCATGATGATCATCATGGAAATGCACTTGTTTTTGACCATCAGTATGTCATTTGTGCATTTGTTTTGTGAATGATGGATCACATGTAGGGTAAGGAAGATTCTTGGTAGCAGGGATTTGTAAATGGACGGGTTCTTATATAGCACTTTTCTACTCTATCAGAGCACTCAAAGCGCTTTATACAACTTGTTCATTCACCCAATCACACTCATTCACACAAGCACTTTGCTAGGTTTTTAGTCCTACCTAACTAACATTTATACACATTCACACTCCGATTGATGCATCGGAGAGCAACCTGGGGTTAGTATCTTGCCCAAGGATATTTGGCATGTAGACTGCAGCAGACTGGGATCGAAGCAACAACCTTCCGGTTTTAGGTGACCCGCTCTACTACCTGAGCTACAGCCACATTCACTAGCCTAGCAACCACCCGCAGCTGAATGTGGCAAAAAACAAAGGAGTTGTGGGTGTTGGATTTTGGCAGGAACAAATCCCTGTTCTCCCATATCTGCATTGGTGGGACTAATGTGAAAATAGTCACGTCCTACAGTTTCCTGGGAGTCCAGCTGGATGACAAGTTGAAGTGGTTTACCAACACAGACTAGAGATGGACCGATCCGATATTACGTATCGGTATCGGTCCGATACTGACCTAAATTACTGGATCGGATATCGGCGAAAAATAAAAAATGTAATCCGATCCATTAAATATCAAAAAAGCACCTCACAAAACTTGCGACACGGCGTAACTCGGCTCATAACCGTAGCACGTCGGAGCAGTATGCGTCAGGTGATAGAGCGGCTGTGTGTATTTGTAGCCTCGCTACCAAACCAGCATTTCATCTCCGAGGAAGTTATCCCAGAGAGAAGTAAAGCAAGTGTGTAAGTTCATCTCTGAATGTTTGTAAAGCGTTCCCATGTTAAGCTTAACAACCGATATATGGAGCGACTGCCTCTCTCTCCCCCTCACCTTCCTGTTGCTACTTCAATCGTGAAACTGCTTAACGATCAGCTGATCGGCTTTTCTGTCGTGAGACGTTTTTGGCCCACTTTGTGCCAGAAAGAGGAAACCAGCGGCTGAACAACAGCAGCACGTTTAACCTTGATAAGCTGTTGTTAGAATTTATTTAATATTACTTTCTACACCAGGATCCTTTTCACGTAGCTGACGGCTGGTAACTGTGCAGGGGCGGATCTAGCAAAGTTTAGCCAGGGGGCCAATAGGGCATGAACAGGAAAAGGGGCACAAAGACATACTTTCTTTCTTATTCTCATTTAAAATGTCTCGCTTTTAATAAATAATTCTCTGAATCTTACACCCAAAGTTTTAATCTGATGTAAAATGTATAGAAGTCCATTACTATATATAGTAACTCTTAAGTCTATTTACCCTAGTAAGCTATAGTACTTTTTCCTTTGGGAAGGTACCATCTGTGAATTCTGCAATTCTGTTGAAGAAAGATGTTGAATCCATTTAATTATTCTTGAAAAATAATTTATTTCTGTGCATTTTTTTTCACCCTGCATCAAATTAAAGTTGATTACATCGATTAAGCATCATGAGGTGGAGGGTGGGTGGTTCCCTTTTTTTTTTTTTTTGCTGGGAGTTTGCAACCCTATTAGTTAGTTTGCTTAATATTTCTGCTAAGTACTCTTTAAAATACCAGAATAGGGAGGGTGGAGTAGGTTTAAGTTTATTAGATTGATCAGTGTTGCTGAACTATGAAATATTTTGGGTGCAGTGTATTTTTTACACACAGGTATAACAGAATAGCTTTAGTGTTGTTGTTTATTTAAACTTGAGTATGAACTTATACAAAATGCAGCAAGATATTTAAAAAAACAGTTTTATTGATGAAAAAACACACAATATCGGATTCATATCGGTATCGGCAGATATCCAAATTTATGATATCGGTATCGGTATCGGACATAAAAAAGTGGTATCGTGCCATCTCTAACACAGACGCTGTCTATAAAAAGGGTCTGGGCCTGCTTCAATTCCTATAGAGACTCAGGTCCTTCAACACACACAGCAGCCTGCTTCATAAGTTTTATCAGTCTGTAGCGAGCATCATCTTCTTTGCTGTGCCATTCTGGTGTGCTGGCATCAAAGCAAAGAATGCAACCAGACTGGATAAACTTATCAGGAAGGCCAAGTCTGTTGTTGGCATGAAACTTGGCACCCTGGAGGAGGTGGTCAGTGACAGAATGCTGGCAAGACTACTGGTATTCATGGACAATGACTCCCATCCTCTCCATATAACACACTGGACAATCTGAAGAGCAGTTTCCGCAAAAGATTCCTTCAGTCTTGCTATCTAAGGGAACAACACAGGAGGCCGTTTCTTCCTACTGTCATCAGACTCTTTAATTCATCCACTTGGGTCAGACCTACACATACTGAACCGGACTAAACACGCTTCACTGCACTCCTGCACTCCTTACCTCACGTTTTGTTTTCCACAATGTATATTTGCACACATCCCTCTGGGATTACTAAAGTTTCTCTGATTCTAAGGTAAGCCAGACCTGGATCCACACTTCGCTCTCTTCTCCAGTGGCGCAGTCTCCCAGACATGACAGCACTCCAGGCAGAGCACAGTGGTCTTGCAAAATCCAGCAGCAGGTTAGGAGACAGCTGGAATATTTTGTGAAACAGACAGCTTACAGCCACTGCATCCTCATGCACCACTATCTTGCTCAACCTTTTTTCAGATTTTATGGCATGAAAAAAAAAAAAGCTTTATGAAGATTACTGAAATACAATGATTTCGATTACAATAACTGAAAAGATAGAGTAAAGCAAACAACCAGACCAACTTTGTAAATGGAAATTGACAGTATTATCTCATGTAAAAAATTCGTTTTGGTGTTGTTGAGACTGTTCTCCATCCATTTACCTCTCTGTAGCTCCATGATAACATTACTGGATTTCTTAATTAACTTCGGGTATATATTATTTTCTTAAAAAGATATCCAGTAATACCTGTGAGCAAATTTGTGCACAGTGGCAAAATTCTTACTTCATGAAAAATTTTTAATACTTCAATGAGAAGACTTGGTAACATCCCTGTCCATCTTTTCTGCTCTTCTTGAGAACATAGCTTTAGAGCTGTTTCATGATTTGTGTTAAAAAGGGCATTCTCAGTAATGAAGCTCTGGCGCATATTGTTTGTACTGCTCACTGCTGATGTAACTGACTTTTTCACCCTGTCACCTCTCTAGCTTTTGTGCATCTGAACAAATGCATTGCTGTTGGTAAATTTTTTATACAGCTTTGTAGATGGTGTTCCTGATTCAATATGAGTACTGTTTATGAAAGAAAGAGATATTTTCATATCTCTCTGACATTGGTGCTTGTAGAGGTTAGTTATTTGAAATAAATTGTGGTGGTTTTAACATTGATACTCTAAGGCTATTTGAAGGCTACAAAGTCAAGGTAGTGCCTCCAGTTTTACATATAGTACTGTAATATTTTGTATGACACCAACAGTGTGTAACTGAACTCCAGCTGACACCTGCACTTTTGACTTCTTTTTCTTGTTTCTAGTGTCAGTTTTCTTTTATGTGGTAACTTCCTGAAGCAAATCTTTATCCTTTCACATTTATTTTCAGCTCTGAAAAGTTTGATGTTCTTGACCTTTTGGAGTCTCTCATAAAGCTGTGCACATGAAAATAAAACCATGCTCTGCTTTTACTGTGTTGCAGTATCCCTGCAGTATGTGTACATCATATTATGCTATTTAAAATGCAAATGTGCAGAGCAGACTTTGAGTTAAATAAGAAATATACATATTTCCTGACCTTTAAAATGTCTTTGAAAGAGAAGTCTTGAAGACATTTAGTTTTAATTTACTTAGAAGTTATACAGCCTACTCAAAGACCATTTATAAGTACGCAATCACAGTGATGCAATTCAAATCCAGCTATGGATAATCTGTCTTGTTATATAGATTATCCATATAGATAAAGATATATAGAGACATTTCATTAAATGTGGACAGAGAGAACAGGAGGAAATTAGAGATATCTAGAAATAGGTTCAACATTTAAAACCATTGACAGCTGAAGTAAGTAACATTTGTGTGTGACAATAGAGTTTTAAGGGAGGTATTTATGTGGATGTTACTTTGACACATAATGCAAAGGAATTACTTTAAAAATATAACAAGACCCAACTTAAAAGTGCTCATCTTTACATCAAGTTGCACATCTGCAGGATCTGCTGGAACAAAATTGGTCCGCATTGGATTTGCCCCACATACCACAGGACCAAAAGCTCCCAACATTTCAGAACCAGAAAGCAGAGAACACCCACAGGTCCAGTGTCCAGGGCCGAGTGGGTCACAGTTGTTCTCAAAGTATGAGGGGAACTACACAATATTTTTTCAGTGCTTGAGATAAAGTGGTTGTTTGTTAAAGGATAGCTGAAAATAATGAGGATTAGAGACTTGGTGATTATTTGGTTATCACTTCTCAAATGTGCCTGCTGAAGAACATATCCTGATTATAAGCTACTTGAAATTCTTGTCTTACTTGGGGGCAAGGTAGTGCCATCTTACATAGTTCTAATATTTTTCGAACTGAGTACAATAATCTGTTTTATCTGAATTCAAAAGTACATTATCCATGTAATGGTAAATTGACTGGTTCTTATATAGCGCTTTTCTACTCACTCAAAGCGCTTTACACAACTTGCGGATTCACTCCCATTTGCACAAGAACATTTTTTTTTCTTAGTGCTTTCTACCTAACATTAACACATGCATCGGAGAGCAACTTGGTGTTAGTATCTTGCCCAAGGATATTTGGCATACAGACTAAGGGAAGCCAGGAATCGAACCACCAACCTTCTGATTAGTAGATTACATGAGTGGAGTTAATCTAAGTATGTGGAACTCAGTGACTAACTGTTACTCCCCATTTACATGCACAAACTGGAATCGATCAGATAGATATGATTCAAGAGCTCTGAACAGCTCTGACTCTGATGAATAGTTTAGAAATCTGAAAATGTAAGCTGAAATATGTCTAAGAACAAAACATTTTTAAAAATCTAAATCAATTTTTTCAGTTAGATGGTACATATCTAGTCCACTCTCCAACACCAGAGATTTGCCATCAAAGCTAAGCAGTCGCTGTCATATTACTGCACTGGTCAGTTGCTGTTTTGGTGTTCCACGCAGGGGCGGATCTAGGGAAATTTTCTTAGGGTGTTATTGGAAATCAGATCAGGTGGTAAAATCAAAGAATTTTTAAAAAAAGACATATGCAGGTGTTACATATGGTTGAAAATTAGATCAATTCAACTAATTTGCATTCACCTCAGAGGTGAATGCAAACAGTCACCAGGAATTCTCTCACCTGACATCTCCATCTGTGTTTACTTGTTGTTTTGCAATAAGCCTTTTCAACTTTGAGTTCTTCTTCACTTTGCTTTCTTACCCTCTTAGCTTACAACAGATGTACAAGTTCGGCTGCTACCAAATAAGCAAGCAATTCAGTTATTCATGAAAGCCTTATTTTTATGCATGGCCTGGCCTTTCGTCCTCCACAATGGAAAATGGCTAAATAGAAAATGGGTATCACTTTAGCCAGGTCCTAATTTTATCAGTTCTGTACTCGGCTTTGAGTCATCAACATCATTTCAGCCAGATGTGACTCATGGGCTGTAAATTTGAAACCAAGCCCAGTTATAATGCCGTATGTGTGCCAGTGAGTGTTGGACCTGCGTAACAACAAAATAGTGTGCTGCTTTTTACAAAAGGATCTCTGTATGTCCGTCAAAAACATTCCCTCTAGTAAACTGCGAGTAATTAGTTTCTGAATGGAGTCACTGTAAGGTCATGTTACTGTTTCACTGCCTCCACATGCACTGGATGCTGTCTCACCCAAAAAGAAAAAGCAGAGTTCTGCCTGAAAGGCCTAGATAGTCTCTTCATCAAATACTGAAAAAAAACCTCCAGATTATTTTAATGAGAGTTTTTTTGTTTTGTTTTGTTTTTTAAATCTCTTTAATCTGTTGCCTTAAAAGATTGCATTCAGCTGTACAGCTCAGGTCTGGCAGAAATGGGCATTTGAGTGGAATTCTGCCTGCTTCTGCAGGGCAGTTAGCAAAATGCTGTCCATTTTTATTCCAACTTTACCAATTTGTTTTACAATTAAGATATGTAGCTCCTCATAAAATAGCACAGTTGTGTTCAAGAATTTGAAGGAGAAGTGAGTATAAAGCTAATACCATGTAGGCAGCATGGAAGATTTTTGGGGGACAGGGGGGGGATTCTAGCAGCATTAACAGGACTCCTCTCTGTAATAAATTGTGTTTCCATACAAGTAAACTGAAATTGTGTTTCAACCAAACTCTATTTTAGTGTTTGTGTCACTTTGCAATTAACATATCTATGCCACATGTTCTTGGTTTCTAGTATTGTTCACATGAAAACATTTTAAATGCATGTGAATAATATCAAGTTAATAAATCAAATTCTTTTTTAAAAAAGATGTGTCATTTAAATATTTTGTGATATTTGAAACTAGTTACCCTGAGTTACCTTAAACACTCTGACCAGTGTTTATCTGGAGTAATTATACCCTGTTAGATCACAGTCTGTAGGCCTGATTTACAGTACTTTTGAGGATGCTGTAAAACTGCGAAAGAAATACAAATAGTTTAAAGTGTAATGAAATGTCACTTTTGTAAAGTGGACACTCAGCAGTAAAGGAGCAAAGCATATAAAGATTCTCTGCAAGGGAGTTCTAACAACATCACAATTGACAGCTACATATTATATACTCGCCTGTCAGGATTTTACAAAATGAGCAGCAGAAGTTAACAGTTGACAGCCCTAGAGGCTCTGAAACCATGCTTCTCCTCTGTGAGTTGTGTCTGAAGATGAAGAACATCTTGAGGTCAATTCAGAATGTGATGATTCTGATTATGAACTAAATGAAGGAACTACTATTCATATTCCTCCGAGCAAGGCAATCACATCAAAAAATGGTGAAATATAGTGGTCTTCATCATCAAATCAGGCGAAACTGTTTGTGGGAAACATAATAAAGACAGTGCCAAGGCGGACTAGAATGGCAGTTACTCATGTGACAGACATCAATCAGCGACTGAGCTGGGCATGCCCAACTGAATACAAGAAATCACGCAAGGTACACAAAATGTTTTAATATATATTTACAATATATATGAAATAATATATATATGAAAAATGAGTCATATATCCTCATTGACCCATAATCTGTGAGAGGCACAGAACACCAGTGCACTAAATATTGATTGAAATGGTTATTAATGGAGTTAATAATGAGACATCCAAAGTTTCAGAAATGAAAAAATTAAATTAAAAATTGTTTATCAGTAAACATGCTTCAGGTTAAATTGACCAAGCAACATACAGTGGCTTGCAAAAGAATTCGGCCCCCTTGAACTTTTCCACATTTTGTCACATTACAGCCACAAATATGAATCAATTTTATTGGAATTCCACGTGAAAGACCAATACAAAGTGGTGTACACGTGAGAAGTGGAACGAAAATCATACATGATTCCAAACATTTTTTACAAATAAATAACTGCAAAGTGGGGTGTTTGTAATTATTCAGCCCCCTGAGTCAATACTTTGTAGAACCACCTTTTGCTCCAATTACAGCTGCCAGTCTTTTAGGGTATGTCTCTACCAGCTTTGCACATCTAGAGACTGAAATCCTTGCCCATTCTTCTTTGCAAAATAGCTCCAGCTCAGTCAGATTAGATGGACAGCGTTTGTGAACAGCAGTTTTCAGATCTTGCCACAGATTCTCAATTGGATTTAGATATGTTTTGTTTTAAACCATTCCATTGTTGCCCTGGCTTTATGTTTAGGGTCGTTGTCCTGCTGGAAGGTGAACCTCTGCCCCAGTCTCAAGTCTTTTGCAGACTCCAAGAGGTTTTCTTCCAAGATTGCCCTATATTCAGCTCCATCCATCTTCCCATCAACTCTGACCAGCTTCCCTGTCCCTACTGAAGAGAAGCACCCACAGAGCATGATGCTGCCACCACCAGTGTTGGTCAGGTTACTTGAAAAAAGTAATCAGTAGCTAATTACTGATTACTAGGGATGCAACGATACCAATTTTTTCAAACCGATACGATACCGATCCTTGGATCTGAGTACTTGCCGATACCGAGTACAAAAACCGATACTTCTACCACACACACACACAGAAAAATGCAATGAATTGGAAGACAGATTTTATTTTATTCTCTGTCAATAAAAAATAAAATATTAATAAAAATGACGACAAAAAAAAAATTTAAAGTGAAAAATAAACACTTCTCTTAAATTATTGCAGTGCCCACATTGTTAACAAACAAGCAAAATAAGTGCAGTATTTTGCAGTTTCCAGCTTTCAGAGAGACATAACATTAATGAACCTATTGCAGAGTATCCACCTTGTAATAATAATAAAAAAATAACTTAACTCTTTGGGTCTCTTTCCTGCTTTCAGATTGAAAAATAAACACTTCTGTTCAGAATAAAATAAATAAAATTTAGGTTTCAGAATAAAATAAACACTTCTCTTAAATTATTGCAGTGTCCACATTGAAAACAAACAAACAAAATAACTAAAGTGTTTTGCAGTCTCCAGCTTTCAGAGAGACATAACATTAATGAACCACCTATTGCAGAGTGTCCACATTGTAATCAAACAAAAAAACTTCAGTCAGCAAGCAATGGTGTGACCTCCGAACTAAGCTGTTTTTGGGAAAGTGAGAGGCAGGTTCTTTGTGATGAAAAGAATCATCTCTGCATGATCAGCTGTGAGCCTGTTTCTGCTTTCATTCACAGTGTGTGACACTGAGCTGAACAGCCTTTCACTATCGACCCTTGTGCATGGTGCTGAAAGGTATCTCCACGCCACTTTAGCCAGGTTTGGGAACCGCACTTTATTAACCATCCAGTATTGTAGTGGTTTGTCTTCTCGTAAAATTGCGGCCTCCCCAAGATATGTTTCTAACTCTACACTAGAACCTACCGCAGCTCTGCCCACCGATGCTGATGCCTGCTCATCTGCAATTTCATCAAACATGCTGTCCAGACTAGTTGTGGGCTGGTCACTGCGTGCTTTTCTTGAAGGTGGTTCATTCAGGTCATGATCCTCCTGCTTGTCTCCAGGCAACCTTAGCAGCTCAAAATTTAGCATCTCTTTGGCATTTGCAGCAGTTGTGGTGCTGGAGAAAAAACGATGTTTATATCTAAAACAGAGAAAGAATAAAGTTAGCTGACAATAGGTTTGCTTACCATTTTTTTTGCAGTAACACAGTTACATACACAGTCATATTCACACGTACAATCACAGACACACACAGTTACATACACAATCACAGACACACACAGTTACATACTCAGTCACATTCACAAACAGTCAAACAGTTACACACACAGGCACACACTCACCTGGGATCGAGTAGCGTGGCGATGCTATAGAGTGGGTTTTCCTCCACGTCAGTGAACCGCATCCTGACAGCTGCAGCCAAGGTTCCCTTCATTGCTTTGATCCCATGGTCCTCATCAGTCTCCCTTGTTAGAAATCTGTGGAGCACAGTGACTGCTGGAATGACGTCTGCTGCCATGGCATCTGAAGAGCTGACTTTTCGAGTTAACTCCTCGAATGGACCCAGAACAGATAACACCTTCTCCAGCAGTGTCCACTGGTGAGCCATGAGCGTATCAGGGAGTCCATATTCAGACGAATATTCCCAGAGCCCGTTTCTGCTCGATCAATGACTGTATCATATAAAAGGTGCTGTTCCAGCGGTTCTGAAGGTCTTGCTGGAGCCGCTTCGCGGGCTGGTTGATCTGTAATTGAATGTCCTCGAGACGGGAGCTGGCCAGAGCACAATGTTTAAAATGTCCAACTATTTTGCGGCCAACTGCCATCGCATCAGCAACACTCTTCTGTGACAGAAGGCCCTCATGAACAACCAGCTGGAGAGTGTGAGCAGTACAAGGTAGGCTGGGCAGCTCAGCATCACTCATGGCCTTTATCATATTTCTTGCGTTGTCCCAGAGCACTATATGGACGGACGTCTTCGTTATATCCCAGGTTTGAAGCATGCTACTGTTCTGATACTCCTGACACATACAGGATCACTACAGGTTTTTTCTTAGGCAGCGGTTGTACTTCTCTCCTGAATTGGCTGGAGCTTTCTTTAGGTGCAATCCCAGCTTTGACAAATGTCAAGCTGGGATAACCACATTTACTCAGGGCATTCTTGATATGATGTTCTTCTGCTTCCCTGGCCGCTGCGTCTGTGGGAATGGTGTTCACTCTGTGTTGTAGCGTCCTGATGACACCCAGTTTATGCTCCAGTGGATGATGAGAGTCAAACCTTAAATACTGATTCGTATGTGTAGGTTTATGGTACACATCAGCTTTAAGATGTCCCCCATTACTGATGGAAATCTCACAGTCCAAGAAGGCTAACCTGCCACTTTTCATATCCTCCCTGGAGAATTTGATGTGTTGGTCCAGCGAGTTAATGTGATCCGTGAATTGTAGTAAACGGACTGATTCTTATATAGAGCTTTTCTACTCTCCCGGAGTACTTAAAGCACTCTATACAACATGCCTCATTCACCCATTCATACAAGCACTTCTGAACTCAAGTGCAAACTAAATTACATTCACACACATTCATACTCCAATGAACGCATCGGAGGGCAACTTGGTGTTAGTATCTTGCCCAAGGATATTTGGCATGCAGACTGGGGAAGCCAAGGATCGAACCACCAACCATCTGATCAGTGGCTGATCTGCTCTACCACCTGAGTCACAGCCACCCCAGTACGTCCTGAGATTTGATTTTCACCCAGGTGTCATCCACATATCTGAACAAATGGCTTGGTGGTGTTCCAGGGTAGGATAGCAAAGCCCTCTTTCCCACTTCTTCCATTTACAAATTGGCCACGATGGGTGAAACTGGGGAACCCATGGCACACCCATGTTTCTGCCTGTAGTACTGACCCTTGTGAAATAGGTGGAATTAAGAAACAGTTCCAAAAGCAAACACACTTGGTCAGTGCTGAGAGTGGTCATGTTGCTGAGGTTGGGGTCATCCTGTAATCTCTTACAAACTACCTCCAATGCTTCTGTGACTGGGATGCAAGTGAAGAGAGATGTAACATCGCCTGAGACCTGCCCATTGCCACTGATTCTCTAGGGCTCTCACCCTTTGGCCATGGGCACTTCGTCTGGGCCTCCTTCTTCTATCTGCTCAGGTGGGCATGTGGTCGTCATCAAGATGTGTGGCCTCGGATCTTCAGTACTCTTGGGGACTGCAGATGGCACAGGTATCCTGGATCCTTCTCTGTCTGCCTCTGGCTCTAGAGGATGTTATTGTGGCTTCTCAGCCTCGGTATCAGCTATGTTTTGTGTCAAAGGCACATACATAGAAAATCATACACACACAAACAGTCCAGCAGTTGGTGACCCATCATGCTTTTCTGCTCTGTCTGTTCATGATATCCTCTTTCCTGTTTTCTTTTCCTTCACTGTTCTATTTTATAGAGCTCGTCTTGGAAAAACAAATGTGTCTGACATAACAGTGCATTCAAATCATAATATTGCCAAAAACTGTCAGATAGGAAAGTATAAAACGAAAAGTAAACGTCCTTATATATAATGCTTTTCTACACTACAGTATTTTTACACTATTTAAGCAGCATTGTAGGAATAGAGAGGTATGTTCATTCTAATAACTAATTCTAGGTAAGTTAGGAGGTGAATTTTAATGTACTTCAGAGAGAGTTCATCCTCATTTATGAAAAAACAAATATTTCAAAAGTTTACCTGCTGCATACAAGATGTAGTCTAAATAATTAAGAGTCATACACAGAAACACTTATAATCTTTCCGTAATCTAAACATCATTCATTCTCGGCATGTGTGTGTGTGTGTGTGTGTGTGTGTGTGTGTGTGTGTGTGTGTGTGGGAGAGAGAGAGAGACAGTCTGTGTATGTGTGTCTGTACTGTCAGAGGCCAAATGAACAAACGACTACCACGACTGAGCAGGCCCATGGCACCTGTCACAGTAGAATCACTTATTTCCCAATGCTATGATCCAGTTTGAGCTTGCAAATAATTTGTAAAGGAGTTTGTGAAGGTCTCTGAATGAAAATATCCCTAAATGATAGTTGGATAATTTGTGTGCGACAGGAACACTGCTACACTGTACTCTGTAATAGTTTTAGAACCAATTGTTTCCTGGTTTCACAATAGCTTCATATCTTCTATTCAACTATTTTTTGCTTCAGTTCAAGAGTATGATGCTCTCTCATTAAGCCACAAATCTTCTGTTAGTGTTTGCTGTTTTGTTTTGTTTTGTTTTTTCATTTAGGCCAGTGAGTCACTGTTGTATCTCAAATCCAAAGTTATATGTTATTCAACTTGTTAAGTGGTTTCTGAGTAACATTTTACAAAACTCCTGTTTGATTTCTATTTCTGGAACTCTAAAGTCTGAGAGAATAAATTAGGACTGGATTGACATTTATGTTCCAAATTCACATAAAATAAGTATACTGTCTACCACATACTGTCTTTAAATAGAATTATTTGATTATGGAGGTGGCAAATGCTTGAAAGGTTAATTTAAAGAAGAAGTTAATTTTCAAGAAGAAGACTTGCAAGAAATATTCCTCATTGCTCTTTCTTTCATTCCTAAAATGCTAAAACTGGTTAGCCTATTGATGTATTTCAAAGGTTTTGAAAGGTTTTCTTAAACTTGTGCTTAAGAATATAAACATGTCAGAGCTACATGAGTGTTTCCATGTTCCCAGGAAAGGTGAGGAAAGTAGTACATTGTCACATTGCATTTCCTTTACAAACAAAAGTTGCCATAAAATTTGACATGCCACACATTTCAGCTCCCTAGGTTCTTCTTGTGTGATGAAAGGCTTGTGTTTAGCATGATCTACTATATCAATTTAGCATACCTGACACTTGATTGTGGAAATATGAAGTAGAAGTCGATGCACACACTAGTCACCAACAGGTAATAAACTAAAACTTAATTTTCAAAACCACTTTGACTCATTTATAATTGCAATCCATCATTTTCAGTCTTTGGGATCAACAGGCAGAACCAAAGAGCAATGTCGTCTATTGCCAGCCATACTATGATAAATGGCTCAATCAGCTCAGGCTGACGAGGCTATACTGTTTGACTCACACGCTGATCAGAAAAGTTTGTGGGAGTTTTGGCCACAACTTTATCTTGTGCCAAAATCACTTTGATAAGTACACAGATGATTTATCATATATTGAGAAGAAAATAGTGAAAAAGGAAAAGATTTTGATCTGAGCAGCAGATTGTCTAATTGATAATGCTGGTGTTAGTTTTATTTTTGCAATGCTATTAACATTAACCATTAGCAAATAATACAATAAATCAGTTTTAATTCAGGTTTTTGTTTTTTTGTTTTTTGGGGTTTTTTTGTATGTTACGGGATAACAAACTTACAGTAACTTACAGTTTTGAGCAGTGTCTTAACAGTTAAACAGCATGATTCAAGGTGAGGAATATGATTTCTTGTTGAAGCAAATCCCAATATGAGAAATTCACACACATAGGGTAAAAGTTTTGGATTTTGGATTTAGTTTAGAATAATCTGCTGAAGACTAACCCATGTGGTGGAGAGCCTGTTTTGGCAGACCCCCTGGATTTTAAACCCCTGATCACTGCTAGTGTTTCATGATCAGGCTCTATGCCTGCGCACGAATCCCAGGAGGTGCAAGCTGCATCCTTCGCAGGTCATGACCTTTCTGGGCAAGTCCCTGGACTCCATTACGGTCTCTGTGTCCCTCACTGCAGAATGACGGAAGGTTCTCAGGCCATGACTAGGCCAGTTTGGACTCCGCTCTCGGGTCAGCTGGGGATTGTGCCTACGCCTCATGAGCTGCATGGCCACCACAGTGCAGGTGGTCCCATTGGCGCTCCTGCACATGAGACCAGTCAACATCCCCTACTGAGCCTGGGTCTGTTCCCACAGGCTACAGTGGTGGTCTTCCGAGGGCTCCACTGGGCTCTCAGTTGGTGGAGGGACCTGTCCAATCTGGAACAGGACCTGTTGAATAAGTCCAGTAACTCACCGCTAGTTAATTTCCACAGACACCTCCTTTGTAGGGTGGGATGCCTGCAGTTCCAACAAATTGATCTAGCGGGATGCCCAGAAGCCGGTCCACAAGACCGCATGGACCTCGTGGACCAGCTTCTGCCTCGACTTCAGGGGATCCTGAGTCCTCCTAGAAAGTTGAATTGAACTGATCCATGTTATCATCGGGATGGACAGTACGGTCGCAGTGCTGCCCAGGCCCTTGCCTCTCTTTTACAGGACAGGCAATTGGATGTGGCAATGGGACAGGGGGTGATTCTGTTGTTCCGCTTCCTTTAGGCCCCTCTCAACATGACATGTTGAGGGGAGCCCTCAACATGAAAAAATTCATGGAGAAAAAAAGGAAATCCAGTGATGGAATTACAGCGTCAGGAATGGCTGCGGGATCTTGCATTGCTGATGGATATTACAGAGCACTTGAATACTCTGAACAAAATGTTCAAAGGCCGCAAAGAAAATTGTCACACAGTTTATGAGAGCATACATGGCATTCAAACTGAAGGTGACTATAACAAACCCACAGTAGACCCGGGTGCACGTTCATGTTTTGCAGCATGGTTGTTTGTTCACACGACTTTGGTGAACTCCAGACAGAATTTGCAGTTTTTCGCTCACCCTTCACACTCAAAGCTTCTGATGTGCCTGTTGACATCTAACTACAGATAATTGATTTGCAATGTGATGCAGATTTGAAGGAAAGTTTTCCTTAGTAGAATTTCACTGATTTGATCAATATCTCTTGCCAGCATAGCCCAAATTAACAGCCCTGGCTACAAAATGTTTGTGTATGTTTGGGACAACATACCATTGTGAACAAGTTTTCTCAGTGATGATTATCCATAAAAGAAAATTGCACTCAAGGCTCACACATAAGCGCTTAGATGACTGATATTGATGCACTTGTGCAGACCAAAAGATGCCAAGTTTCATGAGCAAAAACAAAGTAGCCTAGAAATGACTAACTCCTTTCAAATGTTGGTTCACACACCGATTACACTTAAAGAAAATAGTTCTGTGAAATGAATTCTTGTTGTAGAAACAGTTAAAAAATATTCAATTTAATGTAAGTCAACAGCTTCACTGCAAAAGAGTTTGGTTTGATGAAATCCTATTGTTCATGCAATGCCATAAATTTTAAAGTGCAGTACTATATTTTTCAGTTGCAAATGCCTTTGACTTTAAATTTTGTTGTGCAATCTGAGGTTGTTAAATGTTTGTTTTCTAAAAGGATATTTGATTAAATATGAAGATTTTTTTAATGTTCTTGTACTCCTTTGCATAGAAACAAAGGAGAAAAACATTGACTTATTATCATTTATGTCTAATTACGTTATGATTGTACTCCTCCGACATCTAATTAGGCTGTATGTGGCCCCTGCACCCAATTGTATTAAAAGGTGTCAGAAAACACATACTTGTCAGTCGTTCTTGAAAAATTAAGGGGTATCTGCAAGCTACTTACTTATTAAGTCCTCGTGATTACACTTTTCCCACGCTGAGAAAGAAGAAAAAAAAATGGAAACAAGAGGTTCACAGTTCCAGTGAACAGCCATCCTGTCACTGGCTAAAAATAACTTGTTTCTTGCATATTGAAAAGGAGCATTCAAACACTAACTCTGTTCAACTTTAATGCTTTTTCATATATATCAATATCAGTTTAATTTGCTGATGCAAATGAACCTTTTGAAATTTCATCAGCTCATTTGAGCTCAGAAAGTCGAGTGACCTTTCCCTCTGTTATCTGAATGCAAAGATAAAGTCATCACAGGTTCAAAGAGTGATGGTCCAGATAGTTTCAGCAAAAAAAAAAAGTAAACAAAGCCAGCAACAGAATGAGTTTTTCAGCAAGGCATATTAATAATGTAACACTATCCTCTCTCACACAGTCACAAAGACACACACACACACACACATACCATAAGTTCTGTAAACAATTTTCTGACCAAAACACAACACATTTCAAATTCAACACAGCTTTCTCTATCAATACTAACAGTCAAACAGCAGATTCGTATATTCTGATACAGGTATGTAGAGAATGCATATGAAAGTGAACCAGGGCAACACTTTAAAAAAACATGCATATTCAGCAAAACCCAGCTCTGGATGAATACAGTGGGGAAAGAAGTATGGTGGGGGAAGTATGTGGGATGAGTTTTTTGTTGTTGTTGTTTTTCATGCACTATCCAATACTGCTATATCATATCAGCAATGATGTACATTTTTCATATTTATATTTGTATCTTTTAACACACACACACACACACACACACACACACACACACACACACACACACACACACACACACACACACTTTTTTCTTGTTTTTGTTGTTTATTTCATTATGTATTACAGTATTTCCACATACACAATAATCCAATTAACATCAGGGCAACTGAGGCAAGCAGTGCTTGTCAGGTGAAATCTAAAAATAGATATTGATTAAAACATATCACAGTGAAAGAAATCTCTGCCCTTTTATCTCAACTAACATTCTGACATAAACCTTTTCTCGTGCTATTTGCATCTATCATTTAAGATCTCTTGACATCTGCAGTAAAGTGCTGCAGATGTTCTGTGGTCTGTGGTATGTGTGCAAATGTGCTTTTTTATTCTGCAGTGTGCTGGGGAGGCAGCATCAGAAACGAGGATGCAAAGAGGCTGGACAAACAGAGATACAGATTTAATTCAGCTATGGTTTTTAATTTTTTAAAATCTTTTTTAAAAACTAATGTAAAGCTAGTGACAATAATATTTGATGAATAACTGTAATGTGATTCTTCTATTTAAAGAAATGCATTCTGATTATTCTGGTGTGCTAGAGAGAAGTTTGTTTAAAATGTTGTAGAACCTAAAATCATTTTTTTGTTAATATAATGTAAATGCACTAAGTCACACATCACATATTTCCCCTGTCAGACACCTCGAATAATCCAGTTCACATAATCCCTTTGAGGGGGGAAAAACATTTCTCTCACTACAGGTGCTTTGGGAGCATATTTGCATTTTGAGATGTCAGGCTGATTTAACATAATTTCACTACATCACGTTTCCTGACATCACAAGGAACTTCAGTCAGTGGGACCATGTCTAGGGTTCGCTGACAAGAAAGTGTCATGTGTCAATGTGCTAAAAAGCTAAATGTTTGCCTAATACACATGTAGCTATTTAAGATGCACACTCTAAGACAACAACAACTTCTGCAGTCTAATAATACTGCAGCTCCACTCATGAAAACATCAATAATATTGACGCCTGCATACATTCTTTGGATTAACTAATTATTTCAGCTGAACAAATATAAAAAACAAAAAGAGGGACCACAAAAATAATTTTATTGATGAGTGTAAAAAAAAATTCTCTGAAACTTGAGATCAAATAAGTTAGTTCAACTCAATCTTATATTTGTAAAGAATCACAAGTGTCTGAGGTGGAGGGAACTTTTTCGCTCTTTGTGCATGAGTATTCTTGGAGAAATGCAGGAATTTTTTGTAAACTTCTAATCTTTAGACTTCCACATATAAAAAAAAAAAACCTTACAAAAGGTTTTACTCACAGAATTTATTGAGAAAGATGAGTAAGAAAGCAAGAGAGAAGGAGGCTATGACTGAACAGTGGACACCTGTGTGTTGACAGGAATAGGAAAGCCACAGAAAAAACAGCAGCATGCAAACAAAGACATACGGAAAACTGGAGAAAAAGAAGGTGCCTTACCTGGGAACACAAGCACAGCAAACACCCATGACAGGATGATGAAGAATACCGAATTATACATGCTTCCCAAACAGTGCTGATTCTGATCTCTTTGGTTCTTATATAGTCACTCTTTTTGTATCTTCCGACAACAAAGCTTTCAGAAAGCTGCCCACTTTGCTTTTTTTCCCTCTGCCTTTTCTTTGACTGTCAGTCTGAATAGCTTTTCATCCCCATTTGCAGGTTGTACTGAAGATTCACTGCAAATACTAGTTGGCGCCCTCATGCAGGGAGGCAGTGAGAGAAAGAGAAAACGAGAGGCTGGTTCCTCAAGCAATGTTCGCTCTCCCCCTCTTCCTCATACTACAGCACATACAAGGATCACCACTGGGTGACTGGGTGAACAGGAGGGGGACAGCAGCCTCTGCTCATCCATAATTGGCTGATACCTCTGCCGATCAACAGCACACAGTTGTAGCTCTGTGGGGTTTGTATTTCCTCACTTTGAATCTTCAATCCCCCGTTCTTTTTTTCTTTTTATGAAATAATCAGAGTAGATTAAAAGATAAAGATAATAAGATAAGATGAAATATAAAAAAATGATAAAAGATAAGAAAGGACTGCTATTTAATACATAAAAAACAAAGCTCCCTCCACATGCAAATGGTAGTCTGGGAGTGCTTGAGTAATCTTGGGTAATCTTGGATGCAGTATCATCAAGAAATTTGATGTTATATTTCAAGCCATCTGACATTTATGGCTATTGTTCTTTTTCTTTTTTTTGCCTGTCCCATTTGGATCTTTAGCCATCAGAATTGTTGTCTGAAGGCCAAGAAAGATGCCAGGTGGATTTACATTACCAAGTGGATCATCATGGCCTTGCCATATTGGTCCAATTGATTGACCTTTATTATAATTATGTATTTATTTTATTTGATTTTCGGTTGTTACAGACAGGACAGACATGACTGGGGGATAGGACAGGGAGAAAGAATGAAAGAAAGAGAGGGAGAGAAAGAAAAATAGATGGGAGAAGTGTCACGGTTTGCGGGTGCAAGCCGTGTGGAAATAACTTAGGACCAGGCAGCGGCAGCTCAAGTGCAGGTGAGAATTTATTAACAACGGACACACGAACAACGAGGCACTGGGAACAAGGAACTGGAACCTAAACTGGGTTAAACTAACAAAACAAACCAGAAACGAAGATGCAGGGAGGTCCGAGGAAACACACATGGAGAGACGCAGGGAGACCAAGGGGAAACAACACAGACGAACCAGCAACGAGGACGAGGTAACACACACTATAAATACACACGCCAGGAATCAGGGGAAGGGAAACAGGAGGGGAACACACCTGGAAGACATCACAACTGACGAGGCAGGGGAAAACGTAAACAGAACACACTGACATAAGACACAGACCTTCACAATAAAACAGGAACTACACATACAAGGACACACACGGGCCGAACAGAGTAAACACTAAACAGAGGAAGAACAGAACCAAAATCACACTAAATAGAAAAACACAAAACGCTGGGTCAAACGGACCCAGGATCATGACAGTACCCCTCGGCAAGGGCTGGCCCCAGACAGCCCAACACAAAAAAACAAAACAGCCAGAAAAACAGAAAACCAACCCGACCAGGGCGGGCGGCGGGGGCCCAGGAAGGAGGGCTCGAAGCAAACAAAAACAAAAACAAAAAACAGAAACACTAGAAAGTCAAAAAAACCAAAAACAAAACACGAGTCCAAAACCAAAAGAAAAGAAACACACCAGAGCACAGGAAAACAGTCCAAAACAGAACACCTCAGCGGGCCGGCCGTGAGGACGTCAACGTGGACACAGTTCAGGGGGCCGGCCAGGGGGCCGACAGCACCGGAGCCCAGACAGTTCAGGGGGCCGGCCGTGCGGAAGGCAGCGGTGGCCACATGGGAACAGTTCAGGGGGCCGACAGCACCGGAGCCCAAACAGTTCAGGGGGCCGGCCGTGCGGAAGGCAGCGGCGACCACGTGGAAGCAGTTCAGGGGGCCGACCGTGAGGACGGCAATGGTGTCGTCGTTGGCGAACAAGGTGATGGAGCTGGTCCGGAGGTCGACCGTGCGGGAGGCAACGGTGGCGACTCAGGCGAAGGGAGTCTGGGGGCCGCCCACGATGGTGATGGCACCTGGCCAGTGGCCTGGAAAGTGGCCGGTTAGCTGAAGGCGAAGACACGGAGGCTGGACCAGACGGGGCTGAAGACACGGAGGCTGGACCAGACGGGGCTGAAGACTCGGAGGCGGGACCAGACGGGGCTGAAGACTCGGAGGCGGGACCAGACGGGGCTGAAGACTCGGAGGCGGGACCAGACGGGGCTGAAGACTCGGAGGCGGGACCAGACGGGGCTGAAGACTCGGAGGCGGGACCAGACGGGGCTGAAGACTCGGAGGCTGGACCAGACGGGGCGGCAGCAGGCGAGGGTGAATACCCGGAGGCTGCTGCAGGCAAGGGTGAAGACCCGGAGGCTGCTGCAGGCGAGGGTGAAGACTCGGAGGCTGCAGCTGGCGTGGCTGATGAGGCTGCAGCTGGCGTAGCTGATGAGGCTGCAGGCGACAGCATGGAAGCCGGAGACGGAGGCACTGCAGCTGGCGTGGACGAAGGGGCTGCAGGCGACGGCGTGGAAGCTGGAGACGGAGGCACTGCAGCTGGCGAGAATGAAGAGGCTGCAGCTGGCGTGGAAGCCGGAGACGGAGGCGCTGCAGGCGGCGGCGTGGAAGCCGGAGACGGAAGCGCTGCAGGCGGCAGCGTGGAAGCCGGAGATGGAAGCGCTGCAGGCGACGACGTAGACGGTGAGGCTGCCGCTGGTGTGGATGGTGAGGCTGCAGCTGGCGGCAGCGTGGAAGCCGGAGGCAGTGGCGCTGCAGCAGGCGGCGGCGTGGGAGCTGGAGACGGGGGCGCTGCAGACTGGACGGGTCCCTTGGATCCTCCAGCGAAGACTGACGACGAAAGCCAGAGCGGTCCCTCGGACCCTCCAGGGGAGACTAGAGACGAAGGCCGGAGCGGTCCCTCGGACCCTCCAGCGGAGACTAGAGACGAAGGCCGGAGCGGTCCCTCGGACCCTCCAGCGGAGACACGAGACGAAGGCCGGAGCGGTCCCTCGGACCCTCCAGCGGAGACACGAGACGAAGGCCGGAGCGGTCCCTCGGACCCCCCAGCGGAGACTAGAGAGCTCAGGCCGGAGCGGTCCCTCGGACCCTCCAGCGGAGACTAGAGACGAAGGCTGGAGCGGTCCCTCGGACCCTCCAGCGGAGACTAGAGAGCTCAGGCCGGAGCGGTCCCTCGGACCCTCCAGCGGAGACTAGAGACGAAGGCTGGAGCGGTCCCACGGACCCTCCAGCAGAAGCCATGACCAAGCCAGCAGTCATGGAGGCCACTAGCTGACACAGTGGCGACTGACAATGCACTGAGCACTGGCTCTGCCCAGGCAACGCTTACATGAAGTGGTTCTCAGGGGGCTGCTTAATCTTCAGGGGTCCAGAATCGGCTGGGGACTGAGACCTAGCCTCTGGGGAAGCCCTGGAATGGCTAACTGTGCCAACGGCGGCTAAACCCTGAAAAGTACACTGCGTAGACATAAAGCCTTCTCCCTGCATGGAGTGAACGGGTGAACCTGGTAATACTGGAACCTGAACTGCAAGTAACGGTGACACTGGAGGCACAGGGGCCTGAACTACAGGCGACACTGGGGGCACAGGGGCCTGAGCTACAGGGGCCTGAGCTGAAAGGGGCACAGGGGGCACAGGGGCCTGACCTACAGGTGGCACTGGAGACTGACCTACAGGGGGCACTGGAGACTGACCTACAGGGGGCACTGGAGACTGAACAACTGGGAGCACTGGAAACTGAGCTACGGCTGGCACTGGTGACTGAACTGAAAGTGACACTGGAGGCACTGGAGACTGAACTTTTGGTGACACTGGAGCCTGAACTTCTAGTGACGCTGGAGGCACTGGGGCCTGGACTACAGGCGGCACTGGGGCCTGGACTACAGGCGGCACTGAGGCCTGCACTGAGGGTGAAGCTGGGAGCACTGGGGCCTGCACTGAGGGTGAAGCTGGGAGCACTGGGGCCTGCACTGAGGGTGAAGCTGGGAGCACTGGAGACTGCACTGAGGGTGATGCTGGGAGCACTGGAGACTGCACTGAGGGTGACGCTGGGAGCACTGGAGACTGCACTGAGGGTGACGCTGGGAGCACTGGAGACTGCACTGAGGGTGACACTGGAGGCGGCTGCGGGGCAGCTAACTGAGCTGAGAGCGGCTGCGGGGCAGCTAACTGAGCTACTGGAGGCTGGGCAGCTACTGGAGGCTGGGGAGGAGTGGTGGAGCGAGGCTGGGACGAGGAGGTGGGAAGTTTGTGTAGCTCCGAACTTGGAAGTCCCAAAAACAAAGCAAAGGATTGCAGCGGAGTAAGCCCAGTGTCTTCCACCACATAATCCTTCTTTCGCCGCTGCTTGCTCCTCCTGCAGGGCCTGAATTCTGAAAGCAGCGGTGGAGTGACGCCAGAAAACTGAGCTGAGAGCGGCTGCTGAGCAGGCGCTGAGCTGTTCACATAATCATCCGCCGCACAGAAGACAGTACCAGAATGAACAGTCACACAGTCCGAAAAAGAGTCCTCACTCACCACAGCCAGCGAATTAAAAGTCCGAATGTCTGGCTGTGGGGTGGCGTGCCGGCGGCGCGACCGACGTTTCCTCCCCGCCGACGGCTCCGACGGGCCAGGCAAGATCACATCCGGCGAGTCGGGCAGCGAGGCAGGAGTGGCAGAGAGCAGGTGAGGTGTGTGCTGAAGGAAGGCCTGAATGGTCGGAGAGAGCGAGCCAAACAGCCACGGAAGACCAGAGAAGAGCCGCTGTAGGCGTGTTTCCAAAGCGCGACGAAGCTCCTCCGGGGGATGTTCCAACCACAGGCTGAGAAGATTCTCAACGGAGAAAATGACGTCATCCCTTAGCTCCTCCGAAGGGTCGCAAGCTGCTGGGTCCATGCTGGCTGGTTCGTACTGTCACGGTTTGCGGGTGCAAGCCGTGTGGAAATAACTTAGGACCAGGCAGCGGCAGCTCAAGTGCAGGTGAGAATTTATTAACAACGGACACATGAACAACGAGGCACTGGGAACAAGGAACTGGAACCTAAACTGGGTTAAACTAACAAAACAAACCAGAAACGAAGATGCAGGGATGTCCGAGGAAACACACATGGAGAGACGCAGGGAGACCAAGGGGAAACAACACAGACGAACCAGCAACGAGGACGAGGTAACACACACTATAAATACACACGCCAGGAATCAGGGAAGGGAAACAGGAGGGAACACACCTGGAAGACATCACAACTGACGAGGCAGGGGAAAACGTAAACAGAACACACTGACATAAGACACAGACCTTCACAATAAAACAGGAACTACACATACAAGGACACACACGGGCCGAACAGAGTAAACACTAAACAGAGGAAGAACAGAACCAAAATCACACTAAATAGAAAAACACAAAATGCTGGGTCAAACGGACCCAGGATCATGACAAGAAGAGATGGTGAGAAAGGGGGGAAGAGAAAAAAAAGAAAAACAAACAAAACACCTGGATCACCTGCATGGAGATTAAAAAAAAACAGAAGAGCAAACAAACAAAAAAGAGCAACCTAATAAATACAACACCATCACAATAAACTAGCTAACAGTAGATAACAGTAGATACTAAATGTTACATGTTATTGTGCAGCATGCAAGATCGACAGATAGAGGGGCAAACCGTACCCGGACCCAGGAGATGTAACCCTTCTCTCTGGGGTGGAGGAAAGCAGACCGCCTCCTTATCTGCAGTAGCGGGGAGGCCCCGCATCCCAGACCCCAATCTGATGGCCAGCACCTCCTCCCAGCCCCCCAGCCCCGACACTTAACAGAACAGGGGTGAGTGAAGACCCCAAACCTCCCTCCACCCACTCATATGTAGTGTTGCTGGGTGCTGTTCTAAAGTGCATTTAAAACACAGGAGGGCATGGTGCTTCCTGCCAGTGAGCAGCACAGCTCCTCCCGAAAACCCTCAGTGTCTATATGCATTTAAAATTGAGGGTAGGGCATCAGCGCCACAGGTGGGTTTGAATACACAGGCCATCCTCTGGACGCTGTATAACGTGCCCACCCCTAAGGCCCTATATGTATGTGTTATGAGAGTATGAGTAATGTGGTTGTCTAGGTTGCGGAATAAAGTTGAGGCACAGGGAGTGCCTCCCCTGCACCCTGGTGACACACCTGCACCCCAAGCCCTGCGTGTGTGTGTGTGGGTGTCATGGAATGGGAAGAGGGAGGCAGCTGAGTATGGGAAGGGAAGAAAGGGAGGGGCAAGCGGCCCCTCCCTGGGGCCAGCTCCCCCGCTGACCCCAGTAGGCACCCCCACACTCTGGAACCCACCAGGGCAAGGGGGCCCAGGCCCATCGGGACCGGGGCCCACAGAAGCAGCACCGCCCCGCCCCACAGAGTCCGGGGCAGCCCACCCGACCCCACCGCAGAGAAAACTGCACCCACCCCATCATCCAATCATCTCCCAGACTACACAAGACAATAGACACCCAGGTTGAGTTCATTCTCCACCTCTCCTATATCTCTCCCCCACCTGCAGAGTGAGCTACTGTAGAGAAGAGACCTCCTGCAAAGATGTAACAGCCTCCCCACCAGTTAGAGAGCCCTCCAGTTGGGCCGATGCACCAGAGGTCCCCTGCACCTGGGCTGAGCCCCCATGCACCCACCCGCCCACAACCGACACAACAACCAGGACCCAAGCCCCCAAGGCCCAGCCAGATCCCAAGTATGGCTATTGTTCTACAGCTCAATGATATAGTTTGTGTATTCTGCAGCTCTAAAGCAAGTTTGGTTGGTTCAAGGTCAGATCACATTCTCTCCATAAATATAGTTCAATCGGAGGACCACATTGAGTAAAACAACAGAAAGAAAGAATGAATGGTTAAACTGTAAACAAGACACAAAATATCATGTGTGAGCTGACGTGTAATCATTTTTTACAATTTGAAACATACAACAATGGGAACAGTGTCTTTGATAATCTCGCTAAATTTCTGGCAAAAAGCGACTTAGTTGCAGATGGTCTAACAAAGTTTACAGACAGAGTAGAGAATTACTGGGCATCGAGAGCTTTCTTTTGTAATGCTGTGGAAGGGTTAAGTTTAAAGCCTAGTGAACAGTTAGATTTGCTCACCCGGTGGCTAGGAGAAGAGTCGTCCAAAAACGCCAAACGTATCCACGCCTTCCATTTCAACAATCCAGCAGCGGGCCTATGTTGAGTTTGGACACTGCTACGGAATGTTATAGCATTCCAAAGGCTATTGAGAAGTCACTCCTTGAGAGACTTGAACGCTTTCCTAGGGTGTCAAACAAAGACCCCAGAACCTAAGAGAACTTCGTGACCTACTTTCTGAAATTGATGCAGCCAAATCTGACGGCTCTTTATCTGGACTAGTGTATTTGGACACATCACGTGGCATTGCCCCAATAGTTGATAAGTTGACATCAAATCTTCAAGACAAGTGAATGTTAGAGGGGACAATATACAAGCAAACATGGCATGGCATGCATTTCCCTCCCTTTTCATCCTTCTGTCTTTCCATACAAGACTAAGCCAGAATGAGAAATAACCCTGGAAGTCTACTCCATTAGCTCCCACATCCAATCCAGCAACTCATGACAACCACTATACAAGATTTGCCAAGTCAAGACTGCCTGTGGCCATCGAAAAACAAGTAAACAAAACTCACAAAACAAGTTTAGTCAGTGCAAGTGAGTTCACAGTGTCCCATTCATAAGAAACCGCACTCACTACAGAAGTGTAGAGGTTTTAGAGAAAAGACATTAGATGAGCGTCAAGCGTACCTCAGAGAACATTTGTGCTGCAATTCCTCCACCCATCAAGCTAAAGACTTTTAGAGTGCAACAACAACAGACATGTTGCCACACTGCATGCAGGTCCAGCTCTATGGAAATGTACAAAATATTACTCCAGACTATGGCAGGGAGCAGAGGAGTATGACAGGGAGAATAACCTAGACTTAGAGTCCAGGTCAACCGCTGCTCTGCTAGGAAGCCTGGTGTACGGACTACTGACCATAGTGTGCTTGCTTGCCTTGCCAGGTCGGCTTGCGAAGCTAGCGGCAACTATCCCATCTCTGTTGGATTGTTAAATGTCCGATCCATCTCCAGCAAGGGACCTCTTGTCTATGCTCTTCTTAATGATCATAAACTGGACTTTCTATGTCTGACGGAGACCTGCCAGCATCAAAATGATTTCACCTAACTCAATCTGACCACTCCGCCTGGATTTGTTTACACCTACCAACCCCATGTGTCGGGACGTGGGGGTGGCCTTGAGATCCTGTACAACAGCAGGTGTAAGGTATCTTCTCTTTCTGCTCCTGCCTACTCCTCATTTAAATCCATGATGTTACAAATTAATGGACCAATTCCCACAGTATTACTTGCTGTTTACCATCCACCTAAACCCAAATCTGTCTTTTTAAATGATTTTTCTAACTTTCTTGCTGAAATTCTACTCTTATCTCCAAATACACTACCGCTGGGCAATTTTAATATCCACATGGACAGCACATCAAAACATCAAATTCATCCACAAGAAATTTTATATCCCGTCTGGACAATTTTGGCTTACAGCAATATATGGTCGTTCCCACGAACTCCAAACGACATATTTTGGATCTTGTTTGCTGTACCAGTGTCACCCCAAAGAACTGTGCTGTATTGGACATGCCTTTTTCAGACCACAAATTAGTTTTATTCAGTGTTAGTCTCCCGCTATACAAAAATAAACAAAACCACTCAATTACTTTTAGAAATATTAGGGGTCATTAATCTGTCAGCTCTTTCCCATGGCATTAACAATTTACCTACCATTGATGCCTCAGCTTCCATAGACGACCTGGTATCTCACTATAACAAAGGACTTATCAACCTCTTAGATTCCTTGGCTCCCCAGAAAACTCAAGCAGTTTCTTTCTCTTGCTCTCCCCCATGGTATTCATCTGAACTCACAAACAGCTACTGGATGCTGCCTGAAACGTCTCTTCAGGAAAACGGGACTTACTATTCATGAGGACATGTATCTCAGTCATACAAAACATTATAAAGAAGCTATTTGTCATGCTAAATCTGTTTACTACACTTCGATTACTGAATCGAAGGAAATTGAAGGAAACAGCTGCACTTTGTTTTCTACATTACACAATATTGTTAAACCTCCAGATACTCTGGTGCAGCCTGTAACAAATTTATGGACTTTTTTATACGAATATTGTGAATCTTCATCAACAATTGCCCTCTTCTTGTGATATGGTCATTTGTTCTATCTGCATTTTTTCTCCTACTCAACTGTCATCTTCTCTATCCAAATTTGAACTTCCTGCAATTATTCAGCTATCTTCCATAATTACTAAATTAATTAAATTACCTCCAGTAGTAACCTTCAGGTGATATGTATGGTATACAACAATTTAGATGCTATTGAGTGTGACAAAAGTCAAATTTTAGATATGTCTTCATGACTGTGCAGTTCCTATGACAGAAAAATTCTCCAGACTAATACCATTTGTTTTGCCTGATTTGCTATAAGTGGTGGTGGAATTTTTTTTTATCCATTTCCTTTGAAGCAATAAGAAGAAGCAATAAAACACAACTCACCACACATAAAACTATGCTAATTGAAAATTTGCATAAAATATCAAAAGTAAAGATAATTATTCTGCATCACTGTTATAGGGATTAATATGCTGCAGCATGTGTTTATGATAGAGCTCATTTGAAACACTTTATATTCAGTTTACAATCCAGCATCATAAAATATAAAGGATATGTTTTTAGTAGTTGTCCTTAGAGGACCACATCGCTCTAAAATAATAATAACAATATTACAATATTAATAATTTTTTAAAAGGCAGATGAATTAAAAGGCTTGAGCAGCGTGTGACATGGTTAACTGTCAATATCTACATGGCGAATTCAAAACATTAATGAAAAATGAACGTGGAGTTTTGGCAAAACAGCTTGTTAATTAGATTACATTCTGATATTCACATAGCTGCTAATCTGAAATCAGTTTCTCTGTTTTATTAGATTGGACATGTTGATAGCTGCCATCCCCTCTCCATCATCATCATCATCCCACCTTTCCTTGCTAATGTACTAAATATGTTATTGACAACTTTTTCATTCCTCATCTTATCTACATCACACATGTTGATCAAGGTGGCTAGAAAAAGGAAAGTCTCTGTTACATCTGTTACTATGCTAAATCACTGAAGCTCATTTACTTGGTAATGCTAGCTGTGTTTACATACCAATCATTGGCCATAAGTGATTTCAGAGCAGTGAAAATGGAGCCAGTGGTAGCTTGCCTCACATACTTGTAGGGGTTTGAAAAAAGGACTGCTTTCAATGACAATAACTGAATGCAGCCACAAAATGGCAGTTATGTAAGGATGGATGCAAATGTTATTTGACAGGTAATGAGTTTTATGAATTAGAAAGATTGCTTTAGTTTGGAAAGTAATAATTTATGTCTATTTTTAGATTTGCATGTCGTGATGTAGTACCCCTGAGACCAGGGGTATTTAATTAAAATTTAAGGAGTTCAAGTTAGAGAAAATCTGCTGTTCCAATGATAGTTTTGAGGTGAATTGTTTTTGATCATTTTTGAGTGTTTTTGAATTCTCTCGCCCTCTGTTGGTTGATCACTTTCATTTTCATCAACCAATGTAGCATCCTTATGTTCCTAACCCAGTATACAGTCCATATTAGTATAGATATTCAGTATGATTTTTCCCCATTGAGCTCTGATGTGATTCCTAAGTGTTTTATCCCTAATTTCTTAAAAATTTTTCAGCAGTATATTTTGAAGTAGCCTAATAGTTGTATCAATCTCTGTATGTATTCAACAACAGGGTCTCAAGTAAATATAAACTGGAATTGTCTTATGAAATAATAACAATATTATAATAAAACAGATTCTTTTACTTTTGAAATAAAGACCTTTTGAGAAAGTTGTCTGAAAATAAAGTGCTCAATTTGAAAAAAGAAAAGGGATAGTTTCACTTTCCCATTTTCTTCTTTTTCCCTTTACAATTCAAATGTAAACAGTCTCTGCAAATATTAACAGGGTCATGGACAATAACTGTTTCTCCGTCTCCTTGCAGACCCCCCCTTGTTCCTCCTTCCCTCGTTGCCACACTCCTTTCCATAAATCCAGTGCCAGTCGCCGTCTTGTCACCTCAGTTATTTCCTTCTCCTAAGTGACCCTCCTTGTGTGTGTTTGGTTCCCCGGTTGAATAAAATCTCTGTAAATAGTTCACCAGAGTCTGCGTTTGAGTCCATTCCTTGGGCAAAACTGCCAGGTTTATGACAAACAGCAGCTTTAACCCTACTGTTCACTCGGTCTGTTTCTATCACTTAGTTCTTCAGATGTCTGCACCTTGTCCCCTCTGGACTTTTTTTCTGTTTTTTGCATACACAATGTTGCTCTGAAGATGAACTTTATAGCATCATTTGGGATGAGTTAGAATGCACGTGATTGATTGGTGTTTTTAAATGTGCAGGGAAAGAGCTGTGCAGACTAGAATAACCCAGCCAAAAATATGAGAAAATGTGCGTAAATTAAAATAGGAAAGGTGTGTCAGACTCTAATAAGTCCAAAATTGCATCTGAGTCAGGATCTGGAGCACAGTCAACCTAGTGATGACCCAGAGTCTATAGTATCATTGTAAACCTTGGATACCTTTGATTTTTTTCCTGATTCTGTTAAAATATCTAAACTTTCATTACATTATATTTAGTGCTCACTGACTATAATTACAAGTCAACAATAAAAGAGAGGCCTGCTATAACCTGTCGCATGTAAATGGTTGCCTCATGATCGGAAGGTTGGGGATTCAAATCCACTGAGCAAGATACCGTCCCTACACACTGCTTCCTGGGTGCTGGCGGCTGCCCACTGCTTCAATGAGTGAATGGTTTAAATGCAGAGGACTAATTTCCCTATGGAGATTAATAAAGAGTACATTATTATTCCAATGGCTTAGCTAACTGCACACAGTGTACTTTTACTGCATACCTGCTACAGCTAAAGTATAAGGAGCGTACATACAGGGAGTGCAGAGTGCAAAAGTACCAAACCACTTGGTAAAAAAGTATTTTAATGTCAAATTATGCACACACACACACACACACACACTATGATCGTAGTGTAACTGTTTCCTAACTCCTCCTCCTGTTATTCCTGATGAGTGGCTGTAGCTCAGGTGGTAGAGCAGGTCACCTGCTAACTGGAAGGTTGGTGGTTTGATCCCAGTCTGCATGCCAGTACCCAAGATACTAACCCCATGTTGCTCTCCTATGCATCCATCAGAGTGTGGATGTTAGATAAGAAGCACTTGGAAACAGTGAAGGAAAAAAGTGCATGGAAGCGCTTTGAGTTCTCCAGTAGAGTAGAAAAGCGCTATACAGGGAGTGCAGAATTATTAGGCAAGTTGTATTTTTGAGGAATAATTTTATTATTGAACAACAACCATGTTCTCAATGAACCCAAAAACTCATTAATATCAAAGCTGAATGTTTTTGGAAGTAGTTTTAGTTTGTTTTAGTTTTAGCTATTTTAGGGGATATCTGTGTGTGCAGGTGACTATTACTGTGCATAATTATTAGGCAACTTAACAAAAACAAATATATACCCATTTCAATTATTTATTTTTACCAGTGAAACCAATATAACATCTCCACATTCACAAATATACATTTCTGACATTCAAAACAAAACAAAAACAAATCAGCGACCAATATAGCCACCTTTCTTTGCAAGGACACTCAAAAGCCTGCCATCCATGGATTCTGTCAGTGTTTTGATCTGTTCACCATCAACATTGCGTTCAGCAGCAACCACAGCCTCCCAGACACTGTTCAGAGAGGTGTACTGTTTTCCCTCCTTGTAAATCTCACATTTGATGATGGACCACAGGTTCTCAATGGGGTTCAGATCAGGTGAGCAAGGAGGCCATGTCATTAGTTTTTCTTCTTTTATACCCTTTCTTGCCAGCCACGCTGTGGAGTACTTGGACGTGTGTGATGGAGCATTGTCCTGCATGAAAATCATCATGTTTTTCTTGAAGGATGCAGACTTCTTCCTGTACCACTGCTTGAAGAAGGTGTCTTCCAGAAACTGGCAGTAGGACTGGGAGTTGAGCTTGACTCCATCCTCAACCCGAAAAGGCCCCACAAGCTCATCTTTGATGATACCAGCCCAAACCAGTACTCCACCTCCACCTTGCTGGCGTCTGAGTCGGACTGGAGCTCTCTGCCCTTACCAATCCAGCCACGGGCCCATCCATCTGGCCCATCAAGACTCACTCTCATTTCATCAGTCCATAAAACCTTAGAAAAATCAGTCTTGAGATATTTCTTGGCCCAGTCTTGACGTTTCAGCTTGTGTGTCTTGTTCAGTGGTGGTCGTCTTTCAGCCTTTCTTACCTTGGCCATGTCTCTGAGTATTGCACACCTTGTGCTTTTGGGCACTCCAGTGATGTTGCAGCTCTGAAATATGGCCAGACTGGTGGCAAGTGGCATCTTGGCAGCTGCACGCTTGACTTTTCTCAGTTCATGGGCAGTTATTTTGCGCTTTGGTTTTTCCACACGCTTCTTGCGACCCTGTTGACTATTTTGAATGAAACGCTTGATTGTTCGATGATCACGCTTCAGAAGCTTTGCAGTTTTAAGACTGCTGCATCACTCTGCAAGATATCTCACTATTTTTGACTTTTCTGAGCCTGTCAAGTCCTTCTTTTGACCCATTTTGTCAAAGGAAAGGAAGTTGCCTAATAATTATGCACACCTGATATAGGGTGTTGATGTCATTAGACCACACCCCTTCTCATTACAGAGATGCACATCACCTAATATGCTTAATTGGTAGTAGGCTTTTGAGCCTATACAGCTTGGAGTAAGACAACATGCATGAAGAGGATGATGTGGACAAAATACTCATTTGCCTAATAATTCTGCACTCCCTGTAGTACATATACTTGCTTTTGATTTTCCCTGATCAAAAATATGTTTTTGAGCTGTTGTCAACAGTGAAGTGTTAATTTTATCTATAAACTGATTGGGTGTTTTTGTTTTGTGGATATGGCCGTTGTGGTAGGGCGGCACCAATTTAAAGACATTACTAGCCCCGAGTAATATGAACTTGTCTGAGAACAGTTTTGCTTTTTTTTCCATGGCATGGCATCAAACTGTTGCCCATCTGCTGTGGTGCAAGTGACATCTTTCTTGGTCTTAAGCCCAAGTAAGAACAAAGTGATGCAAAATAAACATACACAAGTGACCACTGTGCAAATTAGCTGGTTTCCCAGTGGAGATATCAAACATCGAGTGATGCCGTTAGAGGAGAGATTATCTTTGGTTCAATGGAGACTGCCTGCGGAATTTAATCTGTCAGATATCGAGTCAGAACGGACTACAGGGGATGTCTAGGTCTTCACAATTAGTCTAATAGATTATTATCTCTATCTTTTCATCGGGAAGCTCATTTGGTTCCAAAAACTGATTATCTGGAGAAATAAATTTGCATATTTTGATTTAAAGCGCTCTTCATAATATCAGATGCACTTATTCTTTGGATGGTAAAGTTCAGGCCTCCTGTCACATAGTTAATATTGTCATCTAACAGTTTCTTCACTGAAAACCCCACCCTAACTCACACCCCCTCTACTAATATTTTGTTAAATATAAGATCCAGTGTTGTAGGAAAACTTGATAGAGTTTGCATGTTTTCCTGGAGTAGACTACCGCTTGGTGTAGCCTGCTTCATCCATTCCAAAACCAGTTATGATATGTGTTTTGGGGGGGGGGGCTGTGGTTGAGGTAGAGCAGGTTGTCTACTAATTGGAAGGTTTATAATTCGACCCCTGGTTGCTCCAGTTGGCATCCCAAAGTATCCTTGGGCAAGAACCTGAACTCCAAGTTGTTCCAAATATGTTTATCAAAACACTTAAATGAATAAAAAACTGCTTGGGTGAATGAAACATGCTGCATAAAGTGCTTTTAATTCTACACTAGAAAAGTGCTACATGAGAACCGGTCCATTTACTATTTGTTTGGAATTATTGATCAGTGTAAAACTCCTCAAGGTACAGGGAGGGCAGAATAACTCCACTGTGGACAATGGTGTTCCAGCAGGTTTCAGTTCATGAAAGGCTTGAGCCTTGGTGGTTCCTGGGTTGCTCTATAGCTGATAGCTAATAAACAAAACAATATATAAATATATGTAACATTAGGTTGTTCTTTTACTGGGTTCAAAAGGTAACTAATGGTTAAAACATAAAACTACATAATATTAGTGATGGTAAATTTGATTCTTTTTACTGAATCGAGTTTTAATGAGTCACTCACCAAAGTGAATCGGGTTTCTTGAGTAATTTGAGTCACTGAGTCAGTTGACCAGAGAGTGCAAAAATGTATATTTTCACTCAAACTTAATTTGTTTCTCTTTTAATGTAAATCCTATTGCTAAGATGAATGATTGTAAAAGAAAACAACTATTTTATAGAGCAAATGTGTCAAATATATATTTTCTCATCTAAATGTCCACTGAGCTGTGAGCCAGGGGGCGGTAATGCGCCTTAACATTGGTTGCCAACCAAGAAGAAGAAGAAGAATCTGTGAGCCAGGAGGGAGGGGGTGAGTGAGTGATTTGTTCAACTCGTTTGAGCTGTGAGCCAGGAGGGAGGGGGTTAGTGAGTCCTGAGTGATTCGCTTATGCTACGATTCAGCACAGGAGGGAGGGGGTTAGTGAGTCCTGAGTGATTCGCTTACGCTATGATTCAGCACAGGAAGGGAGGGGGTGAGTAACTCAAATGTGCTGTTAGCATGTTAGCTGAGCCATGCTACTGTGAACAGAGGAGCTATTGTCTTGATGTGAGCTTCTACTCAGGGTTTTTTCTTCCAGTTCAGAACAGAAATGTTTTTGTTAAGAAACTGGCTGTTGTTTTTTCCCCCACAATTTTAATTATAAGCTAGATATATTTCTACTAATGGAATTAGTTTGCTAACAGCAACAGGGATGAGTCAGTGAGTCAGTTGCGCTTGTGAATCATGATTCACGAGTCAGTAAAGTGATTCTCGAGTACTGAACGATTCGTTCACGAATCGAACATCACTACATCATATATATATACACTGTGGTATTCCAATTGCCTGCTAAGCAGTGTTGGGCAAGTTACTTTGAAATAGTAATTCAATTATAGTTACTAGTTACTTCTTCAAAAAAGTAACTGAGTTAGTAACTGAGTTACAATATTCTAAAAGTAATTAATTACTTGGAAAAGTAACTATTGCTTTACTTAAAAAACAAAAACAAAGAACGTTTAACCCCCTGGGGTCCAGGGTATAATTGGCCATTTTTTTTACTACTCTTGATTTTCTCTCCACATTTTACCTTTAAAAACTATTTACTTTGCCTTGTTTGGTATCATTCTTTTTAGCGCAACCTCACGTGCCTGAATTTACACTTATGTTCTCATTTTGTCATACTGTATAACCAGAATTGATCTAAAATCAGACAAAAAACATAAAATCACAGTAGAAAAAGTTATATTTTTACTGTAACAACCATAAACATGTTTAATGAATCATATTTCATAACTTCAAATGCAAATATTAATTGTCAATTTTAAAATCCTATGCACAAGTTTTGCAAACAACAAAGTTATTTGCATCCATTTACTTTTTACCCCTTTTTAAAATAACCATTTCAAACTATTTACAGAACAATCAGCTGTTCTTCAATAAGATGCCACACAAATTATTTGTGCCACTCCAAAAAAATAATTTCTGTCCACTATAAAGGAGAACATCACAGCCTGATACCTGCAGGTCTGACAGCAGCAGGTGTATCACCTCTGTTTCTACCTGGAGACAGCAGTTGCGTCATTGTTCTGACACACAACACAAAACTATCCACAACACTACACACTAACTACACAAGACAACACATTAACTACACACTCCAAACACGCTAAACGTCACAAATCTCTCACATATCAAAACTCGCTCTCTCTCTTTTCCTGCTCTCTCTCTTTCTCTCTCTCTCTTTCTCTCGCCGTCACTCCTAAAACTTTTTTTTGTTTTGTTTTTTTGCTCATAAGCAGAGAGTGCTTGCTAGCGCTAACGTGGCGAAACTATTGAGGAAAAAACGCCACGTATATATTGTTGATCATGACTCTGGTTTTACGTGGCCTATCGACACAATTTAAAAACTGGCACCTTGTTGCTTTGTCTTTAAGTGGTCATGTGATTGACTTACCATGACTACTTTATTCTTCCTCAGTCAAACAGCAGCACTCATGCGATTGTTTTGCCTCCTTAGCTCCAGGTGTTGTGCTAGACAGTGATCGTGATTGCCGTCCGCGGGAGCGCGCAGCTGCTTAAAGCTGTAGCGTCCAGATTACTTACAGCTACTTCCGTGCAACTGATATAAGATGCGGTAAGCTGAACACAGCTTCAACCGTCTGTTTGTTGAAAAATAGTAACGGACCGCGTTTCCTTGTTAGTAACTGTAATGCCGTTGTAACGATAGGAATACTAATTAGTTAGATTACTCGTTACTGAAAAAAGTAACGCCATTAGTAACGCCGTTACTTGTAACGCCGTTATTCCCATCACTGCTGCTAAGCCATTCCAGGATCTGAAGTCTACATGCAAGATGTGATGACCCCACATACTGAACCCTTGCTGGTGTTACACCACTCCAGGGCAACTTGGTGTAGACAGCAAACCGACTTTATTTGGGTACTCCAGAACCGTGGCTTTCACATACAGAACCCAAGAATACTTCTTCTTCTTCTTTCTTTTTTAGAACATTTCTTTTTTTCTTTTTGCCATGACTGCCCTCTACTGGTGGAAAACATGTAGCAGCCAAAAATCCAAACATATAGTTGAATAACACAAATACCAACAGATTTATGCAATGTTCTGGACATATCTTAGCTTTACACTTTACCAAGTGCTACACTGGCATGACTCTGTGGCAGATGACAGGAACATCTGGAATGAGCCAATTTGGAAAACTCCTCACGCAAGCATTGGAAATCACAGCTCTTGTACTTGTACGCCACTGTTTGTAAATCAGTAGTTTTGTGCTGTGGGCAGGAAAAGGAAGTAAAGCATGGGAAAAGCGTGTATAATCCCTTTGGCATGTGTAATTCCTTGGGGAAGATTTATTGGATGACAAAGACTGAAATAGTGCTCATTAACTAGGCCGGCTTGAAGTGTACAACATTTAAATGCTATTAGTATTAATTTACTTATTCATATTGTCATATTTAGTCATTACATGAACTGCATTTTGGGAATGTCACATTTTTGAATCAGGATCAAAAAATGGATAGAATAAAAAGTCCATGAATGAGCAGAAAAGCACTAAATAAGAATTAGTCCAATTAAGGTCAGGAACTGTGGCATGTCATTGCAAGAACAAAAATAACTGATTATGCCATTAGCACCAAGACTATTTTATTTCCAAAAGATGTCTGCATGAAAATTTACATTCTAAATGTATTAGTTTAATTAGTTTGTTAAAGATGAATTATTCTTATTTTACTTATGCAAGGACTTGGTAATATCACAGAACATAAAGCAACATGTTTTACACTGAAATAACACGTTGCAAATAAAGGTCAGTACAGTCAGTCAGAATATTACTGCATTAATCATAAGTTATTATCTATAAATTTCAATTCTGTTATGGCTGACAATAATAAACTGCATTTGAGAATATAATGTATTGTCTGCATTTGTTCCATCTCCAGTTTGAATTGTTCATAAAGGTTTCAAGACAACAAGAGCAATTTTCCATTGCATTAATATGAGGCTATCAATGCCAAATTAGACAGGACAATTAGGCAACCATGTAAATACAGCACTACAGATCAATTGGATTCAATTTTGCAGCTGAATGCTGCTGATTATCAGTCTAAAGTAAACAAAAGGCTTCCAGGGCAGCACTGAGGCATCCATCATCTTTTATCAAGCATCACTACAGCAGAATGATTTTCATACCACATTAATAAAGATGATGATTACCGATTCTAGCTTTACTACATCAGCACCTCCTCTCATTCAACTCTCCAGTTCTTTTATGCCTTTTATTCTCAATTGTAAGCACATGAAAAAATGAGAATAAAGAATTCTTGCATCTTTATGCATTAATTTATGCCACATTTCAAATAAAAGTTTCTCACATCTAGTGTAGAACTGTTTTTTTCATGCACTAAGCACTGGTAATTTTAACATAAATGGCTATAGATATTAAGCAGGAACTGTGCGTTCTTTAGAGTGCCTTTGAAGAATATACAATATAAACCCAGATCACTCTGTCCAGACATGCATTATAGTTTGAAAACACTGTAGCATAAGTTCAAGATTCTTTCAGCTGTGACTCTCATTATGAAGAAAGTACATTGAAAATGGCCATAAAAGAAATAACAACAAACAAACAAACAAACAAACAGTCAACAGAGTTACAGTCACCTATCTAAAATCAGATTTAAAACCTCTCTTATTGATCCCCATGCACTTTTCCAGAAACATTGATTTTTGCCTGTGGAATGAACTCTGTCAGCATAATTGTGCTGAGATTAATAATTAGATTGATGTTTATTGTATCTCATCAACAACCTTGTTAACAGGTTAATTAAAAATGTTCACAGCTTTTACAGTACATAACATATACCATTCTGATATTTGGCATTGATTTTCATAGTCATAGTTATGACCTAGGAGTGTTATAGCACTTATAATAATTGAAGTACCTTCCTCTGTCCAACGCTTTATACACTATATTGCCAAATGTATCCATTTATCTGCCTTCACATGCACATGAACTTGGATGACATCCCATAGGTTTTAAGATAATGTCAGCCCACTCTTTCCAGCTTCAGTTCTTCTGGATGGGCCTTCCACAAAGTTTAGGGGTGTCGATGATAATTTTTGACCATTCTTCTAGAAATACATTTATGAGATCAGACACAGATGTCAATAAGAAGGCCTGGCTTGCAGTCTTTCCTCCAAGTCTTTGTTCCCAATGGTGTTATGTCAAGTTGACACTCCATGAGCACCTGGCAGTGCAAATGAACCACCTGCTAGTCGATGAGAGACACCCAGAATGGCTAACTGAAGGCCGGACAGTCCTGATCCCCAAGGACCCCCAGAAGGGATTGGTCCCATCCAAGTACCTGCCGATAACCTGCCTCAGTACCACATTGAAACTCCTGTTAGGCATCATAGCGGCTAAGATGAATAGGCACATGGCTCAATACATAAGCGGGGTACAGAAAGGTATTGGTAAGAATATCAGAGGAGAGAAACACCAGCTACTGATAGACAGAGCAGATTCCCAAGACTACAAGACCAGGCTGACCAACCTGTGCACTGCCTGGATTGACTGCAAGAAGACCTATGACTTAATGCCCCACACACAAATCCTGGAATGCCTGTAACTGTACAAAATCAACAGGACCCTAAGATCCTTCATCAGGAACTCAATGGGGATGATGCATACAACATTAGAGGCCAGCTTCAAGCCTATAGCACCGATTGCCATTAAGTGTGGGATCTCTCAAGGAGATGCTCTGTCTCCATTGCTGTTCTGCATAGGCCTAAACCACCTTAGCAAAATCATTAACCAGAGTGGCTACGGATTCCACCCACCTCCTCTACATGGATGACATCAAGCTGTATGCCAAGAGTGAATGGGACATTGAGAACAAGATCCGAGCTTTCAACACCTACGCCCCTCCCTTGATCAGGTACCCTGCTGGGATAATAAGCTGGCCAAAGGAGGAGATAGAAGCCACTGACCATGCATGGAGGGTTTCACCGCAAGTCCAGCACCCTGAGGCTGTATGCTAAGCGAAATGAAGGAGGCTGGGGACTAGTGAGTGTCAGTACCATAGTCCAGGATGAGACAACGAACATCCACATGCTCAGTGAATACCTCAGGCACCAGAAACCCAAGAAAGAGGAGGAACAAGCAGAAGAAGACAGCCATAGTAATAGATGTGGGTATACCAAATGAAAAGCAACATCAGGACGGAGGAACATGAGAAGCTCAAAAAGTACCAAGGGCTGAGAGAGGTGCTCAAGAAGATGTGGAGGGTGAAGTCACTGTTTTCACTGATGTGTTTATTTATTGTTCTGCGTTTAATTATTAGTTATCTGTGGCTCTCTTTCACGTCATGTTTCTGTCCTGTCCTTCATCTGCTCACCCCATCAGTTACAAGAGATAGCCGCCCCTCCCCCGGCTAGTTCTGCTGAAGGTGTCTTCTGGTTAAAAGGGAGTTTCTCCGTTCCACTGTTGCCAAAGCACTTGCTCATAGGGGGGTCATCTGATTGCTATGGTGTTCTCTGTTTTTCTTTATTATTGTAAGTTCTTTACCTTACAATATAAAGTGCCTTAATGCAACTGTTGTTGTGATTTGGTGCTATATAAATAAAATGAAATTGAATTGAACTGGTAGCGGACCTAAGCTTGAAGGAGAAAAAGACCGCCCACAGGTAAAATGGTAGTATACATACACGTCTCGACATCTTTAACATCCAGATGGAGACAACGAGATACACATAAAACTAAGTACACCTGTAGACACACACACATACACTAGAACAGATATTACTTCAGAAGTAATATAACTTCAAACAAAGAATCAAGCAAAACAAAGGAATGACAGAAATTAGTACATATTTCTCAGTGACTTGGTTCACTTTTACACTCACAATAAAGAATCAGCAGTACAAGAGCATGACACAGTAACAAAAACAAGTTTGATGGTCTGAAAAAGACAAGTCTAAAGGTATCAGAGTAAACTAAGAAGCAGATAGATTGGTGAAAGGAAAAGAAATATATGAGAGGAACAGAGAGATGGAAGCAGAGAAACAGCAGAAGCAGCATTGCTGTTTTCTGCTTGTCAGTGAATTTTGGATCCCTGGAACAGAGTTAAAAGTGTAATATAAATGCAATATGTAAAGACTGTCTCCTGTAAAATTATACCTTCTGGATGTCTGGAGAACTGGGGTAAATTGTGTGTTATGTCTATTGCGATATGTCCAGGGTAGAGTCGGTGCAACTACAGTGCAGCAAAAGAGCAGAAAAACCATGCTGAAGTCATCAGCTGGAAAATAATGAAGTATGAGGAACAGAGAAAAAAATTAACCCAATCAGTACAATCTGGGGCTTAACACTAGAATCTCCAGCAATCCAAACTTCCTAGAGCTGCTGCAACAACAGCTATGAAGGTACATAAATCATTTCTTTAAGAAGCTCAGTTGTTAACTTATCCATTTTTTCTTATTGCAAGTAAGATTTGACAAAACAAATATTAAGATAATATTTATGTGTCTCATTTGTTTATTGGTGATTTAGATAATTTAATTACAGATTGTAAAGTACACAATAGAATACAATAATAAATAAAGGGTATAACAAATCTAGCTAACATGGTTAGAAAATGTAATTATTACAGAAGAAGAACATTATGAAAAGTTAAAAATTGTGTGCTCACTGTAAAATAAGAATAAACAGCTGATTGCCTACATGATAAAAATGACCTCACAGCTAGCTACAAAAACATAAACATATTTAGGGCCCGAGCACTTCGAGTGCGAAGGCCCTATTGTATCTGCTCCGTTTATTATTAGGGCCCGAGCACCGAGAGTGCGAAGGCCCTATTGTATCTGCTCCGTTTCTTTAGGGCCCGAGCACTTCGAGTGCGAAGGCCCTATTGTATCTGCTCCGTTTATTATTAGGGCCCGAGCACTGAGAGTGCGAAGGCCCTATTGTATCTGCTCCGTTTCTTATTATTATTATTATTAGGGCCCGAGCACTTCGAGTGCGAAGGCCCTATTGTATCTGCTCCGTTTATTATTATTATTATTATTAGGGCCCGAGCACTGAGAGTGCGAAGGCCCTATTATATCTGCTCTGTTTATTATTATTATTATTATTATTATTATTATTATTATTAGGGCCCGAGCACAAAAGTGCGAAGGCCCTATTGTATCTGCTCTGTTTCTTATTATTAGGGCCCGAGCACAAAAGTGCGAAGGCCCTATTGTATCTGCTCTGTTTCTTCTTCTTATTATTATTATTATTATTATTATTATTATTATTAGGGCCCGAGCACTGAGAGTGCGAAGGCCCTATTGTATCTGCTCTGTTTCTTATTATTATTATTATTATTATTATTATTATTATTATTATTAGGGCCCGAGCACTTCGAGTGCGAAGGCCCTATTGTATCTGCTCCGTTTCTTATTATTATTATTATTATTATTATTATTATTCAGGCAAAACAAGGGCCTTTTTGAGGGCTTTAACATGCTCAAAAACTCTTGAAATTTTGCACACATGCCAGGTCTGGTGAAAAATTTTGTATTTTATTGGTTTTACATATGAGCACTGGGAAATGGCTGTAGAGCGCCACCTATGCCTTGTTAAATGCAGCCCCTACGAACACATCGTTTGAGCTACATGTCTGAAATCTGGCACACATGTGTATCATGCCAAGACGAACAAAAAAGTCTGGGGCCCATTGACGCAAACCCAACAGGAAGTCCGCCATTTGGAAGTGAAGGTGACATTTTGGCTCTAATTTTGCCATTTCCATGCCTCGAACTTTTTCGAACTCCTCCTTTGGGTTTGATTATATAAGCTTCATATTTGGTCAGTGTCAACTACACACCTGGGCCATGTTAAATTGCGGAGCTTTTGAGTTTTCGCGATACTGTGAGGCCGTGGCGCCACGGCGAATTTCGATGACTCGCCATGAAAATCTTATCGTCTCTCATTCCCTCATACATGGTCCGATGTGGACCAAAGAGCACACATATGATAAGGCTCCACCCCTGAACATATTTCAACTGCCATATTTGACATCAGGGACAGCGCCACCTAGTGGGAACAGGAAATGTCATGTTTTACACTTTGGGGTACAGTATTGTAATGGGTGACATCTGCAGCCTCAAATTTCTCCAGGAAAGCCTTAAGGAGTTGGTCTTGGGTTACAGAGAAAACTGTGAGTTTTCGCTGAAGGGTGTGACCCCAGCAGCATGGCGAACATTGAGGTCTCGCCATGAAGAAACAAATTAGTGTAACTCAATGAAATCCAATCTGATCAGTACCAGATTTTACAGGGATGATGTCAGACCCGCCCTGAACAGATTGATATGCCCATTGTCAGGAATACGTAGAGCGCCACCTAGTGGCACCAGGAAATGTCATGTCTTTCATTTTGTTGTACTGATTTTCACAGGTTCATCGTGGCCACCTCAAAAGCGGTGAATATCACCATCAGTCCCTCTTGATGCTTCAGTGAGAAAATTGTGACTATAAACTGAACGGCGCACCCTGGTGGCAACGCAGTTCACCATGAAAGATGAAGTGGCTTTTGAGGGGCTTGAAAAGTTTAAAAAGTCTTGAAATTTGGCACACACCTCTAATGTGATGAGGATTTCTTTTATATGTTTCTTTTCCTTGAACAGCGCAAAAAGGCTCCACAGCGCCCTCTACAAAATTTCAAAACAACAGCCCCTGCTCTGTGTTTTATGTATGAGTTTGAAACCTGGCAAGCTTATTGGAGATATCAAGATGTACAAAAAGTCTCTTGGAGCAATATCCCAAATCCAACAGGAAGTCAGCCATTTTAAAATTAAGGTGTAAATTTGGTGACATTTCCCTCTTTTCAGGCCTCATACTTTGACGAACTCCTCCAAGGGATTTCATTAGATTTACGCGATCTCCAGTGTGTGGAATCTAAAGACCTTTGTGATGTTAAATTGCGAAGCTTTTTACGTTCAGGGAAACGGGGTGGTCATGGCGGCACGTGGAGTTTCAATCCTCGCCAAAAAGCAGTAACCTGCTGTCGCTCAAAAACACAATGTCCAATCTCTCCCAAAGGTCGCAGGCGTGATGAGACTCGAGCTCGGAAATGTTTGTTATGCCATTTGTCAGTAATGGTTAGAGCGCCACCTAGTGGGACGACTATAATAATGGTTGAATGAGATGAAATTTTAGCTGGTGGTTAAATGCATGAATTCCATCAATGTGACATCAGATCGGAAGCGCTGGTTTTAGGTGTTGGGCTTGGCTCGATGCGCCGGGGTGCGAGGGCCCTCATATCGCTGCTTGCAGCTTTAATTATTAGGGCCCGAGCACAAAAGTGCGAAGGCCCTATTGTATCTGCTCTGTTTTTATTATTATTATTATTATTATTATTATTATTATTATTATTATTATTATTATTATTATTATTTGGCAAATGAATCGGCCTTTTGAGGGCCTAAACATGCTCAAAAACTCATGAAATTTTGCACACGCGTCAGGTCTGGTGAAAATTTACGTATTTTAATGTCCGTGAGACATGTCCAGGGAAAATTGGCTCAGTAGCGCCACCTAGAAAAATGAGAAACGCGAGCCCCGAGATGGGTATGACCTACATGTATAAAATTCGGAAAACATATCTAACGTTCGGAGACGCACAAAAAGTCTATTATGGCCATGTCCTAAACCCAACAGGAAGTCCGCCATTTGGAAGTGAAGGTGACATTTTGGCTCTAATTTTGCCATTTCCATGCCTCGAACTTTTGCGAACTCCTCATTGGAATTTCATCGTACAAGCTTCATATTTGGTCAGTGTCAACTACACACCTGGGCCATGTTAAATTGCGGAGCTTTTGAGTTTTCGGGATACGGTGAGGCCGTGGCGCCACGGCGAATTTTCGATGACTCGCCATGAAAATCTTATTGCCTCTCGTTCTGTCATACATTGTCCGACCTTGACCAAAGTGGACACATATGATAAGGCTCCACCCCTGAACATATTTCAACTGCCATATTTGACATCAGGGACAGCGCCACCTAGTGGGAACAGGAAATGTCATGTTTTACACTTTGGGGTACAGTATTGTAATGGGTGACATCTGCAGCCTCAAATTTCTCCAGGAAAGCCTTAAGGAGTTGGTCTTGGGTTACAGAGAAAACTGTGAGTTTTCGCTGAAGGGTGTGACCCCAGCAGCATGGCGAACATTGAGGTCTCGCCATGAAGAAACAAATTAGTGTAACTCAATGAAATCCAATGTGATCAGTACCAGATTTTACAGGGATGATGTCAGACCCGCCCTGAACAGATTGATATGCCCATTGTCAGGAATACGTAGAGCGCCACCTAGTGGCAACAGGAAATGTCATGTCTTTCATTTTCTTGTACTGATTTTCACAGGTTCATCGTGGCCACCTCAAAAGCGGGAATATCACCATCAGTCCCTCTTGATGCTTCAGTGAGAAAATTGTGACTATAAACTGAACAGGCGCACCCTGGTGGCAACGCAGTTCACCATGAAAGATGAAGTGGCTTTTGAGGGGCTTGAAAAGTTTAAAAAGTCTTGAAATTTGGCACACACCTCTAATGTGATGAGGGATTTCTTTTTATATGTTCATTTTCCTTGAACAGCGTAAAATGGCTCCACAGCGCCCCCTACAAAATTTCAAAACAACAGCCCCTGCTCTGTGTTTTATGTATGAGTTTGAAACCTGGCAAGCTTATTGGAGATATCAAGATGTACAAAAAAGTCTCTTGGAGCAATATCCCAAATCCAACAGGAAGTCAGCCATTTTAAAATTAATGTGTAAATTTGGCGACATTTTCCCCTCTTTTCAGGCCTCATACTTTGACGAACTCCTCCAAGGGATTTCATTAGATTTACGCGATCTCCTGTGTGGGGAATCTAAAGACCTTTGTGATGTTAAATTGCGAAGCTTTTTACGTTCAGGGAAACGGGGTGGTCATGGCGGCACGTGGAGTTTCAATCACTCGCCAAAAGCAGTAACCTGCTGTCGCTCAAAAACACAATGTCCAATCTCTCCCAAAGGTCGCAGGCGTGATGAGACTCGAGCTCGGAAATGTTTGTTATGCCATTTGTCAGTAATGGTTAGAGCACCACCTAGTGGGACGACTATAATAATGGTTGAATGAGATGAAATTTTAGCTGGTGGTTAAATGCATGAATTCCATCAATGTGACATCAGATCGGAAGCGCTGGTTTTAGGTGTTGGGCTTGGCTCGACGCTACCGCAAAAGCGCGAGGGCCCTCATATCGCTGCTTGCAGCTTTAATTAGGGCCCGAGCACTGAGAGTGCGAAGGCCCTATTGTATCTGCTCCGTTTCTTATTATTATTATTATTATTATTATTATTATTATTATTCAGGCAAAAGAAGGGCCTTTTTGAGGGCTTTAACATGCTCGAAAACTCTTGGAATTTTGCACACATGCCAGGTCTGGTGAAAAATTTTGTATTTTAATGGTTTTACATATGAGCACTGGGAAATGGCTCTGTAGCGCCACCTATGCGTTGTTAAATGCAGCCCTACGAACACATCGTTTTAGCTACATGTAGGAAATTTGGCACACATGTGTATCATGCCAAGACGAACAAAAAAGTCAGTGGGACCATTGACGCAAACCCAACAGGAAGTCCGCCATTTGCAAGTGAAGGTGACATTTTGGCTCTAATTTTGCCATTTCCATGCCTCGAACTTTTGCGAACTCCTCATTGGAATTTCATCGTACAAGCTTCATATTTGGTCAGTGTCAACTACACACCTGGGCCATGTTAAATTGCGGAGCTTTTGAGTTTTCGGGATACGGTGAGGCCGTGGCGCCACGGCAATTTCGATGACTCGCCATGAAAATCTTATTGCCTCTCGTTCTGTCATACATTGTCCGACCTTGACCAAAGTGAACACATATGATAAGGCTCCACCCCTGAACATATTTCAACTGCCATATTTGACATCAGGTACAGCGCCACCTAGTGGGAACAGGAAATGTCATGTTTTACACTTTGGGGCACAGTATTGTAATGGGTGACATCTGCAGCCTCAAATTTCTCCAGGAAAGCCTTAAGGAGTTGGTCTTGGGTTACAGTGAAAACTGTGAGTTTTCGCTGAAGGGTGTGACCCCAGCAGCATGGCGAACATTGATGTCTCGCCATGAAGAAACAAATTAGTGTAACTCAATGAAATCCAATCTGATCAGTACCAGATTTTACAGGGATGATGTCAGACCCGCCCTGAACAGATTGATATGCCCATTGTCAGGAATACGTAGAGCGCCACCTAGTGGCACCAGGAAATGTCATGTCTTTCACTTTGTTGTACTGATTTTCACAGGTTCATCGTGGCCACCTCAAAAGCCGTGAGTATCACCATCAGTCCTTCATGATGCTTCTGTGAGAAAATTGTGACTTTAAACTGAACAGCGCACCCTGGTGCAAGGCGGTTCACCATGAAAGACGAAGTGGCTTTTGAGGGGCTTGGAAATTTTAAAAGTCTTGGAATTTGGCGCACACCTCCAATGTGATGAGGGCTTTGTTGTTATGTGATCATTTTCCTTGAATAGTGCAAAATGGCTCCACAGCGCCCCCTACAAAATTTCAAAACATCAGCCCCTGCTCTGTGTTTTATTTATAAGTCTGAAACCTGGTAAGCTTATGGAGGATATCAAGATGTACAAAAAGTCTCTTGGAGCAATATCCCAAATCCAACAGGAAGTCAGCCATTTTAAAATTAAGGTGTAATTTTAGCCACTTTTTCGCCTCTTTTCAGGCCTCATACTTTGACAAACTCCTCCAAGGGATTTCATCAGATTAACCCGATCTCCTGTGTGTGGAATCTAAAGACCTTTGTGATGTTAAATTGCGAAGCTTTTACGTTCAGGGAAACAGGGTGGCCATGGCAGCACGTGGAGTTTCAATCCTCGCCAAAAAGGAGTAATCTGCTGTCACTCAAAAATACAATGTCCAATCTCTCCCAAAGTTCGCAGGCGTGATGAGACTGAAGGTCGGAAATGTTTGTTATCCCATTTGTCAGTAATGGTTAGAGCGCCACCTAGTGGGACGACTATAATAACGGTTGAATGAGATGAAATTTTAGCTGGTGGTTAAATACATGAATTCCATCAATGTGACATCAGATCGGAAGCACTGGTTTTAGGTGTTGGGCTTGGCTCGACGCGCCGGGGGTGCGAGGGCCCTCATATCGCTGCTTGCAGCTTTAATTAGGGCCCGAGCACAAAAGTGCGAAGGCCCTATTGTATCTGCTCTGTTTCTTATTATTATTATTATTATTATTATTATTATTATTATTATTATTATTATTATTATTATTATTATTATTATTTCGGCAAATGAATCGGCCTTTTGAGGGCCTAAACATGCTCGAAAACTCATGAAATTTTGCAGACGCGCCAGGTCTGGTGAAAATTTACGTATTTTAATGTCCGTAGACATGTCCAGGGAAAATTGGCTCAGTAGCGCCACCTAGAAAAATGAGAAACGCGAGCCCCGAGATGGGTATGACCTACATGTATAAAACTGGAACACATATCTAGCATGCGGAGACGCACAAAAAGTCTATTATGGCCATGTCCTAAACCCAACAGGAAGTCCGCCATTTGGAAGTGAAGTTGACATTTTGGCTCTAATTTTGCCATTTCCATGCCTCGAACTTTTGCGAACTCCTCATTGGAATTTCATCGTCCAAGCTTCATATTTGGTCAGTGTCAACTACACACCTGGGCCATGTTAAATTGCGGAGCTTTTGAGTTTTCGGGTTACTGTGAGGCCGTGGCGCCACGGCGAATTTCGATGACTCGCCATGAAAATCTTATTGCCTCTCGTTCTGTCATACATTGTCCGACCTTGACCAAAGTGGACACATATGATAAGGCTCCACCCCTGAACATATTTCAACTGCCATATTTGACACCAGGGACAGCGCCACCTAGTGGGAACAGGAAATGTCATGTTTTACACTTTGGGGTACAGTATTGTAATGGGTGACATCTGCAGCCTCAAATTTCTCCAGGAAAGCCTTAAGGAGTTGGTCTTGGGTTACAGAGAAAACTGTGAGTTTTCGCTGAAGGGTGTGACCCCAGCAGCATGGCGAACATTGAGGTCTCGCCATGAAGAAACAAATTAGTGTAACTCAATGAAATCCAATCTGATCAGTACCAGATTTTACAGGGATGATGTCAGACCCGCCCTGAACAGATTGATATGCCCATTGTCAGGAATACGTAGAGCGCCACCTAGTGGCACCAGGAAATGTCATGTCTTTCATTTTGTTGTACTGATTTTCACAGGTTCATCGTGGCCACCTCAAAAGCGGTGAATATCACCATCAGTCCCTCTTGATGCTTCAGTGAGAAAATTGTGACTATAAACTGAACGGCGCACCCTGGTGGCAGCGCAGTTCACCATGAAAGATGAAGTGACTTTTGAGGGACTTGAAAAGTTTAAAAGTCTTGAAATTTGGCGCACACCTCTAATGTGATGAGGGATTTCTTTTTATATGTTCATTTTCCTTGAACAGCGCAAAATGGCTCCACAGCGCCCCCTACAAAATTTCAAAACAACAGCCCCTGCTCTGTGTTTTATGTATGAGTTTGAAACCTGGCAAGCTTATTGGAGATATCAAGATGTACAAAAAAGTCTCTTGGAGCAATATCCCAAATCCAACAGGAAGTCAGCCATTTTAAAATTAATGTGTAAATTTGGCGACATTTTCCCTCTTTTCAGGCCTCATACTTTGACGAACTCCTCCAAGGGATTTCATTAGATTTACGCGATCTCCTGTGTGTGGAATCTAAAGACCTTTGTGATGTTAAATTGCGAAGCTTTTACGTTCAGGGAAACAGGGGTGGTCATGGCGGCACGTGGAGTTTCACTCACTCGCCAAAAGCAGTAACCTGCTGTCGCTCAAAAACACAATGTCCAATCTCTCCCAAAGTTCGCAGGCGTGATGAGACTCGAGCTCGGAAATGTTTGTTATGCCATTTGTCAGCAATGGTTAGAGCGCCACCTAGTGGGACGACTATAATAATGGTTGAATGAGATGAAATTTTAGCTGGTGGTTAAATGCATGAATTCCATCAATGTGACATCAGATCGGAAGCGCTGGTTTTAGGTGTTGGGCTTGGCTCGACGCCGCGCGGGTGCGAGGGCCCTCATATCGCTGCTTGCAGCTTTAATTATTATTATTAGGGCCCGAGAGCACCGAGAGTGCGAAGGCCCTATTGTATCTGCTCTGTTTCTTATTATTATTATTATTATTATTATTATTATTATTATTCAGGCATTCAGGCAAAACAAGGGCCTTTTGAGGGCTTTAACATGCTCAAAACTCTTGAAATTTTGCACACATGCCAGGTCTGGTGAAAAATTTTGTATTTTAATGGTTTTACATATGAGCACTGGGAAATGGCTCTGTAGCGCCACCTATGCCTTGTTAAATGCAGCCCTACGAACACATCGTTTTAGCTACATGTATGAAATTTGGCACAGATGTGTATCATGCCAAGACGAAAAAAAAAGTCTAGGGCCCATTGACGCAAACCCAACAGGAAGTCCGCCATTTGGAAGTGAAGGTGACATTTTGGCTCTAATTTTGCCATTTCCATGCCTCGAACTTTTGCGAACTCCTCATTGGAATTTCATCGTACAAGCTTCATATTTGGTCAGTGTCAACTACACACCTGGGCCATGTTAAATTGCGGAGCTTTTGAGTTTTCGGGATACGGTGAGGCCGTGGCGCCACGGCGAATTTCGATGACTCGCCATGAAAATCAAATCTTATTGCCTCTCGTTCTGTCATACATTGTCCGACCTTGACCAAAGTGGACACATATGATAAGGCTCCACCCCTGAACATATTTCAACTGCCATATTTGACATCAGGGACAGCGCCACCTAGTGGGAACAGGAAATGTCATGTTTTACACTTTGGGGTACAGTATTGTAATGGGTGACATCTGCAGCCTCAAATTTCTCCAGGAAAGTCTTAAGGAGTTTGTCTTGGGTTACAGAGAAAACTGTGAGTTTTCGCTGAAGGGTGTGACCCCAGCAGCATGGCGAACATTGAGGTCTCGCCATGAAGAAACAAATTAGTGTAACTCAATGAAATCCAATCTGATCAGTACCAGATTTTACAGGGATGATGTCAGACCCGCCCTGAACAAATTGATATGCCCATTGTCAGGAATACGTAGAGCGCCACCTAGTGGCACCAGGAAATGTCATGTCTTTCATTTTGTTGTACTGATTTTCACAGGTTCATCGTGGCCACCTCAAAAGCGGTGAATATCACCATCAGTCCCTCTTGATGCTTCAGTGAGAAAATTGTGACTATAAACTGAACGGCGCACCCTGGTGACAACGCAGTTCACCATGAAAGATGAAGTGGCTTTTGAGGTGCTTGAAAAGTTTAAAAAGTCTTGAAATTTGGCGCACACCTCTAATGTGATGAGGGATTTCTTTTTATATGTTCATTTTCCTTGAAGAGCGCAAAATGGCTCCACAGCGCCCCCTACAAAATTTCAAAACAACAGCCCCTGCTCTGTGTTTTATGTATGAGTTTGAAACCTGGCAAGCTTATTGGAGATATCAAGATGTACAAAAGTCTCTTGGAGCAATATCCCAAATCCAACAGGAAGTCAGCCATTTTAAAATTAATGTGTAAATTTGGCGACATTTTCCCTCTTTTCAGGCCTCATACTTTGACGAACTCCTCCAAGGGATTTCATTAGATTTACGCGATCTCCTGTGTGTGGAATCTAAAGACCTTTGTGATGTTAAATTGCGAAGGTTTTTACGTTCAGGGAAGCAGGGGTGGTCATGGCGGCACGTGGAGTTTCAATCACTCGCCAAAAAGCAGTAACCTGCTGTCGCTCAAAAACACAATGTCCAATCTCTCCCAAAGGTCGCAGGCGTGATGAGACTCGAGCTCGGAAATGTTTGTTATGCCATTTGTCAGTAATGGTTAGAGCGCCACCTAGTGGGACGACTATAATAATGGTTGAATGAGATGAAATTTTAGCTGGTGGTTAAATGCATGAATTCCATCAATGTGACATCAGATCGGAAGCGCTGGTTTTAGGTGTTGGGCTTGGCTCGACGTGCGAGGGGGTGCGATTAGGGCCCTCATATCGCTGCTTGCAGCTTTATTATTATTATTATTATTATTATTTCGGCAAATGAATCGGCCTTTTGAGGGCCTAAACATGCTCGAAAACTCATGAAATTTTGCAGACGCGCCAGGTCTGGTGAAAATTTACGTATTTTAATGTCCGTGAGACATGTCCAGGGACAATTGGCTCAGTAGCGCCACCTAGAAAAATGAGAAAGCGCGAGCCCCGAGATGGGTATGACCTACATGTATAAAACTCGGAACACATATCTAACGTTCGGAGACGCACATAAAAGTCTATTATGGCCATGTCCTAAACCCAACAGGAAGTCCGCCATTTGGAAGTGAAGGTGACATTTTGGCTCTAATTTTGCCATTTCCATGCCTCGAACTTTTGCGAACTCCTCATTGGAATTTCATCGTACAAGCTTCATATTTGGTCAGTGTCAACTACACACCTGGGCCATGTTAAATTGCGGAGCTTTTGAGTTTTCGGGTTACTGTGAGGCCGTGGCGCCACGGCGAATTTCGATGACTCGCCATGAAAATCTTATTGCCTCTCGTTCTGTCATACATTGTCCGACCTTGACCAAAGTGGACACATATGATAAGGCTCCACCCTGAACATATTTCAACTGCCATATTTGACACCAGGGACAGCGCCACCTAGTGGGAACAGGAAATGTCATGTTTTACACTTTGGGGTACAGTATTGTAATGGGTGACATCTGCAGCCTCAAATTTCTCCAGGAAAGCCTTAAGGAGTTGGTCTTGGGTTACAGAGAAAACTGTGAGTTTTCGCTGAAGGGTGTGACCCCAGCAGCATGGCGAACATTGAGGTCTCGCCATGAAGAAACAAATTAGTGTAACTCAATGAAATCCAATCTGATCAGTACCAGATTTTACAGGGATGATGTCAGACCCGCCCTGAACAGATTGATATGCCCATTGTCAGGAATACGTAGAGCGCCACCTAGTGGCACCAGGAAATGTCATGTCTTTCATTTTGTTGTACTGATTTTCACAGGTTCATCGTGGCCACCTCAAAAGCGGTGAATATCACCATCAGTCCCTCTTGATGCTTCAGTGAGAAAATTGTGACTATAAACTGAACAGGCGCACCCTGGTGGCAGCGCAGTTCACCATGAAAGATGAAGTGGCTTTTGAGGGGCTTGAAAAGTTTAAAAAGTCTTGAAATTTGGCGCACACCTCTAATGTGATGAGGATTTCTTTTATATGTTCATTTTCCTTGAAGAGCGCAAAATGGCTCCACAGCGCCCCTACAAAATTTCAAAACAACAGCCCCTGCTCTGTGTTTTATGTATGAGTTTGAAACCTGGCAAGCTTATTGGAGATATCAAGATGTACAAAAAGTCTCTTGGAGCAATATCCCAAATCCAACAGGAAGTCAGCCATTTTAAAATTAATGTGTAAATTTGGCGACATTTTCCCTCTTTTCAGGCCTCATACTTTGACGAACTCCTCCAAGGGATTTCATTAGATTTACGCGATCTCCTGTGTGTGGAATCTAAAGACCTTTGTGATGTTAAATTGCGAAGCTTTTACGTTCAGGGAAGCGGGGTGGTCATGGCGGCACGTGGAGTTTCAATCACTCGCCAAAAAGCAGTAACCTGCTGTCGCTCAAAAACACAATGTCCAATCTCTCCCAAAGTTCGCAGGCGTGATGAGACTCGAGCTCGGAAATGTTTGTTATGCCATTTGTCAGCAATGGTTAGAGCGCCACCTAGTGGGACGACTATAATAATGGTTGAATGAGATGAAATTTTAGCTGGTGGTTAAATGCATGAATTCCATCAATGTGACATCAGATCGGAAGCGCTGGTTTTAGGTGTTGGGCTTGGCTCGACGGGCCGGGTGTGCTCGGGCCCTCATATCGCTGCTTGCAGCTTTAATTAGGGCCCGAGCACTGAGAGTGCGAAGGCCCTATTGTATCTGCTCCGTTTCTTATTAGGGCCCGAGCACAAAAGTGCGAAGGCCCTATTGTATCTGCTCTGTTTCTTATTATTATTATTATTATTATTATTATTATTATTATTATTATTATTATTATTATTATTATTATTTTCGGCAAATGAATCGGCCTTTTGAGGGCCTAAACATGCTTGAAAACTCATGAAATTTTGCAGACCAGCGTCAGGTCTGGTGAAAATTTACGTATTTTAATGTCCGTGAGACATGTCCAGGGAAAATTGGCTCAGTAGCGCCACCTAGAAAATGAGAAACGCGAGCCCTGAGATGGGTATGACCTACATGTATAAAACTCGGAACACATATCTAACGTTCGGAGACGCACAAAAAGTCTATTATGGCCATGTCCTAAACCCAACAGGAAGTCCGCCATTTGGAAGTGAAGGTGACATTTTGGCTCTAATTTTGCCATTTCCATGCCTCGAACTTTTTGCGAACTCCTCATTGGAATTTCATCGTACAAGCTTCATATTTGGTCAGTGTCAACTACACACCTGGGCCATGTTAAATTGCGGAGCTTTTGAGTTTTCGGGTTACTGTGAGGCCGTGGCGCCACGGCGAATTTCGATGACTCGCCATGAAAATCTTATTGCCTCTCGTTCTGTCATACATTGTCCGACCTTGACCAAAGTGGACACATATGATAAGGCTCCACCCTGAACATATTTCAACTGCCATATTTGACATCAGGGACAGCGCCACCTAGTGGGAACAGGAAATGTCATGTTTTACACTTTGGGGTACAGTATTGTAATGGGTGACATCTGCAGCCTCAAATTTCTCCAGGAAAGCCTTAAGGAGTTGGTCTTGGGTTACAGAGAAAACTGTGAGTTTTCGCTGAAGGGTGTGACCCCAGCAGCATGGCGAACATTGAGGTCTCGCCATGAAGAAACAAATTAGTGTAACTCAATGAAATCCAATCTGATCAGTACCAGATTTTACAGGGATGATGTCAGACCCGCCCTGAACAGATTGATATGCCCATTGTCAGGAATACGTAGAGCGCCACCTAGTGGCACCAGGAAATGTCATGTCTTTCATTTTGTTGTACTGATTTTCACAGGTTCATCGTGGCCACCTCAAAAGCGGTGAATATCACCATCAGTCCCTCTTGATGCTTCAGTGAGAAAATTGTGACTATAAACTGAACGGCGCACCCTGGTGGCAGCGCAGTTCACCATGAAAGATGAAGTGGCTTTTGAGGGGCTTGGAAAGTTTAAAAAGTCTTGAAATTTGGCGCACACCTCTAATGTGATGAGGGATTTCTTTTTATATGTTCATTTTCCTTGAACAGCGCAAAATGGCTCCACAGCGCCCCCTACAAAATTTCAAAACAACAGCCCCTGCTCTGTGTTTTATGTATGAGTTTGAAACCTGGCAAGCTTATTGGAGATATCAAGATGTACAAAAAAGTCTCTTGGAGCAATATCCCAAATCCAACAGGAAGTCAGCCATTTTAAAATTAATGTGTAAATTTGGCGACATTTTCCCCTCTTTTCAGGCCTCATACTTTGACGAACTCCTCCAAGGGATTTCATTAGATTTACGCGATCTCCTGTGTGTGGAATCTAAAGACCTTTGTGATGTTAAATTGCGAAGCTTTTTACGTTCAGGGAAACGGGGTGGTCATGGCGGCACGTGGAGTTTCAATCACTCGCCAAAAAGCAGTAACCTGCTGTCGCTCAAAAACACAATGTCCAATCTCTCCCAAAGGTCGCAGGCGTGATGAGACTCGAGCTCGGAAATGTTTGTTATGCCATTTGTCAGTAATGGTTAGAGCGCCACCTAGTGGGACGACTATAATAATGGTTGAATGAGATGAAATTTTAGCTGGTGGTTAAATGCATGAATTCCATCAATGTGACATCAGATCGGAAGCGCTGGTTTTAGGTGTTGGGCTTGGCTCGACGCGCCGGGGGTGCGAGGGCCCTCATATCGCTGCTTGCAGCTTTAATTATTATTATTATTATTATTATTATTATTATTCAGGCAAAAGAAGGGCCTTTTTGAGGGCTTTAACATGCTCGAAAACTCTTGGAATTTTGCACACATGCCAGGTCTGGTGAAAAATTTTGTATTTTAATGGTTTTACAAATGAGCACTGGGAAATGGCTCTGTAGCGCCACCTATGCCTTGTTAAATGCAGCCCTACGAACACATCGTTTTAGCTACATGTATGAAATTTGGCACACATGTGTATCATGCCAAGACGAACAAAAAAGTCAGTGGGACCATTGACGCAAACCCAACAGGAAGTCCGCCATTTTGGATTGAAGGTGACATTTTGGCTCTAATTTTGCCATTTCCATGCCTCGAACTTTTGCGAACTCCTCATTGGAATTTCATCGTACAAGCTTCATATTTGGTCAGTGTCAACTACACACCTGGGCCATGTTAAATTGCGGAGCTTTTGAGTTTTCGGGTTACGGTGAGGCCGTGGCGCCACGGCGAATTTCGATGACTCGCCATGAAAATCTTATTGCCTCTCGTTCTGTCATACATTGTCCGACCTTGACCAAAGTGGACACATATGATAAGGCTCCACCCTGAACATATTTCAACTGCCATATTTGACATCAGGGACAGCGCCACCTAGTGGGAACAGGAAATGTCATGTTTTACACTTTGGGGTACAGTATTGTAATGGGTGACATCTGCAGCCTCAAATTTCTCCAGGAAAGCCTTAAGGAGTTGGTCTTGGGTTACAGAAAACTGTGAGTTTTCGCTGAAGGGTGTGACCCCAGCAGCATGGCGAACATTGAGGTCTCGCCATGAAGAAACAAATTAGTGTAACTCAATGAAATCCAATCTGATCAGTACCAGATTTTACAGGGATGATGTCAGACCCGCCCTGAACAGATTGATATGCCCATTGTCAGGAATACGTAGAGCGCCACCTAGTGGCAACAGGAAATGTCATGTCTTTCATTTTGTTGTACTGATTTTCACAGGTTCATTGTGGCCACCTCAAAAGCGGTGAGTATCACCATCAGTCCTTCATGATGCTTCTGTGCGAAAATTGTGACTTTAAACTGAACGGCGCACCCTGGTGGCAGCGCAGTTCACCATGAAAGATGAAGTGGCTTTTGAGGGGCTTGGAAATTTTAAAAGTCTTGGAATTTGGCCCAAACCTCCAATGTGATGAGGGCTTTGTTGTTATGTGATCATTTTCCTTGAATAGTGCAAAATGGCTCCACAGCGCCTCTACAAAATTTCAAAACATCAGCCCCTGCTCTGTGTTTTATTTATAAGTCTGAAACCTGGTAAGCTTATGGAGGATATCAAGATGTACAAAAAGTCTCTTGGAGCAATATCCCAAATCCAACAGGAAGTCAGCCATTTTAAAATTAATGTGTAATTTTAGCCACTTTTTCCCCTCTTTTCAGGCCTCATACTTTGACGAACTCCTCCAAGGGATTTCATCAGATTAACCCGATCTCCTGTGTGTGGAATCTAAAGACCTTTGTGATGTTAAATTGCGAAGCTTTTTACGTTCAGGGAAACGGGGGGTGGCCATGGCGGCACGTGGAGTTTCAATCCCTCGCCAAAAAGCAGTAATCTGCTGTCACTCAAAAACACAATGTCCAATCTCTCCCAAAGTTCGCAGGCGTGATGAGACTCAAGGTCGGAAATGTTTGTTATCCCATTTGTCAGTAATGGTTAGAGCGCCACCTAGTGGGACGACTATAATAATGATTGAATGAGATGAATCGTTAGCTGGTGGTTAAAGGCATGAATTCCATCAATGTGACATCAGATCGGACGTGCTGGTTTTAGGTGTTGGGTGTGGCCCGACGTGCCGGGGTGCGAGGGCCCTCCTCATAACGCTGCTTGCAGCTTTAATTATTAGGGCCCGAGCACAAAAGTGCCCTATTGTATCTGCTCTGTTTCTTATTATTATTATTATTATTATTATTATTATTATTATTATTATTATTATTATTATTATTATTATTTATTATTATTATTAGGCAAATGAATCGGCCTTTTGAGGGCCTAAACATGCTCGAAAACTCATGAAATTTTTTGCAGGCAGCGTCAGGTCTGGTGAAAATTTACGTATTTTAATGTCCGTGAGACATGTCCAGGGAAAATTGGCTCAGTAGCGCCACCTAGAAAAATGAGAAACGCGAGCCCCGAGATGGGTATGACCTACATGTATAAAACTCGGAACACATATCTAGCGTTCGGAGGCGCACATAAAAGTCTATTATGGCCATGTCCTAAACCCAACAGGAAGTCCGCCATTTGGAAGTGAAGGTGACATTTTGGCTCTAATTTTGCCATTTCCATGCCTCGAACTTTTGCGAACTCCTCATTGGAATTTCATCGTACAAGCTTCATATTTGGTCAGTGTCAACTACACACCTGGGCCATGTTAAATTGCGGAGCTTTTGAGTTTTCGGGTTACTGTGAGGCCGTGGCGCCACGGCGAATTTCGATGACTCGCCATGAAAATCTTATTGCCTCTCGTTCTGTCATACATTGTCCGACCTTGACCAAAGTGGACACATATGATAAGGCTCCACCCCTGAACATATTTCAACTGCCATATTTGACACCAGGGACAGCGCCACCTAGTGGGAACAGGAAATGTCATGTTTTACACTTTGGGGTACAGTATTGTAATGGGTGACATCTGCAGCCTCAAATTTCTCCAGGAAAGCCTTAAGGAGTTGGTCTTGGGTTACAGAGAAAACTGTGAGTTTTCGCTGAAGGGTGTGACCCCAGCAGCATGGCGAACATTGAGGTCTCGCCATGAAGAAACAAATTAGTGTAACTCAATGAAATCCAATCTGATCAGTACCAGATTTTACAGGGATGATGTCAGACCCGCCCTGAACAGATTGATATGCCCATTGTCAGGAATACGTAGAGCGCCACCTAGTGGCACCAGGAAATGTCATGTCTTTCATTTTGTTGTACTGATTTTCACAGGTTCATCGTGGCCACCTCAAAAGCGGTGAATATCACCATCAGTCCCTCTTGATGCTTCAGTGAGAAAATTGTGACTATAAACTGAACGGCGCACCCTGGTGGCAGCGCAGTTCACCATGAAAGATGAAGTGGCTTTTGAGGGGCTTGAAAAGTTTAAAAGTCTTGAAATTTGGCGCACACCTCTAATGTGATGAGGATTTCTTTTTATATGTTCATTTTCCTTGAACAGCGCAAAATGGCTCCACAGCGCCCCCTACAAAATTTCAAAACAACAGCCCCTGCTCTGTGTTTTATGTATGAGTTTGAAACCTGGCAAGCTTATTGGAGATATCAAGATGTACAAAAAGTCTCTTGGAGCAATATCCCAAATCCAACAGGAAGTCAGCCATTTTAAAATTAATGTGTAAATTTGGCGACATTTTCCCTCTTTTCAGGCCTCATACTTTGACGAACTCCTCCAAGGGATTTCATTAGATTTACGCGATCTCCTGTGTGTGGAATCTAAAGACCTTTGTGATGTTAAATTGCGAAGCTTTTACGTTCAGGGAAGCGGGGTGGTCATGGCGGCACGTGGAGTTTCAATCACTCGCCAAAAGCAGTAACCTGCTGTCGCTCAAAAACACAATGTCCAATCTCTCCCAAAGTTCGCAGGCGTGATGAGACTCGAGCTCGGAAATGTTTGTTATGCCATTTGTCAGTAATGGTTAGAGCGCCACCTAGTGGGACGACTATAATAATGGTTGAATGAGATGAAATTTTAGCTGGTGGTTAAATGCATGAATTCCATCAATGTGACATCAGATCGGAAGCGCTGGTTTTAGGTGGTGTTGGGCTTGGCTCGACGGCGCTCATATCGGGGTGCGAGGGCCCTCATATCGCTGCTTGCAGCTTGCAGCTTTTATTTATTATTATTATTATTATTATTTTCATTGAAATGAATTGCCTTTTGAGGGCTTTAACATGCTCAAAAACTCATGAAATTTTGCACACATGCCAGGTCTGGTGAAAAATTTTGTATTTTAATGGTTTTACATATGAGCACTGAGAAATGGCTCTAGAGCGCCACCTATGCCTTGTTAAATGCAGCCCTACGAACACATCGTTTGAGCTACATGTATGAAATTTGGCACACATGTGTATCATGCCAAGACGAACAAAAAAAGTCAGTGGGACCATTGATGCAAACCCAACAGGAAGTCCGCCATTTGGAAGTGAAGGTGACATTTTGGCTCTAATTTTGCCATTTCCATGCCTCGAACTTTTGCGAACTCCTCATTGGAATTTCATCGTACAAGCTTCATATTTGGTCAGTGTCAACTACACACCTGGGCCATGTTAAATTGCGGAGCTTTTGAGTTTTCGGGATACGGTGAGGCCGTGGCGCCACGGCGAATTTCGATGACTCGCCATGAAAATCTTATTGCCTCTCGTTCTGTCATACATTGTCCGACCTTGACCAAAGTGGACACATATGATAAGGCTCCACCCTGAACATATTTCAACTGCCATATTTGACATCAGGTACAGCGCCACCTAGTGGGAACAGGAAATGTCATGTTTTACACTTTGGGGAACAGTATTGTAATGGGTGACATCTGCAGCCTCAAATTTCTCCAGGAAAGCCTTAAGGAGTTGGTCTTGGGTTACAGAGAAAACTGTGAGTTTTCGCTGAAGGGTGTGACCCCAGCAGCATGGCGAACATTGAGGTCTCGCCATGAAGAAACAAATTAGTGTAACTCAATGAAATCCAATCTGATCAGTACCAGATTTTACAGGGATGATGTCAGACCCGCCCTGAACAGATTGATATGCCCATTGTCAGGAATACGTAGAGCGCCACCTAGTGGCAACAGGAAATGTCATGTCTTTCATTTTGTTGTACTGATTTTCACAGGTTCATCGTGGCCACCTCAAAAGCGGTGAGTATCACCATCAGTCCTTCATGATGCTTCTGTGCGAAAATTGTGACTTTAAACTGAACGGCGCACCCTGGTGGCAACGCGGTTCACCATGAAAGACGAAGTGGCTTTTGAGGGGCTTGAAAATTTTAAAAGTCTTGGAATTTGGCCCAAACCTCCAATGTGATGAGGGCTTTGTTGTTATGTGATCATTTTCCTTGAATAGTGCAAAATGGCTCCACAGCGCCCCTACAAAATTTCAAAACATCAGCCCCTGCTCTGTGTTTTATTTATAAGTCTGAAACCTGGTAAGCTTATGGAGGATATCAAGATGTACAAAAAGTCTCTTGGAGCAATATCCCAAATCCAACAGGAAGTCAGCCATTTTAAAATTAAGGTGTAATTTTAGCCACTTTTTCGCCTCTTTTCAGGCCTCATACTTTGACGAACTCCTCCAAGGGATTTCATCAGATTAACCCGATCTCCTGTGTGTGGAATCTAAAGACCTTTGTGATGTTAAATTGCGAAGCTTTTACGTTCAGGGAAACGGGGTGGCCATGGCGGCACGTGGAGTTTCAATCCTCGCCAAAAAGCAGTAATCTGCTGTCACTCAAAAACACAATGTCCAATCTCTCCCAAAGTTCGCAGGCGTGATGAGACTCAAGGTCGGAAATGTTTGTTATCCCATTTGTCAGTAATGGTTAGAGCGCCACCTAGTGGGACGACTATAATAATGATTGAATGAGATGAATCGTTAGCTGGTGGTTCTAGGCATGAATTCCATCAATGTGACATCAGATCGGACGTGCTGGTTGTAGGTGTTGGTCGTGGCCCGGCGTGCCTTGGGTGTGAGGGCCCTCATAACGCTGCTTGCAGCTTTAATTAGGGCCCGAGCACTGAGAGTGCGAAGGCCCTATTGTATCTGCTCCGTTTTATTATTATTATTATTATTTGAATTGCAAATGAAGGGCCTTTTGAGGGCTTTAACATGCTCAAAAACTCTTGAAATTTTGCACACATGCCAGGTCTGGTGAAAAATTTTGTATTTTAATGGTTTTACATATGAGCACTGGGAAATTGGCTCTAGAGCGCCACCTATGCCTTGTTAAATGCAGCCCTACGAACACATGGTTTGAGCTACATGTATGAAATTTGGCACACATGTGTATCATGCCAAGACGAACAAAAAGTCTGTGGGCCCATTGACGCAAACCCAACAGGAAGTCCGCCATTTAGAAGTGAAGGTGACATTTTGGCTCTAATTTTGCCATTTCCATGCCTCGAACTTTTTCGAACTCCTCCTTGGGATTTGATCGTATAAGCTTCATCTTTGGTCAGTGTAAACTACACACCTGGGCCATGTTAAATTGTGGAGCTTTTGAGTTTTCGGGATACGGTGAGGCCGTGGCGCCACGGCGAATTTCGATGACTTGCCATGAAAATCTTATTGCCTCTCGTTCTGTCATACATTGTCCGACCTTGACCAAAGAGGACACATATGATAAGGCTCCACCCTGAACATATTTCAACTGCCATATTTGACACCAGGGACAGCGCCACCTAGTGGGAACAGGAAATGTCATGTTTTACACTTTGGGGTACAGTATACTGATGGGTGACATCTGCAGCCTCAAATTTCTCCAGGAAAGCCTTAAGGAGTTGGTCTTGGGTTACAGTGAAAACTGTGAGTTTTCGCTGAAGGGTGTGACCCCAGCAGCATGGTGAACATTGAGGTCTCGCCATGAAGAAACAAATTAGTGTAACTCAATGAAATCCAATCTGATCAGTACCAGATGTTACAGGGATGATGTCAGACCCGCCCTGAACAGATTGATATGCCCATTGTCAGGAATACGTAGAGCGCCACCTAGTGGCACCAGGAAATGTCATGTCTTTCATTTTGTTGTACTGATTTTCACAGGTTCATCGTGGCCACCTCAAAAGCGGTGAGTATCACCATCAGTCCTTCATGATGCTTCTGTGCGAAAATTGTGACTTTAAACTGAACGGCGCACCCTGGTGGCAGCGCTGGTTCACCATGAAAGATGAAGTGGCTTTTGAGGGGCTTGGAAAGTTTAAAAGTCTTGGAATTTGGCCCAAACCTCCAATGTGATGAGGGCTTTGTTGTTATGTGATCATTTTCCTTGAATAGTGCAAAATGGCTCCACAGCGCCCCCTACAAAATTTCAAAACATCAGCCCCTTCTCTGTGTTTTATTTAGAAGTCTGAAACCTGGTAAGCTTATGGAGGATATCAAGATGTACAAAAAAGTCTCTTGGAGCAATATCCCAAATCCAACAGGAAGTCAGCCATTTTAAAATTAAGGTGTAATTTTGGCCACTTTTTCACCTCTTTTCAGGCCTCATACTTTGACGAACTCCTCCAAGGGATTTCATCAGATTAACCCGATCTCCTGCGTGTGGAATCTAAAGACCTTTGTGATGTTAAATTGCGAAGCTTTTTAGGTTCAGGAAAACAGGGTGGCCATGGCGGCACGTGGAGTTTCAATCACTCGCCAAAAAGCAGTAATCTGCTGTCACTCAAAAACACAATGTCCAATCTCTCCCAAAGTTCGCAGGCGTGATGAGACTCAAGGTCGGAAATGTTTGTTATCCCATTTGTCAGTAATGGTTAGAGCGCCACCTAGTGGGATGACTATAATATTGGTTGAATGAGATGAAATTTTAGCTGATGGTTAAATGCATGAATTCCATCAATGTGACATCAGATCGGAAGCGCTGGTTTTAGGTGTTGGGCTTGGCTCGACGCGCCGGGGTGCGAGGGCCCTCATATCGCTGCTTGCAGCTTTAATTAGGGCCCGAGCACTTCGAGTGCGAAGGCCCTATTGTATCTGCTCCGTTTCTTATTATTATTATTATTATTATTATTATTATTCAGGCAAAACAAGGGCCTTTTTGACGGCCTAAACATGCTCAAAAACTCTTGAAATTTTGCACACATGCCAGGTCTGGTGAAAAATTTTGTATTTTAATGGTTTTACATATCGTTAGCTTCATAGCATAATTGCCTAAGTCATGTTTTTGTGTTAGGCACTTAGGCACTTATGCTATGAAGCTAACGATATGCGCAATGGGCAATGGCTCTAGAGCGCCACCTATGCCTTGTTAAATGCAGCCCTACGAACACATCGTTTGAGCTACATGTATGAAATTTGGCACACATGTGTATCATGACAAGACGAACAAAAAAGTCAGTGGGACCATTGTCGCAAACCCAACAGGAAGTCCGCCATTTTGGATTGAAGGTGACATTTTGGCTCTAATTTTGCCATTTCCATGCCTCGAACTTTTTCGAACTCCTCATTGGAATTTCATCGTACAAGTTTCATCTTTGGTCAGTGTCAACTACACACCTGGGCCATGTTAAATTGCGGAGCTTTTGAGTTTTCGCGATAGTGTGAGCCCGTGGCGCCACGGCGAATTTCGATGACTCGCCATGAAAATCTTATTGCCTCTCATTCTGTCATACATGGTCCGACCTGGACCAAAGAGCACACATATGATAAGGCTGCAGCCCTGAACATATTTCAACTGCCATATTTGACATGAGGGACAGCGCCACCTAGTGGCAACAGGAAATGTCATGTTTTACACTTTGGGGTACAGTATTGTGATCGATGACATCTGCAGCCTCAAATTTCTCCAGGAAAGCCTTAAGGAGTTGGTCTTGGGTTACAGTGAAAACTGTGAGTTTTCGCGAAAGGGTGTGACCCCAGCAGCATGGCGAACATTGACGTCTCGCCATTAAGAAACAAATTAGTATAACTCAATGAAATCTAGTCTGATCAGTACCAGACTTTACAGGAATAATGTCAGACCCGCCCTGAACAGAATGGTGTGCCCAATGTCAGGAATACGTAGAGCGCCACCTAGTGGGAACAGGAAGTGTCATGTATTTTACATTTTGTTGTACTGATTTTCACAGGTTCATCGTGGCCACCTCAAAAGCGGTGAATATCACCATCAGTCCCTCATGATGCTTCAGTGAGAAAATTGTGACTTTAAACTGAACGGGGCACCCTGGTGGCAACGCAGTTCACCATGAACAATGAAGTGGCTTTTAAGGGGCTTGGAAAGTTTAAAATGTCTTGAAATTTGGCGCACACCTCCAATGCCATGAAGGCTTTGTTGTTATGTGATCATTTTCCTTGAATAGCGCAAAATGGCTCCACAGCGCCCCCTACACAATTTCAAAACAACAGCCCCTGTTCTGTGTTTTATGCACGAGTTTGAAACCTGGCAAGCTTATTGGAGATATCAAGATGTACAAAAAAGTCTCTTGGAGCAATATCCCAAATCCAACAGGAAGTCAGCCATTTTAAAATTAATGTGTAAATTTGGTGACATTTTCTCCTCTTTTCAGGCCTCATACTTTAACGAACTCCTCCAAGGGATTTCATTAGATTTACGCGATCTCCTGCGTGTGGAATCTAAAGACCTTTGTGATGTTAAATTGCGAAGCTTTTACGTTCAGGGAAACGGGTGTTCATGGCGGCACGTGGAGTTTCAATCACTCGCCAAAAAGCAGTAATCTGCTGTCGCTCTCAAAACACAATGTCCAATCTCTCCCAAAGGTCGCAGGCGTGATGAGACTCGAGCTCGGAAATGTTTGTTATGCCATTTGTCAGTAATGGTTAGAGCGCCACCTAGTGGGACAACTATAATAATGGTTGAATGAGATTAAATGTTAGCTGGTGGTTAAATGCATGAATTCCATCAATGTGACATCAGATCGGAAGCGCTGGTTTTAGGTGTTGGGCTTGGCTCGACGGCGCCGGGGTGCTCGGGCCCTCATATCGCTGCTTGCAGCTTTAATTAGGGCCCGAGCACTTGAAGTGACTATTGTATCTGCCCTATTGTATCTGTTTATTATTATTATTATTATTATTATTATTATTATTATTTTTCATTGAAATGAATTGCCTTTTGAGGGCTTTAACATGCTCAAAAAGTCATGAAATTTTGCACACATGCCAGGTCTGGTGAAAAATTTTGTACTTTGATGGTTTTACATATGAGCATTGGGAAATGGCTCTGTAGCGCCACCTATGCCTTGTTAAATGCAGCCCTACGAACACATCATTTGAGCTACATGTATGAAATTTGGCACACATGTGTATCATGCCAAGACGAACAAAAAAGTCTGTGGGCCCATTGATGCAAACCCAACAGGAAGTCCGCCATTTGGAAGTGAAGGTCACATTTTGGCTCTAATTTTGCCATTTCCATGCCTCGAACTTTTTCGAACTCCTCCTTGGGATTTCATTGTTTAAGCTTCATATTTGGTCAGTGCCAACTACACACCTGGGCCATGTGAAATTGCGGAGCTTTTGAGTTTTCGGGATACGGTGAGGCCGTGGCGCCACGGCGAATTTCGATGACTCGCCATGAAAATTGTATTGCCTCTCATTCTGTCATACATTGTCCGACCTTGACCAAAGTGGACACATATGATAAGGCTCCACCCTGAACATATTTCAACTGCCATATTTGACATCAGGTACAGCGCCACCTAGTGGGAACAGGAAATGTCATGTTTTACACTTTGGGGTACAGTATTGTAATGGGTGACATCTGCAGCCTCAAATTTCTCCAGGAAAGCCTTAAGGAGTTGGTCTTGGGTTACAGAGACAACTGTGAGTTTTCGCTGAAGGGTGTGACCCCAGCAGCATGGCGAACATTGAGGTCTCGCCATGAAGAAACAAATTAGTGTAACTCAATGAAATCCAATCTGATCAGTACCAGATTTTACAGGGATGATGTCAGACCCGCCCTGAACAGATTGATGTGCCCATTGTCAGGAATACGCAGAGCGCCACCTAGTGGCAACAGGAAATGTCATGTCTTTCATTTTGTTGTACTGATTTTCACAGATTCATCGTGGCCACTTCAAAAGCAGTGAATATCACCATCAGTCCCTCATGATGCTTCAGTGCGAAAATTGTGACTTTAAACTGAACGGCGCACCCTGGTGGCAACGCGGTTCACCATGAAAAATGACGTAGCTTTTGAGGGGCTTGGAAAGTTTAAAAAGTCTTGAAATTTGGCGCACACCTCCAATGTGATGAAGACTTCTTTGTTATGTGATCCTTTTCCTTGAATAGCGCAAAATGGCTCCACAGCGCCCCCTACAAAATTTCAAAACATCAGCCCTGCTCTGTGTTTTTATCTATGATTCTGAAACCTGGTAAGCTTATGGAAGATATAAAGATATACAAAAAAGTCTCTTGGAGCAATATCCCAAATCCAACAGGAAGTCAGCCATTTTAAAATTAATGTGTAATTTCTGCGACATTTTCCCCTCTTTTCAGGCACCGTTCTTTGACGAACTCCTCCAAGGGATTTCATCAGATTGACCCGATCTCCTGTGTGTGGAATCTAAAGACCTTTGTGATGTTAAATTGCGAAGCTTTTACGTTCAGGGAAACGGGTGGTCGTGGCGGCATGTGGAGTTTCAATCACTCGCCAAAAGCAGTAATCTGCTGTCACTCAAAAACACAATATCCAATCTCTCCCAGAGGTCGCAGGCGTGATGAGACTCGAGCTCGGAAATGTTTGTTATGCCATTTGTCAGTAATGGTTAGAGCGCCACCTAGTGGGACGACAATAATCATGACTGAATGAGATGAAATGTTACCTGGTGGTTAAATGCATAAATTCCATCAATGTGACATCAGATCGGAAGCGCTGGTTTTAGGTGTTGGCCGTGGCTCGACACGCCGGGGGTGCGAGGGCCCTCATAACGCTGCTTGCAGCTTTAATTATTAGGGCCCGAGCACAAAAGTGCGAAGGCCCTATTGTATCTGCTCTGTTTCTTATTATTATTATTAGGGCCCGAGCACTGAGAGTGCGAAGGCCCTATTGTATCTGCTCCGTTTCTTATTATTATTATTATTATTATTATTATTATTCAGGCAAAAGAAGGGCCTTTTTGAGGGCTTTAACATGCTCGAAAACTCTTGGAATTTTGCACACATGCCAGGTCTGGTGAAAAATTTTGTATTTTAATGGTTTTACGTATGAGCACTGGGAAATGGCTCAGTAGCGCCACCTATGCCTTGTTAAATGCAGCCCTACGGACACATCGTTTTAGCTACATGTATGAAATTTGGCACACATGTGTATCATGCCAAGACGAACAAAAAGTCAGTGGGACCATTGACGCAAACCCAACAGGAAGTCCGCCATTTGGAAGTGAAGGTGACATTTTGGCTCTAATTTTGCCATTTCCATGCCTCGAACTTTTGCGAACTCCTCATTGGAATTTCATCGTACAAGCTTCATATTTGGTCAGTGTCACTACACACACCTGCGCCATGTTAAATTGCGGAGCTTTTGAGTTTTCGGGATACGGTGAGGCCGTGGCGCCACGGCTAATTTCAATGACTCGCCATGAAAATCTTATTGCCTCTCGTTCTGTCATACATTGTCCGACCTTGACCAAAGTGGACACATATGATAAGGCTCCACCCCTGAACATATTTCAACTGCCATATTTGACATCAGGTACAGCGCCACCTAGTGGGAACAGGAAATGTCATGTTTTACACTTTGGGGTACAGTATTGTAATGGGTGACATCTGCAGCCTCAAATTTCTCCAGGAAAGCCTTAAGGAGTTGGTCTTGGGTTACAGAGAAAACTGTGAGTTTTCGCTGAAGGTGTGACCCCAGCAGCATGGCGAACATTGAGGTCTCGCCATGAAGAAACAAATTAGTATAACTCAATGAAATCCAATCTGATCAGTACCAGATTTTACAGGGATGATGTCAGACCCGCCCTGAACAGATTGATATGCCCATTGTCAGGAATACGTAGAGCGCCACCTAGTGGCACCAGGAAATGTCATGTCTTTCATTTTGTTGTACTGATTTTCACAGGTTCATCGTGGCCACCTCAAAAGCGGTGAATATCACCATCAGTCCCTCTTGATGCTTCAGTGAGAAAATTGTGACTATAAACTGAACGGCGCACCCTGGTGGCAGCGCAGTTCACCATGAAAGATGAAGTGGCTTTTGAGGGGCTTGAAAAGTTTAAAAGTCTTGAAATTTGGCGCACACCTCTAATGTGATGAGGGATTTCTTTTTATATGTTCATTTTCCTTGAACAGCGCAAAATGGCTCCACAGCGCCCCTACAAAATTTCAAAACATCAGCCCCTGCTCTGTGTTTTATTTATAAGTCTGAAACCTGGTAAGCTTATTGGAGATATCAAGATGTACAAAAAGTCTCTTGGAGCAATATCCCAAATCCAACAGGAAGTCAGCCATTTTAAAATTAATGTGTAAATTTGGCGACATTTTCCCCTCTTTTCAGGCCTCATACTTTGACGAACTCCTCCAAGGGATTTCATCAGATTAACCCGATCTCCTGTGTGTGGAATCTAAAGACCTTTGTGATGTTAAATTGCGAAGCTTTTACGTTCAGGGAAACGGGGTGGCCATGGCGGCACGTGGAGTTTCAATCACTCGCCAAAAAGCAGTAATCTGCTGTCACTCAAAACACAATGTCCAATCTCTCCCAAAGGTCGCAAGCGTGATGAGACTCGAGCTCGGAAATGTTTGTTATGCCATTTGTCAGTAATGGTTAGAGCGCCACCTAGTGGGATGACTATAATATTGGTTGAATGAGATGAAATTTTAGCTGATGGTTAAATGCATGAATTCCATCAATGTGACATCAGATCGGAAGCGCTGGTTTTAGGTGTTGGGCTTGGCTCGACGCTACCGGGGTGCGAGGGCCCTCATATCGCTGCTTGCAGCTTTATTATTATTATTATTATTATTATTATTATTATTATTATTTCGCAAATGAATCGGCCTTTTGAGGGCCTAAACATGCTCGAAAACTCATGAAATTTTGCACACACGCGCCAGGTCTGGTGAAAATTTACGTATTTTAATGTCCGTAGACATATCCAGATAAAATTGGCTCAGTAGCGCCACCTAGAAAAATGAGAAACGCGAGCCCCGAGATGGGTATGACCTACATGTATAAAACTCGAACACATATCTAACGTTCGAGACGCGCACAAAAAGTCTATTATGGCCATGTCCTAAACCCAACAGGAAGTCCGCCATTTGGAAGTGACGGTGACATTTTGGCTCTAATTTTGCCATTTCCATGCCTCGAACTTTTGCGAACTCCTCATTGGAATTTCATCGTACAAGCTTCATATTTGGTCAGTGTCAACTACACACCTGGGCCATGTTAAATTGCGGAGCTTTTGAGTTTTCGGGTTACTGTGAGGCCGTGGCGCCACGGCTAATTTCGATGACTCGCCATGAAAATCTTATTGCCTCTCGTTCTGTCATACATTGTCCGACCTTGACCAAAGTGGACACATATGATAAGGCTCCACCCTGAACATATTTCAACTGCCATATTTGACACCAGGGACAGCGCCACCTAGTGGGAACAGGAAATGTCATGTTTTACACTTTGGGGTACAGTATTGTAATGGGTGACATCTGCAGCCTCAAATTTCTCCAGGAAAGCCTTAAGGAGTTGGTCTTGGGTTACAGAGAAAACTGTGAGTTTTCGCTGAAGGGTGTGACCCCAGCAGCATGGCGAACATTGAGGTCTCGCCATGAAGAAACAAATTAGTGTAACTCAATGAAATCCAATCTGATCAGTACCAGATTTTACAGGGATGATGTCAGACCCGCCCTGAACAGATTGATATGCCCATTGTCAGGAATACGTAGAGCGCCACCTAGTGGCAACAGGAAATGTCATGTCTTTCATTTTGTTGTACTGATTTTCACAGGTTCATCGTGGCCACCTCAAAAGCGGTGAATATCACCATCAGTCCCTCTTGATGCTTCAGTGAGAAAATTGTGACTATAAACTGAACGGCACACCCTGGTGGCAGCGCAGTTCACCATGAAAGATGAAGTGGCTTTTGAGGGGCTTGAAAAGTTTAAAAAGTCTTGAAATTTGGCGCACACCTCTAATGTGATGAGGGATTTCTTTTTATATGTTCATTTTCCTTGAACAGCGCAAAATGGCTCCACAGCGCCCCCTACAAAATTTCAAAACAACAGCCCCTGCTCTGTGTTTTATGTATGAGTTTGAAACCTGGCAAGCTTATTGGAGATATCAAGATGTACAAAAAGTCTCTTGGAGCAATATCCCAAATCCAACAGGAAGTCAGCCATTTTAAAATTAATGTGTAAATTTGGCGACATTTTCCCCTCTTTTCAGGCCTCATACTTTGACGAACTCCTCCAAGGGATTTCATTCGATTTACGCGATCTCCTGTGTGTGGAATCTAAAGACCTTTGTGATGTTAAATTGCGAAGCTTTTACGTTCAGGGAAACAGGGGTGGTCATGGCGGCACGTGGAGTTTCAATCCTCGCCAAAAGCAGTAATCTGCTGTCACTCAAAAACACAATGTCCAATCTCTCCCAAAGGTCGCAGGCGTGATGAGACTCGAGCTCGGAAATGTTTGTTATGCCATTTGTCAGTAATGGTTAGAGCGCCACCTAGTGGGACGACTATAATAATGGTTGAATGAGATGAAATTTTAGCTGGTGGTTAAATGCATGAATTCCATCAATGTGACATCAGATCGGAAGCGCTGGTTTTAGGTGTTGGGCTTGGCTCGACGCGCCGGGGGTGCGAGGGCCCTCATATCGCTGCTTGCAGCTTTAATTATTATTATTATTATTATTCAGGCAAAAGAAGGGCCTTTTTGAGGGCTTTAACATGCTCGAAAACTCTTGGAATTTTGCACACATGCCAGGTCTGGTGAAAAATTTTGTGTTTTCATGGTTTTACATATGAGCACTGGGAAATGGCTCTAGAGCGCCACCTATGCCTTGTTAAATTCAGTCCTACGAACACATCGTTTTAGCTACATGTATGAAATTTGGCACACATGTGTATCATGCCAAGACGAACAAAAAAGTCAATAGGACCATTGATGCAAACCCAACAGGAAGTCCGCCATTTGGAAGTGAAGGTGACATTTTGGCTCTAATTTTGCCATTTCCATGCCTCGAACTTTTTCGAACTCCTCATTGGAATTTCATCGTACAAGGTTCATCTTTGGTCAGTGTCAACTACACACCTGGGCCATGTTAAATTGCGGAGCTTTTGAGTTTTCGGGATACGGTGAGGCCGTGGCGCCACGGCGAATTTTGATGACTCGCCATGAAAATCTTATTGCCTCTCGATCTGTCATACATTGTCCGACCTTGACCAAAGTGGATACATATGATAAGGCTCCACCCCTGAACATATTTCAACTGCCATATTTGACATCAGGTACAGCGCCACCTAGTGGGAACAGGAAATGTCATGTTTTACACTTTGGAGTACAGTATTGTAATGGGTGACATCTGCAGCCTCAAATTTCTTCAGGAAAGCCTTAAGGAGTTGGTCTTGGGTTACAGAGAAAACTGTGAGTTTTCGCTGAAGGGTGTGACCCCAGCAGCATGGCGAACATTGAGGTCTCGCCATGAAGAAACAAATTAGTGTAACTCAATGAAATCCAATCTGATCAGTACCAGATTTTACAGGGATGATGTCAGACCCGCCCTGAACAGATTGATGTGCCCATTGTCAGGAATACGTAGAGCACCACCTAGTGGCACCAGGAAATGTCATGTCTTTCATTTTGTAGTACTGATTTTCACAGGTTCATCGTGGCCACCTCAAAAGCGGTGAGTATCACCATCAGTCCTTCATGATGCTTCTGTGCGAAAATTGTGACTTTAAACTGAACGGCGCACCCTGGTGGCAACGCAGTTCACCATGAAAGATGAAGTGGCTTTTGAGGGGCTTGGAAATTTTAAAAGTCTTGGAATTTGGCCCAAACCTCCAATGTGATGAGGGCTTTGTTGTTATGTGATCATTTTCCTTGAATAGTGCAAAATGGCTCCACAGCGCCCCCTACAAAATTTCAAAACATCAGCCCCTGCTCTGTGTTTTATTTATAAGTCTGAAACCTGTTTAGCTTATGGAGGATATCAAGATGTACAAAAAAGTCTCTTGGAGCAATATCCCAAATCCAACAGGAAGTCAGCCATTTTAAAATTAAGGTGTAATTTTAGCCACTTTTTCGCCTCTTTTCAGGCCTCATACTTTGACGAACTCCTCCAAGGGATTTCATCAGATTAACCCGATCTCCTGTGTGTGGAATCTAAAGACCTTTGTGATGTTAAATTGCGAAGCTTTTTACGTTCAGGGAAATGGGGTGGCCATGGCGGCACGTGGAGTTTCAATCCCTCGCCAAAAAGCAGTAATCTGCTGTCACTCAAAAACACAATGTCCAATCTCTCCCAAAGTTCACAGGCGTGATGAGACTCAAGGTCGGAAATGTTTGTTATCCCATTTGTCAGTAATGGTTAGAGCGCCACCTAGTGGGACGACTATAATAATGATTGAATGAGATGAATCGTTAGCTGGTGGTTCTAGGCATGAATACCATCAATGTGACATCAAATCGGACGTGCTGGTTGTAGGTGTTGGGCGTGGCCCGACGTGCCGGGGTGCGAGGGCCCTCATAACGCTGCTTGCAGCTTTAATTATTATTATTATTATTATTGTTACGGCAAATGAATCGGCCTTTTGAGGGCCTAAACATGCTCAAAAACTCATGAAATTTTGCACACGCATCAGGTCTGGTGAAAATTTACGTATTTTAATGTCCGTAGACATGTCCAGGGAAAATTGGCTCAGTAGCGCCACCTAGAAAAATGGGAAACGCGAGCCCCCGAGATGGGTATGACCTACATGTATGAAACTCGGAACACATATCTAACGTTCGGAGACGCACAAAAAAGTCTATCATGGCCATGTCCTCAACCCAACAGGAAGTCTGCCATTTGGAAGTGAAGGTGACATTTTGGCTCTAATTTTGCCATTTCCATGCCTCGAACTTTTGCAAACTCCTCCTTGCGATTTGATTGCATAAGCTTCATATTTGGTCAGTGTCAACTACACACCTGGGCCATGTTAAATTGCGGAGCTTTTGAGTTTTCGGGATACAGTGAGGCCGTGGCGCCATGGCGAATTTCGATGACTCGCCATGAAAATCTTATTGCCTCTCATTCTGTCATACATGTTCTGACCTGGACCAAAGAGAACACATACGATAAGGCTCCACCCCTGAACATATTTCAACTGCCATATTTGACACCAGGGACAGCGCCACCTAGTGGGAACAGGAAATGTCATGTTTTACACTTTGGTGTACAGTATTGTTATGGTTGACATCTGCAGCCTCAAATTTCTCCAGGAAAGCCTTAAGGAGTTGGTCTTGGGTTACAGTGAAAACTGTGAGTTTTCGCGAAAGGGTGTGACCCCAGCAGCATGGCGATTATTGATGTCTCGCCATGAAGAAACAAATTAGTATAACTCAATGAAATCTGGTCTGATCAGTACCAGACTTTACAGGAATGATGTCACACCCGCCCTGAACAGAATGATGTGCCCATTGTCAGGAATAGGTAGAGCGCCACCTAGTGGCACCAGGAAATGCCATGGCTTTCATTTTCTTCTACTGATTTTCACAGGTTCATCGTGGCCACCTCAAAAGCGTTGAATATCACCATCAGTCCCTCATGATGCTTCAGTGAGAAAATTGTGAGTTTAAACTGAACGGCGCACCCTGGTGGCAACGCAGGTCACCATGAAAAATGAAGTGGCTTTTAAGGGGCTTGGAAAGTTTAAAAAGTCTTGAAATTTGGCACACACCTCCAATGTCATGAAGGCTTTGTTGTTATGTGATCATTTTCCTTGAATAGCGCAAAATGGCTCCACAGCGCCCCCTACAAAATTTCAAAACAACAGCCCCTGCTCTGTGTTTTATGTATGAGTTTGAAACCTGGCAAGCTTATTGGAGATATCAAGATGTACAAAAAAGTCTCTTGGAGCAATATCCCAAATCCAACAGTAAGTTAGACATTTTAAAATTAATGTGTAAATTTGGCGACATTTTCCCCTCTTTTCAGGCCTCATACTTTTACGAACTCCTCCAAGGGATTTCATTAGATTTACGCGATCTCCTGTGTGTGGAATCTAAAGACCTTTGTGATGTTAAATTGCGAAGCTTTTTACGTTCAGGGAAACGGGGTGGTCATGGAGGCACGTGGAGTTTCAATCACTCGCCAAAAAGCAGTAATCTGCTGTCGCTCAAAAACACAATGTCCAATCTCTCCCAAAGGTCGCAGGCGTGATGAGACTCGAGCTCGGAAATGTTTGTTATGCCATTTGTCAGTAATGGTTAGAGCGCCACCTAGTGGGACGACTATAATAATGGTTGAATGAGATGAAATTTTAGCTGGTGGTTAAATGTATGAATTCCATCAATGTGACATCAGATCGGAAGCGCTGGTTTTAGGTGTTGGGCTTGGCTCGACGCGCCGGGGGTGCGAGGGCCCTCATATCGCTGCTTGCAGCTTTAATCTTCTTCTTCTTATTATTATTCAGGCAAAACAAGGGCCTTTTTGAGGGCTTTAACATGCTCAAAAACTCTTGAAATTTTGCACACATGCCAGGTCTGGTGAAAAATTTTGTATTTTATTGGTTTTACATATGAGCACTGGGAAATGGCTGTAGAGCGCCACCTATGCCTTGTTAAATGCAGCCCTACGAACACATCGTTTGAGCTACATGTATGAAATCTGGCACACATGTGTATCATGCCAAGACGAACAAAAAAGTCTGTGGGCCCATTGATGCAAACCCAACAGGAAGTCCGCCATTTGGAAGTGAAGGTGACATTTTGGCTCTAATTTTGCCATTTCCATGCCTCGAACTTTTGCGAACTCCTCATTGGAATTTCATCGTACAAGGTTCATCTTTGGTCAGTGTCAACTACACACCTGGGCCATGTTAAATTGCGGAGCTTTTGAGTTTTCGGGATACGGTGAGCCCGTGGCGCCACGGTGAATTTCGATGACTCGCCATGAAAATCTTATTGTCTCTCATTCTGTCATACATGGTCCGACGTGGACCAAAGAGCACACATATGATAAGGCTCCAACCCTGAACATATTTCAACTGCCATATTTGACACCAGGGACAGCGCCACCTAGTGGGAACAGGAAATGTCATGTTTTACACTTTGGAGTACAGTATTGTTATGGGTGACATTTGCAGCCTCAAATTTCTCCAGGAAAGCCTTAAGGAGTTGGACTTGGGTTACAGTGAAAACTGTGAGTTTTCGCTGAAGGGTGTGACCCCAGCAGCATGGCGAACACTGATGTCTCGCCATGAAGAAACAAATTAATGTAACTCAATGAAATCCAATCTGATCCGTACCAGACTTTACAGGCATGATTTCAGACCCGCCCTGAACAGATTGATGTGCCCATTGACAGGAATACGTAGAGCGCCACCTATTGGGAACAAGAAATGTCATGTCTTTCATTTTGTTGTACTGATTTTCACAGGTTCATCGTGGCCACCTGAAAAGCGGTGAATATCACCATCAGTCCCTCGTGATGCTTCAGTGAGAAAATTGTGACTTTAAACTGAACGGCGCACCCTGGTGGTAACCCAGTTCACCATGACCATTGAAATGGCTTTTGAGGGGCTTGGAAAGTTTGAAAAGTCTTCTAATTTGGCGCACACCTCTAATGTGATGAGGGCTATCTTATTATGTGATCATTTTCATTGATTAGCGCAAAATGGCTCCACAGCGCCCCCTACAAAATTTCAAAACAACAGCCCCTGCTCTGTGTTTTATCTATGAGACTGAAACCTGGTAAGCTTATGGAGGACATCAAGACGTACAAAAAAGTCTCTTGGAGCAATATCCCAAATCCAACAGGAAGTCAGCCATTTTAAAATTAATGTGTAATCTTGGCGACATTTTCCCTTTTTTTCAGGCACCGTTCTTTGACGAACTCCTCCAAGGGATTTCATCATATTGCCGCAATCTCCAGTGTGTGGAATCTAAAGACCTTTGTGATGTTAAATTGCGAAGCTTTTTACGTTCAGGGAAACGGGGTGGTCGTGTCGGCACGTGGAGTTTCAATCACTCACCAAAAAGCAGTAATCTGCTGTCACTCAAAAATACAATGTCCAATCTCTCCCAAAGGTCGCAAGCGCGATGAGACTCGAGCTCGGAAATGTTTGTTATACCATTTGTCAGTAATGGTTAGAGCGCCACCTAGTGGGATGACTATAATCATGATCGAATGAGATGAAATGTTAGCTGGTGGTTAAATGCAAGAATTCCATCAATGTGACATCAGATCGGAAGCGCTGGTTTTAGGTGTTGGGCTTGGCTCGACGTGCTGGGGTGCGAGGGCCCTCATATCGCTGCTTGCAGCTTTAATTAGGGCAGGAGCACTGAGAGTGCGAAGGCCCTATTGTATCTGCTCTGTTTCTTATTATTATTAGGGCCCGAGCACCGAGAGTGCGAAGGCCCTATTGTGTCTGCTCTGTTTATTAGGGCCCGAGCACCGAGAGTGCGAAGGCCCTATTGTATCTGCTCTGTTTATTATTATTATTATTATTATTATTATTATTATTATTATTATTATTATTATTATTATTATTATTTTTCATTGAAATGAATTGCCTTTTTGAGGGCTTTAACATGCTCAAAAACTCATGAAATTTTGCACACACATCAGGTCTGGTGAAAAATTTCGTATTTTAATGGTTGTACATATGAGCATTGGAAAATTGCTCTAGAGCGCCACCTATGCCTTATAAAATGCAGCCCTACGACCACATGGCTTGAGCTACATGTATGAAATCTGGTACACATATGTATCATGCCAAGACGAACAAAAAGTCAATGGGCCCATTGACGCTAAACCCAACAGGAAGTCCGCCATTTTGGATTGAAGGTGACATTTTGGCTCTGATTTTACCATTTCCATGCCTTGTACTTTTCGCGAACTCCTCCTTGGGATTTGGTCATACAAACTTCATATTTGGACAGTGCGAACTACACACCTGGGCCATGTTAAATTGCGGAGCTTTTGAGTTTTCGTGATACGGTGAGGACGTGGCGCCACGGCGAATTTCGATGACTCGCCATGAAAATCTTATTGCCTCTCATTCCCTCATACATTGTCCGCCGTGCACCAAAGAGCACACATATGATAAGGCTCCAGCCCTGAACATATTTCAACTGCCATATTTGACATCAGGGACAGCACCACCTAGTGGGAACAGGAAGTGTCATGTTTTACACTTTGGAGTACAGTATTGTGATGGGTGACATCTGCAGCCTCAAATTTCTCCAGGAAAGCCTTAAGGAGTTGGTCTTGGGTTACAGTGAAAACTGTGAGTTTTCGCGAAAGGGTGTGACCCCAGCAGCATGGCGAACTTTGATGTCTCGCCATGAAGAAACAAGTTAGTATAACTCAATGAAATCCGGTCTGATCAGAACCAGACTTTACAGGCATGATGTCAGACTCGCCCTGAACAGATTGATGTGCCCATTGTCAGGAATATGCAGAGCGCCACCTAGTGGCAACAGGAAATGTCATGGCTTTCATTTTGTTGTACTGATTTTCACAGGTTTATCGTGGCCACCTCAAAAGTGGTGAATATCACCATCAGTCCCTCATGATGCTTCAGTGAGAAAATTGTGACTTTAAACTGAACGGCGCACCCTGTTGGCAACGTGGTTCACCATGAAAGATGAAGTGGCTTTTGAGGGGCTTGGAAAGTTTAAAAAGTCTTGAAATTTGGCGCACACCTCCAATGTGATGAGCGCTTTCTTGTTATTTTACCATTTTCATTGAATAGCGCAAAATGGCTCCACAGCGCCCCCTACAAAATTTCAAAACTACAGGCCCTGCTCTGTGTTTCGTCTATGAGCCTGAAATCTGGTAAGCTTATAGGAGATATCAAGATGTACAAAAAAGTCTCTTGGAGCAATATCCCAAATCCAACAGGAAGTCAGCCATTTTAAAATTAATGTGTAATTTTAGCCACATTTTCCCCTCTTTTCAGGCCTCATACTTTGACGAACTCCTCCAAGGGATTTCATCATATTGAACCAATCTCCAGTGTGTGGAATCTAAAGACCTTTGTGATGTTAAATTGCGAAGCTTTTACGTTCAGGGAACCGGGGTGGTCATGGCGGCACGTGGAGTTTCAATCACTCGCCAAAAAGCAGTAATCTGCTGTCACTCAAAAACACAATGTCCAATCTCTCCCAAACGTCACAGGGGTGGTGAGACTCGACCTCGGAAATGTTTGTTATGCCATTTGTCAGTAATGGTTAGAGCGCCACCTGGTGGGACGACTATAATCATGATTAAATGAGATGAAATGTTAGCTGGTGGTAAAATGCATGAATTCCATCAATGTGACATCAGATCGGACGCACTGGTTTTAGGTGTAAGGCATGGCTCGACGCGCCGGGGGTGCGAGGGCCCTCATAACGCTGCTTGCAGCTTTAATTATTAGGGCCCGAGCACTTCGAGTGCGAAGGCCCTATTGTATCTGCTCCGTTTCTTATTATTATTATTATTATTATTCAGGCAAAACAAGGGCCTTTTTGAGGGCTTTAACATGCTCAAAAACTCTTGAAATTTTGCACACATGCCAGGTCTGGTGAAAAATTTTGTATTTTATTGGTTTTACATATGAGCACTGGGAAATGGCTGTAGAGCGCCACCTATGCCTTGTTAAATGCAGCCTTACGAACACATCGTTTGAGCTACATGTCTGAAATCTGGCACACATGTGTATCATGCCAAGACGAACAAAAAAGTCTGTGGGACCATTGACGCAAACCCAACAGGAAGTCCGCCATTTGGAAGTGAAGGTGACATTTTGTCTCTAATTTTGCCATTTCCATGCCTCGAACTTTTGCGAACTCCTCCTTGGGGTTTGAGTATATAAGCTTCATATTTGGTCAGTGTCAACTACACACCTGGGCCATGTTAAATTGCGGAGCTTTTGAGTTTTCGCGATACGGTGAGCCCGTGACGCCACGGCGAATTTCGATGACTCGCCATGAAAATATTATTGCCTCTCATTCTGTCATACATGGTCCAACGTGGACCAAAGAGCACACATATTATAAGGCTCCACCACTGAACATATTTCAACTGCCATATTTGACACCAGGGACAGCGCCACCTAGTGGGAACAGGAAATGTCATGTTTTACACTTTGGGGTACAGTATTGTGATGGGTGACATCTGCAGCCTCAAATTTCTCCAGCAAAGCCTTAAGGAGTTGGTCTTGGGTTACAGTGAAAATTGTGACTTTTCGCAAAGGGTGTGATTTTCAGCAGCATGGCGAACATTGATGTCTCGCCATGCAGAAACAAATGAGTATAACTCAATGAAATTCAGACTTATCAGTACCAGACTTTACAGGGATGATGTCACACCCGCCCTGAACAGATTGATGTGCCCATTGTCAAGAATACGAAGAGCGCCACCTAGTGGCAACAGGAAATGTCATGTCTTTCACTTTGTTGTACTGATTTTCACAGGTCCATCGTGGCCACCTGAAGAGCGATGAATGTCACCATCAGTCCCTCATGATGCTTCAGTGAGAAAATTGTGACTTCAAATTGAACGGCGCACCCTGGTGGCAAGGCGGTTCACCATGAAAAATTAAGTGGCTTTTGAGGGGCTTGGAAAGTTTAAAATGTCTTGAAATTTGGCGCACACCTCCAATGTGATGAACGCTTTCTTGTTATGTGATCACTTTCCTTGAATAGTGCAAAATGGCTCCACAGCGCCCCCTACAAAATTTCAAAACAACAGCCCCAGCTCTGTGTTTTATCTATGAGTCTGAAACCTGGTAAGCTTATAGGAGATATGAAGATGTACAAAAAAGTCTCTTGGAGCAATATCCCAAATCCAACAGGAAGTCAGCCATTTTAAAATTAATGTGTAATTTTGGCGCCATTTTCCCCTCTTTTCAGGCACCATTCTTTGACAAACTCCTCCAAGGGATTTCATTAGATTTACGCGATCTCCAGGGTGGGGAATCTAAAGACCTTTGTGATGTTAGATTGCGAAACTTTTTATGTTCAGGGAAACAAGGTGGCCATGGCGGCACGTGGAGTTTCAATCACTCGCCAAAAAGCAGTAATCTGCCGTCTACTCAAAAACACAATGTCCAATCTCTCCCAAAGGTCGCAGGCGTGATGAGACTCGAGCTCGGAAATGTTTGTTATGCCATTTGTCAGTAATGGTTAGAGCGCCACCTAGTGGGACGACTATAATCATGACTGAATGACATGAAATGTTAGCTGGTGGTTAAATGCATGAATTCCATCAATCTGACATCAGATTGGACGTGCTGGTTGTAGGAGTTGGGCGTGGCTCGACGCGCCGGGGGTGCGAGGGCCCTCATAACGCTGCTTGCAGCTTTAATTATTATTATTATTATTCAGGCAAAACAAGGGCCTTTTTGAGGGCTTTAACATGCTCAAAAACTCTTGAAATTTTGCACACATGCCAGGTCTGGTGAAAAATTTTGTATTTTATTGGTTTTACTTATGAGCACTGGGAAATGGCTCTAGAGCGCCACCTATGCCTTGTTAAATGCAGCCCTACGAACACATTGTTTGAGCTACATGTATGAAATGTGGCACACATGTGTATCATGCCAAGACGAACAAAAAAGTCTGTGGGCCCATTGACGCAAACCCAACAGGAAGTCTGCCATTTGCAAGTGAAGGTGACATTTTGGCTCTAATTTTGCCATTTCCATGCCTCGAACTTTTGCAAACTCATCCTTGGGGTTTGATTATATAAGCTTCATATTTGGTCAGTGTCAACTACACACCTGGGCCATGTTAAATTGCGGAGCTTTTGAGTTTTCGGGATACGGTGAGCCCGTGGCGCCACGGCGAATTTCGATGACTCGCCATGAAAATCGTATTGCCTCTCGCTCTGTCATTCATGGTCCGACCTGGACCAAAGAGCACACATATGATTAGGCTCTACCCCTGAACATATTTCAACTGCCATATTTGACATCAGGTACAGCGCCACCTAGTGGAAGTAGGAAATGTCATGTTTTACACTTTGGGGTACAGTATTGTGATCGGTGACATCTGCAGCCTCAAATTTCTCCAGGAAAGCCTTAAGGAGTTGGTCTTGGGTTACAGTGAAAACTGTGAGTTTTCGCAAAAGGGTGTGAGCCCTGCAGCATGGCGAACTTTGATGTCTCGCCATAAACAAACAAATTAGTATAACTCAATGAAATCCAGTCTGATCAGTACCCGACTTTACAGGCATGATGTCAGACCCACCCTGAACAGATTGATGTGCCCATTGTCAGGAATAGGTAGAGCGCCACCTAGTGGCAACAGGAAATGCCATGGCTTTCATTTTCTTCTACTGATTTTCACAGGTTCATCGTGGCCAGCTCAAAAGCGGTGAATATCACCATCAGTCCCTCATGATGCTTCAGTGAGAAAATTGTGACTTTAAACTGAACGGCGCACCCTAGTGGCAACGCTGTTCACCATGAACAATAAAGTGGCTTTTGAGGGGCTTGAAAATTTTAAAAAGTCTTGGAATTTGGCCCAAACTTCCAATGTGATGAGGGCTTTGTTGTTATGTGATCATTTTCCTTGAATAGTGCAAAATGGCTCCACAGCGCCCCCTACAAAATTTCAAAACATCAGCCCCTTCTCTGTGTTTTATTTAGAAGTCTGAAACCTGGTAAGCTTATGGAGGATATCAAGATGTACAAAAAAGTCTCTTGGAGCAATATCCCAAATCCAACAGGAAGTCAGCCATTTTAAAATGAATGTGTAATTTTAGCCACTTTTTCGCCTCTTTTCAGGCCTCATACTTTGACGAACTCCTCCAAGGGATTTCATCAGATTAACCCGATCTCCTGTGAGTGGAATCTAAAGACCTTTGTGATGTTAAATTGCGAAGCTTTTTACGTTCAGGGAAACGGGGTGGTCATGGCAGCACGTGGAGTTTCAATCCCTCGCCAAAAAGCAGTAATCTGCTGTCACTCCAAAACACAATGTCCAATCTCTCCCAAAGTTCGCAGGCGTGATGAGACTCAAGGTCGGAAATGTTTGTTATCCCATTTGTCAGTAATGGTTAGAGCGCCACCTAGTGGGACGACTATAATAATGATTGAATGAGATGAATCGTTAGCTGGTGGTTCTAGGCATGAATTCCATCAATGTGACATCAGATCGGACGTGCTGGTTGTAGGTGTTGGGCGTGGCCCGACGTGCCGGGGTGCGAGGGCCCTCATAACGCTGCTTGCAGCTTTAATTTTAATTATTTTTGTAAAAGTCGAACAGTCAAACATTATAATCTCATCCACATCTGCAGCCTGTCAACAAGCATCCACACTGCTTCACCTCAGTCTGCAGATTCACCTCCTCAGCTTTCTTCTATGGCCTGAAACTCTTGGATTTTGGCTGCTGTGATCTATAGTGTGGGCCATTTATATGGATACACCGTAATAAAATGGGAATGGTTGGTGATATTAAAGTCCTGTTTGTGGCACATTAGTATATGTGAGGGGGCAAACTCCTCAAGATGGGTGGTGACCATGGTGGCCATTTAGAAGTCGGCCATCTTGGATACAACTTTTGTTTTTTCAATAGGAAGAGGGCCATGTGACACATCAAACTTATTGGTAATGTCACAAGAAAAACAATGGTGTGCTTGGTTTCAATGTAACTTTATTCTTTCATGAGTTATTTACAAGTTTCTCTTTGTTCACAGCCATTGACATGTCGAAGAGGTTAACACGTGAGGAGCGGATCGAAATTGTGTTGATATCTGGTGAACGAGTAACCGGGTCATTGCAGCAGATTTCAATGCAAGACACCCTACGAGACCACCCATCTCCCGTGCTACAGTTAGCAAACTGCTTGCTAAGTTTCGTGAAACTGGTTCAGTGTTGGATTTGCCAAAATGTGGACGCAAGAAAACTGTCACTAATGAAGAAACATCAGTGGCTGTCCTAGCTTTATTCAGCAAGAGCCCACAGCGTAGCACTCGCCGCATGTCACTGGAGAGTGGCATTAGTCGAACATCCTTCGGGCGGATATTAGCTACTCACAAATGGCACCCTTACAAACTCCAGCTACTGCAGCATCTCAACGAGGATGACCCAGATCGGCGCACAGAATTTGCAGAATGGGCAAAACAAAAATTGGAACAGGACCCTCAGTTCACGCAGAAGATTTTTTTCAGTGATGAGGCAAACTTTTATGTGAATGGTGAAGTTGGTGTGGTATATGGGGTACAACGATAGTGGGTCCATTGTTCATCAATGGAAACCTCAAGGCCACTGGATATTTGAAATTGCTACATGATGATGTGTTTCCCTCTTTATGCACTGAAGCTGGCACGTTCCCTGAGTCTTTCCAGCAAGATGGTGCACCACCACATTATGGGTGCCAGGTCCGAGCATTCCTAGATGAACAGTTTCCTGGAAAGTGGATTGGTCGTCGTGGGCCAGTTGAATGGCCCCCAAGGTCTCCCGATCTGACCCCCTTAGACTTTTATCTTTGGGGTCATCTGAAGGCAATTGTCTATGGTGTGAAGATACGAGATGTGCAGCACCTGAAACTACGGATACTGGATGCCTGTGCTGGCATTTCTCCTGCAGTGTTGCTATCAGTGTGTGAAGATTGGATAGAAGAGGGTTGCATTGACAATCCAACACAATGGGCAGCACATTGAACACATTTTATAAGTGGTCAGAAACTTGTAAATAACTCATGAAAGAATAAAGTTGTGTTGAAACGAAGCACACCATTGTTTTTCTTGTGACATTACCAATAAGTTTGATGTGTCACATGGCCCTCTTCCTATTGAAAAAACAAAAGTTGTATCCAAGATGGCCAACTTCTAAATGGCCACCATGGTCACCACCCATCTTGAGGAGTTTGCCCCCTCACATATACTAATGTGCCACAAACAGGACTTTAATATCACCAACCATTCCCATTTTATTACGGTGTATCCATATAAATGGCCCACCCTGTAGATTTCACTGTTTGTTTTTTGCTCGGATTCATTCTTCACACTCTGGACTCTTTGTCCCATTCTGCCACAGTGCTGTCAGTAGCTCAAGGAAAAACTTAGAAGTGGGAAGAACAAAACCTTCAGCCTCTAAGTGATTCTGGGAAACTATCCAAATCAAAAGGAGAAAGTGGTGCTCTAGGCACACATAGTGTGGTTTAGGCAGACTTCAGCTGAGGACAGAGTCAGTGTGTGGAAGGAATACTTTGAGAATATCCTCAATGCCACTGGCACACCTTCCATAGTGGAAGCAAAGTCTAGGCACAAGGGGATGACTTGCCTGTCAAACAATATGGCAGGGCCCCTGAGGTGGATGGGATTCACCCTGAATTCCTTAAAGGCCCTGGGTGTTGTAGGTCTGTCTTGGCTGCAACATCCCGTTGGGGATCTGGAGTAGTGCCTCTGGCTTGGCAGACTGCGGTGTTGGTTCCCATGTTTAAGAAGGGGACTCTAGAGTGTGGTACAGTTATACAGGGATGACACTACTCAGCCTCCATTGTAAGGTCCACTCCAGCATACATGAGAAAAGAATTCACCCTTAGATTCAGGAGGAGCAAAGTAATTCTCATCTAGGACATGGAACACTGGACCAGGTCATTATCCTCTTGTGGATATTTGAGCATGTGGGGGAGTTAGCCCAACCAGTCCACAAATGGTTTGTGGATTTGGAAAAGGCATTCGTGCGTGTCCCTTGGGGAAACCTGTGGGAAGTGCCTTAAGGATGTCAGTGCCATTGTCACCAGCCATTTGCTCTGTGTAAAACTGCAGGGACAATTTGGTTGGACTCATTTGTGGTGGGTTTTGGACTTCAGTAGGGCTTCCTTTTGTCACCAATTCTGCTCATAATTATTATGGGCAGAATTTTTATGCAGTGCCAAGTGGTGGAAGGCTTCTAGCTTAGATGCCTTGTTCTGTTGGCTTCCTCAAGTAGGGTTGCCATAGCTCAGGAGATAGGGCAGATTATCTACTTGTCAAAAGTTTGGTGGTGCAACCCCTGGCTACTGCAGTCTGGTGCCAGATATCCTTGGGCAAAATATTTACCCCAAGTTGCCCTTTCATGCATCCATCAGAGTGTGAATGTTAGACTCAAGATTGAGTGCTCCAGTAGAGTAGAAAAACACTATGTGAGGACCAGTTTATTTACCATTTAGCTCACACTCAATCTTTCAGTCCAGCACAAAAAAGTGACATCATCTCAAAATTGTTGGTGTTTTCATTCAACACACATCACACTTTATCAGGCAGCATATCAATATGACTGACTAATTGGGCTCCTGAGTTCTATTGAGGCTTTGTTGAATTTAAACTGTGCACTCCTCTTCTTGATGAATTTCCTAACCAATTCATTCTATACAGAAATAGTGGTTATTCTTATTATTGTACTGACAGCTTAATGCTCTGCTAAAAATGTTTGTCTGTTATGGAATGCAATTGCTAATCTTTTTTCTTTTTTTCTTTTTTTCTTTTTTTTTAACCTGTCCCGTTTGGTTCTTTTGCCATCAGAATTATTGTCTAAAGGCGAAGAAAGATGCTCAACGGATTTACTTTACCAAATGGACCATCCCAGCCTTGCCGTAGTGGTCCATTTGATTCACCTTTATTGTTTATTTTATTTTCACTTGCTGAATACGGGACAGACTTGACTGGGGAAGGAAAGGGAGAAAGAAAGAGGAAAGAAAAAAACAGGGGAAGAGGGACGGGAAAAAGGGCAAAAACCAAAACCAACAAAATAAGCAGACAAAAAAATACATATATCGATCACCTGGATCACCTGTTGAGAAAGAAAGAAGAAAGCAAGCAGAAGAAAACGAGAGTAATAAACATCATCACAATGATCTATGGGAATATGACAGTAAATACTAAATATTAAACATTATTGTGCAGCACGTAAGATCGACAGCGCACAGTGTGCTTTGAGGTAGGAGCCAAAAAGGGTGTAGTTTGTGTGTGTGATCACCTGTGTGTACACCTGTGAGCATGGACGCGCTTTTTTTTTTTTTAAAAGGTTCCTTCATGTAATGATCTGCTAGAGGGTGTGGGGGCCACACTGCCCGTCCTCCAGGGCATGACCCAGGTATGGAGGAGATCAAAATTCTAGACATCCAGAGGCCCCCAGAACACAAGAGACCAAGGAAGACCAACAGAGGGCAGCAGCGTCACTATCCCAGAAAGAGCTGAGGAGAGTCCCAGATGAGGGGTCACTCAGCAGCCGCGGAGCAGAAGCCAGGGGGGGTTGCAGTGACGTGCCCGTGAGCTCCGCCGGCAGCCAGCTGTGCCTGAGTGACCGAGCTCCGGGCCGAGAGGCCGAGGGCACCCCGCCTCCGAAGTGGCCCGAGCGAGCCCCAGGCTCCAGGCCCCGATAAGCAGCCGCCAGGAGTGAGCCGGTGTGTACCTGGGCGCCCACCCCGGACACACAGAACCACCAACGCACCGATGTCTGAGGGCGTCCGCCACCGGCAGGGGAAGTGGTGGGGGGAGATAGGCCTCCAAACCTTGGAGGGCCTGAGATGTCCCCAGAGAGGTGGCGTCTGATACCCAACCTGACATATAGACACAGACATACAGGCACACACAGATACAAACATCCATTTCCACCCTCATGCTCTCATAAGCAATTATTCCACACTCACCCAACGTGGAGACAAACATAAAGAGACGCTGTACACACAATCACTCTCCCAAGCGTACTCTAAGAACCGGGTCTGGGTACCCTTGCCCTGGAGGGGAAACTGCACCCAGACCCAGGTGGTGTTACCCTTTTCCCTGCGGTGGGGAGAAGCAGACCGCCCTGACTCCGTAGCAGCAGGGAGGCCCCGCATTCCAGACCCCAGTCGGACGGCCAACTCCTCCTCCCAGCCCCCCGCTCCAGCAGGCCGCAGAGTACGGGGGTGTGTGAAGACTCCAAACCTCCCTCCACCCGCTCGTATGTAGTGTTGATGCATGTGTGTTCTAAGGTGCATTTAAAACCCAGGAGGGCATGGAGCTACCTGCCAGAGCAGCAGGTAAGCGCATAGCCCCTCCTGCTAGCCCTCAATGTCTACGTGTATTTAAAATTGAGAGGTGGGCAACGACGCCAGGGGTGAGGTGTACACCCTGATGGTAATTTTGATTCTGTGTGGCGTGCCCACCCCAAGATCCTATATGTATGTGTAATGAGAGTGTGAGTAATGTGAATGTCTAAGGTGTGGGATAAAATTGAGGCAGAGGCAGCCAGAAGGGGACAGAGGGGGGATGCCTCCCTGCACCCTGGTGACACACCCCTACCCCAAGGCCCTGCATGTGTGGGTGATTGTGGTGGAGCGGGAAGAGGGAGGCAGCTGGAGATGGGGAGGGAAGGAAGGGAGGGGCAAGTAACCCCTCCCTGGGGCCAGCTCCCCCGCTGACCCCAGTAGGCACCCCCATACTCTGCAACCCGCCAAGGAAAGGGGGGCCCAGGCCCATCCGGACCGGGGCCCAGCGCGGCAGCGCTGCCCGTCCCCACAGAGCCCGGGACAGTCCACCCGACCCCACCACAGAGAAAACTGCACCCATCCCATCATCCACTCATCTTCCAGACTACACTAGACAATAGACGCCCAGGCTGAGATCTTCCTCCACCTCTCCTGTATCTCCAATAGCAATTGCTAATCTTAATATGATTTCATAGATAATTAGGAGAGAAGATACAGAAAAATCATTATGTCCTTCTCAGCTATATCTTAAAGGAGGAGCTACATTAGAATAAGCGTTTGTGTTAACATTATAGTGGATATTAAAAGTTTTAATAAGGCAGCTGGATACTGGATAATTAAGTGTGCACGATTCTCATTTATTGAGGGGTATTATTGTTGGAGAGAGAAGCAGACGGTGAAAGAGAGTTCGAGCCCTCTAACAAAGCCTGTCAAGCCTATAAGATAATTAAAAAGCTCAATTTCAAATTGAACCCTTTTGAACTGTCAGTTGCAGTACTGCAGAATTTCTGCACTGCCTTTACTTTTCCTGCTATATTAACTCTTTTCTTAGTTTTTACTCATTTTCTGTTAACACAGAGTAGCTACATTTGTGCTAATTATATGTAGAGTTTGAATGTTCTCCCCGTGACATGCAATTAGTGGGGTTAGGTTAATTCGTGAATCTAAATTTGCAACAGATGTGAATGTGACTGTGAATGTTTGTCTTTTTGTATTAGCCCTGCAACAGACTGGTTACTCTCCCTCTTTCCCTTTAAACTAACATAATCATCCTGTTGTAACCAGGTTTCTGTAGGCAGAGTAAATCAGTTTGTTGATCAGTTAATAACTGAAGTGCCTTGAGGCGATTTTTGTTGTGATTTGGCGCTATATAAATAAAATTGAAAAAAAAAAGAAAAAAAATTCTGTTTTACTCTTTGGTGCTGTTGTGGATACTATATTGTTCTTTCTTTCTCTTCTTTGTATTATTTTCTGTCTTTCTGTCTTTCCTCGGTAATATAAAGTACCTCAAGGCAACTGTTATGATTTGATGCTGTGTATGTAAAAATGAATTGAGTTTTTTTGTGGGATTTTTTATGTTTAAATTGTTTTTGGTGATTTTTGGATATTTTTTTTGTGGTCTGGTGTGGTCTACATTTTTGGAGGTTTAATAAATTTGGTCAGATTTCTAGAAGTGAGAGCTGCTTCATCTAAAGTGGTATGGATGCAAATTTATAGCATAATCATAGCTATGGCGGTTGTTGTAGGACAAACAATTGTGGCTCTGATCATCTGTAGCGGGTGTAGGCTGTTGTCTGCAGTTTACCTCAGCTGTCAATATGTGTCCATGTCTATTTACTCAATGACAGTGATGCTAGGGTGAGTTTTTGATATCCTAAATAATTCTGTCAGTAAGTGCTACTGTTGTTGTAACTGTTAGCTGCTGCCAGCGTTAGTGAAACTTTATTTGAACTAGAAAAAGTTGCATTTCCTGCGAAAATGCAGTGTGAATGCCGTGTAGTGGAATCTGAAAACAGCAGAAGAAGGAGAACTACCTGCTGAAAACACTGTGCAGAAGCTGAACTCTTTGCTGAAAACTGTTGTATTTGAAAGGGTACACTAAGCAGTGTTAAGAAAGCAGATTACTTGCAAGCAGGGAAGGAAGAAGTACAGCATGTGTTACATGTAGGAGTCGAACCCTTGCCACCGGATCTCATCGCGGCTGTCATCCCACTGAGCCAAACCAGTTCTGGTCTCAAACGAAGATATGATGAGAGAAAAAATGTGCACTGTGCAGAAGCTAAACTGTGCTGAAAAGAGGTGAAAAAGCTGATAATTGTGCTGAAAAGAGCAGAAGAGGCTGAAAATTGTACTAAAAAGAGGTGAAAAAACTGAAAATTGTAGTGAAAAGAGGTGAATCAGCAGAATTTACTGCTGAAAAGAGGTTAAGAAGCAGAACTTTGCGCTGAAAACAGGTGAATCAGCAGAATTTCTGCTGAAAAGAGGTAAAGTAGCCTGAGTTCGTGCTGAAAACAGCTGAAGAAGCTGGAATTTGTGCTGAAAAGTAGTGAAAAACTGAAAATTCTGCTAAAAAGAGGTGAAAAAGCTAAAATTTGTGTTGAAAAGAGTTTAAACAGTTGAACCGTTAACTGAAATTTTTTTTGTCATAAGCGGGATTTGAACCCGGATCGATCCATTCTTTCACAAATGTTTGCAAAGGTGAGTCAATGAGTGACTAACTACAAATAATAATAAATAACTAATATAAATAAATAAAAACTATATAACTTATAATAACTAAATAACAAATAAAACAGTTGTATATGAAGTCCACAAGACTTCTAAGAGTCCCATTCATCTTCTATCAGTTTTCCCTGTATGTGATCTATTCATGGATGCTAGGTGTTTCATCTTCACCCTCCACTGAGCCTCAGGGTGCTGGACATGATGGTCCCTATGGCTCAGGAGATAGAGCGGGTTGTCTACTAATCACAAGATCAGTGGCTCAGTCCCTGCCTACTCTACTCCTGTTTGCATCGCCTCCAACTGGTGCAGAACGCTGCTGCTCGCATGCTGACCGGTTCCAAAAAGAGAGACCACATCACTCCGGTCCTCTGCTCTCTCCACTGGCTCCCAGTTGCTTTTAGGATTGATTTTAAAATTTTACTGCTGGTTTTTAAGGTTCTTAACGGCACTGCACCTCCTTACCTGGCAGAGCTTCTTAGCATTTACTGCCCCAGGAGATCTTTGAGGTCAGCAGACTTGATGCTTTTAGATGTTCCCAGGTACAGATTAAAGACTAGGGGAGAGAGGGCTTTTGCTGTGGCTGCACCCAAACTGTGGAACAGTCTACCCCCTCACATCAGATTCTCCACAAGCCTAGGAACTTTTAAAACTGCTCTTAAAACTCACCTATTTTCACTGGCTTTTAGCAAGGTTTAACCTATTGTTTTTAATTTTTTGTTTTATTTGTGAGGCATTTTATGTACCTGTGTTTTATAGTATTTTATATTTGTATTTTATTGTACAGCACTTTGGTCAGCCTCGGTTGTTTTTAAATGTGCTTTATAAATAAACTTGACTTGACTACTCTTCATTTTTAAGTATTCTTGGGCAAAGATACTGATTTATTCATGTTAGTGAATGTTAGGGAAAGAACTTATAAAAATAAGCACTTGTATAACTGAGATGGCTGTAGAGCAGGGCATCTATTAATCAGAAGGCTGGTGATTCAGTCCATAGCTGCTGCAATCTGCATGCCAAAATCCCATTCTATCCTATCCTATTCCAAAATCCAGTTGAGACTGTTTTCAAAAGTGAGGAGTCTACGTTTTTGGATGTGTATATAATAGGTGGACACTTTATTTGATTCATAAACAAAAAAAACAAAAAAAAGAATTATTCATTTGGTTACCATCAAGGCTTAAAGAGGTTGTTAGTCCTTTCCTCTGCTAATTTAGTTATTGTGCCGTTGCTTTACGCAGCACTGGTAATGGAATTAACTGACAAATAACATGGTACACTTTACATGTAATTGTATTAACAGACTTTCTGAGAAGTCTATGTTTTTGGATGTGTGCATTTTATTAGTCTGCTACTTAGCACTAATTATTGGGTATCTGTGCCTGTATGTTACAAGCATACAGATTATGAATGCAGCTTGCTAACCAAACAAGTTTATCCAGATAACTTAAGAAAAGTTATAAGGACTAGTGTCACGGCTGCAACGGCATACGTGTGGACATTATGAGTGAGGACCCAAACGCAGGCACTGCTGATGTGAGTGAGCTTTATTGTGGAGAGGGAGATACAACAAAAGGCAAGGGTGGCGAGAACAGAACTGAGAAATAACCTAAATTGGGAAAAACCAAGAATTAAACAACAAACCTGACCACAAGGAGACGGAGTGGAGGTACATGAAGAATGACAGCATAGAGGAACACGGGGAGACAACACAGACGGACCAGCAACAAGCAGAAGGGAACACAAGGCTTAAATACACAAAGCAGCAATCAGGGAATGGGAGACAGGAAGGAAATACAGCTGGGAGAAATCAGAGCTGACGAGACAAGGGAAGCAAAACTAGACACACTGACATGAGACACAGACCTTCAAAGTAAAACAGGAAAACAGCAGGTATGTACAAACACGAGCTTAACACAAGACATGGCAACAGAGAGAGAACACAGAGACGTGGGACCAGGGCAGGCACTGAGACAAAGAGGAGCTCAAAATACAAAACAGAAACCAAACCTAAGAAGAAGAAATTCCTAACAAGAATTAACCTAAAACATAAGATAATAAATAAAACAAAACCACTGATTCCACAGGCTCAGGACCATGACAACTAGTAACTGTTAACAGGGACTATATTTCTTGCCCAAATATAGTAACTTCTGGACTGAAACACCGACATGGCAGTGGACAAAGTGGCTAACAATGAAGCTTCAAGCATCTGTGTACTTCTCCAAATTTGTATTGATGTTAGTAGCTTCTGAGTGACCTCCACAGTCTGAAGTGAGTGTTAAGTTAAATTCTATTATGACAGCAATTTCTTACAGTCACCTCAAGGTTATGTTGATTGGCTTTTTAATTTGAGTAATTTCATAATATTTTGCTTTGGAGAAAACTGGAAAATGTAAGCATTTAAATCAATGAACACAATGAGAAGCTATCAGTACATTGACGAGGAGTGACTTATCTAGGCAGAGTGCTGCCTTACTGATCCACTGTCTACAGTGACAGTCAGAACATCCAAGTTTAATCAACACCTATGGCAGCTCATTTACCATCTACCAGCTATGTGCAAAATAGCATGTGTACAGTAGTTATAAATTAAATATATTTTCTGTTATTGTCAATATGAAATTGTCTTAATTTACACAATTTTAAAAACAATAAACACATTTTTTCAGCTTAATCTTCACTTAATATGGTAGAACTACCAGTGATACTTCATCTTCTCGAAAGAATCTTAATATATGAGGATAATCTCCCCTCCACATTTGCTGCAACCACAGCTTAGACAGGAATGAAATTACTGTATGTAAGATTTTTTTGTAGACTGTAGTTAAAGAGTTGCTGTCATCTTTAAGGTCATGAAAATGTTTGCTTTTTACAGAAAAGGCTATTGTTTGAAACACAGCAGAAAAATAATTAATATGGGCCTTTTGAATATTAACAAATTAACAGTACTCCTTTCAACTAGAGTTGACAAGTTTTGTCAATTTTTTTTAATTGTTTGCTTTTGGGAAAGGGAACTGTCCTGATTTCCTGTTCACTATTGTTACACAACCAGAGAGTAAAGGTTGAAAAACGTGAGCAGAATCATTGTACCATAAGAAGACCCATCAAGAATCACTTTCCTCTGGCAGAAGGCCACCATGTTGCATCACACTATAAAAAGAGAAACATAATCACACTTTTGCAGGTAAATACAAATACTATGATTCTTTGACAAAGAAAAACTGATGGTGGCTTTGGAAGAATCTGTCATTTAACTTTTCTGCTTTACGAAGACGATTACTTCAGCGCAGTTGGGACTTTTCCTAAATGATTTTGGTTTCTTTGGAGATTTACTATAGCAATCCATTGGTCAGTCAATTCCTTTCCTTTCATTCATCTTGACTTAGCAGCAACATATTAGAAGTAAATGGGTTGTCCAAGTGATGTGTCCATTTAAGATTTTGCTTACCTCATGGGGTTATGAGTGATGTGATTTTGAACTATTAGCTCTCTTTACACACAGTGCACAGATGGTAGTGTGCACATTGCCCAAATCACTCTCTATTTGGCCAAAAAATGGGAGTCTGGGGGGCAATCATCTGAAGTGGAGAAATTAAAGATGTGAGGAAAGGAGATACCTTTGGCACAGCAGATTCATCCATATCAGTGGAATACTTTGTTTTTCTTTCTTTGCTAGCTTCCACATCTATGTGTTGATCATATCTCTCAAAACAGAGCTGCCACAACTTTATTCAAAACCAAAACCCTGCCTAACATTTCTAATATGACAATTAAGAATTCTGTTCAATCACATCCTGGCTTATAAGAAGTGCCTTTCTGTGTGCTGTGGTGCAGCTGGAGAACCAAACACTGATGCAATATGTCACCACACTTTCAATGGAGCAGCGGTAGAAGACGGTCAGCAGCTCCTTCTTCAGGTCCATTTTTCTGAGGATTCTCAGAAAGTGGAGACGCTGTTGGGCCTTCTTTAAAACCGCAGAGATGCTAGAGCTCCATTTGAGGTCTGTGTCTATGTGCACACCCAGAAACTTGAAACTGGAGACCCTTTCCACACACTCCCCGTTGATGCTGACAGGCTGCAGCTCAGACTTTCTCCTTCTGAAATCAACTACCAGTTCTTTTGTCTTGGTGGTATTGAGGTCCAGGTTGTTATCTACACAATCTGTTATCTACTTATATCTTTATATCTTTAGGAAAATGCAGAAGAACTGATGGTAAATATGTAAATACCTCTCTGAATAATCTTTATTTTCTCTATGATTCAGGCTTGCAAAACAAAATGGGTTGGAAAATGTGGCCAATGAGCACAGACTATATCATATTTATAATTTTATGATCTTACACTTTCCTTGCAAAAATTAATAAAGCAATTAATTAGCAAAGCAATTTAAAAAATTTGATTGCAGTAACTACACTGTAAAAGAAAAAGTGCTGTTTTTACAGGAAAACGCTGGCAGCTGGGGTTACCAGGGACTTCCTGTAAAAAAAACAGTAGATGCTTTACATACAAAATATGTAAACTGATTTACAGTGAATGAAACTCACAACTGTTAAATCTACAAAAAAAGAAGTTAATTTCACACAACAATTGTTGTATATTCATAGAATATTTCCTGTATTTTTTACATGTAATAATTGCTTATTGTCCATAAATTGTAAAATTAACAGGGAAATATCAAACAAAAAACTAATTTGAACTGGTAAAACAACTGTGAAACTGTGCATTTTAAATGGAGCTGCTCTGTATATTATACATAAAATCTATTACTATGCTGTATTTTTATGTTTTAATGTAAAAGTTTAAATCATAAACCTGCAAACTTCTTACTGCTATGCCTACACCTAAACATGCAAAAATACATCTTCAGAAAAGACTAGTGAGGAAAATATCACTTTTGAGAAATTTATTTTGCAGCCATCATCAATAAAACAATTGACAACAATTGGATGCATTTTTTCCAACTTACACAACAGTCACACAATTCAATCAAAATGCTAAAAAACTGTGGAACATTCCCGCAAAGCAAGAACCATCTTCATGAAACAAGAATGTGGCAGACCCTCTACCAGAAAAAGTTACATAGTAACCTGTTAAAACAAAAATGACATATTGTGCGAAAATTACCGTAATCACCATCCCGCGCAACACACACTCTGCTGTCACCACAACCGTGGCCCTGGTCATAGAAAACACATGTGTAGCTACCATACCAAAACATCAGGAAACCACCTGTGGGGAAACAAACCTATAAACACTGCAGTAACAGCACTGTAGAAAAACAAACAAACAAAAAAAACTGTGGAACATTCCTTCAAAGCAAGAACATCTTCATGAAACAATCAAGTGGCGGACTCTTGACCAGAAAAAGTTTCAAAGTACACATTGTGGATTTAACAAAGTAAAAGCTACCAGTCCACAAAGAGTCAATATTCAGGCTTAATGCCACTCGTGGTCAGAGAGATCCTGAATCAGGGTGAGGACTCGAGGGTTCTTGTTGGAAAGATGCTTCAAGTTTTTGTTCTCTTTTTTGGTTCCTTTTTCTGGGTTTATGGAGAAGAAACACCTGTAGAATAAAATCACATAGGAGCATATTAAGCATTTTAATTGATCGGTTAAAAAATAAGTACAAGCATACACGTAGACATACACAGTCATGGCCAAACTGCAACAACAACTGATTTCCCCAAATTCAAGACAAAATATAACCAAAATGCTTTGGGAAGTGAACACTGCATGGTCAAAAGTATTGGCACCCTTCACAACATGTGTCTTTTGCAGTGATAAATCACACTTTTGCATTTTAAAAATCCAGCGCAAAGGTTATAGGTAGTCAGACGTCAGCTGAGTCTTGGTCTGGCCCCGAATCTTAGCCAGGATTGGACCCAGATTCAGACTGTTATTTTATAAAAACAGTCTTAATCTGGGTCCAAACCCAGCCCAGAGTCAGAGCCAGACCTGGACTCCAGCCACCTCAGAGCCAGACTCCAGATCCCAGAGTCTCAATCACAATTGTTGTAACGGGAGATTCTCAGGTCTGAGAAATAAGAAAGACATATTTGCTCACCTTTGAAGAACCTCCAGAGTGGAAGCCAGCTCAGATAATGGATGTTAAAATTGTAGGAACTCCCGAACATGATGCACAATGCAGAAATGAATGAGGATATGTTTGTGCTGACGAGGTTCCGATCAAGACTCAGCATGTATCTTCTTAAGGAATAGCAGGACTGTCCTGTGAACAAATTATTTAACAGGTTATATTAATAAGCACTGCAGTACATGACATTTTATAAACAGTGCAATTAAAAAAAGAGAGAGAGAGCTATGAAGCAGACTTACCAAAGAGAATAATAGTGGGTGTCAGAGACACTTGCTCTAGTTGCACCTCATCTGCCAGACATGTATCTTCTACATGGAAAAGCATGAACTCCTCCTTCTCTTCAAAGTAGCTGAGCAGAAGCAGGACCACCTCTTTCACATCATCTGAGCAGCCACTCTGCGGTCCCCATATCCTCTGAAGCCTTGCATCAGTCTGAAGGAACATCTTGCTTTTGCTGACACCAACTGTGGTCATGTAGTCCAGAAGACCTTTTCCCCTTCAAATCCAAGTAGTCTGTATATTAGAGGCAGGAATTAGCAGCTGTCCTTGCAGTTTAAGATAAAAGAGACACATGTTTCTGAGATAAGACTGACTATCATTCTCTGGCGTATCACTGGCTGAACTAGCAGATGACATGGTTTTATGTGTGTTTTCTTAATAATCTATTCTGTCATTTGGGGGCTGAGGGTGAGATTGTACATGTCATCAATACCATCTGGGGAACATGATTTATGCTTCCTACACTTTTTCCTTACTTTTTTGTAAACACATCCATACAACCATTCTATAATACTGGACTTATTTTTCTACGAAGGTTTGAACTTTGAGAGTGTCTAAACAAGAGAGAAAAGTGTTAAAATGTTCATGCTTGTCTGAGAAAAGTGTATAAAGTGTGCAGTGAGAGGTTTTACAGCTTTAAAACATCTATAATAATTGTAAAAAATAAAGCTGGCTACTTCGCAGGTTATTTTTAGAACGTAACTCCCGCAATAAACGAGGGACCACTGTACACAGCCTCTTAATGTGACCAATATCTTTTTACAAAAGACGCAGGTGACCATTTTTAGCATTTAAAAAGTTTGCCCGTGCTTTTCAGCTGAACTAGCATGCTAGCGCTAAGTTATCAAGTATTAGTCTAAATATCAACTGGTGCTAGTGATGTTTTGGTCTCGAAAAAAAGTAGCCTAGAAGTTAAACTTACCGTGCAAACTTTCAGATGAACAACCACAGATCCTCAAAAAAACAATTAAAATCGTATATTTGTGATTTGTCCTAAAAACGTTGTTGACATCGACGTTTTCTCCACTCTGCAGATGATGCGTGCTAGTGATGCGGAATCATGAACGAATCGTTCAATACTCGAGAATCACTTTACTGACTCATGAATCATGATTCACAAGCCCAACTGACTCACTGACTCATCCCTGTTGCTGTTAGCAAACTAATATCATTAGTAGAAATATATCTAGCTTATAATTAAAATTGTGGAGAAAAACACAACATCCAGTATCTTAACAAAAACATTTTTGCTCTGAACTGGAAGAAAAAATCCTGAGTAGAAGCTCACATCAAGACAATAGCTCCTTGGTTCACAGTAGCATCGCTCTGCTAACATGCTAACAGCACATTTGAGCTACTCACCCCCTCCATTCCTGTGCTGAATCATAGCGTAAGCGAATCACTCAGGACTCACTAACCCCCTCCCTCCTGTGCTGAATCGTAGTGTAAGCGAATCACTCAGGACTCACTAACCCCCTCCCTCCTGTGCTGAATCGTAGTGTAAGCGAATCACTCAGGACTCACTAACCCCCTCCCTCCTGTGCTGAATCATAGCGCGAACGAATCACTCAGGACTCACTCACCCCCTCCCTTCCTAGGCTGAATCATAGCACGAACAAATCACTCACTCACTCAACCCCTCCCTTCCTGGCTCACAGCTTCTTCTTCTTGGTTGGCAACCAATGTTAAGGCGCATTACCGCCCCCTGGCTCACAGCTCAGTGGACATTTAGATGAGAAAATATATATTTGACAAATTTAAGGAAAATACTAATAAAATAAAAATTAAACAAAATAAATGTTCCCTTTAGAATTTTTTTTTGCTCTTTTTTGCTCTATAAAATAGTTGTTTTCTTTTACAATCACTCATCTTAGCAGTAGGATATACATGAAAAGAGAAACAAATTAAGTTTGAGTGAAAATGTACATTTTTTTCACTCTATGGTCAACTGACTTAGTGACTCAAATGACTCAAAAAACCCGATTCACATTGGTGAGTGACTCATTAAAGCTCAAATTTACCATCACTAGTGCGTGCTGCTGGTTTGTTCGCCGTTGCCCTGAACTAGCAGCTCTTCTCCCGCTCCTCCCGCCCTCACGTCATTATCCAATCAGAGACGAGCTACAGATGCACATTCAAAATTAGGCGCACTCAGTGCAGGCTACAGTAGCCTACAGCTCTGTGGAGAGGAGGCACTATAGACATCCGATGGGAGGCACTGTTAGGTTGTTTAGCCTGTGATATGATACATTGCTGACCTAACCCAAAAACAGTAGTCTAGTCTAAGTATCACATTACAATTAAAAGAAACATAACGAAAACAAAAATTATGACTGAACAGAAGTGTTACTTAGGCTATCGATAATAATAATTTCTTATAGGTTACTCTACAATAGGCTGCAGATAGCCTGAATGATTAAAAAACCGACAATGTCATTATAATTGTATATCTTTGTATAGCATAAAAATAGAGAAGTAACCTCTCCGGTTCACAATGACATTTTCTGTGAAAACATTTTTATTAGCCCTATACCTGAATTTGCATAATTTAATGAATCATGTTAAAAGTAGGTCCGTTACAGGCCTACAGTATAAACTTGTAAAGTGACTTACATATAATTCATGTATTTTTAAAACAACTGACTAAAACTATAGTTTTTACAATATTTGCATGTCAAATTAACATAATTGTTTTGTTACGAGTATTAAAGTATTTCACTGTTTTTGTTACCAATATTTGTAGTTTTAACAAATAACTTTGATGATAATCACACATTGATGTTGTAAATATAACAAAAACATTCTGTTTAATAATGTCAGGTTTTGTGTGTGGAGGCGTGGAAGAGATGATCCAAACGCAGGACTCACGGTGCAGAAATGATGAGGGTTTATTGGAGCGGGTGAATGAACAAAGCAGGAACGGTAGGACTGACTAGCTGACTGAAAGACTGAGTGGCTGGCTGAATAACTGAGCACTAACGGGAACGACAACATAACATCAATGACACGACAGTGAACGAGTGGAAACAGAGGACTTAAGTACACAGACTGATGAGGATGATAATGAGGGACCGGTGAGTACACAGCTGAACATAATCTGGCTAATAACACAAGAGACGAGCTGACACAGGAAAAGCAGGAAGTGAGAACATTGATGTGGCAACATAACCTACACATAACCTAAACGTGGCAAAACTGAAAACGCTGGGTCACCGACCCAGGAACCCTGACAAATAGTTTACAAAAATTCACTGTGATTGAAACAGAAAAATTGTGTTGTGTGTAGTATGAGTCATACTAGGGAGTTAAATCTAGAGCCTACATCATTTCAAACATTAGGTTTCAGGAATAAAGAATAGCAGTGGCAAAATTTGAGGCTTCAAAATTGTAACTTCACAAACATGAAAATCGGTCTAAGCTAAGCATGCCAGGGTCTAGATATCACTTGGATCTCAGACTACCTAGAAATACCACGTACTGTAAACTGTTTTTTTTTTTTACTTTCCTTTTTTCTCGGAAAGACATACACTGTATTTCTTATTTGTAAATGCTAGTGTTGCGTTTAGGGTTAAGTCTTTAGTGAGACCAGATAAACCTCTGACCATGGGTTTAAGGGTTGGGTTTTTCAATTATGAGTGAGAGCATGTACAGCCAGTTTCACTGTTTGAATCGATAAATTATTAGTTTGTTCTCCTTATGAGTAACTTTTTAGTAATATTCAAAAACCATAGATATATTGTTTGGGATATTTTTGCCATACCAGCCTGAGCTGACTTTCTGATCTTGTATGTTAAGCAGGGCAGTGCCTGTTTGTGATGTTTACAGCTATTGTTAGGGTTATAGCTTGACTATGCTCGATTTCTCCTGATCTTGGAAGTTTAGTAGGGTAGGGCCTAGAACCCTCTGGAGTTGACAGTCATGTCGGCAAATCCAAATGACATTACCTATTTAAGATGAGCCACCAGCTTGAAGCTTCCTCAGTTAGTCCCTGTTTCAACTTGAATTGAAAGTGCATACATCGAAATGTCTGTGAAGGTTCTCAGTCATCCAGGTCATCGTAGTCTAAGGAGCTTGGAAAGAAAAGCGTCTGGACTTCTTTAAGTTGCTTGAAGATTTTTCACCTCTCATCCGAGAAGCTTCTTCAGTCTAAGGTCAAATTTTGGAGAATCCCAGATTTGACTAACAATTCATGCCATGCTTTTTCCTCATTTAGTGTAATAGGACACATTGAATGTAATCCATGAATTCCCCTTTCCTTATAGTGGAAAAATGCACCATGTCAACCACTCAAAAAATATACAGCAACATGTGGAATTTGGTTGCTGAGGAACAGGGGGATATTATAGGAGTGGTGGCATCAAGAGACTGACGGTGATATCCATAGTGAGCTTTGAAATTTGAGAGATTTGTGCTATTTAGCCTCTTTTGAGTGTGTAGTGTAGTGTGTTATCATTATTGGTTTTTTTGTGCATGTGTATTAAAAAAAGTAGGGTACTATTGATTGCGGAGAGAAGTTCTTCAGTGAACCTCTTCTTTGAGATGGAAGAAGATTAATGAAGGTTAATGAGCTGTGCAATGTGGCAGGTGTGGCATCCCTACCAGGTCCAGATCTCTTCTGGCTCTGGCATCAGAGGCATACATAACTCTGAGCCCTGGAAGACAGACGAGGATGCTGACACTGCCCCAGCAGTAAGCCTAAACCTTTCCCCCATATTCCAAAAGACCTTTTTCTATTTTTCTATATACAGCATTTTGTATTTTTTTTTTCTTGACCAGTGAAGGAAAAACTTCACCAACCTGAACATAAATGCTGCAAAAAACAAGGACTTTCGCCAAAAATACAAATTGACTAACAGAATGAGGGAAGATCTGTCTCTCCTGATCTACATGTCATTGGTGTCACTGCCAAGTCTCCAAGACCACAGAATCACATTCAATTCAATTCAATTCAAGTCAATTCAATTTTATTTACAGGGAGTGCAGAATTATTAGGCAAGTTGTATTTTTGAGGAATAATTTTATTATTGAACAACAACCATGTTCTCAATGAACCCAAAAAACTCATTAATATCAAAGCTGAATGTTTTTGGAAGTAGTTTTAGTTTGTTTTCAGTTTTAGCTATTTTAGGGGATATCTGTGTGTGCAGGTGACTATTACTGTGCATAATTATTAGGCAACTTAACAAAAACAAATATATACCCATGTCAATTATTTATTTTTACCAGTGAAACCAATATAACATCTCCACATTCACAAATATACATTTCTGACATTCAAAACAAAACAAAAACAAATCAGCGACCAATATAGCCACCTTTCTTTGCAAGGACACTCAAAAGCCTGCCATCCATGGATTCTGTCAGTGTTTTGATCTGTTCACCATCAACATTGCGTGCAGCAGCAAACACAGCCTCCCAGACACTGTTCAGAGAGGTGTACTGTTTTCCCTCCTTGTAAATCTCACATTTGATGATGGACCACAGGTTCTCAATGGGGTTCAGATCAGGTGAGCAAGGAGGCCATGTCATTAGTTTTTCTTCTTTTATACCCTTTCTTGCCAGCCACGCTGTGGAGTACTTGGACGCGTGTGTGATGGAGCATTGTCCTGCATGAAAATCATGTTTTTCTTGAAGGATGCAGACTTCTTCCTGTACCACTGCTTGAAGAAGGTGTCTTCCAGAAACTGGCAGTAGGACTGGGAGTTGAGCTTGACTCCATCCTCAACCCGAAAAGGCCCCACAAGCTCATCTTTGATGATACCAGCCCAAACCAGTACTCCACCTCCACCTTGCTGGCGTCTGAGTCGGACTGGAGCTCTCTGCCCTTTACCAATCCAGCCATGGGCCCATCCATCTGGCCCATCAAGACTCACTCTCATTTCATCAGTCCATAAAACCTTAGAAAAATCAGTCTTGAGATATTTCTTGGCCCAGTCTTGACGTTTCAGCTTGTGTGTCTTGTTCAGTGGTGGTCGTCTTTCAGCCTTTCTTACCTTGGCCATGTCTCTGAGTATTGCACACCTTGTGCTTTTGGGCACTCCAGTGATGTTGCAGCTCTGAAATATGGCCAAACTGGTGGCAAGTGGCATCTTGGCAGCTGCACGCTTGACTTTTCTCAGTTCATGGGCAGTTATTTTGCGCCTTGGTTTTTCCACACGCTTCTTGCGACCCTGTTGACTATTTTGAATGAAACGCTTGATTGTTCGATGATCACGCTTCAGAAGCTTTGCAATTTTAAGACTGCTGCATCCCTCTGCAAGATATCTCACTATTTTTGACTTTTCTGAGCCTGTCAAGTCCTTCTTTTGACCCATTTTGCCAAAGGAAAGGAAGTTGCCTAATAATTATGCACACCTGATATAGGGTGTTGATGTCATTAGACCACACCCCTTCTCATTACAGAGATGCACATCACCTAATATGCTTAATTGGTAGTAGGCTTTCGAGCCTATACAGCTTGGAGTAAGACAACATGCATGAAGAGGATGATGTGGACAAAATACTCATTTGCCTAATAATTCTGCACTCCCTGTATATAGCGCCAAATCACAACAAAAGTCGCCTCAAAGCGCTTCATAGATACAGAGAAAAACCCAACAATCATATGACCCCCTGTGAGCAAGCACTTTGGCGACAGTGGGAAGGAAAAAATCCCTTTTAACAGGAAGAAACCTCCGGCAGAACCAGGCTCAGGGAGGGGCGGCCATCTGCTGCGACCGGTTGGGGTGAGAGAAGGATGACAGGATAAAGACATGCTGTGGAAGAGAGACAGAGATTAATAACAGATATGATTCAGTGAGAGGTCTATTAACACATACTGAGTGAGAAAGGTGACTGGAAAGGAAAAACTCAATGCATCATGGGAATCCCCGGCAGCCTACGATTCAGGGTCACCTGGTCCAGCCCTAACTATATGCTTTAGCAAAAAGGAAAGTTTTAAGCCTAATCTTGAAAGTAGAGATAGTGTCTGTCTCCCGAATCCAAACTGGAAGCTGGTTCCACAGAAGAGGGGCCTGAAAACTGAAGGCTCTCCCTCCCATTCTACTTTTAAATACTCTAGGAACAACAAGTAGGCCTGCAGAGCGAGAGCGATGTGCTCTAATAGGGTGATATGGTACTACAAGGTCATTAAGATAAGATGGGGCCTGATTATTTAAGACCTTGTATGTGAGGAGCAGGATTTTGAATTCAATTCTGGATTTAACAGGAAGCCAATGAAGGGAAGCCAAAACAGGAGAAATATGCTCTCTCTTTCTAGTCCCTGTCGGTACTCTTGCTGCAGCATTTTGGATTAGCTGAAGGCTTTTTAGCGAGTTTTTAGGACATCCTGATAATAATGAATTACAGTAGTCCAGCCTAGAAGTAATAAATGCATGAACTAGTTTTTCAGCATCACTCTGAGACAGGATATTTCTAACTTTAGAGATGTTGCACAAATGGAAGAAAGCAGTCTTACATATTTGTTTAATATGTGCATTGAAGGACATGTCTTGGTCAAAAATGACTCCAAGGTTCCTCACAGTGTTACTGGAGGCCAAGGTAATGCCATCCAGAGTAAGAATCTGGTTAGATACCATATTTCTAAGATTTTCAGGGCCGAGTACAATAACCTCAGTTTTATCTGAATTAAGAAGCAGAAAGTTAGCGGCCATCCAGGTCTTTATGTCTTTAAGACATTCCTGCAGTTTAACTAATTGGTATGTGTCACCTGGCTTCAGGGACAGATAGAGCTGGGTGTCATCAGCATAGCAGTGAAAATTTATGCTATCTCTTCTAATGATGCTGTTTCTGTGCTGTGATGAGCTCTGAAACCTGACTGAAACTCTTCAAATAAGCTATTCCTCTGCAGATGATCTGTTAGCTGTTTGACAACTACTCTTTCAAGGATTTATGATATGAAAGGAAGGTTGGAGATTGGCCTATAATTAGCTAAGACAGTTGGGTCTAGAGATGCTTTTTAAGTAAAGGTTTAACTACAGCCACCTTGAAGGCCTGTGGTACATAGCCGATTATTTGATCATATTTAAGATCAAAGAATTAATTAATGGCAGGACTTCTTTGAGCAGTTTTGTAGGAATGGGATCTAAAAGACACGTTGATGGTTTGGAGGCAGTATCTTCTTCAAACCATTAAGGAAGTACATCTTGTCTGTGTCCCTTCCACCCAAAGTTATGATGCAACCCAGCGTCCCGGCAAAATATGTAACACTAGTCCGCCATTTCCATTTCACGCTTTGCCTCCCCAAAACGTAAAGCTGCGTTGCTGCATGCAGAAGCTGCATTACCACCAGGAGGAAATAATATATTTAAAGCCAAAATGTCCGTAGTGAACAAAAACTTAATCAGCAGAAATGATAAAGCTGGGCGGTTCATATGTATATACATGTAAATCTGTTAATAGTATCTGTTTAAAAACTTTACCGTGATTACTTTCATTTCTCCCTCTGCTATTAATTCAACTTCAAAATGTATGTCTTTTTCATGCTTTCAAGGTGATATCAGGTTGGATGACGAGACAGTTTCAGATCCATATTTTGGAACATCCACCTCAGTGATCCTGAGGAGGATATACAAAATGGCACAAACAAGAGAACGCCAGGTCATAATAAACTTTCTATGCCTTTTCTCAATGGATGAAAAGTTGATGAAAACTAAAGCAAAACCTAGGACAGAGTAATATATGAAGGACACACAAACTTAAAGGGGGAGGAAAATTTTTAGATTGGCTACATCAAGCAGTGGCTATGCCATCAAGTTCAACATATACACTGACAAGTCTAACTGAAAGTGACCATAGGCTCTCTTATGGTGTTTTGGAAGTGTCAGGCCTGTGATGTGTGGCTCTTTCTTGTGGTAGTGCTACAAATGGAGTGCTACAAATCATTTTAGTAGCATCTTATTTGGGGATCTGATTATTTTGTAAATAGTTGCAAATACCTAACTAAAAGCAAACAAACAAACACAAAGCAGGTAACTTTGTAAATTTCAAAAACTTGAAATTGAAAATACTTGAAAAAGTATTATCAGCAAAATGAACTTATATATCCTATCTATCTTGGGTCATTATTACTGATTGTGTTCTATTAATGTATTAATATTTCACCAATTCACCAATATTTAATATTCTATTTTGTATAGTACTTTTGTATAGTACTACTATTGTATATAGTATTTTATTCTTGTTGTATAGTATGCTATTCTACATCTTATTCTACTCTATTATGTTTTTCTTAACTTTTACTGCTGTTAAACTTGTACTTTCTGCCATGAGCAAAATATTTTTCCACGTGTGGGACTAACAAAGGTTTATCTTATCTTATCCTTTTTTATTACCAACCTTATCATGTTCTTAACCTTTTTTGCCTTTTTTTAGATTCATAACATTTTTCCTTAATCTTGACTTAATATAACCAAAGATGTCAATAAAAGTGAGCTGCTAAAAAGAAAGTAAATCAGTGCTGTGGTACATCAAGTATAAATATTTTATGATTTCCCAGATTTGATAATTAAAGGGGACATGAAACACTGTAACTTTAAAGGCTAATTTACACTATGAAGCCCTACTCTCAAAAGCTGACATAGATTTAACTCTGTCTGTGTTACTGCAATAAAAAAACAAAAACAAAAAACAAAACCATACAGTAACTGGAATCAAAAATCTTGTTTTGTGTGTGTGTGTGTGCGTGTGTTTGTGTGTGTGTGTAACAACCCAGGAGCCAGAGGCAGATGGAGAAAGACCCAGGAGATCTGAGCCATCTGTAGTCCCCAAGAGTACCGAAGAACCTGAAGCCACACATTTTGACACCAACTACATCCCCAACCCAGCAGGAGAAGGTGGGAGGTCCCATTGTTAGAGTCTCAGTGTGAAGGCCTCTGCGGCCTTTACACTGAGACTCTAACGACTGAGTGGACCCAAAAGCAGATGCAAGCGCAGGAAACAGTCTTCTAGTGAGGCTTTATTCACAAAATCAACATGTAGCAACATAAGTTAGTGGAACAAGTGACACGAATCTCAACGTGATTAGGGGACAGTTGTGGCTCGCGGAATGGGGCTCAAGGTCACTGAAACAGAAGGAGAGAGATGTCATGTACTGGGTGAGGTGAAGGGAGGTATGCACAGTATAACTTTCCAGGCCTACTTAGTCACAGGTGGAGTGTGACGTGAGGAGGAGGCAGAAAGGTCTGGGTGAGGTTCCAGAATGGGAGAGCGGAGTTTTGTGAGTCCTCCTGGCACCCAGCAGAGGCCCCTCCCACACCGAAGTAGCCCAAGCCACCCCAGACCAACACTGCCAAGGAAGCTAGTCAACAACTATTAAGTTATCAATATCTAATACACTATCATTTGTATGGTTGCAAGGTTAGAACAGAGGAGGGCACTTGCTATTACACCTCAGTAATAATGTGGTAATAGTGGGGTAACAAGGTGGAAACAATAAGATAATAATTTAGAAAAAATTCCAAGTTATTATTACTCAATTACCAAAATAATAACTAGGTAATATCCAATCCTGGCAACGACTGAGTAATATTAGTAATGAGTAATGAGTAATATTATACTGAAATCCATTTAATTGGATAATAAAGGGCCAAAAGCACAAGGTAATGTGGAAACAAGGTATGCCCATCAGGCAAAACCTTAAAATTACTAATAGTTGAGTTAAAAGTTAATAGTAATAGTTTGATAACAATGTGATAACCTGCCAGCAATTAGAAGATAATGTCTGTGCATTAAGTGAGTGGTAATAACTTGCAAATTTCTGTTTCCACCTTGTTACCCCACTATTAGCAGATTTGTTTACACCCCAGGAGAAGGAGGGAAGACTCCCAGTGGCTGGCAACTGAGAAAATCCCAACAATCACATGATTTTTGGTTGACTGTCTGCCGAATGTCAACCAGCTGGGAGTGGCAATTCTAAGTGGCTGTATTTGTAAGGTAAGGTCAAATTTGCATAAAAGAAGAAATCCACACACGCCACTGGCAATTTCTCCTGAGGAGGGTACATATATATACACAGGTCGCCAGCTGGTCTGTAAGACTGTACATTGTCTAAGAGGAGGTCCTCACAAAATCAATACAAGGAACATGTGTTTCTTAAATAATCAGACCCCATCTTATCTTAATGACCTTGTAGTACCATATCACTCCATTAGGGCACTTAACTCTCTCACTGCAGGCTTACTTGTTGTTCCTAGAGTATTTAAAAGTACAATGGGAGGCAGAGCCTTCAGTTTTCAAGCTTTCTTCTTTGCTAAAGCATATAGTTAGGGCTGGATCAGGTAACGCTGAACCCTCCCTAGTTATGCTTCAATAGGTCTAGGCTGCCGGGGGATTCCCATGATGTATTGAGCATTTCTTCTTCAGTAACCTTTCTTGCTCACTATGTGTTAATAAACCTCTCTGCATTGAATCATACTTGTTATTAATTTCTGTCTCTCTTCCACAGCATGTCTTTTATCCTGTGTTCCATCTCTCTTCCCAACCGTTCGTTGCAGATGGCTACGTCTCCCTGAGCCTGGTTCTGCCGGAGGTTTCTTCCTGTTAAAAGGGAGTTTTTCCTTCTCACTGTGGCCAAAGCGCTTGCTCATAGGGTTTTTTTTCTCTGTATGTGATATTGTAGGGTCTACCTTACACTACAAAGCGCCTTGAGGCGACTGTTGTTGTGATTTGGTGCTATATAAATAAAACTGAATTGAATTGAGGTAACACTAACACTTTTACAGTGTTACATTATATTTACATTTACATTATGTTTTCCCTTCTATGTGTTGCTGTGTTTGTAAAGATATCATTCTTCTTTTATTTGGTCTTGTCAGTCTCTGTTTTGCCTTTCAAGCCACTGATTTTGTCTGACTCATGCCAAGGCAAGATCTATTACTCATACATTATTTTTCTGTCAACTGTTTGTCCTATTTAGTTCTGATTGGATATTGACATTAGTAGTGAGTAACCTGTCATTAGTAATGACTTATCATAGCTAATTTAAAGTAAGACTGCCCTGTTTCATTGTCTGAAGTGCAGGTGTGCTGCTTATCATAAATCATATGACTACAAATTGGAGTTCTGCTGTGTGGAAACCGGTAATTATTTTCCAAGGTTTCAACTTGCGCTGAAGGTATAAAGGGGAGCAGTTCATTAATGCCTTACAGCTGAGATCACTGAACACATTATCCACAAGATTTGTTTTCTAAAAGTGATCCAATTATATCCCATAACTCCTCCAGATAATTGAACACTGTATTATTTAGCTTGAAATCAATTTACACTTTATTTGAGGATGGAACTGCTCCGGTAAAAAGGTCATATGTCTTTTTTATTGGATATTTAAGCTGATGGGCACAGGCTCAGCATAATACATCAGTAACATGTACATGCATGAGTAGATTAAAGACAGAAGTCAACACTGAGCAAAGCAGTAGCAGCAGGGGGAGAGTGTGTGGTGCATAAACTTCACACAAACCATTAGGGTTCTGTAGTAGTACTCGTAGTGAAAAAAACTGAACGGTGAATCAACCTGCAGTTGCATTAAATGGAAGATTAACTTATCTGCAGTATCAAAGCCCCACGCCTCACTATCAGCAAGCAAACAAGGATACAGTTCCAGATTAACACAGCAGCACATTGGCACAAACATGCTAATAAAATCAATTTGCTTTGAAGTGAAAAATGACTGTCCTGGCCCATCAAATAAATAAAAGACTACAAAACTAATTAGACCAGGCTTTTATGATGGATGAAAGGCACTCGCTGTAATGGTTTGTTAATAATACGCATAACTGCTCCTTTGCACAACAATGGTCTAATTAGCAGAGACTGTTGGGATGTGACCTATTTATATAAAATATCTCCAGCCACTAACAATCAATTTTGATTGTTACTGATATAACAATACCCAAATTGTGACAGATGGTATGTAATAACAGTAAGCAGCAGAGTAGGCACTCAGTATACAGTAATGTGAGTATCCCTTAGCTTTTTAAAATATTACATCCCAGCAGTACCAGCTAGCTACCATTTTTAGTAAGCTAATGTGCACTTCACAAGAGCAGACAAAGATCACAAGTAAACACAAAATGGAGTTTCTAAGTGAAGGTATTTATTATTAAGTGGGAAAAAAATATACGTGTTTTGGTAAACAGCGGAATTCATGGTTCCATTTATCACAGCATGTCACTGTTGGTATGATGTTCCTTTTGAGCCTTTATGTTCCTTTTGTTTAGCAGTGGTTTTCGTTTTGGAACTCTGCCATGCAGGCAGTAGTGGTTTTTGATACAGGTGACATGGGCGGTTGCCCGTGGTGAGGGGTGGCATCACGGGCATCGGCAAAAAAAAAAAAAAGTTGCTCGTACTCATGCTGCCCCGACATCATGCCAGCGCATATTGGGAATGGCATAGGCACAGATCGGTTTTCTATTACCCATTTGCCTTGAGTAAGGGTGCCCTCCGTTTGTGAGGTGCGCCTGCTGCTTGTGGCACAGGAAGGAGAGGGCGGGGCGGCGGGAGATTCTCTGGCTGGCTGGAGCAGCACCTAATAACCAACTCGCAAGATAAAACAAAATAAAAACAAACCAACAAACACGAAAACACCAGACATTATGATACAGACTTATAATTTACACTGATGTTTTTTCGAAATTCTATACGCGAAAAGTCAAAGTAAACTTTATTGTCATCTCCGCTACATACAGTACATTATATAGAGAGACGAGACGACGAGGCTCCAGTTACAGCAGTGCAAGTAAACAAACAATAAATATAAGAAGAGTAAGAAAATAAATATACACTTTAGGACCAGGGGTAAAGGGATCAATGACAATTTAAAATTTATAATTTACAGTTTGATGACTTAAAGTCTCACACACAACCCGTCGAAAGGGGAGGGAGACCTGCTGCTTCCAAAGAGAGCACATTTCTTTTATAATGTTGTAAATCCATGCCCATTATCTATTCATGATTTGAATCCTGGGTTGTGCGAAATCCCAGAAATAAACCCTAGACAAAGGGAATCTGTGAACTAAGGTGTAGGTCTATTAGGTTATGTTGTGGTGATCCTCGGGTTGGGGGTTGGGTGTTCATACTGGAGTGCAAAATTAAACCCAATGGAAGATGGACAAGTAAAAGTTCAAAGCCATCAGGTCCTCAGTTTAGAAAAAAGAGAAAAGAAGAGGAGGAGAAACGAGCAAAAGATACAGGTAAGCAGATATATCATTGGATAATGGCAGGACATGTATCCTGAAACAATCAGAATCAGAATCAGAATGCTTTATTAATCCCTAAGGAAATTATGTGGGTTACAGTTGCTCCAAGAAGAAATGGTAAAAATAGTAACAGTAACAGACTAAACTCCAAACAATACATTATGTTACAGATTTTACACATTTAAGAAATAGCACTAATATATGCAGATCACTCAATTATAAATATTAAGGATTAACAGAGGTGATTATAAATAAATATCAAGAAAAGTGACGAAAATATTCCAGAGTAGAAAAGAGCGTGTGTAAAAAGGGTGTAACTATTGCAGTGTTCACAGTGTGTTAGATGGAGGAGTTGTACAGGGAGATTGCCACAGGCAGGAATGATTTCCTGTGTCGGTCAGTGGTGCTTTTTGGTAATCTCAGTCTCTCACTGAACGTGCTCCTGTGACTAGCCAGCATGTCATGTCATGGAGTGGGTGGGAGGTATTATCTAACATTGTCTTTATCTTGGACAACATCTGCCTCTCATACACCATCCTAACAGAGTCCAGCTCCATCCCCACAACATAACTAGCCTTGTGGATCAGTTAATTTAGTCTGTTGGCATCTGTGACCCTCAACCTGCTGCCCCAGCATGCAACAGCATAGAGGATAGCACTGACCACAACAGAGATACAACAAAATAACATCAATTAGTAGGGATAGTGAAAACGTCTGTTTACGTTTGTTAGTCACTTGGCTATGATAGTAAACAGTAGACACTGATGTAGCTTACAGAATCTTTTGGACTGTGTTTAGCACAATATTAATTAGTCATTGTCAATTGTTGATTTGTCCTGTTCTCATTGTGTGACGAATTATGATGGGTGTTTGGTAGCCGTTTGCATACTATGCATACTCTCTCTCTTCATATATGTGTGTGTTTGTGTGTGTGTTTCTCTGGTGAAATTCAGTATGGTTCCAACAACAGTTTTATGTTAATGTACAATCCTTAATATGTTTTATGTGTGTGTGTGTACGGGGTGGGGGTCAGAGGTAGTGTTCACCCAGGGCACCAAACAGGCTAGGACCGCCACTGCATGCAGGCAATTTTCTTTCTTATGGTGGGGACATGAACTATGATGTTAACTGATGCGAGGCCTGCAGTATTTTGGATGCTGTTCTGGGGTCTTTTGTGACCTCTTGCATGAGTTGTCAGTGGGTACTTGGGGTACATTTGGTTGGCTGGCCACTCGTGAGAAGGTTCGGCACTGTTCCATGTTTTCACCATTTGTGGAAAATGGCTCTCACTGTGATTTGCTGGAGTCCTACAGCTTTAGAAATGGCTTTATAACCTTGTCTAGACTGAGAAGAGAGAGCTCAATTACTTTGTTTCTCATTTGTTCCTAAATTTCCTTGAATCGCAGCATGATGAAGTTTCTTCTTAATATTAATTGCAATGTATGCTCATAATAGAGTTGATACACTAACCTCATGGTGTAAAGGGTTAAAGAGGCATAAAGAGGTGAGTGTTGAAGGTAAATTGCTACACACATAAACAACACAGTTTCAAATAGGAGAGTTTGCCCTGGCCTTGTGTGGGTTTATGATATGTTCCAGTCAACAAGAAATAGAGACTTTATTGTGTCGGTGGCACAATAAAGCTGACATCAGCATAGAAAAAACCCCCATCTGTGGTAACAACTGTAAGGCAGGGAGGAGTTTTTTCACACAGGACATGACTGGAGGTCAAAAACCGTTGCCATGCAGTAGGTCCACTGCATCTAAACCAGTACTAAGTCTAAACCACAGCATCTCCCCATCAATAGCGAATCACAAATATTTTCTGTTTCCATGTCTCTAATATATGGTTTGAATTATGGCTTGTAGTTCTGTTGTCCATGTGCAGACTGCCTGATATAGAGAAGTCAACAGCTGTGCGACCCGAATCTTTAACTGCCTGATAAGAAAATAGTGTGAACTGCTACATTGTCTGCTGAACTACTCTTAGTGAAAAGGAACACCACACAGGCAGGTCCTATTTGAGTGTTTTCTTGATTGAGAACAGATGTGGCAGTAATTAGGCCTGAGTATTGTTACAAGACCCGGAGGCTGGCATAGGAGATGGACCCAAATGCAGACAATAATCAGACAGTGATCAAGTTTTACAGTTTTGTTTTGTTTTTTTGTGACCAGCTCAGAGCACTGATAAATGTAGCTAGCACGGAATTACACTGGGGACACTAGAGTAGCATTTCTCTAAACAGATGGATGAATGATAGAGTTTTCCTTCCTGACCTGAGGAGGTGGTGAATCCAAGCAGGAGGGCAGGCAGGTGAGGCGAGGGAAACGTTTGCTTGACTGCTGAGGGTGACTTAAGTTGAATGTCTTTAGCTGCTTCTTTACCTGGGAGTGGGTGTCCTGTGGTGGTCATGGTTGTCCTGAGCAGGGCCTCCCTGGCCCATGTCTGGACCCATTGACATCACTGCATGTAATGTTGCACTGAGGGAACTGCCAGCTCAATCTCCATTTCCGGGAACAAAGTTGATTGGTATTCTAGGGAAACTTCAAAGGGAGAGAGACCAGTAGCGAAAGCAGTGTGAGAGTTATGAACGTACCCTATCCATGTGAGATATGACAACCAGGCTGATGGATTATGGGAGGTGATGCAGCGGACGGCAGCTTCCAGTTCCTCGTTCATGCATTCTGTTTGATCCCTGGACTGGGGATATCCTGAGGTGAGCCTTAGCTGGGCTCCGAGTGCAGGGAAGCAGGGAGTTCAGTGTCTGAGGCATCCACCTCTACAATGAAAGGTTTAGAGGGTATTTATTCTTAAAAGTAATTTAATTCAATCCCATGTAGTCAATAATAAGAATGGAGGGAACCGTCTTTCATAGACATAAAGAAAAAACCAGTACCTACCAGGAATGAGAACAGGTAGATTATACCAGCTGCCAGGGACTCACAAATATATTTTTCTGTAGACTCCTTCTCCGGCCGGGACAGATTGGATCCTGCTGGATGGTAGAGGTGTGCCTGGAAAGAGGTCTATAGCATAGAGATCGGCCCGCCAGAGCCTTTTGGTTAACCAGGCAAGAGACACTAAAGTGATCAGTATAAGCATTTCCTAAAACCAAAAAGCCCCTCTCTCTCCTCTGCCATTAGCCATGAGTGACCTATGTGCATGGGCTCTGGAGACGATTCATTAGTGGCGAGGGGAGGGAGTTTCAACTGTGACTTTGAGCTGCAGGTTTGACAGGACGAGTTGCAGCAAGAAAGCCATTGCTAACAGATCGGAGTAAGACAAAGAGGCTAGTCTGGGCCATGAAACACCATCACTGGACTACTGAAGACTGGAACAAGGTATTATGGACTGATGAATCGATATTTGAAATCTTCGGTTCATCACCCAGGATCTTTGTACGTCTTTGAGTAGATGAAAAGATTGTTCCACAGTGTGTGGGATCAACTGTCAAACATGGAGGAGGAAGTGTGATGGTTTAGGGCTGTTTGGCTGGATCCGGGATCGGTGACTTGTACAGAGTGAGAGGCACCCCGAAATAAACGGCTACCAGAGCTTTCTGCAATATGCAGTACCCTCTGGTATGCGCCTAGTTGGTCAGGGGTTCATCTTATGACAAGATAATGACCTAAAACATACCTACCTCAGGAAAAAAGAATAAGATGGTAAGGTTTAAAACATGGAGTAACCAGCACAGTCTCCAGACTTAAACCCTATTAAGCTGGTTTTGGATGAACTGGAAACTGGGTAAAAGTGTGAAAGCAAAGCATCCTACAAGTGCCATAAATTTATGGGAACTTCTGCAACAGATATGAGAAGAACATTCTGAAGAATATTTGATTTCTATTGTAAGAAGAATGCCTCAGGTGTGTTCAGCTGTTATATGTGCCAAAGGTAGCAACTTTGATAAGTCAAAAGTTAAGAATACATTTTGGTCTATAGATTGATTCCATGATTTCTTTTGCTTATTTGTACTTTGCATTCACTTCAAGGTGCAATGAACTTTTGACCATTAATGTATGTTTGGGATATGGGATACTGCTCTTAAATACAACTAACTAAAGTTTTCAGACAGTTGTAGTGGTCACTTATTGTTAATATTTGTCTGTAAGAAAGTCACAGAGGCATAGAATTATATAAAATACAGACAAATACCTGGAATTGAATTGAACTGAATTGAATTGAATTGTAACTGAAATGTATCTGCTGAATATCCCCTCCACCAGGGCATCCACAATGGTCTCGGCATCCTCATCAGGCAGGTTATATGGCTCTGGCTATTTTGTGAAATAGTCCATCCTAGGTCTGTGTACAATCCAAAAATCCTAAGCCTACAAGCCCTAGAACCAGTGTGCTAACTGGCGCTCTGGATCTTTAAAAGACATGAGCCACTGCAAGGCAGCATAGTCAGTTGTGACTATGAAGAGGAGGCCCCCGAGGTAGTACCTAAAGAGCTGTACGGCACAGACTACTACAAACAGTTCCCACATAGTGACAAAGTAGTGGTGTTCTGCCTTGTTTAAAGCCCAATTGTGGTAAGAAATCTCCCCACTTGGTGTCATCTGAGCCAACACTGTGCCTGATCCGACACTGCTGGTATTCGTATCAAGGACAAAAGGCAATTTTGGGTCTGGGGGAGAAAGATTCAGGGCCTCAACCAGGGCTGTCTGTAGTGAAGTGAAAGCTCGGTTATAAATTCAAGATGTTGTCACAAAGTTTCCAGATGCTTTAATAACAGTTTTAATAACATATTGTGACTGCCTACTTTTAAAAAAGTGATTTTGACAGTAATGCAAAAATCTAAAAATCTTTTGTGATTCATTTTATTAAAGGAGAAAACATATCAATGGCATTCAGTGAGATAATTTTACAGACAGGCAGGGGGGGGGGGGTTGCTGTTTGTCTGTAGAAGGCTCCTATTAATCATTAAAAGGTGACGATATGCAAATGAAGCACAGCAGCTGAACAAGCACTAAAATGAGAAAAGGAAAAATCCCTCATTTGAACTTAGTCATAAAGTTCTGGAAAAAAACGCAAAGAAAATGGTTGTTTTTATAACAGTGTTTTGTAAATAATTTGTCAATGATTCCTGGAATACCGTTTACCATATTTTTCAGACCATAAGGTGCACCGGCTCACAAGACGCACTGTCGATGAACGGGTCTGTTTTCATACATAAGGCGCATTAAGCAAAACAAAACAGTCAGATAAGTCAAACTTTACTCAACTCATTCTTCTTGCTTCCCTCACTTCCGTACCATTGCTTCCTAAATTTTGAATTCTCTCACAGCTGCTCTATTCCCGTGTTGTTGCAAGTATATTATTGATGAACTCGTATGGATTATGCTATGCTATGCTAACTCAGCTATGTCGCTAGCGATCACATAGCACATCATTATATACCAGCTAGCTCAACTTCAATAACCCTACAAACATCACTGCTGTTTAGTTTTCTATCTTCATTTATGTTGGAAGTGATAGCAGAGCTGTACATTTGGATTTGGAACATGGTTTATCATGTTTAGATGGAAACTAGCGAGCTAACTTTCTGCTAACTTCTAACTCCATTAAATTTAATAAATTCTGTTTTCATTGATGCCTGGATGTTAAACTTAATTTTTACACCTGGTAAAGCAGCAATGATGATCATTTTATTAAAGATGAAAGAATTTAGTCAGTTTTTACCTCTCAGTGATGCTGCAGTGTTTGTTTGACTTTGGGACCTGAAGCGGATGGAGTTTTGACCAAGGTCACTCTGCGAGGCTCCTGACTACGGTAGCCATAATGCTCCGAAAATCCATCAAGCGGTGCAGCTTTGTAGCTTACCAGAGTTGTAGTAAAACATTTTTGACAGATTTTTGAGCGCCATGTACCACATAAAATTGCTTCGAAGTCAGTAAGCACAACCAGAATTCATACATAAGGCACGCCGGATTATAAGGCGCACTGTCGATTATTGAGAAAATTAAAGGATTTCAAGTGCGCCTTATAGTACAGAAAATACGGTACATATGTCAAAATCACAGCTGGCATACAGAGGATACTTCATTTTCCTAGTTCTTGGCCTTCTGTGGGGGGTCGGAGACAAAGGAATCTCCTGTGATGCTAATGACAGTCTGCACTCTCTTACCTGTCATTAAAAGTTGTTTCATTACTGGGAAAGGAAAGTTTTAAAAAGCATACAGGAGATTCATAATTATAGAATCCCTGAACAAATTTAGAAGGTATAAATATATTGTTGACTGTACCTGCACACTGCTCCACCTGGTGGATACAATTTCCTACTGGTTTTCCTAAATGTTGTTTAGGGGCATTACTACTCACGGCTGCATCATCAAAGTCACAGGTAGGGGATATCGTTACATCTACTCATCAGCCGGCAAATGATGATGGTCCTGTCACTGATGAGGTGGCCATTTTACGTGGCTGTGTCTGTGTTATGATTTTTTTTTTCAATTTATTATTATACTTATTTTAAATTTTAGAATATTAAATAATAAATGTGTAAGTACTGTGTATGTAAATAAAAGGATTAAAAAATCAATTCATAATTGAATTTACTAATGCATATTTCATTGCACAATTTATTATTGAAGCACAAAATTCTTTGTTTTTGATGTGCGTGGCTCTTCTGGTTCTCCATACTAGTGCCCTTGAGGAATAAACTAACTGCACAAACTAACAGTGCAGAATAAAAGTTGGTTGCAGCATAGTTTTTGTATCTCCATACTCATTGATCCTGGTTTTGAAATATATATTGATTTAAACTACACAGGCAGAATACAAGGACATCTCTATTTGTATATAGTGGCTTAAATTTATGTAACTGTTTCAAAGTAACAGCACAAAGAGTATACCACTAACATTTGAAGCTCACTGTATGCAAATGTTTAAGAACTCTGTGTTCACATTTCACCAAAATATCCTTCACATGAAATAGTAACAGTAGACAGTGTGGGTACAAGCTTGAGCAATACTCAGAACTCATAATAGGGAAGTACTCTTAATTAACAATTTCATACTCTGAAAGGGGGTCAGTTTGAACTATGTATAATTATCTAACATTAAAGCAACACTGTTAAAATGCAGATATCTGTGCAGCAATGTTTAGTGCAAATATCAACTTTTAGAAATTCCTGTGAATTATATTACAGAGGCACAGCTGAAACATTTTCTGTCACATCACGTCATGTTTTTCAAGCCATGTTGTTATTCACTGACAGCACAGTGAGTGGCAATAAAGGACAATCAAGGGCAAGCATATCTCGGAGTGAAAACAGTCTGTCATTTGGCATTTTTATGTGTTTGGTGTGCAGTCCCACCATTCATCTGACATAACCTCTGTGGATATTTCCATGAGGAACTCTGCAATGAAATGTGCACCATGAGATGTTGAAAAATCAAATTTATTACTTTATACACCTTCAGCTGTGACCAAGCGATATCTCAGTAGCCATGTTTGTGGGAAATCAGAAAACTGTAAGAAATAAATATATCAAACCACTTTAAAATTGTAAAATTCAGAGTTCTAATGGTTTTGAATGGTGGGCAGCCCTCATGAATCCATAAGGTATAATGATAGGTGATCCTCCGACCTCCTCAGTTCAGATGTTGTTCATGGCTTACAGATATTTTTCTTTTTTGGGTATGTATTCATTTTTCCTCTCCCCTTACTTTAGACACAGACATTTAGCAGTTTAGAGAAATATTTCTAAACTGCTAAATAGATTTTTAGAATTATATTTTGTCTATTCACATTTCCCACAGGTCCCTAGACCTTGATTAGGTTTGACGCAGATATATTTTAATATCTTGGTGACCCCCTGATATTTTTCCGTTATATATATTTGTTATTCAGAGTGAAATCAATGATTAGATGGACTAAACTGAAATTTGATACTAGTAATAAAAGTAAAAGATGCTTTCTAATGACTGTGGTGATCATTCTGTTTCCAGTTGAACCACAGACCAGTGTCACCTCCTCCTTTGGGAAATATTCTCTACAGGACAAATCCCCATACTTTTCTTTCAGAGATAAGAGAATGAGCAAGCCTTGGATGACCACCAGTAGGAAAGTCCAGTCCAGTAGGAAACCAGTAGGAAATCCAAATCCTCTTGAATCTATATTCTAACATAGACAAAATGTGGAGAAAAATAGTAATAAAATTAATGTGTGGGTATACAGTTTTGGGAAGGTGGTTGATCCTGTGCCCTATTTGCTGTAGTTTCCAACTGTGGACAGCTTGTGGACCTTTAGATCATGCCTTCTGTTCATTCCAAGAACTAGAGGGCAAAAAAACAAGCCCCAGTGTTTCATGCAGCTCCCCTCTTCCATACTCATTTGCCCATTTACATCCACCTCTTTCCCTTCTCTGTGTCTGGATATCCAATCACCATTGTTGACTGATATCCAACCACACCTTATCATTTTCTCTCTTTCTGACTTTTCACAACATGATTTAAAATGAAATGTAAACTTTATTACATTTTCTTCAAATGTACTCATTATTATTAATTCCATCACATATGAATATTTAGTCACATATAAATATCCTTTCTTTCATGTCTCACTCAGTTTATGCTAATTTACTAATTATCCTCCACAAAATGCCTTTTTTACAAGGCAATTATTTGTCTTTCAGCAGACAATTTGGGGATAAGTATAAGGATGATGAAAAAAACAAGCATTTGAAGTAACTAATATAGAACGTGTAGTGTGTCTGGCTTGTCATTTTCTTGAGCTGCCCCTAAACCAGGGAAAAACATTCAATAACACAACACAAAACATAATCTTGTTACTTAACCTGGAAATATAGGAAAAGATCAAGCCCAAGGGCCTTCCCAGGCAGCGGTACCATGGTTTCAGCAGAACAGAACAAATAAGCATCCCTTACAAACAGAACAATTACAACACATACACCTTGTATGAAACCAACCCTCAGTTAACATCTGGTCTGTCTGTATGATAATAGATAGTCCACCTGTTACGAGTCCAACCAACAGTAATTCTGTGTCTGTGAGGCAGGGATATCCTCGAAGGGGTGACCATCCATGCCGTCATCCACCAGGGTCATGAGTGAGGCTTGAGGGAATGCTCCAGTCTCTTCCAGGCTCCTGGAGAATTTTTACAATTCTTATTTTCTTTTCAAACTGACTAGAAAATGTGTGCTTTGATTGCTGCACAGACATTCTTTATGAGAAAGCTATCAAACAATCAGAAAAATTAATTAAAGCCACAAAAGAAGTGCAATTTGTTTGGGCAGCATGTCCCTACATATCAAAATGCCTGTGGTGATTCCATAATCTGACTACAATAGTGGAAATTCTCACAGAGAAAAGCTGCTATTTGTTCTTTCCAACATAATAAAGTCAACAAGATTTTTCATCCAGTTGTTCAAGGCAAACTTCTGCTAGTCACAATGCACCATGGTCAACAGTCCCTCCTACTAATGAACTAAATAAATAATTTTTTTAAGGGCACTGTCAAATTCACGTATCTATTTGATTTCGTCAAATTAGAAAACTGTCAAATAGGTCATTTTGGAGGGAAAGGCACTTTTCCTTCTAAAAGGGATGCTTGGGTCTGCTGGGCTTGTTGAGACTTGTATCCCTTTACCACGTAAAGTGCAATGTCAAAGAGAGAGTGTTTATTTTTATTGTGAAAGAGAAAATGTGGGTTATATGGAGAAAACAGTAACCGTTTCATTTAACGTGGCTGCAGCTCATGTGGTAGCGCAGGTCACCTATTTACCGGAAGGTTGGTAGTTCGAACTCATCTGTTCCAGTCTACATACCAAATATCTTTGAGCACAATGCATCTCCAATGCATCCACTGTAGTATGAATGCATATGAATGTTAGACAGGATTCTAAGGACCTTGAAAAAAAGTGTCTGGACTTCTTTAAGTTGCTTGAAGATTGCAACTTCTCTCATCCAAGAAGCTTCTTCAGTTCTAGGGTCAAATGGTGGAAAGTTATACAGGATTAGAAAGGGCCAGAGATGGGCAGTAACGCGTTACTTGTAACGTGTTACTGTAATCTGATTACTTTTTTCAAGTAACGAGTAATGTAAGGGATTACTATTGCAAAAACGGTAATTAGATTACCGTTATTTTCACGTGTAGAACGCACGCTGCGTTACTGCGTTACTAAAACCGTGATTTTTTGCGAGAATGTCTCATGACAGTGACGTAAGCGAGTGCGACGTTCGTGACAACAGCTGTGTGCAGATCATAATATATCAAGTGCGGGAGAGAGTATAGCATGCAGCGTTCAAAGCGTGGAAGTACTGACCTTATTTTGAGTTTGATTCCATAAAAGTGACAAAAACATTAGTGTCCAAGCAGCGTGGAAGAAAACTTCTTTTACAGTGAAAAAAACCCCTAAACTTCCAAGCAAACAGCGAGTGCGCTACGACTGTAATGGGAAACTCACATAGAAACTCGCAGATTCTTCCACTGACCGCTGCGGCACACCTGCACCAGGGTAAACCGCCGCCTAACCCAGTCCTGCTTTACAGGTGAAAACAGAGCAACAGGACCGCTAGTCTTTGATTTTATTTATTTTTTGCTGTGTTTTACTTTCATCTATTTGAAAGAGTGAGTGTAAATACAAAAAAATATTTTATTTTATGTGCTGGAATGTGCAGAAAATAGGTTTAATTGTTAAACAAATTTCTTCCAGTCAGAGAATGTTGCATATAATTAAGTTTTTGCTTGATGCATAATGTTAAAAGATTTAAAGTTTAAAGTTTTAAAAATCAAATCAAATCAAATCAAATCAAAATTTATTTATATAGCACATTTAAAAACAACAGTTATGATCAAAGTGCTTCACAAATTAAAAGATAAAATAAGACAGATAAAAATAAGATAAGAAAGATACAACGCAGGAGGAGACAACCATAAAAACCAACCAAATGATAATCAAACTATCTTACATCAGAGCCAGAGTGAAAAGATGGGTCTTTAAACGAGATTTAAAAGACTGAACAGTCTCAGAAGAGTGAATGGCAATAGGGAGGTTGTTCCACAGTCTAGGAGCTACAATGGCAAAGGCACGGTCACCTCTGGTTTTCAACCTAGACTTAGGTTGCATTAAGAGCATCTGGTTTGAAGATCTTAATGCTTTTATGGGATTATACAAATGAAGAAGTTCTGTTAAATAGCTAGGGGCCATGTTATTTAAGATTTTATAAGTGAGGAAAAGAATTTTAAAATCAATGCGAAATTTCACAGGGAGCCAGTGTAACTTGGCTAAAACTGGAGTCATATGATCATGCATTCTCGCACCCGATAAAAGGCGTGCAGCAGAGTTCTGTACTAATTGCAACCGGTGAAGAGAGGAGTGAGGGAGGCCTAAATAGAGGGAGTTACAATAGTCCAGTCTAGAGGTAATGAATGCATGAATAAGCTTTTCAAGGTCCTTGTGGGAGAGGAAAGGCTTAGCTTTAGCAATTTGACGTAACTGATAGAAGTTAAGAGTTAAAGAGACATTTCCATTTGATTACATTTTGTATGATGGATTATGCAAAAAAAGTAGAATTGGGCTGAAAGATCTATCGATTTATCACCTATACAGGTTGTAAATCGTCTTTTTAAAAAGTAACTAAGTAACTAAGTAACTAAGTAATTAATTACTTTTGAAAATAAGTAATCAGTAAAGTAACGGGATTACTTTTTCGGGGAAGTAATCAGTAATTAGTAACTGATTACTTTTTTCAAGTAACTTGACCAACACTGGAAAGGGCATAGAAAAAACTGCATGTGTGAATGGGCGAATGAGGCATGTTGTGTGAAGCACTTTGAGAGCTCAGTGTAGAAAGGCGCTATATAAAAAGCAGTCCATTGACCATTTAATTTGAAACCATATCAAAGCCAAATGCAAAAATTTGTTGCCTCACATTTAATGTGAGACATTTAAAGCCTATCCAATGAAACATGTAAATAAATAGAATTGATGTATGACCTATTGAATTTCATGGTTGAACTCAAATCTAAACCTGTGTTGGTTTAATTTGTGACATCTCCATTACTTTATAAGCTGTTCTAAAAACAGAACAAAAGTGATTTCAGTCTTTATACTGCTGGAAAAAAAATGTAATTACATCATTCTCATTTATGAGATGGTCTAAGCCTTTCGGTTCAGAACATTTATATGCACGAGCCACACAATCAGTGCATCAGATTCATAAAAGCCTCTGTCATTTCCCTGTCCAGCCTTTTGTGGATTTACAAAGAGCACACAAAGGCAAACACAGTCAGTTAGATTTCTAGCCTGCAATCATCTTGGCTTCCATTGTGTTTAACTACCATGTCATACCACTTAGCACAATATTTACAAGTAAAAAATGATTCTACGGCCCCACACTGAGTTTAAATGGACCACAATTTCAAATGAGAGGAATGTGGACAATCTCTTTGTCTGTTGAACGTTTAAGTGGGCAGTCAACTTGGATGCATTTTAAAATACCTGACAACTGGCCAAGTGACGGAACTGACTTTTCTCCAAGCTGGGGATATTGGCAACAAGATTAGCAGCTTTTTCTTTTTTTTGGGGGGGGGGGGACTTCATATTACATTTCATATTGCCACCCAGAATACTCAGCTTCTCTGGGATCATATAACAAAACATGATGTTAAAGTCTGAGGAATTACTGAATGGGAAAAGCAATTATGAGTTATTGCTTTTGGTTTCACAATAGGGGATTAATATGATTTTATTGATAACCATGCATTAGTTTTATGTTCTGTTCAAAATACATTGTAAAGGCTGAAGGGCTAATGTGCTGATGAAGGACACATACACTGTCAATCAATGCCACAGTAGAAGAAATGCAAAATGATGTCAATGATCAGGTTTGAGACATGTCATCATGGGTGTCTCATGTCTTACATTTTCAGGAACGTTTAGCTTGCCTAAATGTTTTGCATTTTTAGGGCAGTGATCACGTGCAACAGGGTTGCAGAAAAACATGCTGATGACCCAATGAATGATGTTATATAACATGGAACATGGAATCTGAAAGCAGATTACATGCTTTAAACAGGTGATAGACACAACCTTTAATTAGATATTTAAGGCTTTGATAGCAAGTGTTTATATTTGAGCTCTGTTTCCATCATGTTTAGAGAGTGTGAGAGGGAAGAGGTGAGGAGGTCTCTGTCTGTCCTTGCAAAGCACAAAGACAGCTGAGACTGACATAAAGGACAAAGTAGACTGAGCAGCAGAGAAAAACAAGTTCTGCCAACAGTGCTCAACAATAACTAGCAGACTGCAAGAACCATGTGGTTGTACTTTATGTTGCATCCAAGCAACTAACATCCAAATCGACTTGCCAGCCATGTATTTGCCTTTCAAGTTTTGTTTTATTTATACTTTAAATGAATAACTTAGCAGTCAAATATTGTGGGCAGTTTGATGATGTTTCGTATGTTTACATTTTGTTCTAGTCTAGGGTAAATTAGCTTTTGTAGCTTTTGTATTTTTGGATTATTTATGAGATGATGTTAAGTCTTGGTATTATTATTAATTCCCTTGAGTTGCAGAATAGTTTAGGTCCTTTCATGTCTCTTTAGTTATGAGTCTCTTCATGTTTCCTGGTGTAAGTCTGTCCTGGTCTTCTGTGTCATGTATTTTTTGTCTGTGTGTTTTCATGTTGCTCAATCATGTCCACATGTTTCCTGTTTTATTTTGAAAGAGTCTTGTGTTCTTGGTTCCTCATGTGTAACTGTACTTTCACTGTGGTGTCACTATGCTCATTTTAGTCAGCTGTTTCCCCATGTGTTCCCACTACATCTTTTGGATTATATAAATAAAAACAGCATTAAATCAATGGTTCTGAGCCTTGATGAAAAAGCATCTGACTCTATTAGATGGGAATACAATTTTGGTAACCCCTCCCCCCAGCCAGAATTAAAAAAATAATAATGGTATTTTAAGTAAGCAAGTTCCACTTGAGAGAGAGTGTGGGATGTCCCTTAAGCCCATCTTTGTTTGCCTTATTCATTAAGGCTCTAGCACAGGCAATAAGAGAAGATAAAGACATAAAAGGAGTTTTGTTTAAGGAAAAGACTTTAAAATCGGCCTGTATACAGCTGACATACTAATTACTCTCACACAACCAGATACTAGTCTACCTGAATTACTGTCATGCCTGAAAACATTAGGCTGTCATTCAGTCTATAAGCTAAAGATATATACAAAATAAAAATCACTTCATATGACTATTCACTTTCAGCATAAAAACAAGCTCTCTGTAATTTCCATCCAGCCATACATCTTCATCCGCTTTATCCGAGGCCGGGTCGCGGGGGCAGCAGCCTAAGCAGAGAAGCCCAGACCTCCCTCTCCCCAGCCACCTCCTCCAGCTTATCCGGGGAACACCACATGTTCCCAGGCCAGCCGAGAGATATAATCTCTCCAGCGTGTCATGGGTCTGCCCCGGGGCCTCCTCCCGGTGGGACATGCCCGGAACACCTCACCCAGGAGGCGCCCAGGAGGCATCCTTGTCAGATGCCCGAACCACCTCAACTGGCTCCTTTCGATGTAATTTCAAATGATAATTAAATATTTGGAGGTCAGAAGGATTTTTTCTACCAAACATGAAGAACTATTACAAGGATCTATAGCAACAACATCAGAGTGTCATTTGGACTGTTATTTGTAGCTCAGTGGTATCTAGGAGAGGAAATGTAGTCAGAACTGAGGGGATTGCACTACCAGAAGGCAACATTGCAGACACTGAGGATAGCTAGAAGTACTTTGGACTCCTACAAGCAAATAGGAACCACAAGAGGGCACTATGAAAGCCACAACAAACAAACACCTGGAGAGATTGAGGCAAGTCCAGAGGAGTCAGCTGAATGGGAAGGACAAGATCCAGGCAATTAACACCTAAGCCCTGCTGGTCGTCACAGACTCTGCTGGCATAATAAGCTGGCCAAAGAAGGATGTAGAAACCTCGAAAAAACTCCCTGTGACTGTACACTAAGCAAAAGGAGGGAGGCCAAGAACTAGTGAGTGTCAGAACCACTACCCAGGATGAAACAACCAAATTTCATGAATACATCAGGAAGATGGCTACAACTGATAGGACTCATGCATGGGCCTGTACCACCAGAAGATAGAGGAAGTGACTGATATTAAGTAATTCTGCCAGTGGCTGGACAAAGCTGGACTGAAAGACAGCACAAAGGCACTAATAATGGCAGCACAGGAACAAGCTCTAAGCAGAGAATTGGTAGTGGCTGGGGCACTGCAACAATGAGAAAATCCAGCTGATATTACCAGGCTGAAAGATTCTAGTAACCAGGGCATGGCACCATGTGTATGGCATACATATGATGCCATAACCAAGTGATTGAAATAGTATCAGGAACATCTTTTCCAAATATGCCTGGAAGTCTCAAGGTCAAAATGCAATACACCCCCTAGGATTGTTGACAATAACCAAGATCCTGTGAGACTTTGAGATACAGAGAAACAAATTGGTGATGGCTAAAATACCCAGCCATAGTAGTGGTGAATAAGCAGAGAAATAAAGACATAGTGATAGATGTAGCTGTACAAAATGACAGCAACATCAGGAAGATGGAACACAAGCAGCTTGAGAAATACCAATGGCTGAGAGGGAAGCTACAGAACATGTAGAGGGTGAAGGCAACAGTGGTCCCTGTGGTAATCGAAGCACTCAGGATACTGATGCCCAAATTGGCCAAGCAGCTCCAGCAGATTCCTGGAATGACATCTTCATCCAGAGGAGTACAGTCCAAGGAACAAAAATGACACTGCACAGGGCCCTCAAGATCTCAGGGCTCTAGTAGAGGACTCGAGCTTGTATTATTGAAATACACTAACAGATTAAACTTTGCTTGACTAGTTTTACATAATTGAGCAATCACAGAAACCTGTGCTTTCAGCAACTCAACTGTGCACTCTGTGCTCTTTGATTAATTTGGTTTTGCGCTTGTCTACTGATACCACTGGACACCACAGCTAATTGAATTTGCAGCTACAAAGCAGAGGTCAAACTGTTTCTAATTGCTCTATTCATGCAAATGAGTCTAGACCTTTGAAAATCATCTGTCTTCAAACAGAGCACATCAAACATATTCTGTGATTTGTCAAGGGCTGGATAAAAAAGTACCACACTCAGCATGAGCATCTACATCGTCGGTACATGGAGGCTGAACAGGTCTGATCTGAGTACTGCTGTGGTTTATTCTGCTGGATGTTTTTGAGGCTTAGGAGCATTTTATTTTTGTGTGTATGGAGTGTTTACATTATTAATTGCCAATATTAATCCATACTGATTCTGTGAAATCTGGCACTTGTGCATTCACGACAAAAATTTATTTCCAACAGCCACTTCTCGAAGACATTTTATCATCTATTTTGATCCTACATCACCAGACTTTTTATATTAAATTTAGACATACTGGCAGTAAAAGTTAAAGCAGTAAGGATTTAAGTGGATGGTTACATAATTAGAATCAATATTGTTTGTGTAAGGGAGGTAATCAAATAAGTTGTGCTGCTACTGCATAAGTTATATATAACTGGTCTGTCTCTTGGCGGGAAATATCAACAGCATAAAAACAGACTTCCAATGAAATCTGCTGGACAGATGGGACTGATTACTAGATTTTGGTAGTGATCTGGATCTAAGTACTGCCATTTAGAGAGATTCATAACTCCAGTTATGCAAATAAAGGAGTAGAGTTGATTTCCAAGCCAAAGAATATGTTATCAGAGTCCAAAAGCTGTTGAGTCCTTCAGTTCTTTATCTGCATGTCTCACTTAAGACTTAAAATAAACACAATGAACAAGATAACGTATTCATTAAACCATAAAACTAAACATAGAAAAGAAATCCCCAGAGCATTACCAGTAACAATACGCAGATGGTTTTCAACCCTGCATTTTGAGCTTGGATTTTCAAGTTCTGTTGTCGAATATTTATTCTCGTTATCATAGATTTGTTTAAGTTGTGTCTCTGACCTTGGTGGTTCCCGTCCCTTGATTGCCTCATGTATCTGTTTAACCCCTTGATCAGTTTGTGTTCCTTGTTGTGCTTCCCTGTCTTTATAGTGTTTCTGTATATATTTTCATGCACTTTGTTTTCTGCTCTACTCCTTTGTCTTCCATTAAATTTGTCTTTGTGGTCTGCACTATGTATACTATGACAGCGTCTTGTTATGACACTTGCAGTTAAAATGTTGAAGTTTATTATTTTTTTCAAGCAAGCTGCTTATTATTTTGATATATGTAAATGACTGACTATATCTGTAGAAAAGATGCAGTATGTTGTGCTCTGCTTTTGAACACTGGAGTAGAGAAGACATATATCTCAATTTTTCAGGATACTATCAGTGTCACGGGCTGACAGTAGTGACTGAAATACAATGTAAGCCCTCCCCCACACCCCATTTTTGTGTCATCCTACATCCTTACCTGCTGACAGCTGTACTTGACTTTGACACTTGAGATAAGCAGCTTGTCAGTGTCAAGAGTCTGGAGTAAAGAAATGGCTCGAGTTAGGGAGGCTTGGTGTTCTGTAAATGCAGTCTCATTTATACATAAAATCATGTATGTTAATATTAATTTATTCAATAGTAGCCTGCTCAGAGGTTGGTGGCTTGTAAGAAATTTACAAACCCCTAAACTGTCATTATTATGGAATTTTAACTTTTATTTAGAAAACAAAAGTATTTCTGTTGCTGCATTTTATTTTATTTTTATTTTAAGGCTGGTAAGATAATCCTGTAGTGCATTTTTCATGAATATGGTAGTTATTTTACTTGCTGAATAAAAAGAAAGTCGGAGATTGATGGACGGATTGCCACAGTATCTGTAGTAATGTAAATGCTGTACATTCCTGTGAACATACAGAAATTGGTAGATATGGGCATGTCATACAGCTATTTTGTCATACTGACAACCCAGTTCTGCAATATATCCTGCAAGGACAAACCAAGGACAGAAAAAAACACATTGTGCTTCGAGTAGTACTCTCTGTGGTTCATAGTGGAATAGCTTTTTTTTTAATCCAATGGAACAATAAAAGTGAAAAGGATTGAAGATTCAGCATGCCACTTTTAACCTTGCATTAATTATGTCCTTGATATTGTCACTGCATCTTTTTCTATGAAAAGCAAATTGTTTTTGAGAACCAAAGTGTCCTTCACATGGGCAGAAAATATATTAACATCCTTCAGGGTGACCAAAGGTAATGATCATTTGTGAGAAACCTGCTTCAGATCTGTCTGTCTTTTGCTTGTGATTCCCCGTCCAATAATCTTGTACGTTTAGACAGAAGGTTTATACCCCTGGGCAATTAAGTTGTTCATCAAGTTCCAGTTTCATAGACATTATTTTTTAAAATCTCCTGCTGACAGCTGTACTTGACTTCAAAGTTAATCTTTGTTGGCATAGACTGGTAAGAAGAAATAATAAAAACTGCAGAATATATATTATGAGCCAAGTAAACAATTCATTCATCTTGTTCTGGATATAGCTTATCAAGTTTATTCAGCCTATTGCTGTTTTAGATCATTACATAGCTCATTACATTACATATTATTCCAGTCTTAAAGACCTTCATTAGAATAAAACTTAGAAACTGTGGCTATTTCACCAAACCATTTAAAGATTTTGAGAAATGAATCTATAATAGCTCAGTCATCACTACGTAGTTTAATGTATAATCAGTTCATAAAATCTAATTTAGCAGATTGTGCTGTCACATTGTATTAAAAGCAGTGCAGCAGCAACTGTTCTTTTTGTAGGGAAGAAGGACTGTATGTTAGCAGCTATACAAAGAAATTAAATGCCACTTGATTTATACTCAATGAAGAGAAAAAGACACAGATTAGTCTCTTGGAAGCAGGGAAGCAGCTTTCAAAGGAAACCTGTTAAGTTAAATGCAGTTAAATGCAAAGTGAAGATTTACACCACCTTCTGAACATGAATGACTCTTCAATCTGAGAGGGTTCAGTGAGGGCTGCTGACTATTTGGCTCCTTTCCTGTTTGGAAGACTTCTTCTAATTGGCTATGGTGTGTACTAATTCATTGTATAATTGAGGGTACAGTAATCAACCAGTAACAGTTTGAAATATTACAAAGGTTACCGTGCAGGGGCCGATCCTTCCATGATGATTCCTCGTGTTCCTCCTCTTTTTTGGGTTTCTACTGCCTGAGGTATTCACTGAGCACGCAGTCGGTTGGGCCATCTTCCTGATGTATTCATGGACACAACTGGACTTTTGCCCGGTGGACTGATGGTGATCTTTCGTTTTATGGGCTGATGTTTCTTGTTTTGTAAACACAGTAAACACAATGAAAGGTGGCGGATTGGCCAAAAGGCAAGTTATGAACTGTTTCTGAGAGACAAATAACACCAGGATTCTTTTCTACATAACTGACAGCTGGTAACTGCAGGGGCGGGTCTACCAATGTTATGTCAGGGGTGGAGGTAGGGCATTAACAGGGAAAGGGGGCACAAAGAAATGCTTTTCTTTCCTATTTGCATTTAAAATGTCTAGTTTTTAACAAATAATTATCCAAATCCTACAACCAAAGTGGTCATCTGGTGTAAAATGCATAGAAATCATACATATATCCCAACAAGATTGTGAACATCACTGTCACAACCGCATTTGTTTTCATTCAAAGGCATTATGGCTTTTTCTATAATACCTCGTGGGCTGGTCTCTAGTCCAAATGCCCAGGTCGATTTTTTGTCCCAGTCCAGCCCTGGTCATGGATCTTTGTTGTCTCATCCTGGACTATGGTACTGACACTTACCAGTCCCCGGCCTCCTGCCTTCTTTCCTTGGCCTTCCTCTTTGAGATGTGAAATGGTGATGACCCCATATCATGTGCTTCAGCTTCTGCTTGAAGTGTTATCTCAGTTGACATCTCCATCAGCGATTGACAAATTCCCTCAAGAATTCTGCGTAATCTTCTCCCAGAAACATTTTCATTAGCATTACAAATGTTGCTAAATGAAAATATGATGACTCCAAATTATTTTTACCATTTGCAGTTTGAACAGCTGTTGCAAAACAGTTGTCAAACTCTACAAAGTACTGAAATAGTTCAGCTGATGCCATTTTGTAAAGGCAGAGAATTCAGAAAAACCTAACCCCCAAACATGAGGTTCATTTATTCAATATTATCAGGTTTCATTCTATATATTCAAACGTTTATTTTCTAATACATATATAATTTTTTAGCAGCATTATTTCAGGATTATTTTAGTATGACTCAATGGTGCCCTCGAGTGGCCTGAATCAGAGAGCTGCTTTTCTACACAGACAGAAATATATTAAATGTCTTTTACTTTCATTTAGTAAATGAAACTTCATTGCAACACAGGATGAAAATATTAAAAACTGCTTTAAGCATAATAAAACACTTAAAAAGCTATAGCAACAAAAATGCTATGAAGTACAATGGTTAAAAGGACCTGTGGAATTAGCATACAGAAACCTGGTATCCAGTACAAGTGGCATATTTTATTTAAAGTTCAGAAAGCCTATTCAGCCAGAATATATGAAAGCTGAAAAGTGTCTTGACTAAAAGCGCTCTGTGGTCCATGACTCTCTGCTTCAAAGAACAGAAAGAAAAACATTATATTCTCCAGTCATCCCAAATCCTGAAACACACTGTTTATAATTGGACTTCCAAAGAGGGAGCTTGTTCATTATAAGTCTCAGATCTGCATTGCATTCCTTTGAAAACCCATGGTCTCCATTATCTGCCCAACAACTTCCCTGCTTTTGTCTTTGACTATATCAAAATAATTGCATTCTTTAATCTGTGGAAAATTCACCTCAGCAGCGATTCTGGGTTTGTTCCATAGAACAGTCGGTCAAGGTGACACAACTCTTCTTGTGGGTCTTTTGGTTGCTCAGAAGCACACAGATAATGATGCTCAAAGACAACTCTTGGTCAACTACATGCTCTGTTGAAACATTGAAAGCTTTTCTGTACAATTACTCCACCATCTCATTCTAAAGAAGTTGTTATGACCCAAGAACATGTGGGTCATATGCGTGTGACTTTTCTCTCTCTTCTATCTTAGGTGTGACATGGGTGTGTATTGATCAGTGTTGGGGAGTAAAGGAATACATGTACCGGCGTATTTTCAAATAGAAAATATGAGTATTCCATTGTAAATGATTGTAAATAGCTTTGTAAAATAGCTCATTTGTAACCTTTTCAATGTATATATTTATTATCTACTGCAGCAGCCTTGTAGGAGTGAGAAGCCATTTCTGTCGAACTCAGTTTTCTCCTGTTTTTCAAAGTAGAACATTAGAAAAGCAAATTCTTTTTGGTTGACTTTTGTTTGGTAGGGAAGCTTAGGGACCTTTAGAGATAAATAAATGGCTGCATAGCATTTTAAAAGAGAGAGATTGCTACAGTTTTGGCTCTTTGTTGGGTGGTGTTGGAGAGGGGGGCCACGTTTCTTGTTATGTTCAATTTACCTAAGAACATAACACAAGTATACGAGTATTACATATGATGTCTGTAAGAACTGGTGCAATAATTAATAATGTAGAGTCTAGAATGTAAATACATTTTGGTAATTTTATACGTTACGATTTCCAATTCAGATGAATTGGCTTTGACCTCAATGTAATTAATATGTGTTTGTCCACTGTTCCATACAAGTGTCTGTTATTTGTGCATTGAGAAAGAACAGAATTGTGTGAAATAAAAATACAATCACTTTTAAAATGAGAGGCTCTCAGTCAGCCTTTAAAAAAGAGCTCAGTTTGACTTTGATGTATTAGAGTAGAAGCTCTTTGATAAATGTACAATGCAAAACTGCGACTTCATGTGTTTCATTCTGATTAAAAAAACACACAACTAATTAAAAACAGTATTTATTTATTTTGAAATATATAGAATACAAGTGTTTGTAATTCACAGAAAACAAAGGATAAAAGACAGGAATACATCAAATAAAATATTCAGTACCCTCACCTTGTATAAAATTATGCAATGGAAGTTGCGGAAAATGAACAGAACCCATAGCTGCCACTGAATATGTTCTTTTGTGTCTTGATGGAAATCAGGAGTGTACAGTAGCGTACTGTATGGACTGTATATTTACCGAATTCTGATTTCTGACAAATGTCACGTTGTCAAAAAGTGTTCTCTTGCACACTGTCTTTTAGTAATTCAGTCACCCATACTGAGAGACACAAAGAAATTCAATGGCAGATACTGTAGAAAACTGACAAATCCTGCTCCATTGACATTTACAGCCAGAACTTTTTGTCGTATAACTCAAAAAATGTTTTTGTTTTGTTTTGTTTTCAGCCCACCCCTTCCCTTTCTTATTCCCCCATGTTATCATATTGATCAAGTCCATAGGATGCCTAGTAATGACTAAATGGTGCAGTCTCCTTCAACTCATGGTACCCCTGGTGGTTTGGCTCTGTAAAGAGACGGAGAGGGCAGTTAGGACCAGGAAGTACCACAACTCTATAACTACCTATCTATCAACGTATCTATCAATCTAAGCATAAGCCAGTGTTTTGAAAAGACTCTTTTAGAAATGTAGGTGCTCTGCTGTGGTTACATACAGCAGTGCAGTTTAAAACCACACAGAAAAAATATTGTGACTTGGATTCTTTAGTTGCCACTGCTTATCAAACTGGTTCCTTCAAGTCCTGTTGGATATGACCTTCATTTCTATACAATGAGCACTGCTAAAGCCACCCTACTATATATGTAAAGCATTTGTTATTCCCTTTTTAGAACCTGTATCTGTAGTCTGGAGGTCACTTAATGATTTTCTGTACATCCCAAATGATGTAGACAAAAATAGCCACTAGCAGAAGGCGTTTAAGTGTGTAGATAAGTGTTACGGTACCGAGACTCATGTTCTCCTCCACCAGAGGCCTCTTCTCATTGCAGTTCACCACTCTTCCCTGTGCTGCTCCCAGAATAGTCATGATGTCCACTAAGTTGAGTTTCCCTTCCTCCCTGGCCTCCCCAACTTCCTCAGCAAGCTCCTTTGCTGCCTCTTCACGCTCCTCTATTTCCTCTTGGGTCAGCATTGCATGTAAACCTTGTTGTGCTGTGGTGTTCCCCACCTGTGGAGGTGCCAGAGAACACAAAGCCCTCACCTGCCCGTAGGACTTCAAGTGAGCTATGTTGGCACGCAAGAAGAGCAAGAGGACATTGAGGTCGTTCAGTGGGCAACCTAGCCGTCGTCTGTTGATGAGGTCCAGCGCTGGGAGGACCTCATAGATAGAAATGAAGGTGGTATCCCAAACAAAGAGTCGAAGGAGGCTGAAGAGGACGATAGGTGCCAATAGGATATAGATGGCACCATTAGCAACACTTATCACCTGAAAGACTAACTGGCCAATCATTTTACACTGAACCAATTCAGGGACCCAGTTCTGATCTCGCAGCATCCCTGTGCGTACGAAGCAGCTAAACTCATCCTGTAGGAAGGCAGACAGATGGAAGTAGGCCAGGTACAGGCAGGCAGCAGTCATGAAGATCAGGAGGAGGAAGCCTCGCAAGAAAAGCATGCTAACAAGAAAGTATGAGTTTTGTTTGCACTGCATGTGTCTCTCCAGAAGGGGGTACTCAAAGTACCGCTTCTTCTTGGCCCTGAAATGACACAAGAACAAACTCAGAATTATAACCATAGTCGTACTGCTACAAATACACCCAGCTGGGAGCCACCCAACACAACCAAAATGTTCTACTTTTGGCTCCTAGGAGTTCCTGACCACAATTCCAACAGTACTGAGACTGTTGGTAGCTAAGCACTTTGCTTAAGGGTATAACAAGGGTAGTTGCTGTGGGAGAGGAAGAGATTGTTCTTAGATTTCCTAGTTTATCAAGAGACAGAATAACATCACTTTTGTATCCTCTGAATGATAGATACTTTTTACTGCTGCTGCAATGACCTAGTTTTATCACAGGAGTCCTTGGAGATTTATTCAACTAGACATGTGAGTGAATCAATAATCATATTCTGAAGCTACTCAAAGCATAAATATGAACGTGAAAGTATGATTTTTAGAAAAAAAACAAAATGATGAACACTTTACAAACTAACAATCATAAAACCCTTACCGCTGCAACTCAGCCTGAAACGTCAGTGGGTTCTTAGTGTTCTGGCGCATATCCAGAATGTTTTGGGCCATTCGCACTGAGCGGTTGTAGGACTTGTCCAGTTCATCAATTATGAAGAGCAGGTCTGATCCCAGTGTGGGCATGACAAGCTGGCGCCAGATTAGAGCTGGGAGGTACATCAGCACGGCCATGGCCAAAAGAGAGTAAGGGAACATCTGGACAGACAATGACAACCGAAATTAGGAATAAATGGAGAAGAAAACACCCAATCATAGAGATGACACAAAAAACAGCCAGTCTCACTACTCATCTTTTATTAATAACTTAGTATTACAAATGAAGAAGCATGAATGATTTATATTTGTGATTTGTTTTTAGAAAAAACTAAACTAAATAGATCCTTGACTCAGAAATGTGGTACACTGACATTTTTGAATGAAGTTTTGCAGGGGTTTCAGCAGTTTATCATCCACTCTAGGCAGAAATAACATTCAAGAGTGCTTGATCAGAATCTTTGAACTCACTTTGTGTACCCAGAGGGAGCGCTCCTCGAAGTTCCCATCACTGTCAAACTCATGATGCATGAGAGAGTCCCAGCAGTATGTGTCTACATAGCTGGCCTGCTTCACAGTGAAGTTAGTGGGAGGAAAACAGCTGATCTGAGGCCCTGCAAAATATACAAATATTGATCTATAACCTGATGTGAAAATATGGAAAATTGCTTTATGCAACATCAGTTGATTCTGTTTTGTCGATATCCCTGTAAGCCACTGCACAGTAGCAATCTCTCTCTCTCTCTCTCTCTCTCTCTCTCTCTCTCTCTCACACACACACACACACACACACACACACACACACACACACACACAGTTTTCCATCCTAAAAGTCCAATGTTAGACACATGCTGTACATCTGAGGTTCTGCATGCCCTTTCCCTTTCACTGGAATAGATCTCTGTAGAAATTATATGTTTCCAAGTGGCAACATGGCATTTAAAAGAAAAAAAAAAACTCTGGGTGACTGTGTTCCAAATTTATGCTCACCCACCTTATAGTTAGTTCACCTTTATATTACCACATATCGTCCACCCACACCCATCTGTCATTTCTCAAGGGTGCTCCACCCTTAAACAGAGAGCTAGAGTTAGAAGACTCTAGTGTGCCCCACCTACTTGCAGCTTTGCAAGAGAAACAGTCTGTTTTATCCTTGCACCCTCCACATTTGGCCAGCTCTCTGTAAGTACAAATATGCTGCCACTACTCTACTGCCAGGATATAATTTCTCTCACCACTCCACCTCATGATTACAGTGCATGGCCCACTTATCTCATCGGTGTGCATATTTTTGTAATTATTTAGCCCTAGTTAAGTGCTAAAATTATTAAAATGGTCATGATTTTTAATATAGATATTTAAAAATACAAGGAGAGCACTTGTATTGCCACATTGACACAGAACTCAAATAAAACATCTGATATCTATGACTTTGTGTTTTTTATTATAATCCAGTTATCCAGTGTCTTCCACTTATCCAATTCAGGATCACAGTGTTCTTGGAACCTATCTCAGCTCCCAGTGGTTTAGGGGTGGAGTATACTGAGGTCGCCAGCCTGTTGCAGGGCTAACAAAGAAAGACAGACAACCATGCATACACATTTAGAATCACCAATTAACTCATCTTAGTCCCTTGTCTTTTGACTGTGGGAGGAAGCTGAGGGACTCAGAAAGAACCCAAGCAGACATGGGGAGAACATGCAAACTCCACACAGCCACATGGTAGATTAGAACCCAGGACTTTTTCAATTCAGTTCAATTCAAAGTTATTTATACAGGGCCAAATCACAACAACAGTCACCTCAAGATGCTTTATATTGTAAGGTAGACCCTACAATAATGCATACAGAGAAAAACCCAACAATCATACGACCCCCAAAGCACTTTGGTGACAGTGGGAAGGAAAAACTTTTAACAGGAAGAAACCTCCGGCAGAACCAGGCTCAGGGAGAAGCAGCCATCTGCCACAGCCGGTTGGGGAGAGAGAAGGAAGACAGGATAAAAGACATGCTGTGAAAGCATTATTATAATTATTATTATTATGTACTAACCATGCCAATGATGGTTTCATGCAGCTTGTTACATGTTACTAAATAATTCCTAAATAAAAAAAATTATAAACAAAAACAACAGAGCATGCCTTCTCATGAAGTCTTGTAACAATATTTTAACAATATTTTCCCCTTCAGTTCCCTACCTGTGCAAGCCATTTGACAATCTGAGGGTGTTGAAAAAAGTTCTGTCCCTGCTTCTATTACCTCCTTCTAATCCTCAGTTAATATTGGCAGATCGCCTCCACATTTGTGCTTTAAACAAGACTTCTTGGCTAAGTGCACAGGTGCAAGTAAACCAGGCTCCAGACAACAGTACACTCAAGCACTGTTGTGAAACTGACAAGCCAGCAGATAGGCAGCCAAGATGCAGCAGATGAGCTGTGAATCTCAGGACCATGTCATGTCCTACACACACACTCCCCATCCCCTCCTCTGGTTAATCAACACATCCTCTCATTTGACTTAAATAGAGGGGAGCTGCTAGAGAAAAACTTTGGCTTGTAATTACAGCTTGCCACCGTTAGTGAACACTCCTCTCAATCATCCCCTGTTTCAATTAGTATCAGGCGCATCAGGCTGATTGCACACCGGCTCTGTAGAGAAGACGTTTAGTTCAAGGTCAAGGCAGTCAGTCTCTGCAGCAATACACTTGTGGACCTGCCAAGTATATTTATGATTGTCAGCTGTGCTCTTTTTGTTATGAATGGCCAGGGATACAGTATCTGTGTGCTTGTTCCACTTAAATTGTTTTTTGTTTTTTTTTCCCTCTGACAGCAGAAGAAATGGCAGTAGAACCAATAAAGTACTGAATGGAGTTTTAAACCCTTTGTTATTTCTTGTTTTCAGTAATTTCATGATGTCTTGTCAATGTTTCATAACATGTACTGTTGAGGCTTTGAGGGGGTCTTAATAGAGTCAGCCGTTACAGTCCTCCTTTTATGACAGATGTTTAAATCTTTCCTCTTCCTTGACTGAGTAATTAATATCTTTGTTTTACAGTTCTTTATATTAAATTTCCTAATATACGTATTCTAAAGTTAGAGGGAATGGGGGATAAAACTCTGCTTTATCAAACCTGCAAATCTGTTTGAGATTAAAAAAGTTAAGAACCCTATTAAGCAGTGGAAAGAGGTTAAATAAATGGGGGGAGGCTGGAGGCAGGTTAAGTTATGTTTACAAACCATAGATTTAAACGGAGGTTAATGAATAATATACAATAAACTGAGATCCACTCTATTTGAATGGTTAACTAAAACATAGTATATATGTGCTTGTCCTGAGTAACAGTTAATGCACTGTATATTTGTAGTGTGGCTTTAGATCGGTTATGCTGTGTTACTACAATTTTTCAACAACATCAGTTGTTTCTGTACAAGGAAGACTATTAACATTGCTAGAACAAGGACCACAAAATCCAATAAGAGCGTGGAGAAAAAAAGAGCTATAATATTCATGAGGGTATAATTAAGGGCAAAAGCAAACGGAATACAAAACAATCGTCCTGACATAGTATTAAAAAAAACACAGAGTTGCTCACCCAGGGAGATTTCACGGGCAAATGCCATGCACACCAGCATCAGCGGAAGGCCCACAGACACAAACTTGATGACCTTGTCAAGAGGAAGCTCCAGTTCCAGGTGGCTGATACGGTGTATCCCAGAGTCATCCCGCAGCAGGGCATCAGATAGCATGGCCTTGGCCGCTGCCTGGGCGATGGACATTTTGAACACCTAAGCAAGAAAAAAAGATGGATTTTTTTGTTTGTTTGTTTGTTTGTTTGTTTTTTACCTCATATATGACCGCTTTCGTTAATCTTATGTTCACTGCCGTTCTTCACTACATGTGACAAAATAGAGCAATAATTCTGATAAATCTTTAGTAATAAAAGAAATTCTCTAGAATAACAAATCAGAAATGGAATTTACATTAACCAAAGTATATTATCCAAAGACATCTGATGAAAGCTGTTACCACCTTACCTCAAGTCTTTCTGCTTTCTCTGCTGATGTTATTTGAAAATGTGGTTGCAGAGACAAGAATTTCCATAAAAATCTGCACAGTGCTGGAAAGCAGCTTAAATAGTCAGGGAGGGCCTCAGCCTGGTCCAGCCCAAGATCCAACCTCTCATTTACTGAGTCTAACTCTAATTACAGAGAGGACATCTGGAAGCATGTATTCTCACAAATGGCACTGACTGCAGCAGACCTCCAGTTCTCAACAGCGGGTCTTACAGCCGGTGTGTGTGTGTGTGTGTGTGTGCGTGTGCGTGTGTATTTCTGTATATGTGTGTGCTGTGAAGCACACTGGCTCTAGCCCACTTCAAACAAGTGAACCATCACCAGTGGCTTTTTCAGCCTCTATCATTCTGATTCTATTTTTTACTGCACTTCAGCCCAAGAGCTACTGCTAAGATACTGTAGCAAATAACACACCAGATGGCTTGTTTCTGTCCCTGGCAGGCTGTACATGCTGTATGTTGTGCAAAACTTCTCTTTGACTGCATGGGAGTGACAAGAACACTCTGATAGGGTTTTATACTCTAAATGTAAGAAAGCTACAATGCTTTTATTTTACTATAGATGCTTTGCTCAAGTGGTTCTCACTTCTGACACAAAATTCCCACAACCATACACGAAGCAGCTTTGGTCATATGTTTGAATTCCTTAACCATGTGCTAAGATTTAAATGTTTGTTCTTTCATGCAAGCCCACTACTAGAATTCAGCAGCAAAGGTTGGTATGGGTTAAAGCTCTATTATAACTGAAATCCTTTTTTTTTTTTTTACAGTTTTTTCCAATCGCTAACAAGCGCCTACCCATACTTCAGATACTTTTTCTAAACTCTTAACACAGACTCACACCTACAAAACACAATTGGCCAAATGGATAATTTTCTTCTCAAAAATACATTTTGTTAAATATATACTAACTCTTCATTTCAAAATAGAACACATCTTTCCCTGCACACACTAACTGTACAAAAACACTATAAATCTGACTCAAAATGAAATTAGTCTGTCAAAGAATAACACTTGTTTTCACTTCACAAGGTACATGCAGTCAATCAAAGTACACCAGGTTTCAAAATACTGGCTATTATTGACATTACAAAAACTGCATAGACTTTTATGTTTCAGTGTTACAGGTATTTGCATGCGAAACATGCAATCCACCATTTTGACACCAGAAATGTCTTGGTTGGTAACTGTATGTCCACATGTACAGTAATGTTCACATTCAAAAGCATTCCAGTAAAAAGCAAACAAGTTTTTGTTTCTTTACTGTTTACTACAGGAGGTACAGTAGAAACACGGTATGATAGGACAGAGAAAGTTTTACAGTATTGCTCACAGTGAACAAAATATCCATGAAACACACAAGAGCATTCTGAACAAAAAAACAACAGCAAAAAGCCAAGATAAAAGGGGGGGGAGGGGGGGGGGCTAAAAAAAGGCAAAAAATTTGCATCTAATCTCTGCGATCTTCAGGGTTAGGCCACATGTTTTCATCAACATCACATCTGATGTTATCCAAGTCGATGCACCTGGGATAAAACCGCCTGGTATGTCGGATCCACCCTTGGCAATCGTCAACTGTGATGTCCCTGGAGCCAGCATCCATGGCTTCAAGGAGGGACATCTGGTCATGTGGCTGATGGTCATAAACCTTCCACCTCCATGCAGAAAAGAACTCCTCTATGGGGTTGAGGAAAGGTGAATAGGGTGGAAGGAAGAGACTTACCAGTCTTGGGTGGACTTCAAACCATGTTGTTATTGTTTGCAGTGATGGAAAGCCACATTGTCCCAGGTAATTACAAAGGTCCTCATGTTTTCACCCTCCTGACCCTGCTCTGGAACCAGGCGCTGGTGGAGATCATTGAGAAAGGCAAGCAAGCGCTCTGTATTATAGGGTCCAACCTGACATCTGTGAAGGAGTAATCCTGCATTTGCAATTGCTGCACACATGGTAATGTTGCCCCTCTCTGTCCTGGCACATCAACTGTGGCCCTTTTTCCAATTACATTTCGTCCACGTCGACGCCTTTTGGCCAGATTGAATCCTGCCTCATCGATGTATATGAATTCATGAGGGGCCTGGTTGGCCTCCAATTCCATAACTCTCTGAAACAAAGTTTATGTAAGTCATGTTATTACTGTATACCATACTGTACTGTAACCTAGTATTGTGTAGGTTACCTACTTGCAAAGTGCAAAGCTTATAGAACTGGACATTGGATTGAATATACACTATACCTGGACATATTGTCGTCGTAGCTCCTTGACCCTCTCACTGTTCCTCTCAAAGGGAACAGTGTAGAGCTGCTTCATCCGCACTCTGTGTTTGGACAATGTCCGGCGTAATGGTTGTGAGGCTGATTCTATCGATATTGTCAAATATCTCATGGTCCGCCACAATTCTAGTTTGAATTTCACGCAGTTTTATTGCATTATTTGCAGCAACCATTTCTACAATGGCAAGCTCCTGATCATTACTGAGGAGCTTTCCTCTTCCCCCAGAGGGTGGAAGACGTTGCATTCTTTAGAAAGACAAAAAATTCAACATATGCATTACTGTATGACCATATTGACATGTCAAGTGAGAATAGAAACAATCCATGTAAAATGCAATACTTACCTGTTGGTTTGTTGAAAGATGCGTATAATGGAGGCAACCGTTGACCGCCTCAAATTGGGCTGCACTCTTTCACCAGCCTCTCTTAGTGAAAGACCATGGTTGATTACATGGTCAATGATAGTGGCACGAATTTCATCACTGACTACTGTTCTTGCAGCCCTTGGAATGCCACCACCACGCATTCTTACACCTCTACCTTGCCCTCTCCTTGGGCCTGCTCTTCTCCCTGGGCCCCTTGCTCTTACTCTTCCTCGACCAGACATTACAGTGTTTGTCTTTTTTTGTTTCCAAAACATCACTCCTCAAGGTCTTGCCTTATAAACCCCACTGAGTCTAAGCCAGAATGGAATAAGCTGTGGTTGGCCCAATTTACCCAACATAAATCAGCTGTGTGTCAATTATTCAATTGTTTGTTTATTATCAGCTGAGATATATTTTGATATTGATATTGTTTTGTACTGATATCATTGCAGAAGCAGAGGTTTTATACTGTATCTAAGGTTTGGAATATTGTTTTTGCTATTGTGGGATGTTGTGTGTTAACATTCGTAAATACTACAAACACAGTCCATAATTTTGTTGGGAGGTATAGCTTGTCTGTTAAGGAAATGTAAGCATTGTGGAAATGTGTTCACTGACTGCATATTGGGTGAACACGACATGAAATGTGTGAATGGTATGGCCACAACAGACCGATGCTGTGCTAATTGTGTTTAGAGTTTTGCAAATGTGACAACTGTTTGGACAAACGCTTGTTAGCGACTGAAAAAAACTGTAAATTATTTTATTCTTTATTTAAACTAAGTTCTTTAATAATTCAATTTTCAGTTCAGTTCAATTTTATTTATATATATCACAACAACATTCACCTCAAGGTGCTATGAGCAAGCACTTTGGCGAAAATGGGAAGCAAAAATTATCTTTTAATAGGAAGAAACCTCTGGCAAAACCAGGGTCAGGGAGAGGCAGCCATCTGCTGTGACCAGTTGGGGGTGCGGAAAGGAGAAAGACAATAAACATACTGTGGAAGAGAGCCAGAAATTAATGCTAACATCTGATGAGTGAAAAGAGTTCAGAAAAGGAGAAAAGTTTAGTGCATCATGGGAAGCCCCCACCAGCCTAAGTCTATTGCAGCATAACTAAGGATGGATTCAGGGTCACCTAACTATAGGTTCTGTCAAAAAGGACACTTTTAAGCCTAATCTTAAAAGTAAAGATAGTGTCTGTCTCTGTCTCCCAAATCCAAGCCGGGACCTAGTTCCACTGAAGACGGGGCTGAAAGCTGAAGGCTCTGCCTCCCATTCTACTTTTAAATATCCTAGGGACCACAACTAAGCCTACAGTCTGAGTGCTCTATTGGGGTGATACAGTGCTGAAAGGGCTTTAAGATAAGATGGGGCCTGAGGAGAAGGATTTTATATTTGATCCTGAATTTAATAGGGAGGCACTGAAGAGAAGCTAGTAGTAGTAGTAGTAGTTGTCAGTACTCTTGCTGCAGCATTTTGGATCAACTGAAGGCTTGGGGTGGTGGGTGCCTTTAGGCAATGGGGCCCAGGCTGGTGCAAGAAGAAGGGACATGGGCCCACGCTCCTGTAGGCCCACCACCCACATGAGGCACTGTAGGGGTTGAGTGCAGTGTGTGCCAGGCGGATACGAGGTATGAGGTGCCGTAAGGGACATTATTACTGAAACGCTCTCACACACACAACTGAAACGCTCTCACACACACTACTGAAATTTTAGCTCTCACACACACTACTGAAACACTCTCACACACACAACTGAAATGCTCTCACACACACTACTGAAATGCTCTCACACACACACACTACTGAAACGCTCTCACACACACAACTGAAACGCTCTCACACACACTACTGAAATTTTAGCTCTCACACACACAACTGAAACACTCTCACACACACAACTGAAATGCTCTCACACACACAACTGAAATTTTAACTCTCACACACACAACTGAAACGCTCTCACACACACTACTGAAATTTTAGCTCTCACACACACTACTGAAATTTTAGCTCTCACACACACTACTGAAATGCTCTCACACACACAACTGAAATGCTCTCACACACACTACTGAAATTTTAGCTCTCACACACACTACTGAAATTTTAGCTCTCACACACACTACTGAAACGCTCTCACACACACTACTGAAATTTTAGCTCTCACACACACTACTGAAACGCTCTCACACACACTACTGAAATTTTAGCTCTCACACACACTACTGAAATGCTGAATACCCTATATCGAGAATTCATAAAAAAGAGAACAATAGAAACTGAAAGGAAGTATAAAACTTACAAAAATAAATTAACTAATATAATGAGATCCTGTAAAAGAGAGTATTACATTAAAAGGTTAGAACACAATAAAGATAACACAAGAGATATATGGAATGTATTAAACAGTATAATCAAGAATGAATCAAGGAATAATGATTACCCTGGGTACTTTATAGAAGGGACAAGAAGTATTAATAACATGGAAGAGATAGTAAATGGCTTTAATAAATTCTTCAGTAAACATAGGGCCAAAACTGGCAGAAGAAATAAAGGTTGATGGAATAGAAAGGGACACTGGTGAAAATATTGAAAGGAATAGAAGCTCAATGTTTTTAAGAGCAGTGGAAGAGAAAGAAATTTATGACATAGTTAGAGGACTTAAGAACAAAACCAGTACAGATTGGAATGATATTGATATGGTAACAGTAAAGACAGTTATTGATGGTATTGTAAAACCATTAAAATATATATTCAACTTGTCATTTCAAAAGGGTTTTTCCACAAAAATGAAAGTTGCTAAAGTTATTCCCATTTACAAAACCGGTGAAAGGCATCATTTTACAAACTATAGACCAGTGTCAATACTCTCCCAGTTCTCTAAGATACTGGAAAAACTTTTCATAAAAAGATTTGACAGTTTTGTGGAAAAATATGAATTACTGACAGATAGTCAGTATGGGTTCAGAAGCAACAGATCAACAGCTTTGGCATTGATAGATTTAATGGAAAAGATAACGGAATGTATGGATAATAAGAGGTTTGCGCTTAGCGTTTTCTTAGATCTAAAGAAGGCGTTTGATACTGTTAATCATGAAATTCTATTAAAAAACTGGAAAGGTACGGGTTTAGGGGAGTGGTTTTGGAATGGTTAAAAAGCTATGTAGGAATAGGCAACAATATGTACAAATAAATGAATATAAATCTAATTTGATGGATATAGCTTGTGGAGTACCCCAAGGTTCAGTACTGGGTCCAAAAATGTTTATTATGTACTTAAATGATATCTGCAGAGTATCGCAGATTTTAAAGTTTGTAATATTTTGCGGATGACACAAATATAATGTGTTCAGGTGTGGAATTGCCACAGGTTTTGGAGATGATCACACAGGAATTAACAATATTAAAGAAGTGGTTTGATATAAATAAATTATCATTGAATCTAGATAAAACCAAATTTATGTTTTTGGAAACCAAAAGAAAAACATCAAAATAGAAATATGTGTTGACAATGTATATTTAGAAAGGGTAAATGAAATAAAATTTCTTGGTGTGATCATTGACCACAAGCTCTGTTGGAAGCCACACATTACTTATGTTCGGGGAAATTGGCACGGGCATTGCCGTCCTGGGGAAAGCAAAGCATATGTTGGATCAGAAAGCACTGCACATTTTATACTGTGCTTTACTACTGCCGTATATGAGCTACTGTGTAGAGGTCTGGGGAAACACATACAAAAGTAACACACAAACAATAACTATAATACAGAAAAGGGCCATTAGATTAATAAATAATGTGGGGTACAGGGACCATACAAATGCACTCTTTGTCAAAATGAAAGCTATTAAATTCCAAGACTTGGTGAAGCTTTAAAACAGCGCAAATAATGTATAAAGTAAGAAATAAATTGCTTCCAAAAGAAATCTGTAAATTGTTCATAGAAAGAGAAGGTGGGTATAACTTAAGAGGAAATGGAATTTAAAAATACAAAGTGCTAGAACAACTTTAAGAACTATGTCTATCTCAATTGCAGGAGTTAAATTATGGAACAGTCTAACAGAAGAAATAAAGGAAAGTAAAACATAAATCAGTTTAAAATAAAATATAAAAACCTAATTTTAAATAACTATAAGAATGAAGAAAACGGGTTAACCCAGGACGGTAATGTCGCTGGTAATGGTGTTGTGGTTCTTTTTGGGTTTTTGTTTTTTTTTTGGTTTGTTTGTTTTTCCATAACTTGTGTATCTGCAAATATACTCATTCTGTATTTTTCATATGAAAGAAACTATACGGTGGTGGGGCTTGCTTATTTCTTGTTTTTGATTTATTTACGTTTTATTTTGTTTTGCTTTTTTTTTTTAACTTTTGTTTCATATGTTGATTGTTTAATTTAAGACTAAAAGAAAATTAAATGAATGAGAGGTAAAACTTGAGGGGGTAGGGACAAATAAGTAAATACTTCTGCCTACTCCTTTTCAAACAAATAATGAAATGATATTTTATAATGATTGCGAAGACACATGTTTGAAATGTTTGAAATAAAAATGAACTGAACTGAACTGAACTCTCACACACACTACTGAAATGCTCTCACACACACTACTGAAACGCTCTCACACACACTACTGAAAAACCAAGGCATTTCAGTTGAACTGGAAGGCATTTCAGTTGAACAGGAAGGCATTTCAGTTGAACAGGAAGTTGTTTCTTGACAAGGAAACTGAAGGAAAAAGTGGTAGATTTCAAACAAACCACTACACAGATGTCTACTCAGCAACCTGCTAGTAGCCTAAGTGAAGCAGCTGCATTACTTAACAATATATAAGCCTCAGCATAAGTCAAAATTTAGAATAGCAGACGGGCATTATCCTGGTTAATTTTTTTGGCATATGTGCTTTTTGTCTTTTTTAGCAAAGAAAAAAATATCTTAAAATCATTAATAAAACCAGGGAGAGAAGGCTTAGCGTTCCTCCATTTAGCACAATGGATATGATATTTACTCAAAAGTATGATGATGTTAATAATGTCTGAGACACCCAATGCTAGATGATCCATATAAAAAAAATTTATGATGTAATTCAAATAGTGGCACATCATTAATATTTAGGGAAATCCAGTTTTTTAAGTTGCACCAAATGCATTGTGTGATAGGGCATAGAAAAAAAGATGTTCTAGGGTTTCATTTTCATCAGTACAAAAAGAACACTGATCCACCTCAAAACCAAATCTATTTTTTAGAAATTCTGCCACAGGATTAATTTTGTTTATTACTTTAAGTGTGTTTCTTTAACTTTAGGTAGAATAGGCTATTTCATGAATTTTTAGTATGCTTTATCCAGTGTATATGAAATAACTAAATTAGAACCATGTAATGTAACCATTCTGTTGTAAATATTTTGTCTTTGAAGAAACTACTGATAAATTTATTATTGCATTTTTATCAAACAGCTGACATTGCCCTAGCAATAAATTTGGGAGCACTGATGAGAAATTATTGTATAGCATAAAATTTTTAATCAAATGAAGCAGAGGCAGTGGGACCAGTTCACAAAATTTATTATATTCTCTTTGAGAACAGTTTAGACAATATTTTTCTGAAAAGTCTGTGTAACTTAGAATGACACCGTTATCATCCAACAAATCTGTTATGAATATAATCTTTTTGTTTAAACCAGTCGCTCTTGAAAATTGATTTTTGATTAAGTGTTATTACCCTATGATTCCATAAGGTTTAATTATGGGGAGAAGTTGTGGGTATATCTCATTATCTCAGATTTTAACCATTTAATTCTAAGGGTGCCAACCATAAATTCTAATTTTGGAGTTTTGATACCACCTTTATTGTATTCCTTCACAAGCTGAGATGTTTCAATGTAATGGGTTTTATTCCTCCACAAAAATTCGAAAATAACTGTGTTAGCCTTATTAATGTTTTTAGAGGAGATATATAGAGAGTGACAAGGATAAATCAATTTGGAGATGCCTTCAGCTTTAGATAGGATGTTTCTGCCAAAAATAGCGAGGTCTCTGGTTAACCAGTGGCTAAGTGATTTCTTCATCTCCATGATACAGTTAGAAATATTAGTGTCTTCTCTGCTTATTGGGTTTTTTAGATATTATCAGCCCTATATATTTAACTTTAGATTCAACTCTAACCAAAGCTATTGAGGAGTCAGAGCTTGTATGAATCGGGAGTAGTTCACATTTTTGATACTGAGAGATAAGCGAGAAGCTTTAGAGAAAATTTAGTTTTCTACCACGTATTTATCTTTCAAAAAATAGATGTATCATCTGTGAATTGACTTATTTTGAAGTCTTTATTAAAAATTGATATTCCTTGTATGTCGTTAGAATTTTTGATTAATAGTGTTAACAACTGAGTCGCCAATATAAAAAGCTTAGGGGAAACAGGACATACTTGCCAAATTCCCTGTTGCACCTTGAATCCATTCCTTGATTCAAGGAAGCTAAAATATTGTTAAGTAATGCGGCTGCTTCACTTAGGCTACAAGCACAGCCGTCCCCAACCCCCAGGTCCTGGACCAGTACCGGTCTGTGAGTCGTTTGGTACCGGGTCGCAAGAGTTGAGGCTCGAGTTTGAAATTTATGGTTTTCAGGGTATTTACCGTTTTTTAATTTTTATATCGTTTATATTGTTAAGTCGGTTTCCCTGGGTCTTTTCCCGTGTGTTATGAAAAAATCTTTTTTTGGTAGCGGTACTGGTTTTATTTTACTGTATTTATCCAAGACAACTTAAAGGCCGGTCCATGAAATTATTGTCGGCCATAAAAGGTTGGGGACTGCTGTACTAGCAGGTTGTTGAGTACACATCCTTGTATTGTTTTGAAATATACCACTTTTTCCATCAGTTTACTTGTCAGGAAACAACTTCCTGTTCAGCGGAAATGCCTCTGGTTTCAGTGGAGTGCGTGAGTGCATTTCAGTAGTGTGTGTGAGAGCGTTTCAGTTGTGTGTGTGAGAGCTAAAATTTCAGTAGTGTGTGTGAGAGCGTTTCAGTAGTGTGTATGAGAGCTAAAATTTCAGTAGTGTGTGTGAGAGCATTTCACTAGTGTGTGTGAGAGCGTTTCAGTAGTGTGTGTGAGAGCTAAAATTTCAGCAGTGTGTGTGAGAGCGTTTCAGTAATAATGTCCCTTACGGCACCTCATAGGCGGAAGCCAAGGGCGGAAACCCTGGCAGTCTGATCCCGGCTACTGAGGCTAGCGACTGGGATGTGGAATAATTCTGGGACCAGCATCCTAGAGACTGCTGCATGTACATTCAGGAATGGTTCTGGTGGCTGTATGTTCTGGATACTCGGTGAAGAAAGGGGCTGAGGTGTTAACTGATCACTATCTGCTGGTGAGTTGGATCAGGTGGAGACTGGGGGCATTGAGTCTGAATGGACCATTTTTACTCTGAGTTGTGGCCAAAAGGTGGTTGGTACCGACAGGCCAAGCAGATGCAAGTGCAATCCGCTGAAGCAAAAACTTGGGTGTGGGAGGAGTTTTAAGAGGCTATGGAAAAAGACTGTGGGACTGCGTTGATGAGTTTCTGGCAAACCCTCAGGTGACTCAGGAGGGAAAAGCGGTGTTCCAACTGCACAATGTATGGTACAGGTGGACCATTGCTTACTTCAAGTGAGGATATTGTCAGGGAATGGAAGGAATATCTACTGACACGTCTTCTGTAGGGAAAGCAAAGTCTGGGGACGAAGGGGAGGTCACTGAAGCAGTTAAATAACTCTTTGGTGTATGAGGTTTGCCCTGAGTTCCTAAAGGTGCTGGATGCTATAGCCTGTCAAGGTTGACACGCCTCTACAATGTTGCGCGGTATCTTATGGGTGGTTCCCCTATTCAAGAAGGGGGGCCAGAGGGTGTGCTTCAACTACAAGGGGATCACACTCCTTAGTCTCCCCACCCGTTAGTTGAACCTCGGATACAGGAGGGTTAGGTGCAAAACACTGCACCAGCTCTTTACCCTCTTTAGGGTACTTGAGCATGAATGGGAGTTTGCCCAACTATTCAACATCCTTATACAACTGTTGCAAGTAATTAGCCAGACGTGTTCCCAGTGGGTGTTGGACTCTGCCAGGACTGCCCTTTGTTCATAAAAATTATGAAGAATTGGTGAACGGCTGCCACTTGGGTAGTCTCAGAATCTCACCTCTACAGAACCTCATCATTTGCAAAAAGCACACATCAGCTGGTGGCCTCCAGCTCACTGGAGTGGTTCACACCCGAGTGTGAAGCGGCAGAAATGAGTTGGCACCTCCAAGTCTGAGGCCATGGTCCTCAGCGGGAAAAGGCTGGAGTGCCCACTCCAGGTTAGGGACAAGTTGCTGCCCCAAGTGGAGGAGTTTGTTGGGGTTTCCAGTTGGGGGGGGAGAGAAGACTGGGAGATCGATAGATGGATTGGTGCTGTAGCTGCAGTGATGCAGATGCTGGACCTATCCATTATGGTAAAGAGAGGGCTGAAGGTAAAAGCAAAGCTCTTGACTTACCAGTAAATCTACACCCTGGTCACCTATGGTCACCAGCTTTGGGTAGTGACCAAAAGAACGAGATTGTGGATACAAGAGGTGGAAATGAGCTTTCCCTTAAGGGTGGATGGGGGGAGTTCAGCCATCTGGTTGGGGCTATAAGTAGAGCCGCTACTCCTTCCACATTTAAAGGAACCATTTGAGGTGGTCCGGCATCTGATATCCCATGCCATGTAAAGGAGGTGGCTAACAAATGCACCATTCTGTAGTCGGTATCTAAGCCATTTTAATTAATGATCTTACTGAAGAGGGAGGCCTATGCAGAACAACAGTGGGGGTAGAGCGCTTCCTTGTTCCTTGTCACTTGATGGTGACTTGTGTTGGCTTGGCTTGAAGGGGCGACCGTGGCTCAGGGGATTGGGAAGCGTATCTGCAACCGGAAAGTCGCCGGTTCGATCCCTGGGCTCTCTGTCCTGGTCGTTGTGTCCTTGGGCAAGACACTTTACCCTACCGCCTACTGGTGTTGGCCAGAGGGGCCGATGGCGTGATATGGCAGCCTCACCTCTGTCAGTCTGCCCCAGGGCAGCTGTGGCTACAACAGCAGCTTGCCTCCACCAGGGTGTGAATGTGAGAGTGAATGAATAGTGGCATTGTAAAGCACTTTGGGTGCCTTGAAAAGCGCTATATGAAATCCAATTCATTATTATTATTGAAGTCAGCCTCTAGTGTTGTTCGCCACATCCCCATTGAATTCCTGATACTCTTAGAGTCCTGTTGATTTTCTGTAGTTCTAAATATTCCCAAATCCATGTATGTGCATTGAGTTGTAGTTGAGGCTTTCTTGTAGTCAATCTAGGCAGTGCACAGGTTGGTCAGGCTGGTCTTACAGTCTTAACTAACTGCTCTGTCTACCAGTTGCTGATGTTTTGCTCTTCTTGCATTTCTGACAATTCTCTTCTGTGCCCTGTTTAAGTATTGACCCATGTGCCAGTTCATCTTAGCTACTATGATGGCTGAAAGGAGCTTCCATGTTGTGCTGAAACAGGTCCCTTCTGGGGAACCTTAGGGATCAGGACTTTTGGGCTTTTGGTTAGCAAAGGCCCAACACTTAGCAGCTGGTTCATTATCCATGGAGAAGGAGAATATGTAATTTACTCATTGGAAGGTTAGAGGTTCATTTCCTAGCTGCTCAAATCTGCGTGCCAAATATCCTTGGGCAAGATACTAATCCACTACAAGAGAGTAGAAAAGTGCTATATAAGTGCTATATAAGAATCAGTCCATTTACCATTATACCCAGATTGCATATATGGACTGTTACAGGCTTCCACCACATTATATAGGCAATACTTCTACTGTAGCTAAATCCATCCATTCTATGATAAATTAAAATGCCTTGCATACATACTATATGAATAGATTCTTACATGCACATTTGACTCCACTTGCTCTCCAATTGGTATTTCCACTGTTCAGAAAAGACCTCTGGCTATTGTACTCATCTAATGTCTTGCACATGAACTCCATGCAGAATAATTATTGAACAAATGTTATAATGTCTGAAGCACTTTTTTATTAGACCACTTGTGTAAATATGGCTGTGTCTTCCCTCCCACATATTTCCTCTCCCATGCATTTTGACCATTGCTTCCTCAAAAAAAAGTCAAGTAGCTAATCATCTCACTACATGTTACCTCTGCTAAGTAGGTCCTATGTGACTGCTATAGTTCACATTCCTCCTGCCATAAAATATGGCTAAAGGTGGAGTAATTTAGTTGAACAATAACAGAGATTTAAGTGATGCAATTAGAGTTTGACCTTCTATGGTGAGGTTGAAAACAATGCAGGAAGGCAATTACATATATAAGCCATGTCAAAAAAAAAAAAAAAGCAATACAGTGATTTTCTCAAAGAGGCCACAATTCAGGAGATTGTGGGTTCGTTTATGGTAGCTGGCTGAGAAGGTGGGCGAGCATTTGGGTGGGCATTTTCCAGCGAGTTAAATCACAGGCTTGAGATATAACCAGTGGGTGGAAGGCTATACATGATAGGACAGGCAAGTGGGAGAAGTTAACCAATAATTAGACTACTAAATTTGTAATCTGGAAATTATTGTGAGGATGGTGAAGAAATGTTATACTCTCTTTTGTAAAAATGATTTACAGGTTTCTGTATCGAAATATTAATGAATCAAACTGCCTCCCTCTGTGAAAAGTCAGAGCCCTGCATGTGTTTGCTCAGCTCAAACAAATGCAGAACTTCCACGAGTCAAAATCAGTACCTTTACATGTTTAATTATTAAAAGTGATCTATTGAAACACAATAGATTATGACAACAACAAAGTTTACAAATGAAACAGAAATAGTCCCCTAGTCTGTTGCTTGCTCTGGAAGATTCATTTAAAACTTTTTAAAAAGTTTAAAAAAAAAAAGAATAATAACAGGAAACATACTTCACAATGAACACTCAGAACATCCAATATAACAGTTTTTTTCTTTTTCTAGACATCTTCACATTAGAGATGAGTGATTCCATTTGTTTTAATACAAAACAGGGGTCTGAAATCGATTCACAGCTTCTTTAAAAGCCTTCACATAAAATGGAAAGATAGGTTACTACTTAGTCTCTTCCCTTTTTTATGGTTTTCTCAAAAATGTCTTCCATCAAAAAGAAGTCAGTGTCGGGTACATGACATTTTTTTCCAAAGTCACTAGGCATCTCTGCGTGATTTCTCTCAGTGTTGAGTCCGTATGACCGGCAGGCTCTTGATCTCTGACAGAACTGATCAAGGTCACAGAAATACGCAAGCAGTTTTCAAAGAGTCGGTGGTTGGAGTTAGGTACATATGTGCATGGCCACCTGCTTTTTCAACACCCTTATCCAGAAAATGTCATGGACAATATGAAGTCTGAAGCTACACACAAAAAACTGAATAAATATGCAAACCCTCAATACCAGAATACAAACATAGGAAAAATCCAATATACATACTATATGTGCAGTCAGTATACACTGGTTTAGTACAGCTGTTTTTGCTCATGGGAAGAGAGAAAATAAACCAAGAGTGTTGTAAAAGTCATGCGGCAGCAGTAAGTCAAGTGTTTTGCTCATGAGGAAGAAACATGTCGAATGAGAGTGCTGTTAAACCTGAGAACCTATGAGTCATTTAAAACTTGTGAATGATGTCCCAGAGTGGAAGCCAACAGTGACTTCAACAAATATTTGAAATGTATTACACACACATCCATTCTCCTTTATTTTGTCCTCTCACTCTTATTTTAGGAAGTGAAATGACACATTAGCTGCAAAGTGAAACTGTGGTCTGTCAATTTAAAATAAAGGGCACTTTCAGATGAAAAAAAACTGCTAAAAATGGCTGCAGCCCTTTTAGTAGCTAATTTCAGATGACAAATTATTACATTCAATTAAGTAGTTGCTAAAACATACAGTCAAAAGAGATTTTCAGTTCTTTAATCCATGTAACGCTTTTCCTCATTGTTTGTTTAAAAAAAATAAGAATCAGTTCCTGTAAAAGCACCCAACATCTTTAAATGCTGCTTTTAAATGTACTCAATTTCAAACCTTTTAGTTCCTGTGTCATTCCTCTCCATAAATAACCAGAGCTATAAAAATGTGCTACTCTCCAGAAAGTTCATGAGTTCACTACATACGAACATACTGTGTTAAAATGCAGTAACACAAATCAGCATTAAACTAATATTTTTCCTATAAACATGATGGTCATTGTGTTTGATTAGAGTCTGTGGTAAAGAACTAATACGTGCGTAAATGCTCTCTAGAGTCACTCAGCATTAGAGGCGTACTAGTTGAGTTTCAGTGAGGCTGTATTAAGTTCACGACTGAGATCAGCGTTCATAAAGTCTGTCAGTTGCCTCTGACAGACTACTCCAGTTCCTCTCTGTGCTCCATGCTAAGATCTCTCCTTCCCGCTCCCCGGCTGGACAGCTGCCTCCCCCTGTCATCTTCCTCCTCTCCATCCTCTTCCTCATCATCCTCCTCTATGCCATCTTCCTCCTCTTCCTCCTCCTCTTCATCCTCTTCCTCAGTGCCGTCCATTGAGTCATCGGCTCCGAGCATGGCTTGCTGCATGGCCAGGGTGGCTGAATCTGAGGATAGTGACTGGAGACTGTCCATACTCAGGGGGTCTGAAGCGAGGCCAGAAAGAGGGTAGGGAGAAGTGGGGTTATAATGTGACAGATACATTTAAAAAATAATAATGTAGGCAGAGGAAGATAGACCTTTTTATTTGTCTGTGCATGCTTCAGTATTATTTAGAAATTTCAATTAGCCAATATTCAGAGTGGCTACAGGGCCAGAGACTCAATTTTGGGAGCCACCTGAAAATGGTATTTTCAAGGAGCTGCAGGCTTATACCGTCCTACACATCAGTTTGATCAATTCTACCTTGCAAAACTTTACGTAGACTTTGTCTGCCACTGAAATTAATTCTTACCCTACCTTTTATCTATATTTGCACTCCAGTAGGGAAGCTTTCTTTTACTTGTCTACACTTGTACCAGCTGCAGTACTGTGACAGGAGATAATGAATTGCATCAGCAACTGAGGTCTACAACCTACTGTGTAGCAGTAAAAGAAAATCTAGGCAGTCCTCATTTTCTTTTTCTAACTGTTCCCAAGAGACTTGAAAATGTTTGTACACATGAGTGCAGGCTGAGCTATTGATTGATTTAGGACACATTTTTAGAGAAACTGATACTCTAAAAAAACAAAAAAACAAAAGAGATGTAATAGTGCCACCTAGTGGTTTGGATTCAAGCAGACAAGCTTTTAGTTTGTTTATTTTTTTGTACAGTGTGTGCAATTTTACCATTTATCAGTATTCTTACCCCTCCAAATTCAAGTACATATTATAGCTATAGTGATAACTGTAGGACAAACTCATTATAGTCAAGCAAGCAAAATCACAGACATTAAATTTAGACTGTGTCCCATAACAGCCACAGTTGACGACTGCTGTTTCTGCTGTTTATTTCTACTGTTTCTACTACTATAATTGATTGTGTATAAAAATATTTTTACAAACACTATATTTCAACTATAATTTTAGAGATGACATGTAAAATTTTAAATGGTCATTTATAGCTAGAAAGAGTTATTTGTGAAGTAACCATCTAAGGCTGGTAAATGGTAAATAGTTCTTATATGGCATTTTTCTACTCTCTTGGAGCACTCAAAGTGCTTTACACAACAAGCACTGGCCACATACATAGATTGTAATTAGGCTTAACTGCGGTAGGGCAACAGGGTGGCTTCACAAACAAATGTATATTTATGAGTATAATATTCTTTTCTTCTTTTAAATAACCTCAAAAAGCAATCTACTTTTAAATCAAGAACACATTAAAGAAAAATTAAAAAGTAAAGGATTATTTAATGCCCAAAGAAAGCTGTTTGCTTTGCTTTTCTTGGAAAATGTAACTGTTGGCATACTGTCTGAGTTGCTTCCTGTCTGAGATCTGTGCGTCTGCAATACACCAGCCACAATAGAGTCGGGCCAAAAGCGCTGTGTTGGACGATGCTGGGACTTCATCTTCTTCGCTTTAGGAGCCGGGTCAGGATTACTGGCATCTAACATAGGCTGAAGGATACGTCGACGAGCATTGATGAACCTGTAAAAAGACAAAAAAAGTCATATTAGGAAAAGTAACACCTCCGAATCCAAATTAATTACTCTGCATGTCTTTTACATATCTATCTAATTAGTACTACTAAAAAGTACAGAGATTTAAGGAAGACATAAAATAAAAAACAAGTACATACAAAACACTGAATATGACCATCAACACTTTAAAATATTATCATTTGATTAAACCATACCCTAGTGAAAATTTTGAATGCATTTTTGTATCAAATTGTCTCAAATTTTTTCTCTCTCTCTTTGGATAGATAGATAGATAGATAGATAGATAGATAGATAGATAGATAGATAGATAGATAGATAGATAGATAGATAGATAGATAGATAGATAGATAGATAGATAGGACCCTGCACAGTAACCCCGGAAGATAGAAGTGGCTGACACTGTGAAATTCTACTTGTGGACAAAGCTGGACTGAAAGATAGCACAGAGGCACTGTGGTTGAGAATGACTCAGCTAAGATCCTGTGGGATTTCCAGATACAGACACACTGGCAATGGCAGCTGTAGTGATAGATATAGAGATGCCAAGTGGTAGCAGCTTCAGGGAAAAGGAACACAAGAAACAAGAAGAGAGAGAGAGGGAGGGGGGAGGGGGGGGGGTTGTTCCACATGTACTTGGTGTATTCAACCAGGAGATGGCGCCACCATATCAATGATATACTCGGATATGCCAGCATAGTCAAGTTCAATTTAAAGCTTAACATTCATGCTCTGTAGAAGAAGGGTCAAAGTTGGCTCAATCTGATGTGCAGGTTGAGGTCTTTCAGGAATGTAGGACCTTTTATGACAGTGATTGCTACTCCAAGCTTTTGTTTGTTTGCTGGGGAGGGACAGTAAATGGATGAATACACTGATGAAGAGAGCCAGTGCGCTAGACTACACAGAGGAACTGGGTGAGAGGAGGATGTTAGTCAAGCTGATATCTATTATGGACAATACTTCTAAATGACTGTGGGGACCCTGAACAGGTCCTTCAGAAGTAGGACAGATCACTGTCACAGGTCCTGCATCCTGACAGCAGTCAGTCTATGTAATACCCCCACAGGATAAATACTGTTTAAAAAATGCATGTGTATACATTATCACTTCCACTGCATTTTAGCTATATATATAAATTCATGCATGTAATAACGTTTTGGGGTTTTTTGCACACTATTTTTCATATATTTCTATTAATAATTTTCTAATATATCTCTATTTCATTTTTTCTTCCTGTCACTTGTGCTGCTATGCCAAATGAATTTCCCTTGTGTGGGATTAATAAAGTGTATATTTATGTCTATGTCTAAAGAAAACGTCTCACTTTTTTAAATAAGAATATGAATCTGTGTTTTGCTTTTACACATGCACATGAGGACTTTTTTGGGTTACAGAATCTTACCAGTTGTTTACTTGCAAGAGGGTCAGACTTGTTTGTGCTGCAATCTGTCTTTTCTCATCTTCTGTTGGATATGGGTGCTGCAAGAAGTAGGAAACGACATTTCAGTTTTCAAGCAGTTTCCAGCTGTTAAAATTGAATGTGCTGCACCATAATTATGTTAAACATTGAAAAGTCTTGCCCTCAAACACAGTGTAAATGTCTGCCTGTGCCTCACCATGAGATGCTGGAAGAGCCAGGAGCGCATGATGTTGGTGGCGTGTTTTGGCAGGACTCCCCTCTTATTCTTAGACTTCTTGTCTTCACTGTCCAACAAGGAGGACAGGTCCACATTTACCTTTATTCACAGACAACAGAAAGGAAAGAAAGAGGAAGGAAAGAAAAAAGGAAAAGACCATAGGGCTTAGTTATTGTTGCCACGGAAACAAACTCAGACTACCAATTACCTTTTTTTTCCTATGGCAAGGGCAGAAACACCTCCTCAAGTGTCACCATGGTAACTGAATTTGAGTAATGATACTTAAAATATAAAGAAGCAGTACCCGTGACTAGTCTGATATTTGTGTGGTGCTTGGACTTTGAGTTTCACAGTTTGGCATTGGTGAGTTAGAGGGACGCTGATGCAGGGTGGGCCTGTGTTTGCTTGAATTTTCACTGGTGTTGACCTGTAGTACACCAGCCTTTGTGTTCAGTGAGAAATCATTATTCAGATGTTTCTGTTTGGAGTGTGAGTGCTGAAGGACGAGATGCTCTCAGACTATTGACAGTCTTTGACAGCCTACATATTGATGTGTGTGAGTATGTGAGTTCATGTCTGGCTGAGACAACTGCAAATATTTTTAATTGTTGTGAGAACATGTAGGTTTGTTATTTGGCAAAGAAATCATTTTTATCACAGTCACGCTTAAGATAAAGTTTGCACATGACATAGTAAAGGAAAAAAATCTAGTGATATTCTTCATTATTGTGTTCTAATTAATGATAACTAACTCGCTAGTTCTAATTAAAGCATGACTAATATTGTTTTGTGTTTTTTCTTTTTTTCCCATGGTAATTTGGGGCTTTTTAATAATTTCTTTGAACTGGTTTTTTTATGACCCCCCCAATAATAAGACCCAACCAATATAACCCCCCAATAAAATTATGAATTATCTTGCATAAATAAGCTGTTGATTTTCTTTACTCATTTCAGTTATTACCAGCAAAATAGTTGCATGTTTAATCATTTGATCATTTTCATTTACCCAGATTTATTTATTTATTTAGACAGAGATCTTGACACCCCAACCCCCCCCACCCCAATGTTCAGCACAAAGTTACACTAATGGTCATTTCCAAACAACTGCAGATTCCAAGATAATCAGTTCAGACAACTCTGCACAAGTACAAGTTATTTAGATCTGTCAAATGAGAGGAAATTGGCTAGGATGTTTGGAAATAACACAAAAACCATGAATGCTCAAGTATGCCATGAACTGAAAGCATCCCCAGAGCAAAAATGATTGATCATTGCTCTGGGGATGCTTTGCTGCTAGTGGTGCATTGCACTTTGCAATAATGAAGTACTACCTCCAAAAACTTCACCCCAAATGAACATTTGGATGGTTGAAACTTGGGCACAGTTGGCTTTTCTAATAGAACAATAATCCTAAAGATAGATCAAAACTGGTTTTGGAATACACGCAGTAGCTAACATTAAACTTTTGGAATGGCCTGCCCAAAACCCTGACCGTAACCCTATTGAAATCTTGTGGACTGTGCCTAAAAACTCGGTCAGTGCCAAGAAATCAACCAAACATTTTCCTACTATTCCTACTATTTGGAGCCGTTTCAGTCCCCATGATAGAGTATATTTTGTATATAAATGGGAGATTACTTGTTTTTTTCTATAAATAAATCTAACGCCCCAATGGGTTAAATCCTCCTGACTAGGTCCCCTCATTGGTCCTCTAGTTTCATGTAAGTTGTATATTTTGTTGGAGGGAAATCATTAGGCTCCACTATTATTAGGTTCCACGGAGAATAGTGTGGAAAGAATCCACAGGCACGGAGATGCTGACCCTCACCCACCTACAACCCACATAATGCCCATAAATAGACATTCACACAGATCCCCCCTCATTCTCCCAACACAAAACAAGACTCATTACAGTTGCAGCTGTGTGTCACGTGGCTCCTTCTGTCCTGGGAGTGTGTGTGTTCCAGGAGAAGGCGAGGTTAAATTAATTGGCAGCACCGAGCCTCAGAGTGTGATTACTCGGGGCTTGTCGGCAAAGTGGCGAAGGGGCTGTGTTCAATTCCCAGCACGCATGTAGAACTCGGCACCAGCTGGGTCACTGTTACTGTCACAGAATTACATGAAACTGAGCCGCTCTTCAAACCAACACAGAACACTGTTAAATTCCTCTGCCCCATTTCTTTTCTTTTTTCCCCCATTCAGAAAAGGAAGTGTACAGCCTGTTGATTGGCTCTGCTTGGAGCCTTGGTTCCAGCATGGAGCCATTCTTTGTCATAAATTTGTTTGAAATCTCCACAAAAACAAAGTGGGTGGAGATTGTTAAAGTAAAATTAAATTCCAAACACAATGAATTTGTAATAATTAAACTGCTGTTCATACAGATCGATATAGCCTCTTACATCCACAACTCTATTTTCTGTAATAGAGTTATGCTATGAAATCACAATCAAGGTTAGATTACTGCTAATGCCAGACACACAATTTATTAAGAAACCAATTTTTTTTGTTCATGTTTTTATGTTCATCCAACTTTCATACAGTATATTTTGTCTGTTCTTCAGCTGTTGGTGTCTTAGGTCTTTGTTGTGACTGTATCTTGTACATAGACCTAGGAAGGGTTCAAGTGCCTGTTGCTCTATGCTTTAGAGGAGCCTTTGTACTCCTTCCCAAACAGAGGTGAGGCACTACATAACAAAAGAAAAGTCATAAAGGTTTGAAAAGGCGATAGTCCTCTCCTACCTAAACCACTCAAAAATTAGTCCCTGTATCTCTCCCACGGTAAAATTATGATGATAAAGTATTTTTGCTTATATGAAGACTACTTTAAAAGTCTTAGAATAAGACAAAATGTTATACAGTATGACTAATTTGCCAGCTTCTAGGAAGGCTGATACTGAAGGCTACTAAAGAAACTAATACTGAATGTCCTAGTCTTTTATATACATCGTAGTCAGTGTCTTTAGTAGTAGTAGTAAAACTCTCATTCTGTCTGCTTTGTATATAACTTTACTTTGGTTAATTTCTTGTGCCTCTCTGTATTTTTTCTTGTATATTATGTGCTTCCCTGTCTATTTTTGTAGTTGTCATTACGTTTTGTCTTATTTTGATACTTTTCTTGAAACCATCTTGTTATTTTGTCTCCAGGCCTTGCCTGTTTTCTCTCTACGAGTGTTCTCTAATTGTTGCCCTGAATTTAAGAACAGTAATATATTACTGATGTTACAAATGTTAGGATCCTCCTTTCTCAGAATGATGTGTTGATTCAAATGCTATGGTGAGGGTACTGACAGAGACTAAAAAGAGAAATCATTGTTAACTTGTTAAAGCAAATATCTAGTCAGCCAAACACCCATTTGCATTTGGGTATGGTTGTGGAACTTGTACAATTGTTTCACACTTGAACAATTTCTCGAGGCCTTTCAACTTGTAGAAATCTGCAATTATCACATTACTGATTCAATGTGAGGTAGATAATAAGTGTTTTGTGACTTGTAGACTAACCTGACTTCCAAGGTGCACACAGAAGTGTCGAAAGAGGGTAAAGCTTTGGCAAATTTTAAAACAATTTTAAAAAATCATCAGGGTAAAAAAACAACTTTTTAAATAATAAATTTTAAATAAGGCTAAAAAACAAGATAAACCTAACACAAACATAAATGAACCTATAATATACATTTGCACTGAGTCCTTCTTGTCTAAAATACTTCATCTATTAATTGCAAGGCGTTTTGTCCCAGTTTGGCTAACTAATTTGACACATTGTCCTTATTATTCTTATGTTATTTACTGTGCATAACAGCAAGCTTCAATTTTAATATTCCATATGATATTCATCAGTATTACCATGTGGATCATCTGTTCACTTTTTGGCATTCACTTCTGAGGCAATAGACCCTTCTTTTGAAGGGTCTGTTGCCTTCAGATAAGAGTAATGATTCTCTAAAATAAGTATCCTCATATTTACAACAAACCAACAGTCACAGAGCAGGCATACAGCAAATGTCCCAGCTATTCTAAACAATTCCAGAAGCTTTTTGACACTCTAAATGGAACTAAAATACTAAAACCAGTAATCTGTCCCTGTGCAGTAAAAAAAAATACATTTCAGTCATTCATACAAGTTTCTAAATCTTTTGGCGATAAAATATTTGTGATCCTAATATTTCCTGTTCATAAAAATTCTGAAATATTTTACTTCTGTTCTGTTCACATCTCAAATGTCCTGTACTTTTTGTTTTTAACAAAACGTTTTTGAACAATGAAAAATGAATGACTAAATTAATCAGTCTTTTGTATGAGATCCGGGATTTATTTCTTGTATCTACCTAAATCACATCATCCACAAATTTGTCTTTAACTGATATAAGTCCTCGTGCGATTTTCATCTGCAGTGGCATGGTATCACAAAGGCTCCCCAAACATCAGGGGAATAAACAATTTCCATTTTGTTTGGCAGCAGGGGGCTATGTTCAGACAGACAATGAAAAAACCCACCGGGGAGGTCTGAGAGATGTAAAGAACAAATTGAGACCATAGGTGGTGAGGGCACAAGGAGGAGTGACAACGTTGGCCAGAAAGCATTGTGGTTCAGACAGCTTTACCTGTGAGTTCTGGATCTGAATGGTTCCCGGAGGCAGCGCCTGAGTTAACACTTGCCCTTGCGATGTCACCATGGCAACTGGCTGGTACAGGGTCCCACCTGAGGGGATAATTTGCTGCCATGAGTATCAAGTGTCTTCAGCAGCTACTAGAAGCCAGATCCTACACTAGCACCCGAGCTTATTAAGTGCTTGTCAGCCTTGCAATCAAAACCACAGCAAACAAGAGACTAAATGATAAATTCAAAGTGCATTACTGCCCTTTAACCCAGAAAAAAAACACAGAGAACAAGGAGAAGGAGGAGTGTGTTTTTGCTGCTGGCTTAATTAGCCTTGATCAAGACACTCTTATCACAGTCTGTTTGAGCTCTTCAGTGTGTCGTGATCAAAGGGAGAGACATTGATTTATTTTGGGTTAAAAGGGTTTTCCAGAGGGCAGGATTAACATTTCACTGTACAGGCTTGACATTATAAGAACCTGCCAGCCAAGCTGTCTGTGATGGATACTTATCATGACCCTCTGATACCAGCTATACAAAACACAGCCACAAACATGTACCTAATGATATCTGCATATAATAGCAGTGGAATGGTAAACGGCCACATGCGTGTATACTGATTGATCAAAAACATGCTAATGACCATTTTTATTTGTCATTATGCTCAACAAACAATTGAGTTTTATACTAATAATATGAAAATGCTTTATAGTGATAACCCCAAAAAGACGCAAGGAGAAAAGATCAAACTCAAACTGATAAACACAATGCAAATAATAAGAAAAGTATTCATTTGAATATGATTAAAATAGTTATTAAAAATCAGGCAACGGTGCTTTGGATAGCTGGTGTCATATAGTTCCTCTGATCAGAATGAGAGAGAAAATGTGGAGTACTATTTGAAAGTTTGAGAATGACTGGGCTAAGGCTCAGTTCAGCGTGCAGAAAACAACAGAACCACCTATGCAATTTTATTTATGTATTATTAGTTGTATTTCACTGACTGTTCCAAAATTTATCGAGACCCTTGTCAGAGGTGGTAGTTTATTGAATAAGTTACACAGAGTTTTACATGGTTTTTGTAGCTCCTCTTCCTCACACATTGGGTCATAGAGCCATATGGAAAAAAAAGGTCCATGGTGTCAGGCCAATTTTGTTTTATAGTGCTCAAGTGAATTGACACGCTTACCCGAGACCACTTGAGAGTTGATGGTGGTCATGGCGACATTCCCCTGTTGCAGCCCTCCAGCAGGCACCACAATCCCTGAAGGGTTAACAGAGCTGGAGACAGAGGTCATGGATGGAGAGGAGGTCTGAATTAGTTCCTGGGGGATAACAGAGGGAGACACTGGTGAGCAACTCTAAGGGGGGGAGAGCTAGTACTTGAGTGTGATAACCAACAGCAAAATTTACCTGGTGATGAATGGCGTATCAAGGGAAACACTACATTACTGCATTATTACGCTAGGTACTGTTTAGGAACTCTAAGCTCCACGGTGGGTCCATCACTGACCTGCTGCATGCTGAGACTGGTGTGTGATGGAGAATAGGGCCCTCCAAGGTCATTACGGAGGAGGTTGTCGCTGTGCATCTTGGTCTTGAGACAAGTGATGTAACGGTTGCAGAAGTCCTTACAAAGCTCATTGACCTTCTCTAGCTCGAGTAGGTGGATTCGCAACACCTGAATGGCCTTTACCATCTGAGAGCAGCAAAGACAAAATATGAAACAGATCACATTCACCTTCTAAAACACTGATGACGTTAGCGATCACCTTACCTTTAAAACACCAGGTTAACAACCATGGACAGAAGAATACGTTTGATGTTGCTCTCATGAATATTGCTGGTATTTGTTTTTATTGCAACTTATGTTACAAAGATCTGTAACGTCTAATGTCAAAATCAAAAACCATTGGTAATGGTATTTACAGACGCAGACTGCTGACTGACATGCATCACTGATCACTGATATATATATATATTAATACATTTTGGAATAAATACAAATCTTCTGGTTTCTTGTTGTAATTATGTAACTTCTGGTACCCATCCGTAATGCTGGGTAATGTCTGTAAAACCGAGTCCAGGTAACAGATTAAAAATCTTTAATACGGAAAACCCACAGGGGGCCTGAGTGACTAAATAAACATTTGGGAAGTGCATCACATTCAGTAAAACAAACTGAAAAAACATCTGGAGCCTTTCCACTCAATGTCTGTGGACTACAAAGGTTTTTACATTAAACATCATCATCACAGTAGTGTGTGAGTGAAGTGTATGTGTTAATGCTGTCAAGGTTTTGTTCAAATTGGATTAGTTAACAATCTGCCATGTTAAAAGTTTTTATTGTTCTCGCTTCTCAGTCGTAGTTTCTAAAGAATACCTCCCCAAACAAATGAACTGTATTTACACTTATGTGGGGAAAAACAACAACAACAACCTTCTTTTCATTTTACCAAGACAAGCAGCAGTAACACAGTGCATACTGTACTCTGGCTTTAAGATGACATTTTTCTTGGTCTGCAACTTTGCAGTACATTCCTATGCAGGGTTCTAGTGACTATGCTTTTAAGGTTACATTCCCTGGCTAAGTCATTCACCAGTGTCTTGGCAGTTGTTTTGGAGTCTTTATACACATCTCACTATTTGTCTTTTCAGACTCTTTAAATTATTTCACTTGCTAGCTCTGTCAGGCTTGGTCTGTAATTTCTTGATGACACATCTCACTCCAATCCTTGGCACTTGGAAATGCTGTGATAACTTTGTACATCCATCTCTTGCTTTGTGAGCAACTATTTCCTCAACTGTGAACTCATTTTATTTGTTTTTTGTTTTCCTTGTCAGGTGACAGCTCAAACCCTTGCTGAAACTTCAGCAAGGGTTTATTCTGTGTATGATTTGGAAGATAACCCTCGGGCTTAACTTGATTTTACAGCATTACAAATTTAAGGCGTATAACTGCACCGCAGTGCACCGTGATTGGTACTTAGTTTTTCAGGGGACTCATAATATCAACCCTGCTAATTTTTGTTTTTAAATAATTATATTAATTTATGCAAATAGAAATAATTATATTTAGAAGTTCTATAAGAAGTATAAGAGTTTGAAAGCCATTTACAAAGTTTTCAATAGACCAGTGTCTCATATTTAACAACTCCAAATCGTTGCAGTTGTGTTGCTACGGAACAGCCTATTAAAGGATAAACTGCTGACAGCTACTGGCAAGAAATGAGAAACATGTTTTTTTTGTTCTGCTTTGTTTTTCTACTAAGTTATGATCTGTCATTGAGTGAAATTTGGTTTATTGGTTTGGCTGAAGTGACAACGGGAATCACTGACAACATATATATATATATATATCATCGACTGCCTGGCTTTTCTTCACTCTGTGTGATACACGATGGTACACCTTCAAAGTTGCCACCCAAGGTCAACAGAATGGTCAGAAAAGCGCTTGGCCAAGGAGGAGATAAATCAGCTAATTAAACTGCACTTGCTTAATCAAGGGACCAGTAACTCTTGTCCTCATTGCAGCCAGTCAGGCCCAGCGTAGCATTACTGCCCTATGGAAGAGTTAGTGTCCTCTGGCAGAGACGCCTATTCCCATTACCTCATAAAACACACAGATGCAGGGTTAATTGACTGTTCAGCACTTGTCAGCCTGCCATCCCAAGTACTGTAATGAGAAGAGTGCACTTTTTTCCTAATTCCTTGTCTGTGTCTTTGTGTCTGTCTGGCTTCAACTCCTCCCCCTCTTTTGTCAGAGAAGATTATCAGCTTCCTCCTTCTCTTAATTTATAATTATTTCTAGCTGTTGTGCACAGAGAAGATGGGGAAATTACTTTAAAAAGGAGTGAATACTTGGGAATAGCAAAAATGGGATTCAATGCAGACAACACAGAGCCACATCTGTTAAGATTTATGTTACAAAAAAGAGGTTCAGGAACAGAGAAGTTGGCCACCAGTAGGAAGACAGGCAGTTATTGCTTGAAAATACTAGTTTTTTCTTTTTACTTTCATTGTTCTTTATTCAACCTTCATTGTGAGCATCTTTCCATTTGCTGGTGTTTCCTTAAGTTGCAGTACATGCAGTGTATGACCTCATTCCATAGAAATTACTGCATTACGTATTAATTACTGTTACATATTCATTTGCAAGAGCATCGGTACCAACAGCGCCATCTTCAGACACACAACTTCACACAGCAGGCACACTGCCCTACCCCTCATTAGGAGCTGTTTCTCACAATAACACCTTGTGAGAAATTTAGAGAGGTCACTAAAGCTCCCATTTGAACAATATTAAAGTTTTTAAAAGCCTATATGTTAATATGACCAGCTTAGCTTTAATTTAGCTAGGAAAACAGCAAAAATGTACAGTGATTTATTGAAACATGCAAAAAATACTGTATATGAAAGTACAGTGTATAAGGCAAAAATAGAGTCTGTACAAATATAGTGAGCTTGAAAATTAATATTTGGAATGACAACCTTTATTTTTCAACACAGTCTTTGGCTAACTTTCTTGTACTTAAGGAATTGTTCCCCAGGTTCTAAAGTTCTTCTTCATGCACTGCTTCAGTAATGTTGAGGTCTGAATTCAGAGGACACCGATTCATGACTGATGGCATTCCACTGTGTCTTCTTTTTTCCCCAGTACTGTATAAACCTCAAAGTTACACATCATCTCATGCTAAAAATGAAGCTGTTGCCAAACAGACACTTTCCAGACAGTATTGCATGGTGGATCAAAATTTGATGAGATTGTTTCTGCATTCATAATTAAATCAGTTATGACAGTATCCCTAACAACACTTACCAAAATGCAACCCTAAACCATGTCAGTACCTCCACCATCTTTTAGAGATGGCTGTAGACATTCACTTTTTTACCACTATTTTGCAGAAATGAAGGATGGCGCAAAACTTTTGTACATTACTGTTTACACAGTTATGCTATGTGTTAATTTGATTTAACACATGTGATATGTTGACTTACCAAGTTGTCCAATTCTGGATCTTCGCTAAAGAAGGGCTTATGTTCTCGTTCCTGCTGGTGCACAAAGTTTTCTATGTCCACATCAAAGCTGGCTGACGTGATGCATTCAGATCCCTGTGTGGCCTGTTCACATTTCTCAAACAGCAATGCTAGCAGGGGAAACAATGGATGCCTGAGGAAAAAAGATGAAAAGGCACAGTAGGTGTCAGTTTCTAAAATTGTTAATATTATCTTTTCTGCTGTGAACAGAATCTTTATATAAAGATCAATATAATTGCTTGAAGGTGAAGTCAGTGCTGAAGAGAATCTTTTCTACCACTCTAGTTGTAAAGGAAGTCTTAACTATATAAAAAAAACAACTCTAATCTTCACTTATTCCATCATTCAATTAAATTTCAACTCAATTTTACCTATATAGTGCCAAATCACACCAACAATCACCACAAGGCACTTTACATTGTAAGATAAAGATCCTATAATAATAAAGCGAAACCCCCAACAAATAAATAACCCCCTTTGAGCAAACACATGGTGACGGTGGAATGGAAAAACTCCCTTTTAACAGGAAGGAACCTTGCAAAATTTTAGACCTTTAACTTTAAACAAAGTGCTTCTGCTATTTTGCTTGTACTTCAACTACTCCAGGCTTAGCCACATGACAGCTGTGTGGTAGCCTATGTCACCGTGCTCATTGTCACGTTCCTCCAAACTGCAACAAATTGTCTGTGATTCATTGCTTTTGCTCTGATGAAGTTACAACACCAACAACATGGTTTAATTTTAGAACTGACTTACACAACAGCACCTGCATAATACAACTGAAAAATTCAGTTTGTGTTAATTTCAGTCACTTTATCTTACATCAGCTTGATAAAGACATTTTCCCAGTCAGAATGTGGACAACTATCAGTTGTAACACCTACCAGCCCTGGGCAAACAAACTCAGAGTTGTTAGCTAATCCTACTTCCTGGAATAGGGCCCAAGTGTAACCTAACAAGAAAATTTAAGTTTTTTTTCACAACGTCATATTGTTTTTCATGTTTCATAATCATAATGTTTTCATAATGATAACTGTGTGCAACAAGTAGAGGTGAGGCATTTATTTGGCACACCAATGGAAAATAGTTTTCTGTAGGATATGCTCATGCTTCTTTGCTCATAGCTACTCCAGGGTGAGTAGAAACAGTGATGTACTGGAATTTAAAAAAAAAAGGTTTATTTAATTGGTCTGTGCACTAATTCGCCAGATTAACAAGTTTTTGCAGCATTCCCCTTTTGTTCTATTTACAGTGTTACATTTTAATGTATGTTTTTTTCATGTTATTCAAAGATTTTTAATCAGCATTTGATAACATCTCTGGAGTAGGTGGTTCATTTTCTGTGTAAGAATAGTCTGTAAAATCCTTTTAGATTGATTAGACTGTAGATTGCTAAGTGGTTAGTTATATTGTATATTGTTATAAGACCATTCAACAATGCAGAGAAAACCCCAACACATGACCCCCTAAGAGCAAGCATTTAGTAATCTGCACAAACAATGCTAATGCAACTAGAAGCGCAGAACCCGAGAGTGATGTCAAAGGTAAGTCTGTCCTGACCGTAGCTAAGCCGCCAGAGCTTCCACTTCAACAGAGGACAAAAGCAACGATAGTAGTCATGCTTGATTTATTTCAGCCTCCATTTCTATCTGTAACTGGTTCTACAAAAGACTAAATAGTCTGGTTCTTATATCGTGCTTTTCTACTTGAGCATTTAAAGCACTTTATACAACTTACATCATTCACACATATGTTTTCTAACATTCACACTATGAATGCATCAGAGAGGAACTTGGGGTTCAGTATCTTACCGCAGGATACTTAGAACAGGCCTTCTATGAATTGGAAGGTTGGCGAAACAATATCTGGCTGCTCCAGTCTACAGTCTGCAAGCCTCTTTTCTAAGCTACAGTCAGCATGGCCACGACAGTTTTCTGCTATGTGCTCTTTGAGGAAGTTTACAGGTTTACATTGTTAAACGATAATTATATGGCATCCCAGGCCATGCTACAATGTACCCCAAAAAGTATGTATGCAGTAGTGTGACCTGGACTCATGGCCAACTAACTCAAATGGCAATAAGTCAATGGTACCATGGACAATTTGACACTCCATACCACATATGCACATACATACACATTAACAGACTTGTCAATAGGGACAAGAATTTAAAACATATTGTAATATAAGCTATACTCCAAGGACTCCTCATGCCCTTGTCCTACTTTTAACAGTGTGGTAGCTCTGTGAAGTACTTATAGTGGACAGGATATGGTCCAGTAACAGCACAGGGCTTCAGAGAGTTACCTAAATTGTTCCATTCTGTCTTTAACAGAGAATGACATTTGGATATATTGTACAAGGGTCTATAGTGTGCTGCCGTATCTAGTACATGTTACATTATTGAACACATCCACTCGCCCCACTTTGATTGCAGGGGTACTTGGGAATACAAACAATTATAACAAAAACATTTTGTAGGAAATTCTACAATCCCAAAAGCTGCTTACACACAGCATATTTTATATTTTCTCTCCGTTCTGCTACACTTTGCAACTTCTGATCAATTTAATAAATGTTTTAATCTGAAAAAAATATATAAACACATTGTTCGGCCTTAAAGGTGAAGTTCTTAACGTTTTGTTTTTTAACCATCACTGGTTGAAAAGTAATAACCCTTGAGAATTAGAATATCAGTGTTCTTAGCCAAGGAGTCTCATACTGGAAATGTTTAATGTATTTCTATCTGCCACTGAGAATCACACAAAACTGGCACTCCACATGGAGTTCCTCTGGAGTCAAGTAGTGGTCCTTTGTTGTTTACGTTCAATATAGAACTCAGGATTGTGGTTTCACCAACAAAATACATTATGGGACTGTTCTTCATGAAAGTCTGATTTGATACCAAGATAGAGGTATGTAAGTCTGATGTCATTAGCTGTTTCTGGGTCCAAACTCCTCTTCAGCTCCGAAAGTCACACTAACACTGCAGCATCACTGAGAGTTACAAACTGTCTAAATTCTTTCATCTTTAATAAAATGATCAGTGTGGCTGCTTTACCAGGTGTAACAATTAATTTTAAAATCCAGGCATCCATGAAAACAAAATTTATGAAATTTGTGAGTTAGAAGTTAGCAAGGAGTTAGCTATTACTTTCCACTTAAACACAATATACCATGTTCTGACTGAGGGATTTCTGAAAAAATTAAAACGTACAGCTCTGCTATCACTTCTGACATAAACGATGACAGGAAACTAAACAGCAGTGACGTTTGTAGGGTTACTGAAGTTGGGCTAGCTGGTATATAATGATGTGCTACGTGGTGGCTAGCTACACACCTATGGTTATAGCGTGGCTGCCCCACACATGAGCACAGTGAAGCTGGAGGATGAACGCTAACCTTTTTTCCACTAAATAAAAGTTAACGCGATTTTCCTGATGGTTAGGGACGAATGCAATTGTATGGTAGGATACTGTAAATGGACCAAACTTCACTCAGGAGAACAAATGAGATAATCCATCCACAAAACGAGGTCAATCATTAATTTACTGCTGCATGGGCTGGGCTGTAGTTAAAAAGGAGCTTTAAAATGAATAGTGGTAATAAAATTGAGAGAGGCCAACAGTGATCACTGATGTTTTTAGAACAAAACGCCATATATTTCTGGCAGAAATACACACACATATACACATTATTGTGTAACCGGAGTGCAAGTGTGGAGCAAGCCTTCAACTGAATACGCCTCCAGGCTGGTCCCCCTGGTGGATACACAAGACATTACCACTAGTATTCCTAAATACCACTTAGGGGCGTTACTACTCATGGTTGCATCGTCCATTTCACAGGCAGGTCATCTATCAGCCGGCAATCGATATGGATTCCATTAGGCATCCATCATGGTTCTGTCAGGGATGAGGCAACTATTTTAAGTGACTGTAACTGTAAATCTTAAAACAAGGTGACTGTTTCTGGTGAACACTGTGAACCTTTCAAACAGTAAATGGACTGATTCTTACATAGCGCTTTTCTACTCTTCAGTAGCACTCAGAGCCCTTTATACAACATGCCATATTCACACCCCTTCACAAAGCACTTTCTTATGTGCGTTTCAGTGCTTAATAGCTAACATTCACACACAGTCATACTCTGATGGCTGCATTGGAGAGCAACTTGGGGTTAGTATCTTTCCCAAGTATACTTGGTGTGCAGACCGGGGGAGCCCGGGATCAAACCATAAACCTTCTGATCAGTAGTTACCCTGCTCTACCTCCTGAGTTACGGCCAAGTTGATAGGATTTTAGTTCAGTGAGTGAGAACAAATGCAGTCAAACACAAAGCTTCTTTATAAAGAGTAAAGATTCTACAGTTCCAGTTAACTGGATAGCAAGCAAACCCACGAGTTTTGATGAGAATGTCCAGACTGATTCGAAGACTGCACTTTTGTTGCATTTCATTTGCCTTGTTAACTGGATGTCAGATCTGGGAGTGATGCTACTCCTTGCTGAGCATGTTCCAGTAGTAAAGACAAAAAGGCAAAGAAAAACAGGATTTGTTTTGTTCATTAGCAAAGCAGAGACATTCATGCACCACTAGCAATACAACACTATGCCAAAAGAAAAACCTTAAACACAGCACTGCAGCACATTCACAGACAATTATGCTGTGCAATACTGTGCACAAATACACAGTAGTTGCAGTGCAAATTACAAGTTCTTCAGTTTTACTAATGTTTACACACACACACACACACACACACACACACACACACACACACACACACACACACACACACACACACACACAACTACACACACACACACACACACACACACACACAGAAGATAAAACAACTTTTAGTTTCATACTATCTTATTAATAAATATGACTTGTTTTTCTGATTGTCTATTTGACTTTTACAATTACTTGGTTGGTTCTTTGCTTAATATTTATTGCTATTATTTTTCACTTTCATTCTATAGACTATAAACAGTAAATCAACTGGAACTTATGTAGTGCTTTTCTACTCTAACTGAATGCTTTGAGCACTTTTAAAATTATGGTAGGGAATTGTGGTGGTATGGACCCTACTCAGGCTCTAACCCATGGCTTTCATTTCTAGCCTTTAATAGTCAACTATATTATACTCTAATCTCCCTGATCCCAATTTAATACTGCTCCCTCAGCCAGACGTGCCAGGAATATTAAACAGGACGGTCACGTGCAGACTGGAGAGATGCTGCATTTTCTGTTTGATATCTGCTTGAGTTGGGTTGGAGAAGAATCCAGGTGGGGGAGAGAGAGAGGTTTATTTAGTCTTAGATGTGGTGTTATTTTTATTACACAATCTGATTAATTTAGACAATTTTCTGAGTTTATTTAAACTCGTATTTTTACTAAGTGCTGATATCTACTCAAAGATAACGAAAATGACATATTAGCCCAAAAGTGTCAGCAAACTGATACTTTCCTTGTCTTATTAGACATGCCGATGTGATTTAGAAACATCAGACACAGAAAAAAATACTTGACCACATCTATTAGCACAGTGCTGTCAAGGAGATCTGGCCTTGTGGGGCTTAAAGCCTCAGGAGCATTGCGGCAAGAGCTAGAGAGTACACAACACCTTTAGTGGCTGGTAAATAAACAGGCAACTTGAAGGAAGTGATAACAGTAGGCAAGCTAAAAACGAAGCAAGCACGCCACTTAAAAGTGTTAACCAGATGACAGCTGAATTTCTTGCATTTCCAAGACAAAAAATTTAAATCACTTTGCATCAAGCTGTTTCTTCAAATAACCTTAATACGATAACATGACAGAAATGTTTGATTTTGATCTCTTCCTATCGGTGAATACTTTATTAAATAACTAGAATGTGATTATGTTTTTGTAAGGAGCTAAAAAAAATAATTGTGTCGGTACCCAAAACTATAAGCAGTGTTCCATCAGGAAAAGGAAAGCAAGCAATGCTTGCCTTATCAAATCTAAAAACAGACATAATGTTTTAACAGACATTAAAACGTATCACAGCCTTTCACCTCATAAAGCTCCTAACCTATTTGCATCCATCATTAAAATTACTGTAATCTTGTAACTGCAGCTGGCTATTGTTGCTGAAAGCTCCGCTGTTTTGTACTCAAAAGAAAGAGTTGCTGTCTCCATCTCCTGTTCACAATGCCTGGGGTTAGCAAGCTAGGAGGCCACCAGCTTTTTTCTGGTGGTTTTGCGCATGAGCATTGTGGATAAATGTTTGGTCTCTCTGGTAAACTGATAGCAGGCAAGCAAGGCAAAACAGTACAAGTGGAAACAAAGTGGTGTGGAAACAGAGCAAGCACTAGTAGGCAAATAAGCATGAGTTATTTATCATTGTAACAGATGAGTTTCGTCTTGCGTAACCACCTTGGCCAACATATGTCATGTAGAGAAGATAAATAAAACTAATAAAACAGGGAAAAACAGAAATTATTAATTTGTTTTAATATATCTTTTTTAGGCCAAGGCCTCATGAAGACCTTTTTCAGAGACCTCTACTTTTTGGGCAATGTTTTTCTGCAGAATAATTCTTTTTATTTTCAATACTTTATGCACTTTTCATTGCTACAGTTTTATGTGTAATGAGAGTGTTTTCATAATGTTTTATTGCTTCTTTTCCTAAATTAGTGGTTTGAAAATGTCCTCCACTCCTTGCCATTGTCAGCTAATAGTTAATTTTGTTTTTAGTAATATAATAGAATATTATAGATTTACACATCTTCAGTCAGGAAGGAGTGCAGAAAGGTGAAAATGTCCATGAGAGCGCAGACGGCAGCACAAACAGTATGTTTTAATAAATAAAGGTGAAACAAACAAAAAACAAACTTGCCAGCTTGTACAGTAATTACATTTCATCTGAATAGTTGTTCCGAATGTGACATATTTTGTTCTACTATTCATGCCATGTACTGTAATTTTCAGTGACATTTGTAGTGAATAACCAATAAATAGCTCACTTGCATGTTAAAAGAGAAAACAGAGACAAATCTTTAATTGTACAGCTTTTATAGCTGGCGATGCAAACTATAGATTGAGACGTTTCATTTTTCTGTTCTTCCTGCTGTTTGCATGTCATGTTTAATGACACTGACTCTAATTAGGATTCACAAACAGTAAAGTTCATTAAACTGTTATACAACAGACTTTGTTGAGCTATAGTGATATTGAAATCTAGAAACAACTTGTTTATGTATATGGTGAGATATATATCTAGACAACAACAGCTTTGTAAAACCCATCCATTTGCATTCATTATATTTCATTTGCATTTCTTTTTTTGGAATATTTTCTTTGCTTGGCTTCTTGGCTTTAAACCACATTTCAGATTGTTTAAATAAACACTTTTATAGAAATGAAATGTTAGAAATTTCAGTCTAACATTTTGCAGTGTTTTTGGCAAAACAGATCATATAAAGTCTTTTGTTAAAGGAAACTACATTTTTGTGTTCTCTTGTGTAAAATCAAGTTCAGTGGATATGACAAGTAATTATGGGTTTTGAGATTACTTTTGGAAATTCTAAGCTAATCGTTGCTGTCAGCAGTTCAATGCTCGTATATTCCAAAATCATGTAAAAGCCTAAACTTATCAAGGCACTCTTGGTCTGCATGAGGAAGTCTATCTCTGATTATGTTACACAATTGCACACTGTTGGAGCTCACCAACTTGGAGTGAGGTCAAAACACCACCCTTCGGCACTTTCTATGACCTTTACACAGGAAGTTGGGATTAAGGTAGATGGGGTGTGAAAAGGCATGCATTTTTATGAATGTGAACATATGTATGTGTGTGCCAGTGTGTAGTCACACAGTGTGTGCTTTCCAGTCTCCCGCTACCTCCTCCAGCCATCTTGAGCACCCTCATGTTGACTGCCAGAAGCAGCGGTTCCTATCTGCAGTGCGACGGAATCGAGATTGCTGGCTGGGGGATCATTATGAGGGCCATAAAAGAGCGATTTACAGGACGGCCAGTGAGTGGAGTCATCACCAACCCCCCCACCTCACCCCAACACACATACACGCACACTCACACACACACACACACTTTTTCCTGCACTGCACCATGCTAGATCACCAACGAAAAGCCCAAAATGGAGAATCAGAGGCAAGTGGAGAGCATGATGACTTAAACATGAAGGTGAGGGACATGGCAGCTTTAGTGGCATCTGCTTTATGACCTGTGGGTCTAAGCAAGGGAATAAGGTGCCAGTACATTTTTGATCAGATAACAGAATGCCACAAAAGGTACAGCACTTTCAAAAAGCACAAAAAACTAGCTTGTCTTAAAGTGAAAAACACATACAGTATGTGGTACTGTTTTTTATTATTAATATTTCTTTGGGGTTTTCTGTTGTTGTTGTATTTTCCCACATATCAATAGCCCTGAACCCCTTAATCATCACCACCTGTATTTAAATTATGATCATATTAACCAATTATAAAACGTGCAATACTAGTCCTACTGCTATTTTTAACTGAAAAATTATCTTGTCGATATATATTGTTTTAAACCACAGTTTTCACGTGATGTCAGAGCTACTGGGACATGTAGCGGATACGCCCACCTAGCAGGCATTTATCTAAATGTATTAAATAGTTATTCATTACACTTTTGCACTATATTTTCAGCAGTTATTCTATGATTTAAGTTCATGATTTCAACATTTTAATGACAACTATTGCAACAATTTTCTAATTAAATATTTAACCTTAGCTAACTATTTGGAAAATCCCTTCGTTACATTTAGTTACTTTTATTTCAACCATTTGATCTCTACTTTTAACTTTTTTTCATTGCTTCAACTGTCTACCTCGGGGATGGTATGTGATACTGTAACTTTGTTATCACAACATCATTCTACTATTCATAACAGAATCCTTTACTTATTGCTTGCTAGTGCTACATTTGGTCATATACAAATAAGGCAGAATTATTATTATTCACTATATTGTTAAAAGTTTTCACTCACCTATCCAAATCATTGAAGTCAGGTGTTTTAATCACTTCCATGCCCACAGGGGTATAAAATCAAGCACCTAAGTATGTAGACTGCTTCTTCAAGCATTTGTAAAAGAATGGGTAATTCTCAGGAGCATGGTACCATAATAGGATGCCACTTTGTGATATTTCCTTGCTACTAAATATTCCAGAGAAAACCGTCAATGAGAATGACAGCAACTCAGCCACAAAGTGATAGCTCTCCTAAAATAACAGAATGGTAGTGCTCAGAGGTCATCAACTTTCTGCTGAGTCAATCACTACAGACATCCAAATTTCATGATCCCTGGAGATTAGCTCAACAACAGTGTGTAGAGAACTTCATGGAATGAGTTTCCATGACCGAGCAGCTCAATCTAAGCCTTACATTAGCAAGCACGATATAATTTGGCAGATGCAGTGCTGTAACGCACGCCACCATTGGACTCAGTAGAAGTGGAGATGTGTGGCAGTTGCCAGGAGAACGGTACTTGTCTGCATTGTGACAAGTACTGTGTAAAGTGTAAAGTTTGGTGGAGGGGGGATTATGGTGTGGGGTTGTTTTCAGGTGTTGGGTTCAGCCTCTAAGTTCCAATGAAAGAAACTCTTAATGTTTCAGCATACAAAGAAATTCTTGATAATTTCATGCTTCCAACTTTATGGGAACAGTTTGGTGTTGTCTCTTCCTGTTCCATCGTGAGTGCAGGCCAGTTCACAAAGCAAGGTCCATGAAGACATGGATGAGTGAGCTTGGTGGGCAAGAACTTGCACAGAATTCTGACCTCAACCTGATAGATCACCTTTGGGATGATTTATAGCAGAGACTGCAAACCAGGCCTTCTGGTCCAACATCAGCGTCTGACATCACAAACGCGCATCTGGAAGAATGGTCAAAATTCTTCAAAATTCTAGATGCAGTGAAGCATCCCCACGGCATAATCCTTCCAACACCATGTTTAACTGTGGGGACAGTGTTCTTTGGCTTGTAGACCTCTTTCTTTCTCCAAACATAAGCAGTGTCTCTACCGCCAAAGATATATACTTTTGTCTCATCTGAAAAAAGAATTGCATGCATTTCCAGTATGTTCAAAAAGTCATTTTATAGAAAAAGATCATAAATGTATGGACATGTACACTTTGTCCAGATTTGAAACTGGTAAACAGAAAGTGTATTACTCAGAAGAGGACTTCACTATTCCATCACATGTTTAAGTACAAATCCATCTGCAGAGGAAGATTGTGTTATATAACTGTAAGCTCCAGGAGAGCTACTGAATGGAAATGTGGTGAGAGGTTGACTGTCTTTCATGGAAAATAAAAGAAATGTCAATCCCAGTTGAAAATATTCTTTACATTTCAGTTTTAGCACTTAAATATACCAAGTTGTCAATAGATTATCAAAAACATTAAAGCTGCACATGAAGAGTAGCGCATGAAAACAAGTTTGAATCAAAGCAGCGTAGTCATCTAAGAAACGAGTCATGTTTGCCTGCATTTGCAATAATCTGTTAGGCCACCAAGGGGGTACAGAAAGACGAGGGGGTGGGGTTTGAAGGTACCGCTGTGTGTTTTTGCATGTGCATGTGAGCTGGAGAAAGAGAGGAAGAGACAGAGGTCTTCCTCTCTCTCTCTGCTCCCCACTGTTTGCCAGTCTAATCAGGCCTGCTGTACCCCTGTATATTAGAAGCCAGTTTGTGGTGAGCCCTGCTGTGTGTGCTCCCAACAAGGCCCCATTTCCCCAGGCTACATGTCTGAAGCACACCCTGTGTTAGAGAAAAGCGTGTGTCACACATTGACACACATACACACAAAGAACCTGCGGCATTATCTGAATAAATCCAGTCTCCTTTTCTCTACTTTTCAATTTTGCCTTTTATTCTCATGTCTGGTCCTGAAACCCTTCATCCAGTATGTCATCTGTATTTAAACAGTCTACCTTCACTTTGTATCCCTGTGTGTGTATGTACATGCTTTCTGATTATCCTGCATTGGCAAATGTTTTTTTCTTGTGCACACACACACACACACACACACACACACACACACACACACACACACACACACACACACATATATATGTGTGTATATATATATATATATATATATACATATAAAGATTCTAGATTCCTAGATTCTGTAAAAAGCTACAGTTATTTTCAATAAAGAAATAAAGATAAAAATTGAGGCTGACTGAATGAATGTTCTTTGCACAGAGTGTGGGTTAGCAGCTGTGAAGTGTAAATGATGTCCTATTCTGTGTTTGCTGTAGGCCACTCGTGCTAACAAAAGATAACACAGATCGCTAAGTTGTCCGAGTAAGAAATAAAAAAAAAGGTAAAATTTGGACTTTCATTCTCAACTAAAGTCAAGCAGAAGGATACTCATAAAAATGAGTATCTTAAAGAAACAGCCAATAAAGCCACTTGAGCTTTGACACAGTTTCTTGCATTCAGAAGCAGCTGAACACCAGCACATGCTGACCCGGTAAATGGAAAGAAGCACGGCCTGTTTTAAGCCCATCAAATGGTGAGAGGCTTTGGGTTGCTGGAATAGCAGCACAGTGGTGGAGAACGCATTGATGCACTGTGGCAGTGAGGATAAATAGACTTTATGGTGCATTAGAGACTCACACAAACATAGAGGCTATAGCAAAATGTGTCGATCCTAGGATGCATCAAATTAAAAGTAGTCTCCTCCTGTGTATGTTGTCATGTTGTAATGTTGTCAACAACAACTGCATATAGAGGCTGAATAATTCGCTTTAGCTTTGTGAATTAAGGAACTAGCAGCATGGCTAACTGCTAACCTTTCCACAAACACAAAGAAACCCCATCAATTCAAAATACTGGGGCCAAGACCAGTATGAGAAGGGCTTTCAGCAAAGATCCACTATGGAGGCACGTCAGTGGTAATGTGTACCACATACAGTTTGCACTGCTATCAAAGAAAAGAAGGAATCTAATTTTATTTCTATTTTCTCTATTTTTTGAAACTTATAAAATGACAATGACTACTCGTAAGACAAAAATGTGTTTATTTGATTTAGAGATTTATGAAATAACGTGTACAGCAACTAAATGTAGCATATGCTTCCATTTAATGTACACAGCAGATGTATGATACAGCCTGTAGCACTTTTGAAATGCACATTCGCCCTGTTGTTTATCATTGATTCTCTACTCCAAGTTCTCTTCATGTAAAGTAAGTGAGCTGTTAAGTCAAGCATAAAAGTGTCACCTTAAAAGAGCGCATTGGTAAACACATCTCTTCTGCCCGGGCTGTTTCTGAGAATTACAAGGACATTTCTGTTGAAAACAGAAACGACTATTATGATGTCTCTTTCAATTAAGCCCGTGTTTCCATCTCAGCCGCAAATGCTACATTCGCAACCTAAAAAACAAAAGACTCACCCGCTTTTTAATAAGATGCAGAGAATCCAGAAGGATCTTTATAGTAAATGCCACAACTCATTAGGCTAATTACCCTATCACACATTTACTCTGCTGCTAATAACAAAGTAGGCAGAGAGACAGAGAGACGGAGAGAGAAAAGCACACATCTCCTCATAAAATTGGCATTCCAGCAATTAGTGAAAAGAAACATTAAAGCCTGCACAGGCTTCCTGAGCAAAATAATTAAAGAAAAATGGCAGAGATGCTGATTCTCACTGCTCTTCTCCTTTCAAAGTCTACAGCCCCCATATGAGCACAGCACAGAAGCATAAAAACAAAGTGCTATTTGTGTCTTTTTGCATAATTTCACTCACTGTGGGAGACGGAAGTGAAGTCAAATTTAATTGTGTTTATAACAAGGTGCGTTTAGTCATTAGTTCCTCACAAGGGCAACAGTCATACCAAAAATTCTAATCTGCTCAGCACTTCTTTGAGTGCTTAACAGCAAGTATTTCAATAGGAGACAAAAATTACGATATTTTAAACAGCACATGCCAGTGAATTTTTCGGGTTGCCTCCAAGAGTTAATTACTGCATTTTAACGACGTGCCATTATAAATATTAACTGACTCATTCGACATTATATTCTCCATAGCACCATTTACTCATCTCAATTTACCCTTTACCCCACTGCTTTTTTATCACATAAAGACACTGATCATCTACAGCTATGTTTGTCTGTAACACTACATTTTACAGACCCTGACATTCCGTGAGGGGTCATAGGGAGATATTATTTAATGGAAAACTTTCTCCCATCCATCCATCCATCCATTCATCCATCCATCCATTCGCTTCCGCTTATCCTTTTCAGGGTCGCGGGGGGTGCTGGAGCCTATCCCAGCTGTCATAGGGCGAGAGGCGGGGTACACCCTGGACAGGTCGCCAGTCTGTCGCAGGGCTAACACACAGGGACAGACAACCATTCACACTCACATTCACACCTAGTGACAATTTAGATTATCCAATTAACCTATCCCCACAAGCTGCATGTCTTTGGACAGTGGGAGGAAGCCGGAGTACCCGGAGGGAACCCACGCAAACACGGGGAGAACATGCAAACTCCACACAGAAAGACCCCGGCCTGATGGTGGAATTGAAGTCAGGACCTTCTTGCTGTGCGGCAACAGTGCTAACCACCGTGCCCATTTAATGATAATTTTTTTAAATTTTAAGTTTATAGGTCTCTGCATTTAACCCATTCAGTGAAGCAATGGGCAGCTGCCAATCCAGAGAGACAGTACCCTTACTCAAGGGGACCTCAGGATAACTGTTCAGTGGATTCAAACCCCCAACCTTCTGATCATGGGGCGAACACCGTTTCGTTGTCTATGTCCTTCAGTACAGGACACACTGAGCCAGACTCAATGAGAGGAAGGCAGAAAGAAAGAAACGGAAAAAAAATATCATAATTATTACATGGACTGATTCTTATATAGCGCTTTTCTACTCTCCCCGAGGACTCAAAGCGCTCTATACAACATGCCACATTCACCCAGTCACACAAGCACTTCATCCATACTGAGTGCTTTTCGAACTACAATCACACACATTCATACGTCGATGGATGCATCGGAGAGCAACTTGGGTTAGTATCTTGCCCAAGGATACTCCCTTACCAAACTCATCAATCATTGCAATCAGGAATTCTGGACATTTGGCCCGTGAGCAACTCTAGAGCTTGACTGATTACAACAAAATCAAAACTGCAGAGAGAAGCGCAGATGCAAATATCAGAGTTAAACAATAAAGGTTCTTCCCGTCACTGTCTGTTTGGTTTTAATCACTGCTACCTATACTCTGGAATACCTGATTCTAATCTAATCTAATCTGATGGACTGGAAATTATAGTCAATGCAGGGGTGCAGTTCAAATGGACTGCACATATTTTATCTTTATATGATTACAGTGACATCTGTAGCTTTTATCTTAATAATAAAAACAAGTAGTCAACAAACACATTTTAAAACTGAGATTGCATTTTAATGATTTCAGAAGTTCTATATGTCACAGCTAGGATTAGAAACTTGTATTGTATATGTGGTTGAGAACTGTTAAAGGAGGAAACCAAGATCCAAAACTCCCCAGAGGAAATGGAAGTGGTGCTGATTCCACCACCACAAATACACCCGGAGCTGCTCCAAACATGGTGCCTCACATCAAAGACAGCCTTGTATCTCAGTGGATCAGCCAAGGACTTTACAGTGGCTTGCCTCAGGTCTGCACATGGGGGGACTCACATCTCCAGCTGTGGCAGTGCTGGGCATCCTCAGTCCCATTTCACTCAACAAATCAAGTTAGTTGCTGATGTTTTACCAGGAGATCTCCCAGCTTGATTAAAAATGCCTGTATATTTTGAATAATTTACTTCATAAATAGATAATATAAACTCATTATAAGGGTTTATCAATATTCTAGTGATGAGCTGAGAGAAAAGGGAGGTGTAATTTGTATCATTATTTCGGCTGGTATTTTGGGTTTTCCCCAAGCAGTGATTTTCTTCTTATTTTTCATACATAACGAGGTGGTGTCTTCATGACAATCCCTTCTACACAGTAAATACAAAAGTATGAAATGTTCCACAAGCATCTGTTTGGTGAGCCATAAACATTCTAAAATAAAGCTGGGAAATGTAAAAAAATAAATAAATTAACATTTCAAAATGATTTTACTCAGGACTTCATATGTGGATAACATTTAGTAAAATTTCTATTTGGATTATCCAAACAATAACTTTGTAACAGATGACAGGTGGTGCACAGATAACAAGGCTGGACTGGTAATCTGGCATACCGGGCACTTGCCTGGTGGGCCGAAGCACTTTTGAGCCATTTGAAAGGCCGTTGCCACCCATACAAGCACCAACAGCAGGCCTATCATTCATTTTCATTACCAACACTGTATTGGCCTTCAGTGTGTACTCAGTGTACTACAGTTTAGTGTGGAAGAAGTGGTGAAAAGGTGGAGACAAAAAGCTGAAAGGGAAACAATTAGGAAGGGAGAGAGTCAAGTCAAATAAATAGCTATTTTGACCATGAGCTACTTGTAATAGTTAAAGGTAGGCTTTTAAATATCACAAGCTGCACTGCAGTGAAACTTTTTTAATTTAAAGGGTTTTAGTGGGCGACAGATAATAGATACAGACATGAATACTGTAAACTCAAGCTCTTTTAATTTCTGGAAAAAAATGCATTTTAATTGCATTTCAATAAAACAGTAGAAAAACAACAAAAACATATCCCTGGCCAAAATTGGACAGCCAGTGCTACTTTAAGTACTTGAAGTACATTTTCAGAATGTTGTCTTTAAATAATAATAATACAACTAATAAAAATATTCAACATAAAGTGCAGTTTTTCCTCTTAATAAATGGTCGTTTGACAAGTTTCACCTTTAAACTGTGAGTAACCTTAGCCCAAATGATTTTGTACATAACATAAAATGTACATGTTTTGTACATAAAACAGTTTGATCATTGATCATTAGATGGCACCATAGGCTTCAAGTAGTTCCTTTCTGCACAATTTGCACAAAACCAAGCTTTTATCAAGGCTTTCATCGGGTAGTATAATGAAATGAAATGAAATTTGTCACCCATCAGTGCTAGCATTGCGCTTTCTTCCGATTCTTCCATTTTTGTAGCTGCTGAGCTCTGACGTGTGCAGTCGGTGTTCCAGGAAATCATGCATTGGCAAATGCTCTCCTTTGCTTGGAATGCAAACGGTGATTAAATTGGTTATGTTTTGAACACTTTTTTTTTTTGCAAATGAATACGTTAAATTCCACCCATAATATATATATATATATATATATATATATATATATATATATATATATATATATATATATATATATATATATATATATATACATATATAAATATATATTAGAATGTCCTCATTTTGGTTAATTAGTTCAGTCGAGTTTTATGAGTTTCCAGAAGTTGAGAAAACTAACTTAGACAGATTTAAATAAAAGGTTAGTCAAATGGTACTGAAAGTGTGATGTGAAATTTATTTGCTGATCATATGATTACTTTGAAATACAAAATACAGAACTTCCACACAATCTGAAAATGCAAAAATGCAATTCACTACACAGCATAAATGTCAACTTAATATATCTACCAATGGATGGCAGCTAATATAAAAACATAACCTGAGCAGCAGCGTAATAACTGAGGTAACTACTTTCTTCATTTCCTGTAAACAGTACAAACTTTTTCCTTTGTAATATTGCTGCACTTTACGTCGCTGAGACATTGGCCAGAACATAAAGTAAAAGCCTGTAAAATGAGTATTACGAGTAACTGTGACACATGATGAAATCCGTTTTCACAAACATCTCTATTATCTCTATTAGCATGGTTCATGTGTTTCTACTTAAATGAACATCTATTCACAAGTGTGACTCCAAAAGAAGCTCTCTTTCATCTGAAGAGTGATGCTTACCTTTGAAAATGGCTGTTGGCGTGAAAGAGAAATAAATTATGTTTTACAATGTTGATCTGGAGTCAAGCTAAAACCTCACACAAAACAAAGGGCCAATGAAATTTCAAATATCACTTTCAACAGCATTTAATTAAAAAACAATGTAAATTTACTTTTTGTCCTCTTCTGGTCTGCTTTATTTTTGTTGGCTGTTCATAATTCATAACAGTGAGTTTATAATGAGTCATAATTATAACAAATAAGAGCCTACCTCATTGTACAGACAACTGCTGCACTATGAGATGCTTTTTTAAAAGTCTTGTAACATTTACACAGTTCAAAGCAGAGAAAACTGAACTGCCCGTGATGAGTGAAGAAACGAGGTGCTCTTTGGTTTATGAATGAAATCTGAAGAAAGCCCCTTCAAGTATAATTCCAAAAGCTTTTATGCCATGGCTAGTTTGAGAGAATGTATTAAAAACAACACTAGTGCCTGTGTCCTTCATCGGTGAGTAACACATCAAGTTAATTTACTACAGTTTCTTAAAGCCAGCATGGGACTGGAGAGAAACATTTCTTCAAAGGGGAACAAGTGAAATGTAATTCAAGAGCAGAAGGGTGCAGACTGCCAAACTTAATGACACAAATAATGACACATGGCTAAATAATCAAAGCAAAAAAAACACTGAAAAACAACATGGTCTTTCTCTGCTTCTTGGCCCTGGTCATATTTGTGTTTTCAGACTGGCTTATAGCCTTTACAGTAACACAGAGCTATCTCATGAAAAATGTAACCAACCTGTAAACAGCCCTCTTGTCAGATTCAAGCTGGGCCTGGGGGTCAAGGGTCACACTGACAGAGCTATTTCCTGCTGCGGAGGCTGCTGGGATGTGGACCTGTGGGGTCTTGGTGTTCTGTTGAGTCGTGCCCGTCATCTGGTGATATTTAAAAAAAATCACAAAATGACTTAATGATATATTTATGTTCTTTTTTCCTTACATTAGCAATCATGACTTTGAAATATTCCTTTTGTTTTAGTATCATCTGTGATGTTGCATATATACAGTGATTTAGGATGTTAATACGCTCACAGTAACACTCCTAACACGGCAGTGCTAAGATTCAATCGTTATCAGTATTGTAAAGCATGCTGACATGCTCATATTTAGTAATTACCACTAATTAAGTACTTTCAAAATCTTACATTTTCTCAAGTTATAGCAATTAGAACATTTTCAGAAAACTTGACCTCTGACCTCTAACCTTGAGGTCTAGGTCACTGAGATTTGAACTTGTCTGTTTTTAGTATGTGCCCCTTTGGTATCAATTTGGAAATCCTAGGTTATCGCACTCATAAACTTGGGTGTCCATGTTGCCTGCCAACCTACCCACCTGGCAGGGTGATGACAACCACTCAGCTATATATAAAAGTCATTTTTAAAAGTAATTCTTGTAATTGCTTTTCTAAGCAAGTAAGGCTACAACATGCATTGAATTCTGTCAGACGGCAAATGAGGATGTTGCTGGCATGAATCATTATGGCTTGACGGGTCAGTGGCCTGATGATGCTGTTAAGCAAATGAATTGTGAGTGAATGAGTGAGTTAGGACAGGTTGAGTAATTGAACAAGACACTTACAGATCGTATACACTGCTGTTAAATGATATATATCCAGTTTGGAACAAGAAACTGAACAGTGAATTAGTCAGAATATAGAAAAGGAGGACAAAAAATTCCCACTGCCTCTGTCAGTAAATGTTTAAACTTTATATATGTCTTATAAGATGGACATGTCTCATAGGATGTTTTTACTTCTTTTCATGGTATTTGTGTTGTGGGTGAGAATGGGGGCTAACATGTTTTACAAACATGGCCAATCATCATCTTCATCGTCCTCTTACTTCATTCCACTTTTCTCTCTCATTCGGTTTTTATGAGGATATGAGTCTAAAAAACCCCATCCCCCTTCTGTTTTTTTTTTCAGCAGGGTGGTGTGGAAGGAAGCTTCAAGTCTTAATCCCAGCACCAAATGGGAAATAAATTAGGTTCTTCACACTTAACTAGCTCTAATTTGCATTTGCCGAGCACACAGGCTGCAGCTCGGGAGCTCTCCCCTGGCACTAATCCTCTGGCGAAAGCAGACAGAGGTGCTATGAACGACAAGCAGGGTTAGATGGTCAGATGAACCCACTCTATTCCATCATCACAGGATGTCTGTGGCGCTGAACAAAATATTCTCTATTATAATATTTCTGTACTATTATGTAATATTCTTAGGCTTACTGTGTTTCTGGTGATCACTCGGTATAAGCTGTATTTTTACACAGATATCACTGTATCTGTAAGTTACTATTTAAAGCTCATGTTCAGCTAGGGATTCTCTTCAAGTGTTTTATCATCTTTTGTGACAGCATCTTTTTTCATGTTCACCCTTAGTAATTCTCATAAGCTTAAGAAAAAGTTACAAACAGATGTGATTTTACATATTAGATTTAGAGGTTTGTTCACTACAAATAGATACACATTTGTTTTACATCTATGAATGGTGGTGTACTGTAGTTCACAAAAAGGATCACCCATCCAAAATTCTATACAAGGCTATTTAGAACATATCCTTCATATGTAAAATGGACTTAAACACAAGGCAGCAGAAATACTCAGTACATTCACAGACGCAGCGAAATTTGTTGATTGAATACATGGAACAGTAAGTGATGGCTTTTATTTTGTTTTACTGGCAACAGTTAACACAGCACAAGGTGTTGGGATGTGCTGGAACAAGCCTGCTCCGCACTAGTTGCACTTTATATGTTTTAGGCTCTATGCTAACACCTGGAGGCCAGATAGTGTGTGTGGCCTTAGTAGGTTGGAATTGATCGAGCTGACAGGTGAGTAAACAGGACCAAAGGCAGGTCATGATATCATTGAGTATATGGTTTAGATCAGCAGTTCCCAATTCTCAGGCTACAGACTGTTACCGGTCCGTGCGTCATTTGGTGCTGGCCGCGAGAGTTGAGGCTCGCGTGTGAAATTTATGGTTTTCAGGGTTTTTATCGTTAACTTGGTTTCCCTGGGTGTTTTCCCATGTTGTACTTGTGTGTCTTATTTTGAAAGAAATATTTACGCATTACCATAGTGACCAGAGAGCATTAAGGGGCAGAGAGGAGGATGTTACTCTCAATGTTTCATTTTAGGAGGAGGTTGCTAATAAAGTTACACAATCACACGGTCAATTCGCGTTTATTATTATATTTACAAAATACCACAGTTTTTGTCCTGGTCGTATCATTTTATTTTGTTGTATTTATCCGCAACACCTTAAAGGCCGGTCTGTGAAAATATTGTCTGAAATTAAACCGGTCCATGGTGCAAAAAATGTTGGGGAACGCTCATGTCATAGTATATGAAATGACTTGTAATTTAACAAAACCTTTTTTGTCATTTTCATTTAGTTAATTTCTGAGTTCTCACAAAAATCAAAACAAATTTAAAACCACAGCTCCTGCTGAAAAGAATAACCTAATGCATACTGAGAAAAGATAGCTGGATAATAAACAAGGACATAAACCCACTGTCAACAAAACCCCAAATGTTAAACGTTACTTTTATTTTTTTTGTTTTACTCCAGAGGTTGTTTAGAATAACACCAATTATGAATCATGAGAGGCTGCTCTTAAATGTGTACTACAAATCATCTTAAAATTTCAACTATTAAAGAGTACAAGTTTTAGTTTGGGGAAAAACCCAAAATTATTATTTATCAAATCTTTAACCTTCAATCCTTCTCATCAGATCCTGATTTATACTTGTAAGGTGCTCTATTCTCATTGTAAGTAAGAGCTCAGATAACACAGAAAACCTCCATAAGCTTAGCTGTGTGTTCACATTAGACACAATAATCCAGGGGTTATTGTACAGAGGTTTGTACCATATGAAAAGTCTTTAAGTTGGTGCGCTAACCTGTTGGCTCTCCTGGTACGATGGTGGAGGAGCGCTCTGGGTGGCCATCATTGTCACTGCAGATGCTGGGGACACATGTTGCATCATGGGATAGTTTCACATTGAGACTGGGAAAGAAACAGACAAGAAAGAAAGAAAAAAAACATAAATCCAGTGCAAGGAAGCAGTGATTGTAAATTCCATGACAGCAGCCACCACCAGGTGCTGCTATGATTAAATCATACGAGACGGGTTTCTCAAACACATCGTCTCACACTTCTATCCCTTCTGCACTTACTAATTTATTTCTTTGCTATATCTCCCTTCAGTCTACTTCTGCATGTGTTGCATAGAGCTCACAGAACAGTCAGTATTATCACTGAGTGCTCTAACAATGCTGCCAAGCAAAAAGAAAACAACATGATTAAGTGTGCGCAGCCCTTTTAAAGAAACACTTTACATAGCAGCAGGTTCATGAGGATACCACAAACAAAGCCCACTACTTGTTTACCATTTACAGAGAGCTATGCTCGTTTGCTAATTACAGATGGCTTTACATGCATTGTGGCGGAGTCACCTTGGTCGTCTCTATGTTTTGGCTGCTGATGTTGTTGCTGTGCTGTAACCAAGCCAATCAAGAGGGCTAATTAGGGCTCTTGTTGGTAGGCTAATTGCTATTGGCCAAGACCCCACAGGGCTGAGGGCCGTACCCTGTGGAACTCTGTTGTAACCATTGCCCCCACACCCACTGAAGGAAGCTAATTGGTTTGCAGAGATGCACATACACACACACACAGCACAGCTGGATCTCTTTCCTTAGGTTACATTTAACCTATGTATATACTGCATGAAAATGCCTTGTTAATGTGACATGATGGCAGAAAAGGTGTTTTAGATAAATGTGTGGTTAAACTTTATTAAACTTTTTGTGAGATTTCAACTTTTAAAAAAGGCAAGCTCTTTAAGCTCTGATCTCACATATCATGTGAGATCAGACACGTGAGGTTTCAATCTGTCACTTTAAACAATCAGTTTGCTGGGTACCCTGGGCTGGCAGAGTTATTTGAAAAATGCCCTCTAATGCCACATAAAGCCTTGTGTGGTTGTGAAAGACAGGCAGCAATTACAATGGACTGGTGCACTTGGACTGAATGGTATTGACCTGGAGGAAAAGCATTTGATTACCAGCTAGTGAAACGAAACTGGAACATCTGAGCAAAATCTCTGTACCGCTTGCAACATCCACTCAGAAGATACCGCCTCAGGAAAGTGGAGCAAAATCCACCAGACTGTTAAAGCCAAGGATTTGGAGTATTTGACTGTGAAGTTACAGACTATAATAATCATATAACACTGTTTACATGATAGTATAAACGAGGATCTTAGATAGACTACAAAAGAAAAACTGCAAAAATATGTAATAAATAACTATATGAGACACAACAAGTTGGACTATTACAGAAACATTAATGAGATTATGTTTAAGTATTATCCGGCATTCCTCCTTCCAGCACTATAAAACCTCCTCCTATGGCCTCCTGTGTGTTGAGCTGAGTGAACAAAAAGGCCCCTTTTGGGTAGACTTCAGTATATTCAGGTGAAAGACGGGAAGCAACAAGAGCAACTTTTTTCTCCTCTCTACTCTGGGATATTACATGACAGAAATTTCACTGCCAGTCAGTTCATCACCCACTGAGACTCAGACCCTGACATTGTCTCTGAATGGAAAAGTCAGAGAAAAGACAACCAGAGTAGACCTTTCTCTGTTTGAGTGGCACCCCTATCCACCACCGCTGCCAGCATTTTGATTTCAAATGGTGATTTGGTTTCTAATTTGGGGTTTTAGCTGCAAATCTGCATGTTTTATTGTGTCATTCTGTTTCAGTGTGTATGTATTCAGTGCACCCATATATAAGCAGGACTGTTTGCTCTGCGTGCGCTCACACTTGTTTATGTGCCATGCGCATGTCTCAGTGAGTTGCGTTGTGTACCGATTGTGTCTTCTGGTTTCTGTTCTCATTCCAACTGGTATCAGCTGAAAGGCATCTTCTCTGTTATCAGTCCTCATTTTAATTGCAAATGAAGCGAGCGTGTTAGTGATTAAATGGAAAATTGCACATTAATTGATGAGACTGAAGATAAAGCAATTCCAATTACCACACAGTATTTTACGCAGCCTCTCAAGTTTTGCCATCCCTCAAAGGAACAAGCCACCAAATGGTAAATTTGAGCAGGCAATGGTGCATCCATAAATACACACACACTGAAACATAACTTGTGCACAAACACATGCTATACCAAGGCTGCTGAGGCGTGAATGTACATACAAGAACAGACAAGAACACTGGGGAAAAAAACCCCAGAAAAACACCAACAAGATATTTAATTTCAACCCAGCAAAAAAAATTCTCTCATGAATTTGGAAGTACAATTTTTGAAGACAATAAGCATCTGGCACCCACCCTTTCCAAAGTCACCAAAGGTGTGTGGTTACACAATAAGTTGTGAAATTAATTTCAGGGATAAATGACATGTTTGTTCCTCAACAAGGCCCTTTCAATTATTGCGAAGTTCGTAATGCATATCAATTGAAAAGTGCCTGTAGTCACAATAAAATTCAAGAGCAAGCATAAAATAAAAAATGAGAAGTAGGCATAAAATTATTTCAACAAACATCAAAGGGTTTTCTGAATTTGGATTGGAGGCAGACGTTCTCTTTCATCGGATTGTGTGCAATAAGGAACATTTCTATTCAGCATTCAATTTTCCAACAATTCTCAGGCACAGAATGGGCCTGTGCTCTATTGATGCAAGGTTAGGCTGCAGTGTAGCTGCGGTTTCACCCTGTTTACCTCCGGCATTGAATAAAAATTCATATCTAGTCACACATGATGTGATCACTGCCTGTGGACTTCACAGTTCAGCTATGTCTGAAGTGTTTTTTCTCTGCTTTGGTTTAAAGGTGAATTTCTTACAAAGTGTCCAGCTTCTATTATACATGGGACAAGAGTGCTTCGTGCCACTGACTACGGTGATAAAAAGAAACTTTGCGATTTAAACACACAAAGCAGCACCGTGGAGAACACTTCTTGCATGCCAAACTGTGACCTGGTAGGGGGCTTACACTGGTTCATTAATAAAAACAGGCCTGTTGTAGACAGAGATGCGGTATTCTCTCATGTTGACTTATCAACACTTCACAGCAAAGAAGTGAACAGAGGTGACGGTGTTGACAGTCACACAAACTGTGGAGAACAGGTAATGTGAGCCCTCACATGTAAAACTGAAAATAACCATGTTGCTGAATTGGTGGTTTGATGTGAGGCTGTGATGTTCAGATTTTAATAGCACTCTTGAACTCAATCTCCAACCAGATTAAAGCTGAATGTTAACATTACCATGCATTAGCATGCTGTATATGCATACATATATGCATATACAGATATACATATATAATGTAAAAAAGTGACCAAGTTAAATATGTTTTGTTAGCATGTTTGCTCCATAATATTATCCGTTATCATCTTACGGCATAATCTTACATTACCAAGTTAACCGTGACACTTTCTATCACTTGACGCTGTACACATGTAGACTCCACAATATTAACCATTACCATCCACTTTCTTCCACTTATCTGGAGCCACTTTCTCTAGCTTATCCGGGGGAACACTGAGGTATTCCCAGACCAGCCAAGAGATATAATCTCTCTCTACTCTGAGCCCGTCCCAGAAGTCAATGTGTTTAGTGTTTCCTTCAAAAGCTAAGACTGTTGCGGCCAATTACCAAACTAAGGAAAGATGAGTTAAGTGGCCAACTCACTTGTAAAAGTCATTACAATTAATCTTGAGGATAATGTGAATGTTTGTTTGAAATGCCATGAAATTCCTCTATCAAAATCTATATTACCCTGTGTGAAAAAGTGTCTCACCTCAGTCTGGAAAGGCCATCTCTAAAGCTGTGGGACTTCAGTGAACTACAGCGAGACCCATTTTTTTTCACATATGGCAAAAACATGGAACAGTGGTGAACCTTCCCAGGAGTGGCCAGCCAACCAAATGTACCCCAAGAGTGCAGTAACAACTTGTCCAAGAGGTCACACAAGACCCCAGAACAACATCCAAAGAACTGCAGGCCTCACTTGCCTCAGTTAAAGTCAGTGTTCATGACTCCACCATAAGGAAGAGACTGGGCAAAAAAGACCTGCATAGCAGAGTTCAAAGACACAAGACAATGCATCTCGAAGGCTTGTCTCACTTTTGCCAGAAAACATCCCCAAGACTTTTGGGAAAATACTCTGTGGACTTACAAGACAAAGGTTGAACTTTTTGGAAGGTGTGTGCCCATTTACATCTGGCTAACATCAGAGAAACATTTCAGAGAAAGGACCATCATACAAATAGTAAAATATGGTGGTGTTAATCTGATGTTGATCTGGGGCTGTTTTGTTGCCTCAGGACCTGGAAGACTCGCTGTGGTAAATGGAACCATGAATTCTCCTGAACCTCCTGAAGGAGAATGTCCGACATCTATTTGTAAGCTAAAGCTGAAGCACACTTGGGCTCTGCAGCAGGACAATGATCCAAAACACACCAGCCACTACACCACTGAATAGCTTAAGAAAAATAAAATGAAGACTTTTAGGTGGTCTAGTCCAAGTCTTGACCTGGATCTGATTGAGATGCTGTGGCATGACCTTAAAAAGGTGGTTCATGCTCAAAAACCTTCCAATGTGGCTGAATTACAAAATTCTGCAAAGATGAGTTGTCCAAAATTCTCCACAGCCCTGTGAAAGACTGCCAGATATCACAAATGCTTGATTGCAGGCAATAGGGGAAGTAGGCTGGGATTGTTTTCCCCTTAATTAAAAACAACTTCTTTTAGAAACTACATTTTGTGTTTACTTGTCTTATCTTTGTCTAATATTTACATTTGTTTGATGACCTGAAACATTTAAGTGTATCCAAAAAAAATAGGAAATCCGGAAGGAGGCAAGCACTTTTTCACATGACTGTACATATTTGTTCACTTATATGATCAGCATTGATTAACCAATGAACCAAACAAAAATCCTAATGTTTTCAACAGACTTGTAGAGGCCTATCAGATACACATATGAGTCTTACTTGCTTTCATTATCAACAGAAATAATGAAATAATCTCACAATGGCAGGATGCAATTGGAAGAGAAATTAGCCCAGTCCCCATGATGCCACTTTCTTAAAAACCCGAAATAACAAAATCACTAAAGCTTGACTGACTTAAATGATCCAGTACAATTGGACCTGCTTCTCAGTATCCAGCAACTTTTCAGACATAATATCTTGAGCATATTAATGAAAATAGGGACAGTGTGCCACAGTTTTACACCAGAGGAAAGCTTCTAAGCCACTTACCCATAGATTGCAACACTTTAACATAGTCTGATAGCTGAACTGGTACTGTATGTACATGCATCAAAGAGGCAGCCCTTCCATGCATATCCTGTCATAAAAATCTCATTTAATCTGTCCTGGGTTTGTTGGTGAAAAGGTTGACCTGCAAAAGCAATGAATAACATTTGGAAGTGGGTATGTCACCTTGGTCAGATATTATGCATCTTGATGGCCTGCAAGAGAGGGAGATGAATAAATAAATAAGATGTTTTTGAATACGAGTAGGATCTAATCATTGCCTTATTGTCAGACCTGATTTACAATGCAAACACCAGGAGGCAAGGCCTTGATGGTGTTGAGTAAAACGATGGAGGGAAGGGTGGAATGGTAATGAGATTTGGGGCCAGGGATGGGGGATGCTATGTACACATTTGTAGTTGGACTCGATGCAGAAAATCACAAAACACACAGATCCAAGTGCAAATACACCGCATGCAAGCAGGAATGGGTACGCATGCAAACACAGGCATGTATATTAATGCACAAATTCCAACACTAAACACAGAGATCTCAAAGCTTCAACCAGAGTCATCCTGAGGGCAATATTACAATCACTGTCTCCCGGCATACCACCATACAAGCACGCATACATCTGTATACACACACACACACTCACACTCAAAGGCTTGAGTGGATACACGGCCTGAGGCAAAAAGAGTCTAACCAGTGGTCTTAGGGCTACAAATCCCCCCTAGGCTAAAGTGAACTCCATGCATACTGCAGTCAGGAACCCGGTCCATGCTCCCAGACCACCTCATTAACCCGATCCAGCAGCAGCTCCCTCCACCCAGCCAACCTCACAACTTTGCTCTTCAACAGTCCATACTTACCATTCATACCAGTATCATTTATTTATCTGCTCTTGTTGATTGGACTCATCCTCACCTGCATGATAAATAAGGCATGGATTTGTAGTTTACTGAAAGATGTTACAGCAGTGTTGTGGTCACTGCATGGATTTAGCTAAGATCAAAATGTCAAAATGACAAGGCGTAGAGGGGCCCACAATGTGGGACTCTTGGGTCAACAGGGAAGTATTGGTATGTAATTCTGCATTTCTGCAGTGTCAGGGAAGTTGCTCAGTCTTGCCTCACTGCAGACAGTGTGGAGAGGGACAGAGAAGGATGTTCTGTTGCTGAAATAAAACATGCAAAAGAAGAACATGGTCCAGTGGACACTGACTGAAGATGTTTAGCATAAAAATAGGTTATATAGGTATTGGCTACGAGATGTACGCATTTCTTTTTAACTAAATCACTAAGCTGCATCATAATTATCAACAAGATGCTTCTTACCATTAAGTCTTCTCCCTCTCTTTACTCACTTCACTCCAAAGGTTCCTCCGACTTTCAATTTCCAATGACATTTTGTGCTTGAATTTAAATCTCTAACCTTTCCAGTTTATTCTTTCATGCTTAACTTCTTAATGAATGTCCTTCACAAATTCAAATATACCCCACAGTCTGAATGAAGATTCAGGATTTCCTGTGGGTGTGACAGTTTGCAAGATTCGCCACTTTCTTTGAATGTGGCGAACAATGGCGCCAACACTCCACATTGAGTGCAATTCTTTTCTTTGAATTTATGCAAATCTTTGTTTGGATATTACAGATTCCAGTTTGATTCCGTTGCTTCCTGCTTTTAAAATTAGATTAAAAAACACAGACTAAAATGGATAGTGGTGAAACTACAGTGCAGTAGAAACATTTTTGGAATCCCCATGGGCAGGTGGTTTGCATGCAAATAGCCTTATTAACATAGCTAAAAACCCTTCTTGTAATGAGGCGAATTTTTAATCTAAAGAGACTAAACACACAAGACAAAGAATACTCTTGCAGCAGGTAAGTCATTCTACCATCGTAAATTCAATTCAGTTTTATTCATATAGTGCCATTTCACAGGTACAGTCACCTGTACATTGTAAAATAAAGACCCTGCAATATTAGAAAGAAACCCCAACAATCCCACAACCCACTCCAGGAAGGTCAACCATCCAGCACAGCCAGTTTAAGGTGAGGGGAGAATCTGAAAACTAGTCTAGAAGAGCATTTAAGTTTCAACTTTTGGCAATAGTAGCAGACTATGAACCGACACTAATATGACAGTTACCAGTATAGACAATCATATTCTGAACAGCCACACAAACTAATATTATGCTTGGTGAGAAGGATCCATATGGCAAATGTATATAAATATACATATCTGCTTTAGGGAAGACCAAGGAGTCCAGTATCATAGATTTTCCCACACAGTCAGCTGAAGGGGATTACACTCATCATGTACTGAACCTCTTAATAACTGAGAGAGCAAACTATTCTTGACATCACAAGGAGCTTTTTATAAATTCCCTGAACATGATTAGGTATCAAGGCTAAGTTTGACCAAAGTTCAAAGAAAATGGGGGGGGGGGCAAGATATTGTGAAACATAAGCTCTGGTTTGGATAATGGAAGGTGGATAAACGAAAGTTTTGAGATAGTCAAAAGCCCAGGCTTCTGATTAATTATTAGAAAATGTTAATTAACATTTATTTCCAAGAGGCTTTAAAATGTCAAGACAACTGAGTAGACACTTATTAATGTAAAATCAGTTTCCCATTGGCTACAGCTCAAATATGTTACTGTAAAGGTTTGTTTTGACGCAGTAGGCTCCAGTGCACACCTCAATCTTCCATCAAAATAATTATAAAAAGAACATGGATATTCTCTACTACATATACGACACACACGGCAAACATGGCACGAGGCCACCAAATGGTTGGCAGGCCGACTTCAGTAAACTTATTTTTGTTTCAGCTGTGTCGTGGATAAATTTACACAAACTGGCTCTGCATCATTTCCTAAAACAAACATATACACAGGCACACACACTCCTGGGAAGAGGGTGGGTGGGTTGAGTGAAGAGTGCCAACAATGTGCTCCCCTCCATCAACAAAAATAGCAGTGTAACAGCGTATTTCTAGTGGAAAAAGCTCAGAGAGAACCAGAGATAAACGTCTTGATGCATTCTCAATCATCCAGGAAAGTAAATCTCCAAAAGTTGAATCTGTTCATCTGGACGTAGCTGGGGGCAATGCAAAGCCCCCAGCATCCAACATCACCATGGAGGAGAGGAAGGCACTCACATCACTTAGTGATGACAACAACATTATCATCCTTCTGGCAGACAAGGGTAGGTGCACAGTATTGCTTAACCAGAAAGACTATCATGAGAAGATTTTGTCACTACTCAGTGATGAAAATACTTATGAGCCCCTGAAACGAGACCCAGGAAGTGGCTACAGGAAGAGGGTCATAGACTGTCTGAAGCAGTTAGAACAAGACAAGACTATCGACCGGACCTCATACCACAGGCTGTACCCAGGGGAGTCTACACCAAGTCTGTATGGTTTACCGAAAATACATAAGCAGGGTGCACCTTTAAGACCAATTGTCTGCATGATCAACTCGGTCACCTATAACATCTCCAAGTTTCTGGCTTCGATCCTCAACCCGCTGGTGGGCAGCTCTGAACACCACATCCAGAACACCCTGGATTTTGTTGAGAAGGTGAGAGATGTCATTATGGAGGCAGATGAAACCATGGTCTCGTACGACGTTACATCTCTCTTCACTTGCATCCCAGTCACGGAAGCGTTGGAGGTAGTCCGTAAGAGATTACAGGATGACACCAACCTCAGCAACAGGACCACTCTCAGCATCAACCAAGTGTGTTTGCTTTTGGAACTGTGTCTTCATTCCACCTACTTCACATACAAGGGTCAGTTCTACAGGCAGAAACATGGGTGTGCCATGGCTCCCCAGTTTCACCCATCGTGGCCAATTTGTACATGGAAGAAGTGGAAAGAGGGCGTTGCTATCCTACCCTGGAACACCACCAAGCCATTGGTTCAGATATGTGGATGACACCTGGGTGAAAGTCAAATCTCAGGACGTACTACATTTCACGGATCACATTAACTCGGTGGACCAACACATCAAATTCACCAGGAGGATATGAAAAGTGGCAGGTTAGCCTTCTTAGACTGTGAGATTTTCATCAGTAATGGGGACACCTAAAAGCTGACGTGTACCGTAAACCCACGCATACGGATCAGTATCTAAGGTTTGACTCTCATCATCCACTGGAGCACAAACTGGGTGTCATCAGGACGCTACAACACAGAGCGAACACCATCCCCACTGACATAGCGGCCAGGGAGGCAGAAGAACAGCACATCAAGAAGGCCCTGAGTAATGTGGTTATCCCAGCTGGACTTTTGTCAAAGCTGGAAGGCACCTAAAGAAAGCTCCAGCCGATCCAGGAGAGAAGGACAACCGCTGCCCAGGCAAAACCTGTAGTGATCCCATATGTGTCAGGAGTATCGAACAGTTGAGACGCATTTTTCTAAACACCGGGTCTCTGTGGCTTTTAAACCCCAAAATACGCTGCGCCAAAACTGATCCACCCCAAGGATCGGGTCCCCGACACAAACAGAGTAACATAGTGTACGCTGTTAAGTGCCAGGAGGATTGTCAGGATTTATACATCGGGAAACCAAACAACCTCTAGCGAAGCGGATGGCACAACACAGAAGAGCAACCTCATCAGGCCAGGACTCTGCAGTTTATTTACACCTACAGGCCAGTGGACACTCTTTCAATGATGAGGATGTACACATCCTGGACAGGGAAGAACGCTGGTTTGAGCGCGGAGTCAAGGAGGCCATTTACGTGAAAAGGGAAAGACCATCTCTGAATCGAGGAGGGGGCCTAAGGGTACATCTTTCGCCATCTTACAATGCTGTGATTGCAGCCATTCCCCAACTCTCTGTGAATGGTACTCATGGCCATTGATCAGTGTTCTTTGATCAGTGGGTTTTGGTCAGTGATTGTTGATCAATGGTCATGGGAATTTGCATAATTATGATTAAGGAACTGACCTCACAGCCCATTGTTCCTCAGTGGGCTGGTTTCAGTCATTATGCAAATGTACTGTTTATAAGGTTTGGGGAAACCTGCAGTCAGCTGAGACTGAAGAAGTCACTTGGATGAGTGACGAAACGTTTCTCCCACAAAACGCTACGTCCAGATGAACAGATTCAACTTTTGGAGAACCAGAGATAAAATGATGGTTGGTGGATTTCAAAGTAAATTCATTAAATGACAGCTGCAATATTCTGTACCTTCTTGTTTCTATATAGGACCAAAGCCAAGCGTGCTTCCGCAAAGTGGGATCGATATCACATGTTTCTGTGGCATAGAGCGCAATGAAACAATAGCTTTGCACCGTGGTATTCCAGAAAATACTAAAACTCACTCAAATATATGAATGAATACCCTCACCATTCATTATTGTCTGCAAATTTAAATGAAACTAGTTTGATGAAGTGAAACTTTTTAACTTCACATAAAGAAAACTCACAAAACTCAACCTAAATGTACACATCTTAGTAGCTGTCATTTCATTTGATGACTCTAGTGAATTCCATAAGTGGATGAGTGATAAAAAAAAAAAATGAACATGTGTTTTACTTTATACAGTGTATGTCACTGCAAAATGAAGATTGCTTGATTGCGTACCCAAAGCAAAAAAGGGCTAGCAGTTTCATTTTCCCAGTAGCTACTGATACCGTTACCGTTCCAAACAGCTGTCAAACAGTTACTCTTTAAATCAACTCACTGTAAATATAAATCAAACAAATTCATTTCTTGCTTAAATGTATGAAATTTGGGTCTGCTATGTGGTAGATTGAACTCAGAACTAAATAGGTAGTTCATAGAATGAAAATATATGAAACAAAAAAAAAACATTATTTATGTATGTGTAGTACATATCAGGCACATAATAAATACCCCAAAATGCTCAACTAATGTCTCTACTCTTTTTGGTCTTAAGATAAAAGTGATTGAATGAAAACTAAATGTACAAAACATTGATTAATGTGTTGCTCTTTACGTCTGAAGTTTTTCTTCTTTAGCTACTGTTCTGCGCCTGTGTCGGGCAGAACTCATGAGACACTCAACTCAGGACAACATTTTTGAGGAATGCAGAACATGTTATGTCACACTCTCCAAGGGTTTCAGTTTGGACCAGGGTGGTAGACCAAAAACACCATCTCACTTCCTTTTAACTTACCAAAAGAAACATTGTCTTTACAATTTATGCATGAGAAACATTCAATTGTTTAAACTGAAACGCATGAGCTGGGCATGCAAATCACGTCCGTGAAACAGTTTCAAAATAATCAAAAAAGGAAATTCAGAAACCCTTAAGATGGAATGACTAGAAAGTATAAAACCCTGATGGCCATATCCTAAACATAACAAATTTCCCACGTGTGGGACTAATAAAGGTTATCTTATCTTATCTTATCTTATCTTATCTTATCTTAACGTTAGAGGGAATGATGAAGGCAATATGAGGTCAACTAACAGAGTTCCTTTACCTTCTTATTGATTTGGGTTACTTAAATAATCATCCAATAGTAATTATGTTAACCACTCCCCTCAAGTCTAGACTTTTATGGCGTTATTTTTGTGCCACTATTCTGAGCACACGTAAAAAAAAATTGAGCGCACGTAAAAACAATTTGCAGGTGCAAGTGTTGCATTTTGAGGAGAAATTTATTTTGAGCGAAGAAAAGCTAAATTTGAGTGAACAAAATTCATTGCTGCATGCAAAAAATGTATTTCAGTGTTTGCTATTATCCATACACACACAATAGCAGCCCCTCTCAGTTTTTGCACTTGCGCTTGCTCGCAATGTGTTGCTTGCGCTCTCAACATTTCTGCCTGTGCGCGTTCAACTCTTTCTGTACACCGTTATATTTGTGCCACAAAACCAGCCAATCACAGACTTGGATGCAAAAAACTCCGATTGGCTGTTTTGGTCTCCAATCAGCTCGAAATGATGAAATGCAAGATCACAGAATCCAAAACTCAAATGAGGCAGTGGCGGAGGAACACAGAGTGGCGGAGTTTGAAATATTACTCTTTCTGGGTCACAAAATAAACTTTTAAGATATTTTCATGCGAGAATGGTGCTGTGTAAACTTCAAATATCTGCTTGATATATCTGCAAGATGCCTGCTGGTCACTCGGGTTAAACATAATATATAAGGCTGAACTGACAAAAAATCGGCCGACTACACCACCAGGTGTTATAGGAAAAACCATAAAGCCTTTGAACTAAAACAAACGCTGTTGTGACAGTGATGTACACTGTCTTGTTGATATGTATGATTTGTATCACCTTCATGTTTCCCTCTCACCACATATCCAAACCGATATCATGACCAGCAGCTTTTACAGCTGTGGCTCCAGCAAACATCAGCTGATACTAGAAAGTAATATTAAATAAATTCTAACAACAGTTTATCAAGCTTGAACGTGCTGCTGTTGTTTAGTGCATCCGCTGGTTTCCTCTTTAATTGGTCCAGCCCAGAGTTTATCATGACCAGTTGGCTAATCCACCACCTTTCATTGTTTATACCGTTACAAAAACAAACAAACAAACATAAAAATTAAAAATCACCATCGGCCCACCGGGCAAATGCCCGGTATGCCCAATGGCCAGTCCAGCTATGCGGTCAGCTGGTGGGTAACAGGGATCTCCGAAAACGCAAGCGCGAGCAACACATAAATGAAAAAACTGAGCGAGAGGGGCTGCTATTGTGTGTGTGTATGGATAATAGCAAACACTGAAATGCATTTTTTGCACGCAGCAATGAATTTTGTTCACTCAAATTTAGCTTTTCTTCGCTCAAAATAAATTTCTCCTCAAAATGCAACACTTGCACCTGCAAATTTTTTTTTATGTGCGCTCAAATTTTTTTTTACGTACGCTCAGAATAATGGCACAAAAATCACGCCATAGACTTTGAGTTTAACAAAGTTATTCACAGAGGTTTTAGTATGAAACGTACATATACAAATGCATTTGTGCCATTGAGCTGTTTTCCAAAAAGAGCATCTGAGGCATTCTGATGTTGAAAGGTGTTGCGTGGCCGAGTGTCTCCACTTAACACGCAGACGCACATACGGGAGCAACATTTCCTCTGCTAGCTGATAACCATCAGAACACTGAAGATAGAAAATTCAAGCTGAAATTGGAATGCCCAAGCTTGTGCAAATGTAATCTACAAGACTTTCCCCACTGAATCCTTCCCCAACACTATGCTTGTCTTCTCTCCTCCTCCACCACCACCATCTTTTCACTCACTCCTCCTCATCCTCCACTGTCATGTTTTCTGGCACATACATTGTGTAGATTATCTGCCATTGCGTCTGTCAGTTCCTTTTTTTATGGATACCTCCCTATCACAGTGAGAGGGGCCATCTGTGTAATCCTAGAACAAGTTTAGGTACTGGCAGTGTAACACGGCTGATTAATGAATTGTACAGGATGCATAGTCGCTTATTTTTTTAAAAACTTAATTGGCTACAGAAAAAATATGTATATGTGTAATGCAAAGTTGACCACTAAAAACAAGAATGGTTGGAATAAAAGTTCTATTACAATAACTATTTTGTCTGGTATTAATTATAAGTAGAGCTTGCTAAACTGAACAGATAGAGCACTTGGTTATTTGACGATATTGATTATTACTTACAGCAGCCACTAGAAAATATTTTGCCAATTTTCTCTAAATTTCTCCAATGCTAAAGATCCATTGAGACTAAGTAGCAAACTACTTTTGGGTCTGAAAAATAAAGTCCGTCCAGAAGTGCCGGAAAAAATTCAGTTCTCAGTTATGTTTATGTCTTTGCCCTTTGTGTCCATTCTAAGGTTAAGACATCGACGGGGTGGCTGTAGCTCAGGTGGTAGAGCGGGTCACCTACTCACCGGAAGGTTGGTGGTTGGATCCCAGTCTCCTCTACTCTCCATGCCAAATATCCTTGGGCAAGATATTAACCCCATGTTGCCCTCCGATGCATCCATCGTAGAGTGAATGTTAGATAGAAGCACTAAAAACCTTAGATAAAGTGTTTGTATGATCGCGTGAATGCATGAGTTGTATAAACCACTTTCAGTGCTCAGTAAGAGTAGAAAAGTGCTATATAAGAACCAGTCCATTACCATTTACATCTTAAAGCAAGTGTAGGTAGCTTATTTTAGCCCATAGATGTGTATTTCTGTTTAAGATAAGAGTCTTGTGAGACACCATTTTAGCAAAGGACCGAAAATGAGGTTTTCGCCGTCGATACATGTATGCAATACTCTCAGCATAGTGCTTGCATTCTCTGGATTAAGTAGCTTAGACCATTACTTTTTCAAATAAATAGCTGTTTTGTTATTTCCCACATTGTGAATGTTGACTCATTGGCTCATTCACAATGTTTTGATCTCCCTCTGACTCTTGTACCTTATATATCTTGTACCAACTCTGCAGCTGGTAAAAGCTAGAGAGAACTACGAGGAGCTTGCACTTGTAATTGTTTTTGCTACTGTCTCCAACAATGTTCCTGGATCCAAGTTCAGTATTGGCACTGACATTGTCCTTAACACTGTAACTAGTTTAGTTAGGACAAGTTTGTCTTTGACTGAAGAAAATATAAGAACATCCTTGAACATATACAAGCACGGTGGAAAACCCAGACAGGAATTTTGCCACAAAGACTGGGATAAAATCTGCTGACAAGCTGAAGGAACGCTACACACTTCGTCACATCTTTGCCAACTCTCATCTGAAGATGAGGCAAGTGACATGAGAGCATGAGAAAGATGGCTTTGGTTTTCCAGCCTCTGGCAGAACTGGTAGAACAGACTGACATCGAACATCATATTCCAAAGGCACAGTGGTGGCAAAGGCCCATCTTGAAAATCATGGACAAGTACAAAGTCAGCCTGGATACCTCTACAAAGGGCCACAATGGAATATGTTATCAAAATGAGAGATTTAGTTCATCAGTCATTTATACATGTCATTATTTATTGATCAGGCATGGTCTGATGACATGACTGTCTTCTCTGAAAACACTTTGTAAACAGGGTGGCTTTGGTTCATGAGGTAGAGCAGGTCATTTATTAATTGGAAGCCAGGGAAAAGAAGTTGTTGATTTCTTCAGTCTGCATGCCAAAGCCAAACTATCCCTGGGCAAGATGCCGAACCTCTGGTTTTACACGATGCTTTCATTGAATGTTAGACAGAAAGCACTAAGACGTTTATGAATGTATGTGTGAATGTTTTATAAAGCACATTGAGTGTGTACAGTAGAAACGTGCTATATAAAAACTAGTGCTGTCAGCGTTAATCTCGTTAAAATGACATTAACGCCATAACCGCATTAACGCGGCAAATCTCCGTTAGCGAGTTATCGCGGATCGCCCTGTGCGTGGGGCTGCACGGTATCAACGCGTTAGCGCGGTTAGCTCCATAACGTGTTAGTGCCGTCCAGCCCCCCTTACGACAGGCTTTGTTGAAGAATAATGGTTTATGACAAAAGCAGTGTTTAAAATCATGTATATTTACACGTTTCAATAAATTATTCCACTATTCCTAGTAAAATATAAGGAAATGAGGGATGTCTCACAACTTTTGCACAATGCTCTTTTTGTGCAATAGTGCAAAGATTATTTCGTTATTTTCTGCCACATGTCATCATTTAATTTTGAGTACCACAATCTAATACTTGTGATACCAGCTGTGGCCAAATGAGCAATGAGCATGTTTGACTAATTATAATGTAATGTGTTTGCAATCTACAAAAACTGACTTTACTATGAAAACTGTGAAGTCAATTTTACTTGAGGATTTAAAAAATTTAGTTGATCTTAATTATTTTTTCTAGCTTCCATCTCCACAGACGTTGTAAAAACTTCAACCAAAGTACAAGTTTCCATGAACTAGCACTGATATCTTTATTTTGTTAAGGAAATGTGTGGACTCAACCATACAGAAAACAATGGAAAATACAATAGGTAGCTGATTATTACTGGTCCTGAACATCAGACTCTTCTGAGAGGCTCAGCTAATGTTTGAAAGTGAAATTTAATGAATAGAGCCACCTGCAGAAGGCCCTGTTGCACAACCTCACCACCCCCACAATATACACACACAAACGCCCTAACAATGAGATCAGCAGAAGGGAATATTTGAGGAGACTGGTGGGGGATTAATGAGAAGGGGATTAGAAGGTGGGTGGCTCTCTCTCTATGTATTTGTGCATGTGTCTGTAGTGTTAGCCACTTGAGTGTCAGCATAGCTCTGGTTGGGGACAGGATTGTTTTGAGTTTGTCTTAGCGGGACGAGGCTAGCAAGCAGTCAGAAAGGCAGGAGTAGGTTTACAGAGAGCTGCTGGTGGCCAGACAGAACCAGAGACTGAGATGAGTGAGCAGACTGGTATGTATGACAGCTCTGCACTGAGAAGCCCGGCCAGGGTAATGACAGGTCATACTCTCTGAGCATGCAAAGCAGAGAGCGGAGAGAAGGCAACTGGGATCTTGGTTTGGTAAAGCTGTGTCTATTTTACTTGTTGCAACACTAAGCCAGTTCTGTATTTCATGTAGTAGTAGATTGTAGTAGATAAGAGCTTTGATTTCAATGTGAATTTACTTTGACTAGTGTAGATAAAAAGGAAGTGATAAAAGTACAGTGTATAAGATTGGATTTTTGTTTGGATTTAGAAACAAACCAAAATTATTCTATTCTATCTGCTGAATTGTGTCACAAACACATTTTTCACTCTGTGCCATTTATTTTATTACTCTGTTACTGGTGCTCACTTTTTTCAACTAACTGTATAGTAAAAAGCATAGGACCTGACAGTCTGCTTATACAAATAGAGACGTTTCAAGTGAGTTTAATATAGTGAAGAGGTCAATTTTATGATCTTATTTCTAACACCCACCTAGCTGAGCACCCAAAGCACTTTCCCACACAGTGCATGTATGAATGGGTGAATGAGGCAAGTTGTGTAATGTCATACAAGCATAAACAGTCTGTCCAGCCAAACATTCGCACACATTCATACTCTGATGGATGCATCGGAGAGCGACTTGGGGATAGCATCTTGCCCAAGGATATTTGGCATGCAGACTGGAGCAGACAGGGATCAAACCACCAACCTTCCAATTAGTAGATGACCTGCTCTAGCTCCTGAGCTACAGCCGCCCCACAACACCCCACTGTTAAATGTCAAAACAAACAAGAGAAGATAGAGATAATATCACGGAAATAATTTCAATCAGACTTCCATGCTTTGATGTGAGGAAGGTTACTTTGCTCAACACAAATCTAATGTTTTCATTGTGTTATTAACATTTCTCTCTCTCCAGAGTGCAAGCTTCAATGCATCAGACATTTATCTTAGATCATTTAAGTGTATTTCCATTGGACTTGAGTCAAAAGCGAAAGAAACAAACATACAGTTTGTATTTCAAACTTTTCCTCAGGTTTCATTACTTCCAGTTGGGAGTTTTTAAGTGCAAACTGAAGGAGGGAACAGTGGGGTGATCGAAACTTCATAGTTTTATTTTTCTTGAATACTGGATTAGTGAGATGGGGGAGTACATTTGAAAGAAAACTGCAAGGCGCTCATGTTTTGCACTTTTGGGGCAGTCATTTTGTATTTAAGTTTGTACATTTCCAACTCAATAACACAGAGTATCAGGGTACCACAAGCGTATCAGAGCGTCAAGTAAAAATAACAGCTGCACATCATCAGTGAAGCATTACTACTCACTGCGCAACAACTCTGATAAAAACTAATGGAAAGCAGAGGATGAACATCCTGTTTACATCCTAAGAAGGTAACATATGAAGCTGCTTTTAATGTGTAGCAAAACTGTCTTACATGCACTTTATAAACTGTAAATACCATATGGATGTCATCTAATTCCTTTCACAGACCAGCTCACATAAGACATGCAGGTGCAAGTAGATCCAAAACTGAAGCTATGCTCATAAGAAGGGAACAAACAGAAAATGAAGTGCTGTTGGATTCATCTGAAATGTGAAGACCAAATAATGAAGCCAACACCAGCAGTGTTTGCTGCTCTTGGCTGGACAGGCTCTGTTTGTCTTAGTGTCGGGGGGCAAAGAGAGCTGGCAGCTGAATGGAATTCTTCGAAACACCAAATAAACTCATATTAAATTTCCTCTGCAATGCTTTGGGGAGAGGGCTGAATATGATGGGGAGGACGGACAGAAAGGAGGACAGCAGGAGCTCATTGTGTAGAGGCGAAGGTACACTGCAAAGTAGGTAGGTAAAGAGCTCAAAATATAGAGATGGGAAGGTGAGGAGAGACTGAGAAAGATGTTTGCAGGCTGTGAAGGGAGGATAGGGAAAAGGGCCAGAGGGAAATGGAGAGGGCGAGGTCGCAGTGGATGTAGAGGAGAAGCTGTGAAAAAGGTGAAAAAGAAAAGAATAAGAACGGTCATAGTAGAAAGACACGGCGAACAAATGAAAGTCACTATGTAGGCCCCAAACTGGATTCCTACCAGAAGAGAGGCACTCTGGGCATTTACCAGTGAATGTGTCAGTGCCAATAAAAAGTCATAGCACTGCTTTTGTAATGGTTAGCGTTACTGTGCACAGGTCTGAAATGAAGTCGAGTATCACACAGCTTTTTGTGGCCACTGCTGCAAAAAGTGAATATCTCATTCATGCAGAACAGATGGTGTGAAGTCTATGTACATCACAGTTTTGGCAAAGTGCAGTGCTGTGAAAAAACGAAAACAATTGCCCCGTTTCTGGGGTATAGTTGTCACATGTGCATGTTTCAGATGACCAAACAAATGTTAGATTTAATGTCAGACAAAGTCATCTGAGGTTATGATGATTACATTTATTAATGGAAAAGACTGCCCAAATGTACTTGGCTCTATTTGAAAAAGTAATTGAATTAACTACAATTAACAACATTTGCTAGAAAGCTTAGTTCAGTCATTCCGGCCACACCCAGTCCTAATTACTGCCAGACCCACTAAATCAAGATATAAAAGTAGACTAAAAAGCAACAAGTCACGGCACGATCTAAAGACACTCAAGAACAGATGAGAAACAGTGTAACAATTACACATCCAGGAGGTGAAGAACCCAAAACATCATCTACAGTAGTTAAAGACACTTGTGAAGTCTGACAATCTGGAGCTGCTTTGCTACTTAAGGACCGGGACAACTTGCTGTAATTGATGAAGCCATGAATTCTGCTCTATACTGGAAAATCCTGAGAGAGAATGTCTGGCCATCAGTTTGTTCCCTGGAGCTCAAGAAAACTAGGGTTATAGGATAATAACCGGAAACACACCAGCAAGCAAAAAAAAGGTTTTGGATGGCCAGGTCAAAGCTTAGGCTTAAATCAGATTGGGATGCTTTGGCCTGACCTTAAACATCTTGTTCATATTAAAAAAAAACTTTAATGTTGTTACATTGCAACAATTCTGCAAAGAAGAGTGGGACAAGATTTCTTCAGAGTGATGTGAAATACACATTGCCAGTTATCGCAGGTACTCCATAGTCCCCTCACAGCATGCATGGCGTTAGGTTTGGTTGGTGATTCTAAACTGACTGTTGAAGTGACTGGTTGTCTCTATGTGTTAACCCTGTCCCAGACTTGGTGACACGTCCATGGTGTACCCTGCCTCTGGCCTTTATTGGATAGGCAGAAGAAAATTGATAGATGGATCTGAAACATGTAGCTGTGACTAACATGTAAAGAAATCAGAAAATACTTTTTCACAGCAGTGTAAAAGTGAAACCTAATACATAGATGTTGGAAAAGACTTGTTTCAGTTGAATTCTCCAGGTGTGATATTTAAAAGTGAGAGCAGATTAACTCTCACAGTTAGTGAGTTGTAAGAGAAGTTTTCCATGGACCAGTCCATCCAGTGGACCCAGGTGGACCCCGGCGGACTTTTGGATGCAGACAGTGTGAAAGAGTAGACTGAGGAACCTGGACATTCAAGATGGCCCAGAGTAGAGCTGCTGCTCCTCTGCACTGAAAAGAGCCAGTTGAGGTGGTTCAGACATCTAATTAGGATGTATGCTGGACACCTCTTAAGTGAGGTGTTTCCAACATTGACTGGAGTCTCGAAAGCAGACCCAAGCCACTCTGAAGGGATTTGTGGCTGGCAGGCAATGCCTCCGTTTCACCACAGAAGAGCACGAGGAGGTGGTTGGGGAAAGTCTGTGCCTAGAATGTGTCGCCCACAACCCTGCCCCAGATAAGATATCAAATACAAGGATGGATGAAAAACTCAGAAACTTCTCAGAAAACTGCAATCATTAAAATCAGCGACCAAAACAAGAGTACCATATGAGTACTGTGTTAAATAACTGTAACAGTTCCACAAGGGCCCCCCTACCCCCTTAGCAACTCTATACTTAGCTGTTTGTCTGCTGATGACATGGGAAGGAAACAAAGCCAAAGACAAAAAATGATAAATGCAATCACTTTTATTTTGAAATGAAACTCAACAGCACAAAGCTCCAGGTGCACCAGCAAGAATCCCCCAAACCAGAGCTATAGGCTGTGAGACAGCTAGAGGTCTGCTTTGAGGATTATAGCTTCCAATTCTCTCTCTCTGCCCCCCCTCTCACTTCTCTCTCTGTCTCTCTTTCTTTCAGCTGAAGGGACATCTGGAGTGCATTAAAGCGCTGAGGACATTGGATCTCCCCAGAGCGCTCGACTGGATGGGTGGCCCACTGTAGCCCCTTTTCAGCAGCAGGACCCAACCCTTCCTGATTGATAGAGGGAGCCCCACATGCACACTTAACACTCACACAGATCCTACATGGCTGACATACACCATAGACCACTGAAACACCGGTAGTGCTGCTAACGTGGATTAATTTGAACACATGTTTTTGCTCCTTTCAGTGTTTGCAATTTGGCCTATCAATCATCCATTGATACATTTTATGTGCTGTACATTCCTGCAGTTTTAGGCCATATATTAGTGAAGTGACTTTGAAGCAAGCATGTCGACACTAAACACAAACCAGCTTGGTTTAATGGAAGCTCCTGACATGTGGAAGTAATATAGGAACACGGATACTCTGATCCTCACTGACAACATGCAGTGACTAAGGCCTTTTACAGCAATCCTCAACACCTCATTCACAGACATAATGAAGCAAATCAAAACCCAGAATTGTACTTTTTCATTAAAGTACAGGATGGACCACTCTATAAGAGTCTTTCCTACACACAATTAGAAAACACAAACTTTCTCAAAGAGGGAAAGTTCAAAGAAGCTCCTCATTTCCAGTAAATTGCTTTGCCTGATTTGTCATTTCAAATAAATTGCAGCGTTGGCCAAAATTTGCAATTCACTGGAAGTCGTCCCCTCAGCCACACAGAAGAGGTTAATCCATATTTCGAGTTTGAATATAAGACGGAAAAAGAGAAAAAGGAAAGATAGGTAACTCTTTGCCAGGAGATGGGGAGCTGAGGGGAGGGGAGTAGTGAGAGAAACTGTGGGAGTGGAGGAAAAGGCGAGAGAATGGGAAGAAACAGGCGTCATTTAGAGTAAATGGCATCCAAAAACCCTCTCCAATTATCTTTGCCTACCATGCCAGTGAGACTGACTTAATTAAAATGACTTGAGAGGGAGGGGAGAGAAGAAGAATCTGCCAGTGATTGAGGGGGCAGGCAGGCGACGTATCTGCACTGAAACACAAAGCTCAGGCATCGCGCAGGCTGTCGACCACTCTCCCTTTTCAATTCTCGACTTCAAAAGTGAATAAAGAAAAACTAATAAAAAGAGAGGGGCTCTCACCATTTGCAGCCATGTAATTGCGCTATTTAAATCCTACATTTTTTATCATTGTTGGAATATTGGTCGGGAGGGGGGTTGAGTGTATAAAAATGGATAGTGAAACAGCCCCATACCCTCACCACCTATAATCCTCATGCCTTCTTTCTCAGAAAATCCTCTGACGGTGACCTTTTCGCATGAGGTCTGTTTCTATGGAAACAACGTCCAGCCCATCTACGTTTGGTGTTTTCCTGTCACTGGGCTGCCAGAACTGGCCCACTTATGACTAAGAAGAAGAATGCAGCACATTTCAAGATCCGTCTCCTGTTTGTTGTTTCCACTGGTGTGCAGCCACAGGCCTGGGAAGCAGCATGGAGCATCTGCTATGGTAAACACACATGTGTGATGTCTGAAGCCTAAAATGTTGCAGTCCTGTGGATGTGAAATCATACAAATTTCATGTTTTATGATGATTTCATGTCTGGTGTTTTGTGCATCACACTGCAGCAGAAATTTTGAGTTATTATAAAAGTATTTTCCAAAACAACAATTACCAAAAAATGGATACTAAAGATATCCAGCTTGACAAAGATATAGTGACATAGTTACTCTAGCAGTTTTACAAATACATCACTGAGCTTATTATTTCAACTCTACGTCATCATCAAATAAGACTTACTGTGGGTTACCCACTTTTCCTTTCTTGTCTTTATTTTTGCAGCCAGCTGGGGTTGTATATGTGATTTATTTGAAGTGGCAGTTCATCTTATCAGTGTAAATCTAAAATAAAGCCAACGTTTTGCAGTTGCTACCACAGATATAACATACAGAAGAACAAGACGTCATTGTAAGAAGCCATTTGAAATCCGATACAGGTATCACCAACAAGGTGCACTAAAGAAATACTACTTAGCTTATTCCAGTATTATTAAAACTATTATGACATTTACTAACTAAATGTCCGTTTTTACACATGTTCACACTTAGCATTAACATGTGCCATGGATAATTGGTAGACAAATCTAATGTGTCTGTTTAGGAAGCGGAGTCACAAGCATTTTCGATAGCTCTGTGTAAATGGATCTCATCTTTCTCTTTTGGTTTGCAAAGACTAATTATTCTCTTTTCAACTGTCAGAAGGCAACAATTCAACTTCTGTTACCATCTTGTCAAAAGAAAAAGAAGAAGCATACATCCATCTTCTTCCGCTTATCCGTGGCCGGGTCACGAGGGCAACAGCCTAAGCAGAGAAGCCCAGACCTCCCTCTCCTCGGCCACCTCCTCCAGCTTGTCCGGGGGAACACCAAAGCATTCCCAGGGCAGCAGAGAGATATAATCTCTCCTGTGTGTCCTGGGTCTGCCCCGGGGCCTCCTCTTGGTGGGACATGCCCGGACCACATTAGCCAGGAGGTGCCCAGAAAGCATCCTTGTCAGATGCCCGAACCACCTCAACTGGCTCCTTTCGATGTGGAGGAGCAGCAGCCCTACTCTGAGCCCCTCCCAGATGGCTGAACTTCTCACCATATCTATAAGGGAGAGACCAGCCACCCTTCGGAGGAAGCTAAATTCCACCACTTGTATCCGCGATCTTGTTCTTTCAGTCACTACCGACAGCTTGTGACAATAGGTGAAGGTAGGGACGTAGATCGACTGGTAAATTGAGAGCTCTTCTTTTACACTCAGCTCTCTAGAAGAAGAAGCAATCCAATTGATTGATTTGAACACGCAATCAAAACAATATAATTCATTATAAAATTGTTGGCATATCACTCAGTACTTAGTTCAACTAATACACTGTACATCAAAGGGGTAGGCAGAACATTAACACAGCCCATGATACATTAATGTACACTCTAAATAGCAACCTGCAGGCTTCGAAAATTAATAGCAAAACTGCACTTCCCATAATGGTCATTGCTTAAAAGATGCTAAGAGTACAGTGGGTGTTTCTTTTCTCCTTATAGCCTGTGCACTGAAATGTTGGTGTCTGCTAGGCCTCAGCTCTCCATGTCAACGTAATTTATTATAAGCGATTAATGAGCATATCAGCTTTGGGCATTGCCAAATAATAAAAGATTTGGTCTTTTAGATTTCATGAAGTATCTTTTGTCCATCCTATAGACATTCTAATGCATCTTTATCAAGAAAATACAGCTAGTGTGCTGTGGCAGCTGCTCTTTCGGAATTTAAGGCTCAGTTTGCTTGCCAGCAGATTCAGACACACTCTGGCTGATGAAAGAAGGTCATTTTGTGGGTTAGTATACACTGGGGACATGTAACAATGTTAAAAACAATTTGAACAATATGTTCTCTTTAAGTGTTGTCTTGTTCAACTGACATTAAATGCTTTAAACATGTTTGTCACAGCCACTGCAGAAATTTCCATTTAAACATGAGCATTGTGCCATTTCAGTCTAAAATGTGCTTCTCTTCATAAGTTGCTGGCTTAAAAAAAGGAAGCAAAGAAAGAAAAAGTGAAGTAAATTGAAATTCATTTTGCACCAAAGTACAGTATGTGCTGCCAGTGTCAATAAAAAAGCACTTCTCTGTCGCAAATACACACACATTCACACAGACACACACACACACACACACACACACACACACACACACACACACACACACACACACACTCCTCTCACACCTTGATCAGCCAATACACAATACTGCTCATGTGTCACAGCTAACACCTGTTACTGTGCTTTTGCCTTGTGAGCTTATTGTAACGGACTGTACAGAATCTTCCACTGAGCACAATACAAACTCGCACCTGTCTTAACAAATGTGTTTGCACAGAAGGTTGGTGGGCGCTATAATTTCAAGTTAAAGTGCCAGGATGCACTGTATAGGATAATTGCCAAGACTCGGCAACCACTGTATCAATATACATTGACTGGAGTGGGCACAGACAGCTTGGATATAAATCAAAGCTTAGAGGAAAAAAAAGACACAAACACACACACACAGCAGTGATTAAAACTTTGAAATCACCTCTTGGAGCATTTGTGTAAAAGTTAGTGCATTTTCAAGTCAATGCAAAACATGACATTTTAGCAAATAGAAAAAGAAGAAAGAACTCTTAACAACAAACTAACCTAAGGCAATATACTTGTTTCCACTTATAGTAAAAGATTCATTCTTAAAGGTATAGTAAGTGATTAGACAATGTCTGAGAGCTCTGAGGCCCGGAGATGAAGGAGCACCTCAGTTTATGTGAAACAGAAAGGGAGGAAGGAGGGTGGAGTTAGCATGACAACTGCTATTTTGATGGGGCCAAAGCCAAGTATCCCTACATATCCACTTTCCATCATTGTCCATCCTCCTGCTTTTCCATCTCCAGAGCCCTCTTGTCTCCTCTCCTCTGCATCCCCTTGTTTTCTTTCTCATTCTCGCCAATATTCTCTCTTCATTCTTCTCTAAATTCACATCTTCCTCTTTCCACTGCTTTTCTCCTCCCCCATTTTCCCTATTTCTCCCGTTCTCAGTATCTTGGTCTTAGAGAGCTTCACATTCCCTTATGTTGAGAAACAGAAGGAGAGACCGAATATTAATCATCACTGTGTGGTTTCAGCGGGCTTGTTTGTTGTTTTTTAGGGGGAGGAAATTTTACACTTTACGAACTCTGTTGACCTCATTCCATATCATCTTAGGGAAACATTTGATGATTGTTATATTAAAGGTGGTACTGAAAAAAGTAAGGAACAGCTCGGCACCTTTACCCCCGTAAGACTCACATGTACCGCACGCACAAACACACAGACACACACACAAGACCGCAGTCAGTCTCAGCTCTGGTTGCCAGGGAGACCGCCATACCAGGGCTCTGACCCAGGAGGTTTGGGACTGTTTTTCAGCCTCCCCACTGGCACCTCCCCCTCTGAAGCAGAAGAGATGGCAGCTGTAGGACAGCTGTTCCTACCAGGACCGAGCCTGAAACCACAACCACCATCCCACCATGAGTGCAGCCAGGACAACATATCAGGGGACAAAAAACACCCCAAGGCCCAAACGATTACACACATCTGTTTGTTTCATGATAAGTCTGTGCAAAAGATTCACACTGAATTTATTCTATATTTCAGTATGACTCAGTATGACTTTTTTCTATCTGGAAAATGATCCTTTTAGCTTTTGTTTACATTGTTAGTCACTATATTATTATATAAATAATGTAACCTGGTAGCTCAGCTGACTGTGAAGCTTTAGGACATAGCTATATTTCTGTCATTACTGCATTATCCTAAACTGGCATCAGTTCACATGTCGCTTTAGATTTGGTACCAGTAAGTACTTTAACCCTTACCATGGGCCTTTTGCTGGGCCCATTTTACAAGCTTTATTTAACTGGCTGTAACTCCATTACTGTTTGTTGTAGAGACAAAATTCACATGGTTTTGCAAGACGAAGATGAGTTTCATGGGGATATTTAATGTATCTAAAATTACAAAATAAGTCCATTAACTTGTGTGAATCTTGGTTAATAAAGAGATAAGAATAAAAAGTATAACAGAGTAGTATAATTTTCAACTTTGGCAGGTTCTGTTCTCAACTGTTTTCATTGTATTATTGTTGATTACTGTTTACCTTACAATATACAGTAAAGTGCCTTGAGACAGCTGTTAGGTAAAACCAAAGGAGAAAAGCAGAATTTAGGCAATAAGTTTGACTGAGGCAGATGAAGCACTCATGATTTTCCTTATATTGTGGCTGTTCAGACTGATACCGGATGGATTCTTAGATCAAAATATGAAATGGCAAGAAAATAGTGCTTTTTGCTTGAAATGTCAGAAATAAAGGTCTGGCTTTGGAGTAAATCATATTTTTATCTATGGGCTTTATGCCATTTTTGGAATTAAACATGTATTTAAACAACATTTTAAAAATGAGGACAATTCTGAACGTTTTTGTTATAGCAAATTTATCAAGTTGAGAACAGGAATTCTTCCCAGCACTTAAAATTGGCAGATTTATAAACGTCTTGGAGGAAAACGGGTCGTATGATTATAAGTGTGACAAGCTGAGGATACATATTTGATGGAATGTTTGAGAATCTAGAAGGGTTTTGTCAGATCAGATATTTTTACCTTAAGTCTATTACCTGTAAGCTACATTTGAGCCTAAAGTTTAGAGAACAAAAACACAAAGATCAATTTTTTTACTAAAAATGCTCATTTTATTGTAGCTTCTATGGAACATTGTTTTTAAATTATGGTGGTTTGTAAACCTGCCTGGTGATTTTTTTGTGCATGGCACAATAATAAAACCAACCAAATCTATTTAGTATGAGGAGATTTCTTCGCAGTGTATTAATACAGGTTTAGTCCCATCATTACTTGATTATGCTTGCTCTGACTTAAAAACAGCTTGGGGTATATGTCACATCTGTATGTATACATATAAGCAGTATACCTGTAGAATTTGAAGACACGCTATTCATTATTTAATATGTCAGTTTTGAACTAAATATTATCTTCTTAAAAGTAAATAAAGTAAACATTGCATTGTTAAAAAATGAAATAAAAACTCAATTTTACCTTTCTGGCATCCACAGCAGATCTAGCCCCTGGATAATTGGCCTTATTTCCACTGTGTCCACATACACTTTGCAATTCTTCACCGCTATTTATATCACTGAATTTCCCTGGATAGTGGTACTGGGATTCATATTTGCATGTTGTCCCAAGAACAGATACATTTGCATTGTCTCTGATCTAAAACAAGATGACTAAATTAATTTAAAAAAAGAAACAGTCAACCAACTGACAGCAGATCTTTCAACAATTGTTTGTATGTCTCAGTGCAACCCCACTATCAAGTTTATGCTGCATAATGTTGGATTTGTTCTGTAATTATTTGTCGTTTTTCAGAAAAGTTATGAAAAACAAAATAATTACGCCTGCCTGACACACACACACACACACACACACACACACACACACACACACACACACACACACACACACGCACACACAAAAGAATGCCAGAAAATAAAAAAAATACCATGTTTTTATTGTGTACAACTAAATTATCAATTGAACCAATAAATTCATCAAGATAATGTTTAATGAGGTTACAGATAACATTAGCTGAAGAGATGTTTTTATATGGATTTCCACACTTTTTTTCCAACAAAAGGAGAGGCACACTGCTTCATGAATTATTGATTAATTCTCATAAACTTGGAATTTATCAATTAAAAATACATAGGAGTTGGGAACTGGTTTGTGAAAGCTGCCATGTTGCTCCACCATCTTGAATACAATGGCTCAGATGGATAATGCAATTCTGCCTAATCAGGTTCTGTGTATGTGACTAGAGACCGGTCAAATATGTATTACGTCAAAGGCAGAGGAGAAGAGAACTTGTAGGCATCACGTGCCGTGGAGGCACATTTGGATTTGTGTCTGCACTTTCAGAGACAATATATCAAGGATCATATCTATGATTAGTCATTTGTAAATAAGGTCCTTTTTACCAAAGATGCAAACATGTGAAGGAAAGAAACAGCATGACCAGTATCATTGTAAAATGTCATCCTCTTCCATATATAAGCGCACTCTTCAGGAAGAAGATGCAGGAGACACATCGATTCTGATATTTAGAAAGCATACCTATGCACTTCTATATGTGAAAATGATAAAGAATGCCTGAGAGCCTTACTGCATTTTATTGTATGTTGAACTGTTACCCGTTTTTGCTTCTCCCAAATGTAGAGATTTTAACCACTACATTGATGCAGAAAAAGGAGTTGCAGTAAAAATCCTCAGAATGTAGGAAATAGTGTTTGATCTTCAACGTTTCTTAGGAAAGGACCTCTAAGACCCACTTAATGTACATTCCCCAATGATGAAGTGAAACCTGCAGCCAAGTATGCATATATATGTTTACAGCAATTCATCATAAGACAGTCACAATAGCAGCTCTGAAATATTATGCTTGGCCTCTCTGGTTTCTGGTTTCGTGGGTTAACTTGTATGCAGATTTACAGTATTGCTTTGGTCTCATTACATGGTTTTGTGTGCATGCTATGCATTCGCATCTTTCTCTATGAGAATAACGTGTGAAAAATGTGGGAGGACTTGACCTCGACTTTCTACTCTATCCAAAAATATATCATTTATATATACGATGTTCCTTGGCCAATAAAGAAACAGTTGCCTTGAGACTGCTTCCAACATCCTGAGACACATAAAATTGCTGCTTTTTATGTTCAACTGGACAGCCAGAGAAATGATGCGCACTTATGTCTTTAGCAGCGTCTGTTTTTTCATTGTAAGACACTGTGCAGTTTTCAGTAGCATTGTATTTCTCTATAATTAGGTAGTATTCTTGTGCAAGAAGAGTAACCTGTTCTTTTTTGTCATCGGAGTGCCATGGAAAGGAGCAAGCTAAGTTACTGTGGTGGTGATTTGGTTCTCCCCCTCCATCTGTTTTGTTTTCCTTCCATCTCCCTCTTTTTGATGAGCTGGGTCTTCAGTCCCCCTTATAAAATCCCATTAGCTCTTAATGAAGTCAGGCTCCTAGCCTCTCGGCCTCACCTCATTTAGCACGATTGTCTGGCGGCCATTAGCATGGAGGCAATTACAGCCGCACGACAAGAGTAATTGGAAATGCCGACAGGGACCCTGAGAAATTGGAATAAATAAATATAAAAAAAATATTCAAACTAATAAGCTTCCATTCAGATGGCAGGGAGGGAGCCGCATGTGTCTAAGTTAAATCAACGTAATTACAATTAGGGTTGGTAGGGTAAAGAGCCCGGGTGAGGGAGAAATGGATATGGATGGATTGGAGGATGTTGGTTAAGCACAGAGGTAGCAAATGTGATGGAGGGGAAAGCATAGTGAGGATATTAATGAAGAACTTAAGTGTCAAACAAATTCATGTCACAGAGGTTTGGAAGGATATGTCTATTTCAAGGTGAATTTTGTATTTTGTTGCCCAACTAGTACCTAAAATCATTTCTTTACTTCAAAAAAATATCAGCATTATACTTTGTAGTCTGGTGTGAAAGCTACAGTGCACATATACAGCTTCAGGTCTGTCAAAAGCAACCAGCTAAACGACATGAGGTATACCTGTAATAGATACAGCGTTAACCTCTTTGTCCTTTTTTCCCCCAGTTAGAGTAACTGTAGTTATAAAGTAGATATGTATAATATGTACTGTCTATTAGCATCTCCATGCTAATTTAACTAAACCAGAAACAATCTATGACTTACAGCAAGGGATAATTATTAAGATTATAATTTATTTTGGAAAAAAGAAATTATACTCTGGCCATCGTAGCAAATACAACGTAATGTGTACAGGCAATAACCAACATGGATTTTTTTTGAGTCCATTGAACTGTACTGATTGTGTTCTTTCAATCATATAGAAGATATGTACCTTATTGTGCAGGAACTTTAAGAAAAAAATAAACTGACCAAAAAGGACCGCTTGAGTCTGAGAGGCTCTGAGACTACTGAAACGGCAGTAGGCTGCAGGACCTGAGCCAGATTGCCATGGCATCTCTCCTGTGCTGCCACCCCCCCAAGTCCATCCCCAACCCTCTCACTCCACACCACCCACTAGCAATCTTGCCCCCTTTCCTGCCTCCTAAACTGAATGACAGGTGGCAGAAATCCGATCAGCATGGGCCTTCATCAAGGAAGCACTCCCATCTGAAACGGGCACATTGCCCACTCGCCCACCCGAGGGCCACAGCACATATTCTTGTGAGGTTGTTTGGTGTGTATGTGCATGTGCATAAATCAGCCAGAGGATGGGGGAGCAGGGCTACAATGGACACAGAGGCATCAGAGGGAGAAGATGGGGGAGTGTTAGGGGTATAATGGACTTCTTGGCCAGGGAGCCAAGCGGCGAAGCTGGCACTAGGTGCCTGGGACTCAAACGGGAAACAGGAGGTTGGCTCCCACAATAGTCATTGCAAGAGTCCCATTGGGTCATCAACAATAGCAGGGCAACCGGCTGCTGTCAACAATGACCTCCAAGGCCTCACTGCTTGAACTAAGAGAGTCCCACCCTTCAGCACTTCCCTTTTAGCACTCCAATGCAGCTAGGCAGGGATTATTATTAGGGACATGTATTTGGAACATGTGTGCATGGCTGTGATGACCTGTCACTTGGAGTTGCTTTTAAACTTTGGCTACTGTGCTTCAAAATATGGCTGAAGAACAGCGGTACTGAAGTTAATACACAAAAACTGCCACTTCTATTGTATTGCAGCTCATCTTTTCCTGCCCTTATAAACCCAATCAAATTTGAAAAACTCCCACTGTCCTGTTCCTCATAAAAAAGTTTATTTGTCTAAAATGAGCACAATCTCCATGGGCAGCACTGATAGTAAGTGGAAGGGGGGTAATGTAAAGGGAGGTAGGGGGTCTCCTCCAACCAGGAGGAGATTTAATTAGTGAAATCTCATTAAGTCTAACAAAATTAAGCGTAAAACAATCCTTGGTGGGGAATCGTGGTGGAGGTTCTGGGTGTGGAGGGTAGGAGGTGGGGGACACTTAGGGGCTGAGAGGACATGAAGACTGGCTGTGCGATTAGTTTAGTCTGTGTGTACAAGGAGACAAATGGCTTAGCACAACCAGACCCCGCTTGGCAAACAACTAGATTGCCATGTGTGTTCAGCTCCTCCATTGTTCTAGTTCTTAACTCTTAACTTCTTAACTAAGCTTTTCCTAGGGAAGGTACATTTATAAAAATTGATACATAGAGTAGCTACAATATAGAATCAGACATTTCAAACTGCAGGCTTGATGAAAGATATCAAGAGTGACTCTGAAACCTTCTTCCTTTGGTGGAATACAGGTGGCTGGAGAGGATATCATCTGGACAGCCTGCCATACAACTAACACTTAGAGACAGGCATTCATTCACACTCACATTCACAGCTGTAGCCAATCCCCAGTACATGTGACAGAGAACATGCCGACTCCATAGAGAAAGGCCCCTGGGTCAATCTCTTCTTGAGTTGAGCATATAGTTCTACCCACCATTACAACATGCAACCCCCAGATACTACAATCCTATCCTTATATTTCTTGGTATACCAACCTATTTTAAAAATGCATGTGTGTTGTTCAGGACTATGACTGTCAACATTTGCTTAACAAACATTTTAGAGTTGATCCTGCATGAAATAGTACTAAACTACTGCTGTCCTGGGTAGCAGTAGTACAGCTGTAATGTAATGCTGTAGCATGCTGTGGTGCTTTCTGATCATTTCCATTCTTCCAACGTACGAAACTGACAAACCAAAACACCAGTTAGTGTATTTTTTACATCAAAGAGAGAGATAGAATCTGAAATTATTTAAAGGGCAAAGTAACTTAAGCCACTGATAAATGTGGCCTACAAGCAAAAGAAATAATGTTACAGCTCAAAGAGTTATTACCCACTATGGCAACATTATCTACATTGTTGATTGTTGGCTTTTTTTTTTCGAAGATGTGCATGTCTGCTCTGTTTTAAAACCATGAAAGTTTGACTTCTTCATTATAGGAGGTACCTTCACAGCACAAATAGGCAAAACATAGTCTTTACCTGCCTTAGAGTAAAACCTGTCCAGTACAGAATGTACTATACTGGCTTTGGTGTTATGCTATTGAGTTTTTCCATTTTCCTCAAGTCATTCTAAAATAGCTAATTAGAAAATAACCTAACCTGTTTTTTCTCCCAACAACGCCTTTGATATCAATGTCCCCAGTGAAAAACTAGATAAATGAACTCTACACAAATGAGTGCCTATAATTTACTAAAAGTGGAACGCTACAATTTTACTTTGCTGTCTCAATGACTCGGCAGCAAACTAAGTGTTTTGTGGGAAGAAGTTCCAGTCATGAGGATCTAAAAAACAATTTGAGGGCATTAATGGGTTGTTTTGTCATGTAAATGTAATATAGAACCACTATCCAGACCAAAGTAACATTCAAAAGCCAGACAATTGTTTCTTAGAAACCAATGAAGTGCCCTATTCTTGGTCTCCGGGAGGTCCAGGTATCATTAGAAAGTAATGGTCTTTTTAAGATGGTGGTTTCCATTGCCACATAATTTCTGCTCAGCATTACAAACAACATACAGAAAATATATTCTGTGTTTTTCCCATCACCGATTTTTCTATTTTATCATTCATGACTAGGACACTTTAACACACTTTATATTTAACTAGTACAACTTTGAAGAAAATGAAGTCACATTTTTACATGAGATTGCTAATATAAGCCTGACCTCACCAGTAAAATAACAAGAGCAACAACTAATTGTGGTGAATGGTTACTCCTCAGGTGACCTCTTGCTGTCTTCTTAGTCCACATGCACCTAGGGTGGTATGTCGCAAAAGCCTGACAGAGGAGGCTGATGGGTGGGTAATTTAAGTAAAACTATCTCTTTCTAAACTTTCTAGTTTTGTTGACTAACACTAACTAAACAGTAGCTAAAGACAACAGTAATAAACAAACAAGGAAAGAACATGGAATAAGTGAGCTACCTGAAACCCAGGTCTTCTTTTGTGTGGATTTGTCATTGGTAACTGACTCTATTGTTTACTTGTAACATGTGCACAAAAAGTTCATTTACTAAAGGGTTAATCATGACAATCAACAACTTCAAAAAACCAGAACCACAGACTGAAGCTACAGCAAGAAGCAAGTTAACATAACAATTCAGGGGTTGAAGAAATAGGGATAAAGTCTGCTCAGGGGTCCATTCTTCGTACCTCGCTTACTACATCCAAGATCAAATCATCGCGCCAACTTTGAGCTCGCTAATCCGGTTCTCCGAACACACCTGTTGTTGACGATTAGTACAGCTGGATGAAGTAATGTGAGATCACTGGGTGGCTTAAAAGGGGCTACGCATCGATAGTAGAAACATTGATCGGCAACCCTTTGATTGGTCGGCGAAAATGTCGAAGGAGCACGCTCAGTATTTTTCGGCAGCAGAGCAAGAACTCTTGATTGAGGGATTTCAGGAGTTTCAGAGTTTAATTAAAAGCGCATGAGGAACACTGCAAAGGCTGCAAAAGCAAGGAGAGAGGGCTGGCAGAAAGTTGCTGACAAATTAAACTCGTAAGTAATTTATTATATTATATTACATTATATCCTCTTTCACATTAGAGCCACAACAGGACCCACTAGAACATGGGAACAAGTAAAAGTGAAATATAAGAATATTCTACAGAATGGTAATATTTATCACTTATATTGCTTTTAGTCTCTTGAAAAGAGACCCTGAAATAATCTGTTTGTTTGTTTATAACAGCAACCAAGAAAAGGGCAGAGCAAATAAAGACAGGTGGTGGTCCTGCACCCCCTCGTCACACCCCAGCAGAGGAGCTGGCCCTAGGGTTGAATGCCACCAGACCCATTGTTGAGGGTATCCCTGGGTACACAGTGATTGATTACCCTGCTGCTCCCAAGCAGGTTTACGCTTACGGATCTGTTGCTATGACAGCAAGTCCCGGATGAGCTTCAGAGAACCGAACGATCCAAGATCACGCGAAATCGTCAACAATCAAATCCAGCTAACTTACTTAGCGAGGTACGAAGAACGGACCCCAGGTGATTGAAATTCAACTGGTTAAACTGAACTTCAGCAGGGTAATCAATCACTGTGTACCCAACAACAATATGCCACCATGTGTAAAGTATGAATTACATGTGACTCTGTGCTCCTAAATTATTACAAGAACTGATCCTAATGCCACTTTCTCAACATTTCTCTACAAAACAAAACCGCACATAGATTTGCTTCTGATACTTATAATAATATCCAACATCACACAACAGGAAAATGGCACCTTACAGTTAGCTTGCCCACAACAACGCAGCACCTTGTTGTATTATCTTCTGTCTGTCTGTCCTCCACTCACAGCCTATTGAGATATTATAGAATGATTAAACATTTAGCGAAAGTTATTATTAATACTGAAACACCATTAAATAATAGGAGCAGGAATGCAATTGGTCAATCGTTTGTTTAGGAAGGATATAAAGTTGTCATTCAAACCACATTTAACCTCTTAAAACCAATTCTGCATCATAAACTGTCACATTAAAATAATAAAGCCAGACTGTTCCAGATTCTAGATCGACTTCTACGAAAACAGGTCTAAAACAAGTTCTAACTATATAGTTTCACTAGTTTTAAAAAGAACAAAGTATTTTTCGTGTGGATTTAAGAAGCAACACTAAAAGAAGAAATGATACAGGACTAATTTCATCCATAGAATTATCAAATATTTAATGCTCTGAGTATTTCTGTTAGCAAGTATGTTGGACAAAATGCAAAAGTATGAAAAGTATGAAAACATCTGCAATTACTCATCTGCCTGCTTTCCTGGGTGTTAGGCTGCTTTCTGTTCTTCACATCACATCAGTCTCTATACTGACATCACTCTAGTCCAGTCATTTTCTCACCTGCCTTCTTTGAACCAATCAGTCTCCACTTTGCATGGCTTAAATCTGTGCTCTCCTCCCTTTCATTCATGCAACCCACCTTGTCCTCATCTCCACCTCACAGACACCTCAGTCAGACATCTATCCAAGCCTCAGTCTTCATCCTCACCAGCATCTAGAGTCCAGGAGTCCTGTCCTAAATCTTATCACCGATGGAATTCCATTCTGCTGTGACGGGTCATCGCAGTCTAATTGCCAAATACATTAATTTCTGTATCCCAATAAATCAGGTTCAGTTTTTCCTCTCCTTATTTAACTATTTTCAGTTCAATTCAATTCTACTTAATTTTATTTATATAGTGCCAAATCACAACAACAGTCGCCTCAAGGCGCTTTATATTGTAAGGTAAACCCTAGAATAATATGGTCTACCTTTCATGCCCAACTCCAGCCCTGCTAACAAAGGAGTCATAATACAAATGTGATTATAATTTTGAAGAGGCGAAAACAGGGAGGTCAGTAAATGGCTGTGGTTAAAATTCCATTGAATAGTTGACTGGCTGGCTGTGACTGATCCACACGGAGCAGTTTTGGTGCACATGTAAAAGATTTAAGTTCAATCAGGCATTCAGGCCTGGACACCTGATCTTTCACTTAAAGTTCCTCCAGAACAGTGGGAGTGTGGTTGGGCCTCACAGCAGGCCACCTACCTCCAGCAATCTGTGAACACAGAGCTTCTTAAGGGATGGTATTTATCCAGTTCTGCACAGCTCAGTCGGGAGTACTCTGTGTGGTATGCAGGTACCACCCTATGAGTAGGGAGGACTGGTATGAAATCTGCTGATATCTGAGCCCAGACACTTTTCTCACTTTAAAGTTTATTAGTCTCACTAAGAAAATGGAAAGAGATTTTTTTTTTAGGAGGAAGTAAACAAAATGGTTAATTTAACATAAGATTAAAAAACATTCCATAGTAAAACTGAAAAGCTATTTTGGCTTCAGTGTGTTCAATTGATGCAAAAATCAACAACTGGACTCACTAATGTGTTAATTATGACACACAGTATTATAGCACATATGAGAAATATCTCAAATCATGACACAAAGACAAAAGTTGGCACGTCATCAACACTAAGATTTCTGTTCAAGTTTGAGTATTTGTATTTATTTTTGGATTCTTGTATTCATGGTGTTTTGACTTATTTTTTCTCCATGATTATATTCCCAGTTTAGTCTCTACTGTGGTTTTCTTAGTTTTAGGTTTGCTATTGTCTGTATTCTTGTTTCTGCTTGAGGTTAGATTTATAATTCACATTCAGTTCCTTTAGCTCCAGTTTATCCTGCCTCCCCTGTGTCCCTGTTAGTGTCCATTTCTGTTGTGTTACTTCCTGTTTTATTTTGGTAGTATTTTGTCCATTGTGTCTTTCACTTAGTTTTACTTCATTTTTCTTGCTGTTGTTTGATTATTTGCATCTGTATGTTTACCCACCTGTTGTGTAGCCCAAGTCCTCCCTTTGTCCTGGTTGTGTCATACTGTTGGCTTCTCTGTCTGTTCTCTCCCAGATTCACGATTCCGTTTCCCATTTCTTTTAACAGGCTCTGAGATTTTGGTCTTCAACCTAAGAAAGGTTTAACGTTTGTTTGCATTCCTCTGCTATAGAGCCTGATACTGGATGCTAACTTCTTTAAAACCTAACATGGTGTGCATCTCACTATTTACTGGGCAAATTGCAATGTCATCCAAAACCCATTTAATTTCCATAATCCATCTAGTTTATCGCTACCTATGACGATTCAAAAAGGAAGAAAATCCTGATTATTATTGTTGTTGTTTTTGTTTTTTTTTAAATTGTAGAACTTGTTATTTCTATTAGCTCTTTCTCAACTTGAAAATGTCAAGCCTATTAATGTAAAAAGGACAATGTGGGGATGGGCTGTGATATAGATATAGGCATAGGGCCACTCCAGTGATAAAATACATCAAAATAAGTTGAACACATTTACTTTTTATACAGAAAAATGAAGCAGCAAGACTTTAATAATGATGCGGCCTTCTTTTTTCAGCTGCTCCCGTTGGGGGAACATGTGCCTCCATCTCACAATCTCGCTACTATCCTCTTCTTTCCCTGTCCTCCTTCACTGCATCCTTGAATCTTTTCTGTGGTGGTTTTCTTTTCCTTCTGCTTGGCACCTCGAGCTACAAAAAACCTTTGTCAGCTATGTCACTATTCCTCCTCTGCACGGCCATACCATTTTAGCCTTGCATCTCTAATTTTTTCTGATAGACATTCAACCTTAGTGGTCCCTCTGATAGACTCATTTCTAGTCTTGTCCAGTTTTGTCACTCCAAATGAAAACTTTAACATCTTCAACACTACCACTTCCAGTTCTGCCTCCTTTCTTTTGGTTAATGTTCCTGTAGGTCTCGCTGCCATTTTATAAACCTTTGCTTTCGCTCTTCCTGCTGTCCTTTTGTCACATAACACTCCTGACGCTTCACTGCATTTTCTTCTACACCTTTAACAATGTGACTGTTGTTACTGCCCAAACATTATTTTCACCAAAAGTCAACTTGGATCATTTATAAATTTCAAAACTGCGTGTCATTGAGTATCAAGTTTTTTTTGGTGGGGGGGGGGGGGGGGTTGCTTCTGAAAGGGGGCATATCAGAAAACAGTTTGAGGCATAACAAAGATAATAAGAAAAACTTAAATCTGGGGGGAAACAAACATGTTGACGATGTACAGTGCTAAGAAAAAATAATTTCCCCTCTCCCTGATTTCTTTGGTTTTTGCATATTTGTAACATTTAAATGTGTCATATCATCAAACAAATTTTATTATTTTGCAAGAATAACTTGTGTAAATACAAAATGTAGTTTTTCAATGATGCTCTCATTCATTAGAGAAAAATATGTAAAAAAGTAATTGCTGCCATATTAAAATTGCATTTTATATTTACATGGTGGCAGATATTTTTCACTAATATTAAAATTTGTTTGCTGAAACATATAAATGTGACAAATATTCAAAATTTGAAGAACTCAAGGAGGGATCAAATATTTATTCCCAGTAATATAGGTTGAGTTTCGCTGTCAAACAGCCACCTCAGACCAGAGATTTGGCTAAGAGCATTTCTTAGGTTTCCTTCAGCCACAAAGAAAACATTTTAGCCTCTCGGTAATCCTTCCCGGAGCCCTCCCTAAGCTCAATGGCTCTTCCTCCCTCTGCGATCCCTCTGGCCCCTGTGTGGGATCCTAGAGGGGAATCTCTTTATACCAAAACCCACCGTGCACACCATTCCCCTCCTCTCGCTCCATGGCCCTTCTGAGACCCAGCTGACCTTCCTGTCGACGTCAAAGTAAATCAGAGTGGAAGCTAGAGCAGCGAGGGTCTCCACCCAGGAGAGTGGAGGTCTAATCACCCTGTTCCTCACAAAATCCACACGAGAAACATTAGCAATCCTTAATCTGCCCAGTATCAGGTACAATCGCTGGATGTGTACTTGCGCTTTTCTACTTCCATTTTCCTCTACGGAAAATAACATTTTACTTCAGTATAGATTTATATTTCCCAAGAAAATTATTTTTGCAACCAGACATTATAAAACAGCAAAGTTTGCTTTCAGTCTTGGAATCTTGGCTGTCTAGGCATGTAAACCAAGCAGCAAAGTGAAAACGAAGCAACATAGAACAGCCAAAAGTTGTTGTTCCTCTTCCGCTCAGGGCAATTTAAGCTTGGGTCCCAAGGCAAGTTAATCCCAACAGACTCCTATGTTAAAATTCCAAAATTTACAGCAGTAAAAATCTGTGGATTACTCATTAATCATATAGTAGGGGACAAATTGTTAATGCTGAGGTTTTGTCCAGAAACCAGTTGGTTACATCATGTTGGCTATGTTCATTTTTTTGATGTTTTTTTCAATGAGGGAGAAAGGATAGCTCTCATTTTAAGAATTTCCAACAGGCTTGTCGCAATTTTGCAAGGAAAGTGCAGCAACACATCCTATTTTTTAATAGGATGTGTTTTAAATGTCTTTTTAAATGGAACGTATTAAATATCCAAAGCACTAGAATTCTCACCATTCCCCTTTATCCATTATAACTGATATTCCCAATACCCAACTCAAAGCCAGAATGAAATTTAGATTGCACCTGTTTACATTTTCTGTTTGTAAGGGGCAACCAAAAAGAACTTAAAGGGCCCTTTTCACAGATTGAATCAGATGAAATAAGGATTATTTTGAACTAGGAATCATGCAAAGCTAGTCTAGCAGAGTCCAAAAAGATAAATATGGAGTACAATTACTGTAAATATATAAAGATTCTGACTTGCTTTCAAAAGAGTATATGTGCAAAAGCATTGTAATGCTGAATGGGTTACAAAAAGGTAGTATTCGGTGTAGCGATAGGTTCACACCTCCCCAGTCAGCTCTGCATTAAATCAAATAGTGGGAGGATGAGTCTTTGCTGTTGGTTCACGTTTCAGGCTTTATTATGACTGAAGGAGTGGGGCTCACAGAGTGCTACTCCCTGGACAAGTTGTGCTCCTTGTAAAATGACTGCTTTATTGTTGCACCGTGTACAACATTTGCTCATATCAATAATGGGATATGCTCCAATGCATCAGGCAAACCCTGGGAGAGAATGTAGCCTCATTTGGTTCATTCAGTTTTCACTGTTCGCTTTCATGGCAAAGCAGGTTTTGGGTAGCCACAGGAATGAGTGAATATTCACAACTTCTTGACTAAACTTTATCTCTAATCATATGGAATCTCTGTACAGGGAGCAAAAAAATTTCAGATGGGCATCTTTAAGATTTCTAAATCCCCCTCCGTTTGCTAGTAGGTTCTGGGGTCAAGGTGTGAAGGGAGGACCAAAAGACCTGTTTCCCACAATCCCTCCACAGCTATAGCCCCCCAGCTGTTCGAGGGCTTTCATAACAACAGCTGCGCAGAGGTTTAGTGGTTCATGTTGCTATGACAACAGCAGGATCAATTGGCATGCACAGACTCTTGGTGCTAATAGCAAAAGTGACATTATGGCATAATTTCATTTCAATAAAACACAGACAGCATTTTTGGTGCACAGAGATTCAGGGGCACATAAAAGGATAATAGGAAATAATTAATTTTGCACGACAATTCTAGCAGCTCATATGCACAAAACTTACAAGAATCTACCACACATATTGACAAGCCAGCAACATCTCATTTCAAAAACATTCCTCTGCGTTAAAGATAAGCTCAGTACAGAGCATGACTGTGTCCAAACTCATACAATAGAGGCTAAATATGTCTTCATGCCCGGCAGCTGTATGTGCCACAGATCGCTAACCGGCAGGATGTGCAACAATCAGAAATATTTCTGTTCTCCTGACAAACAGGATATCAGGTCACTTGGCCTCCTCAACAGTGAGGAATCTGATTGTATGGGGAGATTAAAGTATTGCACAGAGTCAAGAACCAGCCCCAGTTCTACTTGAGGTTTACCAATGGAGGACATCTTTATTCCTTAAATACATTCAACAGTTAGTTAGAATTTAGTTTTATAGCTTTAATCTGGCCAGTGAATGACAATAGTAGGTATTCCCGAGGGAGTAACCAGAGCTGGCATGGCGTCACCACAGGTTTAAGCCCAACATTTAATGAGCATGCAGCAGATACAGGCAGCTGTGCCAGACAAAACACAGCACAGGCAGCCTATTCGCACACTGATGTGAGCATGTGATCCAGCTGCTACACTGTGAAACACAAGGTTCTTTAACTTTGTATGTACACCACTATTCGTCATTCGGCTGATATTTGACATTGATTATTCCTCTCTGTCTCACAGAATATGATAGGCCTTGTGAACAGTGTGGGGAAAGCCAAACCGGAATCCACAGCTAAAAATACCCACAAAGTGATGAGTCAGGATGGACTGAGCAAACAAAAAGAGACCCGTCTAATTTCCTACAGTCTGGCCTTTCAGTGAAAAAACTTCCAGAGTCCTTTCTATTTAATGAGAGCAGCATGGAGAAGAGAGAAAAGATAATCTATAGACTAGTGGGATAAAAAGAGATTGTCCAATTTCAGTTCAATTCAATGCAATTTGATTTATAGAGCACGAAATCACAACAAGTGTTGCCTCACAGCACTTTACACTGTAAGGTAAAGACCCTAAAATATTTGAGAGAAAACTCCAACAATGAAATAACCCCCTATGACCATTCAGTTGGCAACAGTGGAAAGGAAAAACTCTTAACAAGAAAAAAAAAGAGTAGCGTTTAAGTCAAAGTTTAAAACTAATTACTCAGTTTGTTATTGTATCGAGAATTTTCAGGTGAAAATGAATTTAATAAATTTTTGGAATAAGGCTGTAACATAGTAAAAATGTGGAACAATTTGACCTGTGAATACTTTCCAGAAGCACTGTAAAGCAGGGTATCATCTGCATAGCAATGAAAGGTGATCAGGTATAATGTAAATAGCAGTGGTCCCAGCACAGAACCTTGTGGAACTCTGTGACGAACGTCTGCGTGCGAAGAAGCCTTCACATTTACACGAACAAATCTTTTATTCTTTTACATAGATATGATTCAAACCATAATTCCTTTAATATGGTCTGCTGCTTTGTAATAAAATATTATGGTTAAGAATATCAAACCACTTCACTTAGGTGAGGTTTAACATGATATGCACAGAGATCCACTGTCAGAAGCCACAAGACAGTCATTAGCAGCTTTCTGTTTTGATAATGAGCTCTGAAACTTGACTGAAATTATTCAAATAAGCCATTCCTCTGCAGATGGTCAGTTGGCTTTTTTACAACTAGTCTTTTAAGAATTTCTGAAATAACAGGAAGGTTGAAGATTGGTCTATAAATAGCTAAGACAGCAGGGTAAAGTAAAGGCTTTTTGAGTAATAGTTTAATAACACCATCTTAAAAGCCTGTGGTATGTAACCTGTTGTGGCGGGGCATGGGCTGTGGCGCCGCTGCGGGGGAGGCGGACACACCTGAGAAGCATCAGCGATCACGTCTCACCAGCCTAGAATGATTGAACTGGGTCCTGACTGGGTTGTTGTTGTTGTTGTGTTGTGTGTGGATGGCAGCTGAAAAGCAGCCAACAACCGGGAAATAAAAGTGTGTAAAGTGAACTATGTGGTCGGGTCCATCGTCATTTCCATTACACCCGTTAACAGAGATAGATTGACTACTTAATGGTATGACTTCTTTGAGCAGTCTAGAAGGAACTGAGTCTAATAGACACATTGATGGTTTGAAGGAAGTAATTACTGAACAGAACAATCAGAGAGTTTAAATAAATATCAGCTGTTTTAAAAGTTAGTTTTTTTTCTCTAATGGTAAAATTATAATTGTGAAGAAAGATTTCTATTTAAAATTAGAGGAATACTCGGCTCAACAGAGCTCTGACTTTTGTTAACCTGGCTACAGTACTGAACAGAAACCAGGGATTATTCTTTTTTTTTTTCTATCAGTGATGAATTGGAAGATGTCCCAGCTTTACAGAGGGCTTTTTTATAGAGCACAAAACTATTTTTCCAAGCCAGACAAAGGTTTTCTAAATTAGTGAAACATTATCTCCTCTTCAGCTAAAGGTTATCTGCTTTAAGGTGTGCATTTGTGAGTTATACCAAGGACTTTGATTTGGAGCTTTCTTTTTTAGAAGACTCATGGTATATATGTGTGTAACTCTGCTTTGTGTGCCCAACTCTGAACAATCACACTTTGGGGGCTCAATAATTTGACGAGATTACTAGAAAAGAGAGCTGCTCCATGTAAAGTGGAATTGATGCCATTTCTCCTAAAAAGACCACATCATTTTTTTGAACATGACACAGCCAGCGGTTTAAGAAAAACATGCAGCTAAACATGTCACGACTGTTCTGAATGGAGAGGAGCAAAGTCTGGTATTTTTTTAAATCAAAATTACACACCTTGTCAGTTTCAGTATTAATCAGTAATAATTTGAGTGACTTAAGTAATTTCAAAATTAATGCAAACAGGTGCTTTACTGCTAAAGTGAATTCCAGTCTTGCAAAATCTAATTTATTCTTAGTTGGCAGTTTTAAATTTCCTTCAAGGGGGCCTACTATGACCCCAGGAACAGAATCAACTATGGCTGCTCAAGTCTCTAGTGTTATGTTTCACAGACTAGAGTTTTTAGCTTGGCAGGTGTCTCATGAGACAGGAAATTCAATTTGAAACATGAACAGGTTAGTGGAGTAGCAGGGGTACAGCTAACTGGGGTTAGCTATCTGGGAGTCCAAAGCTATAAGTTTTATTAAAGTACCATTGATGCTAAAGGAAGCTGAGAAGTAACTAAACATTTGAAAAACTGCACAGGAGCACGCAGTTGACAAAGTCGCTGAGGGTGTGCTCCTGGTGTTTCATTTAAAGGTGTTTCTATAAAAGGGACATAATTTTTAATTCTTCTTATCACCAAACTATTCACTGAGCTGTCATGCGATATGGATTGGTGGCAGTCATCTCTGAAGAGACCAGACAACTTCAGAATAAAACTGCTTCATCACAAGATGAATATGATAAAAGTGATTGCCCTGAAAAACATAATATTAATTTCTGTATTTAATTTGAGAAACTTGCCTTTAAGAAAGAATACTAGTAAAATGCCCCTTATCAACTCTCATTGTAAGTATCAAAAGTTTATACCACTGTTCTCTCGACCTACGTCACAAATCTGCTTGTCTAGTTGAGAATATAATGAAAGTCTGACTATATCTTTACTCTTTGCTTATGTACGAGACGTCAAAAGGAAGTCCGATGCCTCTTGCATATCCATGTACTTCACCATATACCAACAATTCAGTGCTAAAACTACATGTACATGACTCAAAACCTAAAATTTTGTTCTGAATATGGTCATGTTTTTTTAGTAAGTAAATATAAAGTAAAACGTTTTTCTACAATTTATTGGTATTAAGGCAAAAATGTTTTTGTTTTTTTTTAATACCATGATATTACTTGGCCTTGCCTCCATGTACTGGGATAAATATTTTTACTTGAGAATACATTTATGTCCGATTCAAAACTGCCCAAAAAAGCTTATATCCCAAGGCACAAAAGTGCATCTGTTATGCAAAATGTATCTCAAGATTTACATGCATTATCTTTTGAGGCAAACACACACAGGTAAAAACACACTGAAAACATAAAGGATGTGTTTCCACTTCATTCCAGCTGTCAGACTGTCAGATCTAACACACAGAGAGGAGACACAAGAGGCATTTCCCAGGTGGAATCCTGCCTTGATTCTCACAAAAATGAATCAAACAATCCAGACAGACAGCAGGCCAGTTAAAAGAAGTTGTCTGGGCTCATATTATGCAATATCCCGTGGAGGTATCTCTATAATGTGACTGCACAAGTTTAGATATATTTTGAAAAATATATATTTTGAAAACTCCTAACTGATGTACATGTAAGTCAGTGAAATGAATCACATCTTTAAGCTGTGGCCTCTGTGATAAATCAATGGAACTGCAGCGTTCTGTGGTAAGTACAAAGCACTGAATGGGAAGACTGAATGGATTAAACAGCCGGTTACCACAATTTACATTTTTTTATATGGGTACATTCATTGTCAGATGAAGTGATCAACTGCAGTACGAACATCACTGATTTCTGATTATCTTTTTGTGACACTACAATCAGTGTTCTGCTTGAAAACCTTTGGTTGCTGTTACTCATATCCTTTCCCAAACATATAAAGGTAGGTTTTACTGCTTAAACCTATGTTAGGGACTAGAAAGGTGCTTGTGTAGTACCTTTCTAGTCAGTTGAGCATTCAAAGCACTTTCTTACTATAATCTCAACCAATGACACACACATTCATACAACACTTTTATTTACGCCTAGGCACTTTCTAACATTCACACTCCATTGGATGCATCCGGGGCAACTTAGATACTGCCCGATGGCAGTTGCCCTTACACAGCATCAAAATGCATGTTATTGGGTGTATTGGACCAATACAAGCGCTCAATACTTTCACCCAACTTCTCAACAAGCACATTTGATCAAGAGGTTTGCTGGAACATGCCCAATCCACAGCACTCACAGGATCCCCTGCCAGCATCACAGTTCCAGACACTACAGGGCATGCACAGAGGTCCCAGGCCCATGCCTCAGGGCTGTTTTGGTGGCACAAAATAGATCTAAAATATTAAAAGGTGCTTTTAAATTTGTTGCTAATAATGATGATGTGTAATTTCAAAAATGCAGCATAAAATCACTTACAGATTACAGATTTTCACATCTTGCACATAAATGCTATAAAGCATGAGGACATGATCTGTTATTTTAATGTCCATCTTGTATAAAATGTCAGAGTCATGTGGTAGAATGAAATTTATACACTACAGTACACGCTGATGACAAAGTCATAAATGTAGTGAAGAATGTTGATAATCTCCTCAGCCTGGTGCTGTATAGGAGTAGTAAATTTTGCACATAATCTTTCAATGTCTCTCAGACAGAAAAAAGTGCTTCCCATATGTACATTAAAGAAGATGGATGAAGGAAGCACAAAGAAAGCTTCGGTTAAAGCAGACTCATTCTCTCTGAATTTAAACAGCCAGTGTCTGCCCATTATATAAATAATGAGGCCATAGTAGGAATAAAGGTAACACTTTTTTTTTTTTGCTGCAAATTTAAACGCTCTTTCATTGTCTGAGCATGAAACAGCTTGGGAAGACAGAAGCACAATGGACTTGGCAGAGGCGGCAAAAGCAGAACAGACAGAGAGGAATTCCCCATCAGTGTCTGAAGTGAACTAACCTTTCTTTTTTTCTTTCTGACTCTTCCCTCCTGGTGAGAGTCCAAAGGAAGAAAGTTAACTCTTTCACTGGCACACTGAATGTCTGCTTCAGTTGTTTGTTCAGGGTGCACAGCTCCAAATAATAATTCATGACATTCCTGAGGACTGAGGCTGCAGAATTTACTGACACCCTGGTTCTCTCTGTAGCCTCCACAATGTTTTTCCACACATTAGAGATGCACCACTTAACCCCCCCTTCGCCACCACCACAATCCAGCTCCATATCCAGGTAGTTAAATACAAAGTACAATCTGTCCTTTTCCCAGTACAGAAAATAGTGTCTTGAAGGTGCTTCTCTGTCTGTAAATGTCGGCTGGTGATGGTTTATAAATACCACTGACCACGGGGGAGAAGAAGAACAGTAGCATGCTGCTTCACTGAGATTGAGAGATTCACACAAAAGACTTAGAAGAAAACCTCAAACCAGTAAACCGCTTTCTCAATTTCCCAGCCCTAGCTTGTACAAACACACTCTCACATCCTGGCAAGATAAGCAGGCCTGTTTTGAAGAGGGCATCAAGAAGGCAGGTGTAAGTCATCCCTCATCTTCTGTCATGGTGGGTCTCACCTTCACAATCCAACTGACACTACGCTCCAAGCCAATCCTTTCTGAGAAGCTTAACCACGCGTCTCTTTTTGAGAGTGGCCCATTGGTCAACTTTGCTCTGAACAAATGGAAAAAAAACAAGAACAAAAGCAACCACAGCTAAAATCACGTGTTCCAGGTCCACATTTCCAGCAATAGGTCAGATTCATTCCCTGTAGGTGCTGGACTACACCAGGGCTGCCCTCTGTCACTGATTCTATTTACAATTTTTATAACAGGCAAAGCCAAGTGGTTTAAGGCTTCCACCTTGGTGGCTGCAGGATCACGTCTTTACTTTTTGTGGATGATGTGGCTCTGCTGAATTTATTAGACTCACACTGAAGTGGTTTACAGCTGAGAGTGAAGTAACGGAAATGAAAATTAGTACCTTCAAGTCTGAGTCCATGGTTCTCAGCAGAAAAAGGGTGGAGTGCCAAATATAGGTATGGATGGATGGATGGATGGATGGATGGATGGATGGATGGATGTGTGACAACTGTTCTAAAAGAAAAGTTTGATACTTTTCATATTCAAGCTTGATGACTTATCTAGGTTACCACTAGATCTATAAGAGACTGGCAGCCAGGCACTGAACTTAGTTTGGCAAAATCTGTAAAAAGCAACTTACAACAAGTTTTTGTATTGTTTGTGAACAAAGACTGCAGCCTTGTCGTCATCAGCTAGCAGGAGATCCCGGAACCCACATGATTTGATTCTGTTTGTATGCAAGCCCAGTGTCCCAGGTGTGACATGCCAGTTTTGATGTGACATCATGTCGCCTTTACCAGTTGTGTAGCTCTTGATTTTTGTAATCTGGCGTGTTGTGCCACAAGCCTTTGCAACAACAACAAAAAAAAAACACTTGGCAAATGCTTTGCTTCCAGTTTTGAGTTTTTCTCTTCCTATAACATCACTTACATGGCAGTATTGTCTAGGTGGCGACACCTATCATTCTGCAGAGGCTTCCTGTGCCTTAACAGTGCGCATAAATAGACTTGAAGATGATGTTGCAAAGCAACCTTAGCTGTCAATTTCCAAATGGGAATGAGGAGTGAGTAAACTTGAAGATGAATTTTGCAACATGAAAGAATTTTAAATATTCCAAATTCTATCCTTTGGTGAATATAACATTTCCAACATGAGTTCTCTGACTGAAAAGCCTTCAGTTGATCCAAATGCTGTAAGAGGGAGCATTTTCCTCCAATACTGGGTTCTCTTCCCTGTTCATTTCAGAATCAAATTTCAACTCCTACTCCTCCCATACAAGGTATTGAATAATCAGCCACTGTCTTATCTTAAGGACCTTACAGTACCATATCACTCCAATAAAGCACTTCACGCTTAGACTGCTGGCTTGTCTACGGTTCCTAGGATATTTATTTATAAAGGTAGAATGGGAGGCAGAGCTTTCAGTATTTAGGCCCCTATTCTGTCAAAACAGCTCCCAGTTTGGATTTGGGAGACAGACACCCTCGCTACTTTTAAGATTAGCCTTAAAACCTTCCTTGTTGATAAAACTTATAGTTAGGGCTGGATCAGGTAACCCTAGGCTGCCAGAGGCTTCCCATTAGTGTTTCTTCTTCACTTGTTTGTTTTCACTGCGTTTTTATAATTTATTTATTCATTTATTATTAGTAATCTCTGTCTCTAGTATGTCTTTTGTCTTGTCCCCTGTCCTAATCCCCAACCAGTTGCAGCAGATGGCTGCCCCTCTCTGAGCCTGGTGCTGCTGAAGGTTTCTTCCTGTTTAAAAAAGGGAAGTTTTTTTCCTTTCCACTGTCACTAAGTTCTTGCTCATAGGAGCTTGTCTAAATTTTGGTAGTTTTCTCTGTATCACTGTAGGTTCTGTCCCTTACAACATAAGGAACATCTTGATAAGACTGTTTTTGTTATTTGTTACTATATAACAGGTAATATCATGGAACGGAAATGATTGACCTATTGCAGAAAAACATATCTAAAACGTTTTTTTCCTAACAAAGAAAAATGTTTTCAGAGGAAGGATTACAATCCAGAAAAAAAGTCTTCAATAATGAGGCCAATTGGATTAGTAGTGGTGTGGTCTGAATCTGTGCAATTATTGTTTTAGACATAATGGCGAGTTGAAAGAGGCATACTGCAGACTTCAGTTCTTAGAGCTAAAGGCTCATTATTGGAGGCACTAACTCAGTTATTGCTGCCAACCAGAATGGTTGGGTTTTCATACATCTTGAATCAACTACAGGACTTGCTCTGGCTACTTAGTGCTTACCCAACCAGGCCAGAGAGACATTTTTAAAAACTTCTGTGCCACCAAATCCAAATGATAAATCAGTTAACAGGAGCCTTATGAGTCTATGAGACTGTTGTTGCTGAACTTGTTCTAAAAAGATAAAGACTGAGACACAGTCTCCATTTGAACCATTTGGAGAACCCCCTTGCAGTCCTGGTACAAGACCAGTGTTAAAGGTCAGATGTGTGGTGCTAATCACATTTAAAAACAATGTCACATACAGTAATCTTTAGGTGTGAGCACAGAGCACTAATGAAACACTGATGATTTCAGTGAGGCTGTCCAAATTACTTATCCCCTCTGAAAAGTTCTTTAAACTAAAAAAACAAATTTCATCCACAATGAGCACTATCAGATTTCAAATTCCCATTTACACCACACTGACATCACAGCAATGCCAAGGCAGTGCCAGCAGGGATCCAGGCATAGACACAGCAGAGCGGTATGGAGACCTTGACCAGATGAGAGCAGCCAGGGGGAGGGGGCTCTGGATAGCTTTCTTTCCTCTCCCAGACTCGAGCCCAGACATACAGACACACACTTGACTCTGTACCGCCTCCAGACTTTACCCGCCCGCCAGTTCCACAGCTGTTTATAACTCACTTTTAGCACAAAACCATCATCACTCTTTGGAGATGAACCTTTATGAAGTCACAAAGTGCGTGGGAGAGCTGTGTGGGTGCGTGACTATGTGTCATTTTTCATTCTTTTACTCAATTTTTTTTTAGTCGCTGGTAATTAAAGTGCTCTTTCCTATGAACTCCTCTGAGGTGCTTTTTCACCTCTTAGGCTGAAAACTTCTTTGTCTGGATTGATCTCAGTGGAGTTTGTCAGATTCTAATGTTATATTCATTTAGAAATATAATAATGTATAATAGTGTGGGTTTTATAAATGTCTATGTGGAAAATAGGTGGGAAAAATTTTCTCAGCTAGGTATTGGGAACATTGCATGTTGTACCACCCACACCCACAGCCCGACACATGCACACACAACATTTTATTACAGAGTTAATTATATCTGATAGCAGAAGATACGCTGATTTTAATTGTACAAACTCTGAAACTTTCAGGGTTTTGTTTGTTTGCCTTTCTTCTTTTTGGGGGATTTTTTTTTTTTTTTTTTTTTTTTTGTTGTTTTTGTTGCTTTTTGTTTTTGCTATGGCAAAATATAACTCCTTATTATGGTGTATTACAGTTTTTAGGTACTTATCAGTGTCAGATGTCAGTGCCAAAAATATTGCAGGACAAAGTATGTGCCTGAAAGTATCCACAATGTCACTTTCAGCCTTGAAATACTGATTTATGAGCACATACTGACACGTTAAACTTTTAGTGACATCAACTGTATTTTAAGTTCACATTTTTTCTCATGACAGGCACTGCATTTTAATAACACTTTTTGAAAATTGGACTTTAATTGAGTAGTAAAATTTGTAGCTATTGCATTTTCAAAAATCCCAGTGTCTTTATAGGCAATTCAAACTGCCATCCTGATTGGCTCCCCTCATTAAATAATAGCTGAACTGTTTCCAAGTGGGCAGCATTAAACAAGGATGCATCCAGCAGCAGGTTTAACTTATTTCAATTGAAAGAGGTGCTGCTGTTCATGACTAACAGCTGTATCACAACGTTATTTTTTAATTAGCCTTTGACTGACTTTCATTTATTTGTAAAAGGCAAGATAAGTAATGTTGTATTATGGAAGCTTGTTTGAAGACAACCTACAAATATTCCAAAAATACTAAAAATGTCAAGTAGTTTAAGAAATATTAAATGCCTATTATATTAACAGCACACTATAACCTACTTACTGAAAGCTTGACTGAAGTGCTGCACATCTGTCCTTTGGACTGAACAAGATCTATACAGTAGACTGCTGCCAAAGTCAAGCATTAACAGTAGTCTCCATTTTGCTGCCATGTCTTTTTGCATCTTACGCATATTAACTACTCTCTGTGTGAAACCTGGAGTCCAAGATAACATTACTTCTTATGAGAAATGCACCCGAAATGTGAGTGCAAACACACACACAGAGAAAATAAATAGAAACTTTATAGAGTGATCTTCCAATATTTCAGTTCTTTCTGCATTTCTCACTTTTCAGGAATGTCTTGAACAATAGCCTCTTTGAAAGAGCGAACCTCTTATCGAGGCACATATCCTAACATGCTAATTACCCACACAGTTTGAGTTCATTTATTATGCATGAAATAATCTAATATGATGACTGTGATAATTATGCGCACATAGATAAGATAAAAGAGTAGTAACCAATTATGGCACGGGAGTTGGGAAAAGTAATTATTCTTTGTAGTGGAAAGAAGTCTCGGTAGAGAAAAAGGGGGTTCGGTCTGTTTTTCTTTTTTTTTTACTTAGTACTGCAATTAACATGTGAAATCATGTCTACACTCCCTGATAATGTTTAAGGGATATTTTTGTGATTTAAAGTCTTATTTTTTAGCTGGCATTTCATTGACCAAAATGTAAAAATAAAGCTGCAGTAGACCAGAATTTGCTTCAGCGGCTGATATATCCACTTATAGTGATGTTTCTGTTTTAATTGCATGCGCTCACCCCCCCAGCAAACTCCATAAATCTGACATGTTTACATTACGACTTGAAAAGCAAAGCAACTAAATGTCTTGGTTTTCACCGGCAGTAGCAAATCAGAAAGGACACCAAAAGGAAGGAGTGGTGCTCAGAGTCAAGTACTCACAAATCAGACGGGTGTTGTAGAGTCATTAAATATTACCACTTCTAAAATCAGAGCTGGCATGCGGTTAGCCCGCACCACTGTACAAACACACTTAACACAGCGCAGCTTTCTTTGACAAATTATGCGCCTGCCACCACAAATCACAGGAAACAGAGACTCTGCAGTAATTTTGTTTCTCTGTGACTGTTTTGGCTCGACTCTTCTTATGAATTAAACTTTTATGTAACGGAATGTGGCGGCCTGGAAACGGTGCTGAATGTGGATTAATGTGTCGGCATGCTCACACAGACAGAGAAAGAAATGTTTTACGGTTGCTCATAATGTCTTTAAATGAGAACCAAACTTGACTGAGTCACTGCTGCAGGCCAGAATAAGGAGATACGGGAACGATAATTAAATGGGGGCAAAAGAGAAATTTTAAAACAGGTGCTAATGCAAAATTTGTGCTATGTAAAGGAGGACTATTGTCTCTCTGACCTCAAACTAAAACCCAACTTAAAGTGACTCAGAAGTGCACACGTCATGGTCACACTCATCGGCCGTCAACCGTGTCCCGGACCAAGTCTCCTGTGGACTCCTGTAGCTGACTCATAATTATTTGCAGAGTCCAAGCTTCAGGCCAAACACGAGTCCAGAACCATCCAGAAGACAGCTTTTAAAAACAATACTGCATCACTTTCGACAGGTTTTTCAAATCAGCTCAATTTCCATTTCCATCAGTGTCAATCCCGCCCTGTTTCAAGTACACACAGGTCTGAACAAAGGGACTAGCTCTCTGTGTGCTCTGTCACTTTAAACTGGAGGTTAATGTCAGTGGTGCTCATGTTTCCTTCCACACTCAGCAAAGTCATAATGTTCTAAATGCAATGAAGTGAGGAAAGGAGAAAGCAAGGACGATGGATACGGCTAAGACGGAAGCTACTGCATATCATGCTTTTCATATGAACAGCTGATGTCTAGAAAACATTTTCATGGATTTTTTGATGGATATTTTTTAGAGGCATTAATCCATGTTATTACAAGCTTGCAGTGAAAATGAAAATTACTTCAGCTCTCTAAAAACAGGTCATTCTCCAGTCCAAATAAAACAAAAAAGACATATGGACCATAAAGCCAGTTTTAACTGCTGCCTTAAGTTAAAGTTCAACAGGAGTATGAATAGACTGTTCTTGGTTGACTTCAAATCATTGATCGTCTCTTAGACATCAGTTTCAATATACTGCCAGGAATAAGTTCACCAACATGTTTTCAATATGTAATTTTAGAATAAGGCTGTTGTAAATGCTTAGGGTGTGTAAAGGACTCTGACAATTTGACACTAGATCTATCATATTGGTTCCCAAGTGTGGTGGGGTTTAGGTCCCAAAAGCTCTGGCTAAGATTAGGAAAGATTCAGGTTTCCACATTAATAAATAGACTTATCCTTTCCAAGTTATTCTTGGACTCTTTGATAAGTTGGCAAAAACCCTATCTTTCTAATCTGCATGTTTTTCTCCAAAACATAACCACCAAAATGATTATTTTATCATGGAAAGGAGATTACACTTGTGAGCTGAAAACTCTAAGACAAACTCTATGATATGATGTAATGTACTCACCTTGATGAAGCAGAACCAAGAGAACATGTTAAAACAAGTCCTCTAACATATGAACAATACCCAGTGACTTCAGGGGCAAAAGAGCTCTGCGTGTTTTGTCATTGTCACTGGACAGTGGTAATCAAGGAAGTGCTTAATGCAGTATGCAATGTGTGTTTAGTATTGTAAAACTATGTACTTTTATTCAAACTGTGGTCTTTCCTTCTACAACCGAAAAAGCTATTTTGGTGCCTAAACCCAACCAAACACAAAAAGAAAGAATGTGGAGTTAAAAACGAAAGTGCAAAACCAGGAGAACAGAAGAGTTTCCCAGGAGAACTCCTCTCTGGCTGTTTTCTTCTCTTTAGAGGGTGTGTAATAATGTCATCCACCACCCCACCTAACACAGACTTTTGTAGGTTTTGATTGTTTTCCATGTTGAAAACTGAACGCTAAAGAGTTATCCCAATGCATCAGAATTGAGGCTAAGTGAGGGTGGGTTAAAAAACAAATACTTGGTCTTTTTTTAAAGTGAGACAGGTTTTTACATCTACACATTTCTCCCATATCTAACACTCTGACTAATAAGACTCAGTTAATTATTTTCACACCCAAATTGTTTAGTCCTGACTTTGAGAATTTCCACTTTGAGATCAACCAAAAATGAAGTGTGAGACTTCAGTAGACTGAGAAGTGGATCATGGTCAAATGTTGGTGGCTCCCAAATCAAACTGATCCATGATTTATTACTTTTCTTTTGATGTTTCAGCCTTTTACCAATTACAGGACGTTACAGCAGGCTATTGCTAGACCTGGAAAAAAGAAGCACAAGAGCAGAGGATGGAAACAAGTTTTATTTGAAATATGGTCTGATGCTGGTGGGGAAAAAATGGTGAATTGACCGATGAGATGGACACTTGGTTTTGTGGGGGGGTTTGTTGTTGTTGTTGAAGACAGATAACAGTTGAGCTGCAGCTTATTATTATCTTATTATTATTATTTTAGCAACTAAATATTCTATTGATTATTCCATAGCTGAATCGAGTAATCGGATAACAAAAAGTTTTGTCTTATTAAAAAGAAATAAAGTCTTTTAAGATGAAATCTCAGTGGTTTCCATTTTTAAAAATTCAAGGTTTTTAATAGTTTATCTGCATACAACATCTGTCAAAAAACTAAAGCCTTTCATTGTCTTTACATAACCTGTTAATTTTCTTTAATGCAAAAGAAAATAAGGTCTACATGCAATCTAAACTAAGGCATAAAATAAAACTACCTTTGCTCTTTCTCCTTGGAGGACTTTCTTACATTAGTACGAGGCAAACAGAGTTCTATGTTGCATCTTTTTGATGTTCATCTGTGTGTGTGTGTGTGTGTGTGTGTGTGTGTGTGTGTGTGTGTGTGTGTGTGTGTGTGTGTGTTGCTGAAAACAGAGGCTCTGATCATTAATCATAATAAGAATCCTGTGTACACCCTAACAATCCTAGGTCACAGGCTCAGAGTATTACTGGCACAGGTACATTTTTATCAGCCTGTGAAAAACCACTTTTATTTTTATATTTTAAGTTTTTTTTTACTTTAAATATGAAAAGTAATGATGTATAAAGCCTTAAATATGGTTTAGTACACCCCTGCTTGCTGCTGGTATCACTACAATAGAAAGCATGACGCCTGTAGTCAGCCTACAGCAAGCTAATTTAAATATCGTATAGATATTGGAGCTTGCTAAAGATGTGGTTTGATAAAGGACTCCTGCTGACTGTTTCTAGTAAAGTTTTTAATAAGAAACAACTATTTCCGTGGTGACAACTAAATGCTACAGAGCCTTAGATTAAACAAAGCATGAAGCAAAGAATTTTCATAGAGGATTTTTTTTTAATAGTCGAATTATTCGAGTTAGAAAAAAATAGAAAAAAATATATGAATGACAGAAAAGCTATATCAGACATGTCTGTCTACAAAACCAGTCAATATTAGCATGTATAGTGTTGATGACAGAATGCAGTATTTCACTAATATGTATATAGTTAATAGTTAATATTTTAACGTAATGTATTTTATGAATGTAGTTGCTAGGGGACTGGCCATTTTGGTAGGTTACTGTGTAGTTATATATATAAAATGTTATTTATACTTTACCATTAGCATCCCTTTGGATAAAAAAGCTGCTGAAATTCAGCAGCAGTTCGACATCCAAGATGGCTGATGTTTAGTGAAATATAATACAGGAATCAAAGAGTGTAGTGCTCCTTTCACATTTTAGGAGTGACAAGTCTTATGAAACACTGTGACAGATATAGCCTTCCCGTGGAAAATGAAATGCGCCTCGCCTGAAGCCTGCACTGTCATAAAATCATGGCACTTTTATAGCAGGGTACTGGACTATGTAAAGGAAGTCATTTGCAGCTAATAAGAGCGATTACTAAAAAGCACTGAGACAAATCATTGTGTCCTTGCCACTGCATAATGCCTTTACTAGTCTTACTAGTCTGCTGATAAGTCACAGTTTTACCTAACGACTTATGTATTAACAAGCATTTCCCCGGGTACCTTCAAAGACCACTTAGAAATTAACAGCAAGGTATACAAATGGATTTGAAGAGACGACTGCTTTTGTTCGACTCTAATGCCAAGAATAAAGGAACAGCTATAGACTGAGTAAAAATATTGTCCTTCAGATCAATGGTGTCCTAGAGTGCAGTAGGCTGAAACATTCAGATGAGTGGCAGAAAGAGCAACACACTTGAATAATATCTTTGGAGAGGACTGTGGAAAATGGAAGAGTACTCCAGTAAATAGCCATTTGGAGGTCACAGCTTTAGCGTTGGTGTATTTCTATTCACAGCGCAGCAGACTTCAATGAGCTGCTGTGCCAATAATCAAAGGAAGCTGATATCTAAAGATCATCAACCGCCATTTCAAAAAGGCTAATTTCCTCATCTTCTTGCCTATTGCCTTGTATCTCGATGTGTTGTTTTTTTTAATCTGTATATTAATTTAGCTGTAAAAAAAAAAGCCCAAAAACAACAGTGATTTGAGAAACAGCCTGAATTCTTGTGTACCTGGTTGTAAAACTAATAAAAGTAGGTCTGCATCACATAGAAGAGACAAATTTCTTCTTAATGGCAACTGCAGTGCTGAAAACCAGCTGGAGCTGTACCTGCAGTAAAGAGACACCGGAGTTTCAATAAAAACAGCAATTTTTGAAGCAACATAAATATAGTTGCATGAAGCAAATGGAAGCTCAACGTATCAGCATGCAACATATCAGTGCATGATGTGAGGATGGCTTTATCAAAATAAGTAACAGTTCTGAGGAAACTTAAATATGTTTTATAAAATATTGCAGTGTGGGAAATTCTCAGAAGTAGCAACAGCATTTTGGCCAATGCATTTATTCATGTATTCATTCTCAATATGCAGCCACATAGTACTTGGTCGGATTTACTCTGCTGTGATCTACTGTTGAATTCAAATCAAATATTTTGAACCTCACCCAGCTCAGCTGTTACCAGGACTCTCAAATATAATAAATTCAGGATTTGCTGGCAGGATTCATATTTCTCTGTGAGAAGCTCTACTCATTTATTCGGATTATCTACATTCCACCAGAGATAAGAAGCAAAGGCACAATGAGGTTCAGAGTCTTGCTAAAGGTCTTCAAATGCAGAATATATAATGTGCTGTAGCTAATTTGATTGTGTATATTATGTTTTAATTGTTTTCACTGCAAAAATAATGACATCAAAAGCAGCTGATATTAACACTACTGAATACTGGCGACATGAGAGAGAGGACGCAGCTTGTTTCTGAAGAATCTTTGAAATACTTTTCACCCCCCAGTAAACAATGCGCATGCATCCTGCTGCTGGTGGAAAAACTAAGCTGTATTGGCCTTTCCATTCTAAGCCACAACTTTGACTCATTTTAGGGAATGTGTCCCTGCTGGGCTTTCATTTCCTCTGTCTGAAAAAAGGAATGCAATCAGAGAACTGATGCTAAAATCATTATCTAATGACTAAAGCCCTTATTTGACTCCTTCCATGCTGTCGTGTTCACTGTTCAAGCACACATCTGCGATTGTTATGTGAAGAAGAGTATTTCTAAAAGTTTAAGAATGCTCTGCAGGGTGAACTGAATGTGCTACACACTATCATTCAGTGAACAGCAGTCTGGAGGCAGACATGGATTTTTCTTACTTTTTTCCAGCTGGAGATGAGCAGTGCTATACTGAGAGAACATTGTAATAACATTTTGTGGAGTAAAACAAGACAAGAAAAAAAGAGTAGCCTGTGTCGTGTAGACGAGTATGTAATACTCCACATGCTCATGTGCAATGGAATCACTTTTAGTTCATATTTTTAAAAAATAAACAAAGCAAACCAATCTATGCATTTAGATAGTCATTAGGAATACTGGTTTACATCAAGACTTTTAAGTAAGGTAATGACTGTATTAAAAAGCTATGAAGTGTAAATGGTATCAAATATATATTAATCCATATTTTCTCACTAAGTTTATCTTAAAAATGCTTCCTTCATGTTTGCTTTTGCATTGTAGTTATTTGTAAATTCTACAAGACATACATCTGGAAACACTCATTGCTAAGGCACTAAGAAGATGTCTGTTGTTATATTGATCACCAAATGGCACTGGGGAGTAACCAGGTAAATATACTGCTGTTTGGTATTTTGATCAAAATGAAAATAAATATAAATGTTCTCAGTTGCAATTATGGGGCAAAATTTAAAATTAAATATAAATACCAGTCAAAATGTTAATGATTACCATGGGGTTATATACCACTATTCAGACTACATCATTTATTTATTGCTATTAAAGTAAAATGTTTTAATCACTTTTTCTGCCTCACACTCTTTTCATTGTTGAGGGTTTATATTAAAATATGTTTCAGCAGTACTGTATGCCGTTATTGCCCGATTCCCTTTTTAAATTAAATTACAGTTCTAATCAACGTGCCTATTCATTAGAGCTTGTTTATGTCTTTCCAGAAACAAAGTCTGTAATGTTGACAGTATATGGAGAATCGCTAAATTTGCCTGCTGTTCCTCTTGAAGCATAAATCAAGCCAATCCATCTCTCTCCGAAGCCCACTCCCCGGTGGCTTACTTAGAGCCGTGCCAGCACAGCACTGGCTGCGGAATGAGCATGGGTAAGCATGCAAGGGCTGTCCTTAACCTGTGCTATCTGACGATATAAAAAGGTCTCTGCCTCCTCCTGAGAGCAATAGGGATCAAGCAGGCTTAGTGGGCATGACCTACGAGGGCCCAGACAGGACCAAAACATGCAGCGCAACACAATTGTCTACAGAACTGCCGCGCTATCGAACATGAGAAAACTAGACTACATCACTTTGCTCATGGGCCAGAACAGGAGCTATATTCACTTCGCTGAGGATACCAGCAGACTAAAACCCTATGAATAATTCAAAACATCCGCTGTTTTTCCAGCCTGATTTTAAAAAGCCAGGCCCTCAAAAAAACAACAAATTAGATATTTCACAATCTGATTGCTAGAAAAAAGAATCCTGCAAAGTAAGCCCTATTAGTCTTACAAGAAACCCTGTGAAAAAAGAGAAAGAAAGGAAAAAGACTGTCTCCAAAAATGATGCACTGGCACCATGCAGGGTGGAATTAGCAGCAAAGGCGAAGAAAATGACAAGACATTCGCTCATGGTTTAATTTCCTCAATTGCTTTATGGCCATACATAAATGCTTAAATTGGTTTGTAACATATGCTCTCCTCGCTCTGTTTACTTCCTTCATTTAGTGTGACTGACTCACTTTATTAGTGATTATCCCCCAAAAAGCTGTAGGAATGCACAGCATCGCACCTCATCATGTAATTTACCCATATAGTAAGAATGGGAATATGCAAATGGTGCCGGAGTATTGTGCAGCCCTAAATGTGCCCCTGGGCTGCTTGTCCAATGACACAAATCATCAATTAAGATCTCAGCAGGGTTTGGTGGATAAACTAAATTGGCATTATTGCCTTTTGACAATATGTAGAGCTGCATGGGGTACATGACAACAAAGAACAAACATCTCTGAGGGTGACTGGTAGTGATGCGTATCAACTCGTGAGCTTGCGTATTTGTGTACGCCATCTCGATCCATTCGCAGGTAAAATCATCTACTGACAAAGGGTGATTTGAACAGTGTAAAAGGTAAAAAGGCTTCTCTTGCTCTTTTAACAGCAATTCACAGAACAACAGCAGTTTCTTCCAAAGTGTTTACTTTCACAGTGGGTGCAAATTTAGCCCCTCGTGGGATTTCATGCTCAGCATTTTGCACCTGGCGAACGTGTCTGACAAAGGGACCTAAAGTGGTCCAAATCGCCATTGTGATTTCTCAGGGAAGCAGATGATTAGTAAACAAATGGTTCAGGCATATTTAATTAAGCTAATGTACTCTTGATGTTCACACTATGGCCTTAGTTATTTGGCCCTCAGTTAGCTTTGTATAGCCAGAGCATTTTACCACTGACAGACAACAACTGTGTCAGTTATCAGTTTGAATTTTATATTAAGAAAAGCGTTTCTGTTTTTAAGTCACATGTGTTTACCAAATCTGCGCCTGCACCGGGGTGCCTGTATGAAATACTGCCCAAAGGAACACAGGAGTTGGCTGAATTTGACTCAAAAAAACTACTAAGACAGAGCAAATGACCAGCAAATCTGGGCCTCTCTAGCTCAAGGATGCAAGTTAAATCATACAGGCTCACGGTGCTGAAAACTAACTGTCTCACAGACAGTGTTTTGTGCCAGTCAAACAGCTACGGTGAGCAAAACCGTCATTCAAGCAATTGTGGAATAAACAAGTCATCTGAAATAGAAAGTGGTGAGCGGCACACAAAGAGGGCCAGTGTTCAGAGTAGGGAGGTTTATGCAGGGCTGGGTAGGCTGAGTGTAAACTTTAGAGCTCACTTCAGTCAAAAATTCATTGAGAAAATAAGAAGTCCAAAATACCCCCATTTGATGGCAACTACATTCAATTACTACATGTAATATATATGCTTTATATATTGTTTGTTTTTTTGTTTTCTTTTACTTTGAAAAACTGCTGCTACACCAATTCCACTGAAAAGCTGGGGTACTTTTGTAAGTCATCAGCAAAAAAATGATAATTTTAAAGGTAGCTATAGTTCTCTTTTTCAGTTTGAGACTGAAAAACATGCAAACATCTATTTTTTCCTGCAAACAAAAATAAATACACACACAAAACTCACGAGCATTAAGAAAACTAATAATAAAATTCTGTGAATTACATCAAATTGCAAGTGTGCAACATGACCCCCCCCCCCCACACACACACACACACACACACTTACACCTCGCCTAACTCGCTCAGTCAAAATAAAAGCATTTTTAACAGCGCAACAACGAAACTTCAACATCAAGAAAATTGCATTACATTACAACACAACACGCGTTTTGCACGTTACAGACACGCCGTAAAATGAAGTGTTAATTTGCGATTAATTAGAATGGGATGAAGCGTTCCGAAGCTTTTGACAAAGAAATCAAAGCAAACAGAACGCCAGCTTCCTGTGCGCTTTACTGCTTTTATTCTCTTTAAACTATTACATTTGCACTAAAACATCCGCTTTATACATTAAAAAATCGGAGATAACCGCATCACAAACATTACCGCGACAATTTCAAAAATCCAAATGCCGCATCAAGCAAAGGAAAAAAAATCCACTGGTCTTTGAGTCCAGCACAAAAATGCTTCTCCTCTCCTTTCCCTCTCTCTTTTTTCACCCCCTCCTCTAGGCCCCCTCCCTTCCCTCAGTCTCTCGCTCTCTCTCTTTTTTTTCTTTCTCCCTCCCTCACTCTGTCTCTCTTTCCCTCCCTATCTCTCTCTCCCTCACTCTGGCCTGGCTGGCTGTCTGACTGTATGAATAATGTCCTGCCTTTTGTAATGAAGGGGGGGAAAGGGGGAAAAAGGACGCTGGAGTGCTGAAGCCCTGCTCCCATGCACTGACATTGAAAATGAATGACAGCTTACCTGCATGCCAATCTTCATCAGACTGACACTGGGCTGACAGCACAGCCTATACTCCTCCACACAGTCGCTGACGTCAGTCATGTCAGGCCCCTCCCACCTCCATCTTCATCTCCGCTCCCCGTTTTCCCAACACCGGGCTGCTGATGCCTTCCAGTGTCCATGGGAAATACGGCAATCAGGTGTAGGGCTCCAAACACACGAAACCTCCAAGAAGAGCGCATTGACATTTGCGGTCGAGTTGCAATGGTGCAACTCGTTTAGAACAATCACAGTAACAACAACAGCAAACAACAGCTCATTTGAATAAAAAATCTAAAGAATTTAGTTGCTTTTGAATCAAGAGAATCAGTCTTGACCAGCTTAGAACACATAAATGTGAACATTTAAATGACATTTTGAAATGATTTAATATATGAACGCATTCAGTGAGCTCGGGCGGACTCTGTTATAAACCTGAAAAGTAAAGTGACCTACATCTGTTCAGCCATCCTCTTTGCTTTCAGTCTTTATACAAACATAATGTGACAGCCTTTGTCAGGAAAGTGTGTCCAGTTACAGGCAAGCTTGAACCTTTTTAATATAAGAAACCTAATTCACTGCGTGTTGATTTCCTGCTGTTCTAATCCCTACAGCTGTGGGCAGCTGCTTCAATGTTAAACATCTCAGTTGTAGTCACCACAGCACCACGTATCCTCGATCTTTTTGTTATATCCTCACTTGTTCAGGTTTACCACTGATTAAAGTTCTTTGTTCAAACAGAAAAGACCTGAGTTTAGACCTGAGTTTAGACCTTCTTTATCGGAAATGCTCAAGCACCCCTGAATTTAAAAATAGAACCCCTAAAAAATGTTCTGTCATCATTGTCTAATTTTGCATTTATATTCCCACCTGGTCTACTGGACACAGTGCAGGTTATAACAAGCACGGATTTAGATGTCCAGTGTTCTTAATGTCATGATGTCACAGTGCACTCATACATGCTTCAACATCAACAGTGTGGATTTTTATTAATAGGTAAGATTTTTGTTATTGTGACAGAAAGAAGATGAAGAGGTCATTCCACAACACCACTCACTTGTGAAGATTGAAAACGCACATTACCTAAATATGTAAACATGGAAGGAAAAGTGTAAATTGTCCTGATAAAACAGGGTCATTATGTTATGTATACTTGCTGTCTAAATACCATCAAAAATGTTAACATAGGCTAGATTGTTGGAGTCTGTTAGCTATTTTTTAGCTTTCTGAGCCTTGGGTCTGCTGGTATATATATATATGTGCTTTATCAATTTCCTATTTCTGTTCTGGTGAAACCGTGGTTCAGTGTTTGTTTACAGTAAGACTGTCTAAGAGTGAATATGTAGTGAAAGCCAACAAAAGTTACAAAGCCATGGTAGCTTCTGCTTTGCTCATATTCATTAATAATGATTTCACATTCTAAATAGAACATATTAATTGATACAAACTGAATAGGATTCCCATCGCTAAACATGGCTTGAACAGGATGGATACCATTACAAATCTATTCTCCACTCTTGGATCAGGGGGCCTGATATCCTGCGTTGATCCTGCAGAATAAATGAAGGGTTTGCATGAATTTGGAAACTTTAGTGTAAAATCAACTCTACCAACTCCAGGTGTATGGGGTGGAAGAGTGATGTTTTTTTTAAATGTTTTAATGTTTTAATTTTAATTGCAATTTAATTGAAGTAAACTGAACTGCCTGTACGTGGTTAAGAGACTGAAAAAAAGAGAGTGACAAAAGGCTGTGGATGTTGCTCTTCATATCTGCTTTGTTACAAGTAGTTCTTTAACGTACCGTGGTAATTTCTGGTCAACAGTTGAACACAACTGAGTCTTTGCCTTCAGTTTGCCTGCTATAACACTGGTGTTTCATATGGAAAACTGTGATTATTCATTCCAACTAACTGGGTTGATTTAAAGGTAACATTGTAATGTGCATTCCTTTGAACTGAGGGTTGTAAAGGTGAAAAGGACAGCAGCACATGTTTACAAGCAGAATATTCCGTTAATATTAATTGCAAGGAAGTCTGTGCATGTCATTATGATAGGTGGCTGAGCCCCCTTCAAGGTCTAATCCCAGAATCGCCCCTTCCTGGACACTTTGATACAACATTGAAAGTGAGACGTTTGTGTGCGCTTTAATCTGTTTGACTGCAGTGAAAGTATAGAAAAGATCAAATCGCCCGATGGAAAGTCATGCAGGCACAGGCAAAACACGAAGAACGGTTTAAACTGCTCTAAAAAAAATGTAAATATCTAATAAGGCAACATATTCATAATTTCTTCTCGTAAACAGCAAAAGGGACCGCGGCATGGAACGCGCGCACTCGCGCGCTAGAATGTAGATGCCTTTGAATCGCGGACCTGGCTAGCCCCCTGTTGGTCACCATAAATATTACCCATAATAAATCTTAGCTTGGACTGCACGTGAGAGATTCAGTCACTACTATTAATACACTTTGTAGATCAAGGAGGAGAAAATTGTTATGAATAAAAACAGGCGTGGAAAATATGCCGGGCTACTTTGTGAACACGTCTGATAATCCCTTGGAATGAATGTGTTTTGTGTAAGACTGAATAATACTAATACTGTTTTGGGCTTACTCTGGGGATACCTTCAGATAAGTATTTATACAAGACTTTATGAGTGTTTCAAACACTGCTGGTTCATAAACTTTAAGGAAATCTACCTCAGTGAGCCGAACCTAACATAAGGCGCTGAAACATGCCCTGGCTATAATGCAAGGACCTGGCTGTAAAATGAGACCCTTCCTCGGAATAAATGGGGTAAAGTTCGACATTCGCATAAGAAGGCTCTGCTTCTTCTTCTCTGGTGTTGTGTGGCAGCTTCACAGTGGGGCTTGACGCTTAAGTAACGACGCATTTGATTGGTTAGTCGTCTGGCTCATTTATCCAGTTACATAACAGTTTGTTGTTACCAGGAAGCAGATGACGCCATAGAGAAAGCTTAACCGAAGCTCGGCTCGTTTTTATATGAGAAATGGAGCCTTAGCTGGCAACATGAGTTCGCAACTGTGTCGGCCTGATATTTTAAAGCCGTCGGTCTCAGCATAGAAGCGCTAGTAGGGACAGCGAACTTACTTGTAAAGCAGTGCGTCGACTACTGTTAGCTGCGGCAGCTGTCTGTAGTTAGATACCGCACAGCGTCGTTAAGTGTACCATTAGCATTTTTCATAAATACAAAGGGTTCGGCGTTTGGGTGTGATGAGGTAGCTCCCTTAAAAACGTTGCTTTAAAATGGCAAATACTGTCCTTGAAGTCGGTACTGGCGTTTTCGTTATTGTGGCGGTCTGGATTGTGGCTCTTGTGTTTGGGATTTTGCTGCTGAGAGCGTCAGGGTCCGCTACGTGAGTGACATAACAGCACACATACAGGCTTAACTCTGATGGAATATAGGAATATTTATAACGAGAAGCCTGGATAACATAGAGTTTATCTCAATGGGCGCCGCATTTCCTTTAAATTTGCGCCATTTGTCTCATAGGTGGGCTAGGGTCCACCTAGGAGATAACACGTTGTAACCACTGCATTAGTGAGGCTTCCTTGTAAATTCGACATACTCTTGCATCACACAGTAACCACAGTGTAATCCCAAAAAATGTCTTTCCACTGCTCCCTTTAGGGACCTGCAGCGGGTTATCTGGCTCATTTTCACCCTTTCCCTAGCATCCTCCTCTGTCCTTCAGTCCTCTTCACTACATCCATGAAGCCTCACTAATGCTTTTTTTTCTCCTGCCTGACAGCTCCACCTGAAATATCCTTTGTCCAGTGTATCCACTGTCCCTCCTCTGTACATGTCCCAACATTCTCAGGCTTGCCTTTCTAACTTTGTCCATCCTGGTCACTCCTAACAAGAACCTCAGCATCTTCAACTCTTTCACCTTCTGTTCTGCCTCCTGTCATTTTGTTAGCACTGGTGTCTTTACAGCCAGATGTATGTGATGTACAGCAAGTCTCACTTCCATCTTGGAAACATTCCCTTTCAATCTCGCTGCTATCCTTCTGTCACAAATCACTGCTGAAACTTGTATCCACTCAGTCCACCCTTCTTGCTCTTGTTTCTTCACCTCTTTGTGTACTGACCTTTTATTTGGATAGTAGACACCAGGTGTTTAAACTCATTTGCTTTTACTACCTGGACTCCTTACACCTTGCTTCTACTCTCTAGAGCACACCTCCACCCCTCCAGGCTCTTTTCCACCTGTTCCCTACTCTCACTTCAGATTACAATGTCTTCTATAAACATCATAGTCCACAGAAACCCCTGCCTGACCTCATCTGTCAGCTTGTCCAACACCAATGCAAACAAGAAGGGGCTCAGACCTTGAACCCATCTGTAATACCTATAATACCTGTAATACATGTCCTGCACCACCCTCACATACCTCTCTGTCACTCTTGACGTCCTCATGCAGTACCACAGTTCCTCTCTTGGAACCATATTATATACTTTCTATAAATCTAAAAAACACACAGTGCAACTCCTTCTGATTATCTCTATACATTTAGCCCCCCCCCCTTCAGTGAAGCAGCTCATCCTTCATGACTACTCCTACTTCAATATACTCTCGGCCTTGCATTCCTTCCACCTGGTCTCTTGCACACACAATATATCTACCTTATGTCTCTCTATTCTGTTAGCCACTTTACCAGTCATTGTCCCCAAATTTATAGTTCCTAGAGTCATTTCCAGATTTCTGTCTTTCCTTTCCTTTTTCTGCCTCCTAAGTGCCCTATTATACCTGCTTTTTGGTCCCTGGAGAAAGGCACTGTATGATAAAGTTGACTTAATGCATTAATGCCAGTATTAGTTCACTGACTCGCAGCCACGCCCCATCCCCGTCAGCTGGGTTAAAATTACAAAAATTATAATGTCTCAAATATCATTAAGGGCTGGAGCTGGGTGTTTGAGAGGAGGCGAGGGACAGAGGAGGTGTTAAGTGCTCAAAAACAATCTAATTAACATCAAGGGAAGGGATTTTTGCACAGTCACCATGAGACATGCTGAGACATTGTTTTGCTTTATAGGCTACTCAGTGAGACCAGCAAAAATCCACTTTTCCATCAGAGTTTTAACAAAACACACGCTGCTTCACTGGTTGAGTGCTGCAGCGATACACCTTGCACTCCCTGCTGATTAACATTTGTGTATTTACTCAACATTGGACCATTATGCCACTAAAGTCAGTAAAATTTGAACTCCTGTAACACCAAACACTGTGCAATTACAGTAAAGTTTAAATGTGTGAAACATGGTGCTGTTTACTTGATTGGAAAGTTAACAACTTTTGAAAACCACAATAAAGGCTGCCATTGTTTAGATTGGTATTGGTTATGATGACATTAGCCTCAGGTAACCCTGCATGTCTTACAGATCATTAACTCAGTAGTGGAGACCTCATCCTCAATCCTCTGTCTTCTCAGGTTAGGAGTTCTTCCTGTTTTCTTCTTGGCTCTGACAATCACTTTGGTGCTGGTGTTTTTCCCCCGCAGCCCAGAGACACCTCTGCCTTTCAAAGATATAGAGGTGAGCTTAATTCACTAATCACAGACACGTTAACATGTGCACAAATGTAAAACAGTGTGTCGGTGTCTGTATCTTTGTTTATTGGATAAGTCAACTCAACTTCAAGTCTCATGTGCCGTCTGGAATAATAATTAGTATGATTTTACTCATATTTTGTTCACTAGTTTTTACTGTATATCTGCTGCAAAATCGATGTCAGGAAAATACAGAACACGATACCATTTATTGAAAATGTATTCATTAAAACAAAAACATATTTGGTGTTATTATATAACCTAGTTAGGGATGCATTGATTTACCAGTCACAGATCAGTACAGCAGTTATCCGCCATACTGACCAATATTCATCTCAGTGGCTTTCCGTGAGGTGAATATTGCTGATTTTCACCAATAATATTTCACCAGTAGCTGAATTTGAAGCCATGAGTGAGGCCATCTTTAAAGAGTTTAAGCAGAATTGAACCCTGCAACATGAGACTGACTTAAAACATAGCAGTAAATCCACCAAGAACTGGTTGAAAACTAAGAAATTGAGAGTCCTGGGTTGGTGCCGTAAAGACCTATTAAAATGTTGAGATGACTATTGAGAGTCTGTCACCACTGATGGAATTCTACTGTATTGCAGAGTGATGTCAAAGACTGCTAGGTGACTACAAAAAGCATCTCTGAAGTTATTTTAGCCCAAGTCAAAGGGGGAAAACTAGCTATTAAGTGGTGGGTTAACTTGTTCCTCAGTTAGAACACAAAACAAGGTTCATTTTTGTTGTTTAGCTGCAAGCACTTGAAGCAATTTTTTCCCAGAGATAAATCAAAACAGGATTAGATATTAATTCGTAAACCTTTTTAAATAAAGAGCTGAATATTCACTGGGGTATCCAAATGTTTTCACATTAATGTATGTCAGCTGGCCAGTGTACTGTGGTATAAAAACTTGCATGACTTCTCACACAGAGATTGGAGTTTTTGAAAACACATGGTATGGAAAGAGTGACGCACATGTAAGAATATTTTGCAGACAAGTAAACTGGTAACAAAGATGGTGAGGAGCTGAATCACATTGCCCTAGAGCAAAGAAGAAAGAGCCGGTCATTGGTGGCTATGACAAATGGCTTAAATGAACAGCTTATGTTGTTATAACCCACACGTATGCACTATAAATTTACAGTTTGGCAATAAAGCGACTGACAGCACGCACTTTACACTACACTATATATCTTTGAGTGCTTATGATATTGTGGGCTAGGCTAGACATTCAATAGTTCTGTATTTTTTAATTTTGAATTTTTTTTTTAGTATCCCCTCAACTGTAAAAGGCTGATACTACTGTCACCCTGCTAGGTGGGCAGTGTGGACAGGCAAATTTGTAAACGTGATAACTTGAGAACAAAGTGACATAGGATTTTCAAATTGATAACAGAGGTATATCTACTAGGAGGCTGCTCAGTTTCAGTTAGTCTGCCAGAGTAGGTTTGCTCATTTTAGTTTAGTTTTTATTATTTAAAAATGTTTGCTTCTGGTTTGGTTTTAATAGTCCAGTACAGTTCAGTTCAGAAAATCAGTACAGTTATTACAAAAAATAGCAGTTGATTCACAGTCTTATAGACATCAGCAGTCTCAATAAACACATCCATCAATTCCTTTTTTAATTTTATTTTACTTCATTTTCCAAGTTCACTGAATTTTTTGTTTTAATTTTTTTTAAAATCTATTTTTTTATTTTAGTTATTTAAAATCCTTTTTTTCAACATCTAGTTTTAGTTTTATTTTAGTTTTAGTTAATCATAATAGAAAGTTGTGGCTCAGAGAGTCTGACTGCTGTAAGCATGGAAGTAGTGAGGTGACACTCATATGTAACACTCCATAATGCCTGCACTGTCACAGCCAGAGGGCAATGTGACTAAAAGAGCCCCTGATCAGTAGGTTGATCCACACCTGGTCCAGGTGGAGTCAGATTTATTAAGAGAACAATGCATGCAGGTATGTGTACATGTGTTGTAGAAATCAGATGTACTTTTTTTAAATAAATAAGTTCCCAGAACTTTACAATTAGTGTGTCCCTACTTGTGTTTCCTGCTTAATGACAACATAACGTTGTTCATTTGGAAATGATGGGGGTCTGCGATGTCATCAGTCTTGATGTAAGGCCATGTGGCATTCATTTCCAGCCAACGTTTTGGGTGCAGAGGGAAAAATGAGGATTTAGAGCCCACAAATTAACAGCAAGCTTTAGCTGAATGTTTATCTCATGTTCAATACATTATGTTAATTAATCAGTTAATTATAGTGCCTGCAATCCTAATTCTCAAAGACAATTTTATCATAGACGATGTTATTATGTAGAAAGGTGAGTTATATTTAGTTCTAAATGGCAAAGCTCTGATCATGCAGGGTTGTAAAGTACAGCATTCGCTACATTCATTTGTACTAATTAAAGATCTACATTCTAGTTAGCCTTAAGATGCAGTGAGTGTATATAAACAGCCGATCCAGAATGAAAGCTTAATTTTGCTGTAATGTAAGGCAGTATCTGCACAACACTGTATGCCTGTAAATAGTGTCAGTGTGTGCACTTCTGTGCATGTGCTTGTCGTAAAAGGCCTGGTCTGCTTTATCTTAGACCAGCAGCAACACAGAACAAACACTCCCCCATGCTGCCTCGGGGTCGTGCCAATAAGCCGGCTAGATCTGCCAAGCAAGCTGCCACCCCATAGAAATAGCAGAGCGGAGCTGCATTCTGGCCAGCTCATGTTTTATATCCTTTGTGCAAAGGCAGATACCAGACCAACAACAGAGAGAGGGGGAGGCAGCAAAATCAGACTTCCTGGTTTTCTGTACAAGGTTTCCAAATAAAATGAACCTATGCTGACTAATTATCACACACAGGTTTGCTTACTTCTCAAGTCATTATCAAGACGCACATTATTTCCCATGATTTGAGATAAAGAATCAAGTCCTAAAAAAGGTTCTGTCATCATCATTTTCACAAAAACCTCAAAACAGAAAGATGCCACCAAAATTCAAATATTATAATAACAAGATGCAAATTGCTTAAAGAAAAGAGAAGAAGAAAAAGAGGCGTGAAGGACGTCTTCATCTCCATTCTTTGGAGTATGTAGTACCACCTGTAGAAAACAGATCATCTACCCTCCCCCATAGGATCCAAAACGGTATTTAAATGAAGGCAGATATGCATGTTAAGGTAATAAATTGATCTACTGGGCACAGTTAGTGACTTTTTGTGTTTGTATCATGTTGTGATGTACGCTCCTTTTTAGCTAATACACACAAACACACACAAAACTTTGTAACCTATCTGCAAGCAGAAAGATAAGTGAGAGAAAAGAATGTCTAACCTCCTGTTAAAGAAAAGTAAAATATCATAGTGCCAATTAGACCAGTCTTAGAGCATGGGTGGGGGTGGTTTGTACCACACCCCATAGTTCTCCCACCTCCCCCACTGCCTGCCTGCTCACACTGTGCGTCCTGTGGCACATTAATAAAACATGGGCCGCACTTTGGGCTCCTGCTTGCTGCGTAATTGGCAAATTAAAAAGTGAGATGTGTTAAATGCACCTATAAGAAACGGCATACATCAACCCCACCTCATGCACACCAGTGGGTTTACACGCGTGCGCACACACACACACACACACCTTCTCTCATTCCACAGCAGACTCTGTGAAATCCTGCTTAAGACTGCAGTAGAACTGCAGCTCTGCTCCCATTATTTGGCTTAAGGGTGTTTTCTCCGTTTGTCTTCTTGTATTCATGATCCAAATTATAACATGCAGCCATTAATGAAGTGCGGATTAATCTTTTTGATGGCAAATTTTAAAAGTCCAAACTTCCCCTTATCCACGAAACAGCACCATCAGTGTGGCAGATGTGTTGTTTTTCTGAGCCCTGCATCTTGCTTGCTTCACATCTCTTAATTGACATGTTGCTTGGGTGAGCTGCAGTGCTGTGTTGTTGGTGTCCCTGCTGATCATCTGTCTAGATAGGGAACAGCAGGATTCCAAAATAAAGAGAAGCCCAAATCAGCATTAAGTTGTGTGAGAGTGAAACAACAAACATGTTTTCAATCACAGCTTATTCCGTGAACAAACATAGCGTCAGAGGTTTGATGACCAATTTTAGGCCAGTGGTTTAAAGTGACATAACCCTTCCAGCATGTTCAACCTGCTCCACCTATTGAACTGATTTTCTTGTTATGCTATCTGGGATCATTTTTCTATGTGTAAGATAATAATAAGCTGTGGCTGCATAAGTGCTAAATGTGCACAGGACTTCTTTTAATGAGAGTCTCTAAGCTTATATAATGACAGCTTTGTAACAGCAGGGACTCAGAGACAGCATTTAATATGAAAAAGTGCAGCTGGTTGTTGTGCAGTCTGTTAAAGAAGGTCAGTTTACCACAGATACCCGTGCATTACATCAAATTAATTATTGCATTAAAAGTGTCAGATAGTGAACTACTGGTATGGGGGAAATCGTTGATCGTTTGATCGTTTCCAATGCAAAGAGAAACAGCAGGGATTTTTTTGTCTACTGTTTGAACCCAAAAGTGGCTGAACCCATAGAAGGTCAGAAGTCACACTACATACTGAATACTGTACTACCTGCTGCCTTCAATAGCCAGCCAGTGGTGAACGTGAGAGAGCGTAGGCCAGAGCCAGCAAGAAATAGAGCTGTCTCTATGCCTGCAAGTCACAGCCTGCATCATGGTTTTCTTCCATCTGCTATTTAACGAACTAAACTGAATGTTCACCAACACCAAATTAACTAGAAAGAGATCTTTGAATACTATATGTATTTATAGCATCACAGTTAACCAAATGTTTCAGACTTGTCTGAGTTATGGAGCGATGTAGTTGTCAGAAAAGGCTTTACTGTTCAAGGATCTCATTGTTGTTTCCATGGATGCTTTAAACGAATAGGGCTGAACAGATACTAATAAACTCCAAGTCATTTTTTCTTAAAGAGAGACTAAAAGCTAGTGTGGAGCCATATTTGTTCTGTATATTAAGGGAAAATGTATAGCATATGGAGCAGTGGTTTGTGCTTTGTAAGACTAGAAAAGCACCATACAAATGCTAGTCCATCCCGCTCCTTTGCTAGAGATACAGGTGCTCTTGATTATTGCTCATCGTTCTTCGTGTCACTGCTTACAACACCCATCAAACTTGTCTGAAGTAGGTGAAAGCAAAGATTGTGCCAGAATATGCAATGCAATCTGAATTTGGGGAAAAAATGTAAAAGTTGCAAAAAAATAGAAAATAAAAAAAATAAATCCAGCACCGATTTGCGGAATTCAGGGATTTCAAGCTACCTGAAACCAGATCAAACTATGTTACCTGCCAAATGCTCGCTTTTCGCTCTACCTCCACAGCTGACAGCAGTCATGAGGTTGTTGGTAAAGAAAGCCAGGTTAAGCCTAACTACAAAAAGAAATCCAGATAACTTTTTTCTCTCCATAGAACAATTTAAGCAATGTTAAATTAGTGACCTAAATTTGATGTCTCACTGAGGAATCTAGAATGTATAAATATATATGGAAATATTTCCAGTTTAAAACAAAAATTGTCTTAATTCTCCTCCTACATCTCTCTGTGTGTGGCTATTCTACATATTTACTTGTTCAGGCTTCATAACTACTGGATTAAAAATTTGCTGTGCTGCCACAGATCCTGTTGCTAGGCCCATGTATGAAAGTGAGATTTAAGGTAAGTGCAGAGAACTCTGTCCTCCTTCAGGAAAATCAACCAGGACAGCAAAGAAGCAAAGCGCAGTTAAATGAGATTAACATTTGGAGTCTCGTTGTGTGCCTAGTTGCACTTGAGCCTTTGTGAAAGCCCTATCATGACATCTAGTGGCTAATAGAGGAACTTTATGTATAACCCTGTGTTTTCCATACACTAGAGACTACAAACTTCTAATGGATTTACTTTCTTTCGCTCTGTAGATAGTGGACACCTTGTTCATCGGCCGCTATGTGCTTCTGGCTGTGGTGAGCACCATCTTTCTGGTGGCATTCTTTGTGCTGCTTCCCTTTCATTTCCTGGAACCAGTGTATGCCAAGCCCTTAAAAACACACTAGAGTTGGCGCCTGAATCACAGGCTGATTTACGCAGTCTGACAAGTCCTGAAGCCCCCAGCCTGCCTTCACAATAGATTGCAGAACACATGTGAATGGAAGATCCAGTTTTGTCTTAGCACTGCTGTTTGTGTCTTCATGATTTTGTATACAACAATATAAATTGATACATTTGGGTCGAGTTTTCATATTTTGTATCACTTAGCACAAGTAATGACCACATCCTATAAATTTTGATGCATGTATGGCACAAGCCAGTAGTTCTTTGTCATTCAACTTTTTCATCCAACAATAAATAAATAATTAAGTATGTGATTATGACTCTCAAGTTTTTGCTTCTGATTAATTTCTGCAGTACTCTACGGAAACTGATGATTGTGATGGTACATGATGCACATTTAGCCTGGAGTGTGCTAAGTGAAAATTGCTCATTAAACTTCTCCACATATTTTACACGATCTGCCATTTACAACTGCCTGAAGCTGGAAGTTCTTCAAACAGACCGACTGATGTGGTGCCAGTAAAAAAAATCTATAATTTGATTGATAACCAGAAAAAAAGTCATGGATTTGTCAGCGAAATTATTCAGTATGCTTTTGTTTTGTATTGTCAATAATATTTCTGGACCGGATACATTTTTAGTTCGATGCATCGACCATTTTTGTAGCCTACATCTTCTTGGTTAATTTAGTTCCACTGAATTTATCTCAGTCTCAGACAGTTTCATGTATATATTTGGCAATCAAAAAAGTACTGTGTACTGTGTAGCTCAAAAGTATACTATATGAATTGTGTTTTCCAGAGAAGCGTTTCTAAATTGGACAGTTGAAAAAGCTTAAATAGGCAAACTATAATTAGACTTTGCAATGCAAAAAATAAACTGGTAACTATATTAGGAGGAGCTTTTTTGCCTGTAAAACAGGCCAGTCAGGTTTACTTTAACCTAGCACCAGTTGCTGAACATAAGCTTGCCCAGCTATCAGGGAACACCAAGAACTGATCGTGATGCAGGCTGGTTGTTGGAGGATTTTGCTGCAGCAGTGTCTAGTGACCACAGACGTGGACTGAGTGCTCTGACATGGAACAGACATTAAAGAAAGCTGGGTTAGGAAAAAAGACTCCAGACACGCTCTTGGAGATTAGCTATTGAGGATAGCAATGATACTCTTCTAGACTAAAATTTTCTAAATACACATTTAAATTTAAGTGTTGGATAAGTCAATCCTATCATATCCTGTAAAGTGTTGTCAGTACATTGAAGAACAGGGGGATGCATTCACATGATTCCACGGGGTCGCAATAAGCAGATGATTCCATAGAGTAATGAGCTTTTGCAGTCCAGAGGCTCAATTATAAACACTTACCCCCCTCCCGCCTCCATTTTAAAAGTGTGAAGCCTGAGGAGACGTGGAGTGGAATTCCAACCAGGCCGATGAAAGAGAATCTAATGAATCAAAACCAATCCTATTAGTTCCAGCCCACATCTCCATACCGTGGTCCTTTTTCTGCATAACAATCCACTGCATGATTTCGCACAACCTGGGGAACTGGGGGGGATTTCATCACGGTGGGGTAAGGGATCCGAAACCTTTCAACCTGGAGGGACTTGTTGGCTGTAATTGACCGCATGAATACCACAAAACATGATCTTAGCCCGGGCAGAAAATGCCACTGAGTGTCTTTAAAAGCAGTGAAATTGAAGAAGAGGCTTAGCTGGCAAAGACCTTCACTTTAACTTGATTGAAAACTTTTTGGATCTGTTCCTTTTACTTATCAACAAAATGGTCTTTTTGAGAATATTCCGCTGCAGTTTCTGTTTCAAGGTCATAATGCAAAAGGTATTTACACCAATTCCTCACTGCCTTTGCAGCCTCCACGCTCAAGGTTTTACATTCCCTGAAGTCTGGGCCTTGAAGAAGTCAGTATTCCCTGGCTCTCATTTTCACACACCCTCTCACTCTACCTCACCTTTTTAGTCTTTCTCTATCCTCTATCCTTTCCTCATTTTAATTTTTGCTGCTAAACTCCATCTCTGGGGAGTGGGAAAATGAGCAGAACAAAGGATGTGGGGGTTTAAGGATCATTTGGAGCTGGGAGATGCAGTCTTTGTGGCACAGCCAGCTGGACATATAAAGAGATGGGGGGTGGGAGAGATACAGAAAGAGAAAGCTATGCAAGGGCAAAGAGGTGTGAGCGTGGTTTTGAAACTGCAGAGGGGCTGGATGCTCTCCTTAGGGTAGATCCTGCATTTAGATGCACTCAAGCAGAACTTCTGGCTTGCCCTTCACATCCTTAGCCATCTTTGTTTGTGATATGGACACTGTCACCACCCCACCTAGCTCCCACAACACTCACAATCCATTAAAGATTTCAGGCAAAGTTGATGCACTTATCCCAAAAGAATGACATTCAGTTTGTGTTAAATCAAGCAGATGGCAATGTTTGCTATCCTTTCAGCAAGTTTGGTAAATAAAACCTGATGAGTCTTTCAAAGGGAAACATGAGCAGGGTCATTTTAAGTCCTTATAAAGTCTTGAATTAGATAAGGACTGATTAGCCAACATGGGTGTCTGGCAGGGTCTGTTGAAGACACTAGAGTTCACTGTCTGAGGCTTTCACTGAGGTATGAGAGAGTTTGTGATAGAATGTGAAAATGAACCAAAGCCTTGTCGCCCAAGCAACAAACTATGCAGTTTTGGGGCCAAGAAGAGGGCTTTTTTTTCTCAGCACTGCCTGGTTGTGCTCTATTGTGCACTTTTGTATATCGCTAGGGGATGCTATAATTGCAATACACACTAGGGGGGCAAAATCCTCAAACTGAGATCCTAGTGTGGATTTAGCCTTTTACCTCTTGCTCAGGAATGAATTAATGCAAACCTCTTTCCTTTGGTAACAGGATGGTGGCCCAAATTAGGGGTCAGGTTGCCCACGAACAGCCCTCTGCTGTTTGGACATAACATCTCATTGAAGGCCAAAGCTTGGCCTATTTTAAATTCTGACAGTGCTGAAGACCTTATTGAATATTAGCTGGGCGTAGAAAGGCAATGGCTACAGAGATCAAAGGCCACATGGGGGGCCTTGGTATTGCACAGAACATGCTTAGCTGTTACCAAAGTCACCTGTGCTGTGAGCTTTAGAAGCCATCCCAAAAACTTAATTGTGTTCATCTGGACTTGGTGCTTTCAGTGGGAGAAATGTTTCATCACTCATCTGAGTGACTTCTTCAGTCTCCATTCTGTTGGCTATATGTAGCCAGTCTTAGTTTTTAACTGCCTTGTGGCACACATATTCAGATATTCCAGGGTTTGTGGGTTTGTGGGATTTTTTTTTTTTTTTGTAATATAGGAACAATTTTTAGTCACAAAACAAACTTTGATGCTTCAAGTTGACTTTTTTGGATGTTTTTTAGAGCCAGAAATGAACATATTTGTCAGGATAGAGGTGGTGACTGATGGGAAGGCCAACAGATGGCACATCAGAAAGATCAAATGGTATCACATTGAGTTTCTGATAGTCAGCATGTATTAAACATTTAATGATGTTGCAATCTGCAGTAATTCTGATGTTTCTATACAGTGTATGATTGGTCATAACAGAAAGTGTAAAGATAATTTTTTTTTCTGTAGGAAACACAGTGACAAATGCACTTGTACAGTGCAGTCTGGATCTGACGGAGAGCTGTGTTGCCAGTCAACTTGAAAATAATTATAACCAACCTTCTAGCAAAATTCTTTATCTTTATTCACGCAGTATTTTTATACTTTGCCTAGGCAATGAAAGGCCCATCACAGGCATGAGAGAAATACACGGAATGTGTCTGAGTTCACAATTTGTAATTTGTTTGTCACAAACTACAGATATACTGCAAGGAAGCGGTACAACGCAGAAAAAAATGGCCCAAGCTGCTACCTATCTGTGCTTCTCTGTTTGGAAGCCCATTTGTTTTTGTTGATAGGTTGATGTAATGCAAATCAAATCAGGAGTGTATTCTTTGTGCACTCTGGGAGGCCACTCAAAGCAGGCAAACTGACTGCGTTTCATTGCAAGCAGAACATTCTGACAAGGTTGACTTGGTACTTTTGTTTGCGTCTTGTGGGCGAGCCAAGATGATGTATGAGACTCATACTGTGCAGACAGGCAGCTACAAATTTGCTTGGCTACTTGGCTGGTGGGAGGTTGGGTAGGGAGTGTACGGTGGTGTTGATGGTGGTATGGGGTGTGTGTTGTGTGTGTGTGTGTGTGTGGTGGGGGGGTCACATTAAAGCAAAGCAGTGAGAGAAAAAGGAGTCTTTGTACCCATTTTGTCTTTTTTTAAGCTATTGTTTGTCAAGCGACGCAGCATTCCTCTGGTGTTATAATTCACAATTGAGCATGTGAACTTAAAATGATATTTCAGATGTGCCTTTGAGCAGTCCAAATAAAGGTTTCTCTAATATCTGACAAAATGAAATAACTTTCTGTCTGTTGTTGTGCATTTTCTGAAAGTTGTAAGATCTTCTCAGCCTCAGAATGATCAAAATAGGTCCAGTTATTCTGTTTATGAGATGATCTCCATATTCAGACACTGTTCCGCTGCATTTCATCAGTCAATAGGTAGACATTTGATTAATGAAAGTGACCTGACTTAGCGAACACAGGCCTCATTCTGTTACCTCCCACTTATTTCATCTTTCTCTTCCCTCCTTCCTGCCCTACACTGAGCCCTGTTTTCTGTTCCCTCTTTATCCCATACCAGATGAATGGCACAGATGTTGTTAGACAAGACAGTACCCCCTGGTCCCCTTCTCCTCACTATGTGCTCAGCATGAGGTCTGAAACTTTTCTTTTTTTTTTAATCATTGTTTGCCCCCAACCCAACCCCACCTCTCCCAGTTTCTTACTACTCAGAGGTGGAAAAAAGGACCAAAGAGGAGGGAGAGAGTGAGAGCAGTCAGAGTAAAAAGGGAGGGAAGAGGAGCTGAGGAATATGGAGAAACAATCTCCAAATAAGAAGTGGGATGTAAGATAGGTCACATGTTGAATGTCTGTGGAGTGCCACGGTAGAGAGTAGACTGAGGGGATGGTCGACACAGCCGAACTGCAGTAAGGAGTACGGGAATTGCATCCTGGACCCGTGAAGATGCGTGTCTGTGTGTGGCTCCTCTGGGTGTCCTGGTTCTGCACCTGTGCAGAGTACTCCAAGTGGTGCAAGTGCCATGGCATCGTGCCGGCAGAACCAGGTTTAGACAAGAGGTCAAAGACCCTGTTCAAGGAGCGTACTCGTCACAGTGGGGGACACCAGCACACACCTCACAGGAACAAGGCACACCGGAGAAAAGGTGAGTGCTAATCTCACAGAGCTGACAGACAGCACTCTGCTGCAGAAGAGCTGAAACTTTTTGTGCAAGGCCTTTAAGTGAGAAGGTAGATGACAGCACCTTATAGGCTGGCATGTAGTGCATCTGACAGGCTTAGAGCTGCAACTAAATGTATGATTCTAAAACAGATAAATGTCTTCTATGTTACTAACATTGTCTTTTGCATCCTTGTTGCATAAAGTGTAAGTATTGAAAATAAAAAACCATTATCACTTTTCTTTAAAATGTTTACTTTTTTAACTCTTTTTTTTTTACATTTTAAACTAAAATGTTTACTTAAATCTCTATCTTTTCCTAAATAAAACACATTCAAACATTTGTGATGTGTACTATATATGTCACAGCACACAGTCAGTTCACAATTATGTTTAAAAGTAAGTCTCATCAAAGAAAGAGAAAACGCATTGGGTGTATGTAATAAAGTCTCAGTTCAGATTTATTAACTGTATTAAGATCGGCATTTTGTTGTCGTCTTCTGTCTTTAACTATTATCTTAAGCCGCCAAAAAAGACAACATATTTTGGGTTAAATTAAGTTAATTCAGCCTTTTGTGTTGACAGTGATTGTTAATTCCTTTATAAGTGAATTTACTCTGAAGTCACATTTTATTCCTCACTACAGCTGACACATTCTTTCTTTTTTCTAATTCCTTCCCACCCTCTTTTCCTCATTTCCAACACCTTTTCTGACCTTTTGGTCTACAGCCTGAAAGAGGTCCCTTCCCTCCGCACATCTTGGTCCCAGCACCATTCACATGGGCTGTGTTTTTGCAGGGGCGACTCATCCTTCATCCTCTCTAAAGCCTTTGTTGCAGGCTGAAAGCTTGCCGATGCCGAGGCCATCCACCCTAAGTTGTTGGATCAATATAAACATCCATCACTTAGCCCTGGGCCTTTCTGACCTTCACAATGCACAGTTCACTACACAATGCTTTATTTATGTGTGCCATTAGAAAGAATGAACTAGTGGTAGTCCATTTATTTGGGAGTTGTCCTCGCTGTGGAAACTTGGAAGTAACTCAGCATAAGGACTGTTTTCTGTCTTTAGGAGATGTAGTGGAACTTATTCTTATATGGCAGGGGGGTTTTTTATAATTAAAAACCCAATTTTCTGTATATTTGTACAAAATCTCAAACTGTTTTTAGTTCAGTGATTTAAGATATCTACAAAAAGCTTAGTAAAACGTACTGTGACAAAACCTTGAAGCTGAAATGCAGGACACAATGAATGAGGAGCAGATGTACAGTTTCCTTCTATTGTTAAATAAAAACGTGCCGAGATTCAGAACTTCCTGCCTCATAGGACTGCTAGCACAAAAGCCGAAAATGGACAGCAGCTCATGATTAAAAAGAAAATGTAATACTTCCTCCTCCGTTCCTTTGATTAAACTTAAAATACAATATTTAAAGGCAACACCAAACTCTACTGTTGAAATTGATATTAATATTAGTGTGAAGTTTTGCTTGTTTGTTTATAGCAGTGTTTACAGTGGTCATCAGAAATGTATTTTCTTTTATTCCATTTCTTTTATAACTGACTCCACAGAATATAAATTAGTGCTGTGAGAATCACTGGCAAATTTACACACATATAATATTTTTTTTAAATTTTAATTCGACATGGTTTTAATTTATTCATCACTTTCCTCTGTTTTATAGCTGTTTATATTCTGTAATATTGTGGCATGTAAAAATCCAAAGAGCGTAGCTGGTCTCAGGTATTTCTGATAGTGTTATGCGATTTACATTTGGTTGTTGTAATGAAATGTTTCTTCCACGATGGCATATGGCAAACCCTGACTTCTTTTCCCCTAAATTTCTTGCAAAGTATCTGCAATAGATACAACGAGAGAAAAGAACATACTATAACAGAAACACAGGGGACACAGATTCATTAGATAGTAGTTTGCTTCAAATAATGTAGCGTTTAACTTTCTGTGGTCAGAAAAGCGGAAACAAACCTTGCCATTTTGACTACAAATTAAAATCACATGGCATATTCTTCATAGCTAAATCCATAGAAGAATACAACTAAAATTCAGTTATTAATAGATTTCCAAATAATAATAATAATATTTATTTCTATACTAATAATAATTTCTATACTAACATTGCCGGGTTTTTTCGTGGTCTTCCCAGGAAGTTGATTCTGTTCACCGAAAACGGAATGTCCCGATGAACAGAATCAACTTTCAGGGTCGATTGAGCGTGCATCGAGACCTTTCATGGTTTTACTTTGAAAACCTTTCCATCAGGAAGCTAAATTTCACTGCACCTCCCAGCTGTGTAGAGTCGGGACTGCGAGGGAGTAATCGTTATAGAGCAGTAATTAAGTTTAAGATATATATATATATATATAGTTGCGGTAACTTTAAAACAAACAAGAACAACAAAAAACCCCTCAAATGGAAATTTTGTGAAAATGAGGTGTAAATGCTACGTAACAGGTTTGCTTTAAATTAAATATCAGAGGAAAGTACCCTGGTTGTTGACTTGGCTGCTCTGAATGATGATGAGTTATTTGCAGAACATATTTCTACTCGTGTTTGGAGTTCTCCTCCTCGGTAAGTACTGTTGGAACTGTTCCTGTTTGAAGTCAACTAAACAACCTATGTTAGAAAAGATGGACTTTTAACTGTAATGTTTTACTTTGACTCTTTGACATGAAATGAAAAGACTAAAAAGACCTAACGTAGAGTTTTGAGGGGGATGTTTGTAATACTGCTGGGTCTGTGTTAGCACTGTAAAAGACTGTAAGTCAATTAAAGTGTCAAAGTCACTAACAGACCACACAGACAAGTTCCACAAAGAAGTCTAATGGAAAATGATCTTTCAACCGATTTGTTGTGTGACCTCTCCTAATGAGTTTATGGTCTCAAGTTACTCACCAGTTTGAAGTGTACATATATGTATGTATGGATGTGGAAATCCACATCCTGTCTGCATTGTGCTTCTGCTGCAGTAGCTGAATGGATTTGTTTTTTAAATATAGTCACAATTATAATGAATCTGTTGCCAGCTGATCTTTGGGTAAACCTCTAACAGTTTATAAATTGATAATGTGTTCCCCAGCTTGTGCAGCTTGTTTGAATGGAAATATTGGTGACGTTCAGGAGTGCCCTGATTACAACCTGCCTCCTAAGAATAAAGCATTTTAGAAATGTCCTGAGAGTGTTTTGGCCATGACATGCTGGTATTTTGACTGCATCCTCCCTTTGCTCTGAATGTGAAAGGGCACAGTGACAATGAGGCTGGACAGCTTATTGTTAGCTGTAATGGGAAGCATTTCCGCCTATAGTAAATGAAAGAAACAGCTCAAGAGGGACAAGAGCTGTTTTGTTGATTGTCCTTTCCCATTTCAGACTCCCAAAATGTTGGGTCAGATTAAGATAATATTCAATTTAGATGTGAATTAAGTTTCCCGTTTTTCTGATTATTTTCTTTAAATATAGCTGGTATAAATTACATTGAAACCATGTGTATTTCATAGTATAAAATAAATAAGAAGCAGTGTCTGTGCTGTAACTTGCCTTCCCAAACCTTGCTAAGCTAAGATGATTTAATGATGTAATTTAACACGCTTATAGGATTTTGTTTCTTCCCACATTTTAAGTTTTCAAAAGTGAGTGGTAAGTGTCTCTTGAAGATGGTCTTTTGTTCTGTGGCGGATGTCCCGTTGATGAGGGAGTTCCCGTCAGCTTTTGTTGGCCTGGATGTTCCTGAGAACCTCTGACTTCCACTCCTGTCAGGAAGCTGATCACCATCTGTGCACCGTCTTTGGTTATCCAGTCCCATGGGAAGCTCAAACAATGGCATTCCATTGCGACTGGCTGCAAATACACATTATTTGTTGGTAGCAGAGCATACGTTTGTTTGTTGTGGGTTTTGCTAGTGACTGGAACTCAGGGGTGGCGATGTGTAGGGCTGAGGGCTGTGGTTTGGTTCTTACAGAGAAAAGTGCTGTAATTTCTACATAAACCAAATCTCCTGTAGTGAAACACACAGAAACAAAATCAGGAAATCAAAGCTAAAATGAGCAGCATTGCTTAACCGATTCTCTCTTTATCCTCCTCAGGTTCCAAGGTTCGAGCAGAAGAGACACCTCCCCGCATTGTCCACCACCCCTCTGATGTGGTGGTGAAAGTTGGCAATCCCGCCACCCTCTCCTGTCGCGCTGACGGAAGCCCGAAGCCAACTATTGAGTGGCTGCGCAACAATCAGCCGCTAGAGACCGCAAATAGAGAGCTGCAGCCGATGATCCTTTCAGACGGGAGCCTCTTCTTCCTGAGCGTGGAAGGGGGAAGGCAGAGGCAGTCGCATGAGGGCGTCTATACCTGTGTGGCTAGGAACAGTGCGGGGAAGGACACCAGCCGTAATGCATCGCTGTTTATCGCAGGTCAGACCGTTGTGGCTACTCATAGGACCTGCTGTACCACAGAAAATATTTCCCTACAGGGATAAAAAGAACTGTCTGTCTAACTGACAACTAAAACACTTTGATTAGATTAGTCTTTTCATATACCAGGCTCCACAGAAACATGATGTGCATGAGGTAACCAATCAGAAGAAAGTTGGCTTAAAGGGTGTTTGGCCTCATAGATAAATGAGGGTCTGCAAGAACATCTGGTGTCTGCGTGTATGTATGAATCATGCAAAGATGTAGTCCTTAAATAATCATATAGTAGTGCTTTAATTTAGCTTCACATAAACAACTACACTGTAGTCATATTTCGTATGTTTTTATTTTATATTTTTACAACGTTTCAATAGTTGTTTGCCTATAACATGAGTAGTAACAGCCTTAATAATTTATAAAATGCATTTAAAATACAAGACCTGTGAAGTGCATTACAAGCCACCACACAGCATAGGAACATTGAATTAAAAGCAACATAAAGTTAAATGAAAACCAAAATGACACTGAATGTTCAAATATACAAATACTGAAAAAAAAACTGAGAATAATAATAAAAAATAACCACTCAAAGTATAAAAACTGGAGTCAAATTTTTGCATTAGTTTTAAAAATGCAAACTCAGAAAGCATACTTCTTCTTTATAAGAAGTCTGTTTTTAAGGTCCAATCATGTTTTCTTCTGTTGTGTGAACATCGGCCTCCCGGAGGCACAGAGTTCAAATGTTCATGACCAGTGTTGGTCAAGTTACTTGAAAAAAGTAATTAGTAACTAATTACTGATTACTGGGCCACTGGACACCGTTGGAAAATGTGAAGGAGGTCATGCATTTTGGACTTTATCAGGATTTTACTACTGATAAGCATCTTGCACACAGTCATTCACATTAGAGTAATGAAGTAACAGATAAACAATTAGTTCCTTTTGTTTCACTCTCTACTTTATCAGTGTCTGTTTTTTACAATGTGTCCAGTTAAAGACATAAATAAATAAATAAAATAGGATATTTTCTTTGAATTAATGAAATTAACTAAACTTTTCTCTAATGTTATGCATTTATTTCTTACAATTCAAGCCCAACAGTCATGCTGACAGAGTCCTTTCATTTACTACAGCATCATTTCTTTATCACGTAGAAAAACGGCATAGTGAGAGACGCTGTTGAAATTCCACTATTGTTTCCTTCTTATATTGAGATATGTCATGGACTAAATGTGCAGACAAACTTCTTCACACTGCAAGAAATGGGATTTTCACGGGTCTGGCCCACTTTTGGGCGGTATGTGTAAAATTAATTTGATCTAGGGGGTTTATGTCTATATTTTTCACATAGTTTCATTACTGAACCAGTCAAAACACATTTCCTGTCTCCTGTTCTTGTTTGTCTCTAGACTTATTTCCAACTCCATTTTTAGCAAAAATAGCAATCAGTAATAAAGTGCTTTAGCGGCTGAGATATTTGATATGCTCAGTTGCTAAAGCAGTTAATTGACAGTAGAATTCCTTGCAAGCACATCAGCCTTATTTCCACCGGAGAATTCTGGGTCTTTGAACATCAGAATGCTTTTTAAGCATCCATTCTCTAGTCTCGCCCGAGTACAGACAAGTGTTTGGCTGGATGCATGCATCGTAAAAATAGTTTGTAGTTGCGCTTATAATTTGTCATTTTCATAATGATATGATTTGATATGATAAAAATAATAGATAATATCCTTCATATTCTGGCGCCTAAAATTGCAAAATGTCACATGGGTCAACTGTCTGATTAAATAAACAGACTAATATGATTTCTGTTTAAATGAAAATTAATTCAGAGTAAATAAAAAGAATAAAATGTGTTAATAAAGAAAATGTTAAAAATATTGAGATAAAACAAGTTTTATTATAAAGTAAAAAGCAATAACACTGAAGAGGATATTTCCCCAGTCAGAGGATGGTCATTTATGGTAGATGTCTGGTTACTTGGAAAAAAAGGTTCAGTAATGATGAGTAAAGCCCACAGAAAAGATGAATTGGAGTTGATGGGAGCAGTGAGACACATGAATTTGTCTTGCTGGAAATGTTGCAGTACAGAGAGGAAGACCTTGCACAAAGGTTTCAGACACATTCACAAGCTCAAACTGAGAGAAAATACACTGCATGCTTGTTGCATATCTTTCTTACATGCGAGTGAGACAAGGCTGTTGAATATGAGGAAATGTGGAAATGTTACCCACTGAGGGTTGGACAGGTGCAGAAATAGACATTTTATCTCATGCAGATAGTTTATCTCTCAGTGTATTCAAAGATCCTTTATGGTTACAGGTCTCAGGTAAGCTTAACCTGAACTCTCTGATGTTGCAGTGTTGCAGGAGGAGTTCAGTGTGCAGCCCACTGATGTGGAAGTGGCAGAGGGGGAAGTGGCTGTTTTAAGCTGCAGCCCCCCAGTGGGACATCCGGAACCTAATGTTGTCTGGAAGAAGGATGGGCTGCCCATCAGCAGTGCTGATCATCATTACACTGTGAGCTGTCTGCCCATAATGAATCTATTACAGCTATATAACCTGTGTAAATATAGAATCGTACAACTGTTTGAAATGGAACTTCACAACTATTAACAAATGCAAAGGGCACCATCACATGATGTTTCCTCTTAAGAACTTGCACTCTGACTTTGAGCATCCACACCTTTTTGCATGTTCCAACCTTTTTAATGCACCCTGAAGGACCTCTTTTAGGGCAGTTTCTATGGTAGGAAAAAGCTGGATCCAAATTGGTGAATGTCAAAACAATCCAGTATCAGTGTGAAATTTGTCATGTCGGCTAAACCAACAAAAAGCAACACAGCAGCCAGCTCTTGGAGGAATTCTCATCAAATTGACAACAATATTACATTAGTTTGACAGTAACGCTCTAGAGCAGGGGTAGGCAACCCTGGGCACGCGTGCCACAGCTGGCACGCGAAAGGTTAACTGATGGCACGACCATAGCTGGAGTGGCCATCAGGCATTTGCCCGGTATGCCCGATGGTGACTTTTCGTTTTTATGGGCCGATGATTTTTTTTTTCTTTTGTAATGGTATAAACAATGACAGGTGGTGGATTGGCCAGATGCTGGCTGATAAGTAAAAATAACTTTTTGTTTGGTGGTTGCTATGGCGGAGCTTGCACAGAGGCCATCAGGTGGATGAGGGAAAGGGGAGGCAGGAGGAGGAGGGGAGACCCGCGGCGGCCGCTGGTCCGAGTGTCAGGTGAACTTCAGGTAAGAAGTTATGACCTGCAGTCTATCTGGGTCAGATATAAACCAAGTTTAGGTGTAGTTTATTTTCATCGTGCTAACTTTTTACTGTCAGTTACAATAACTCGTACTGCGTACTAGCTAGCACGATGGAGTTTCTATACAGCTGGGTGGGTGCTATGATGTTGCTGATAGTGAACTTTATTTTATTCATAAGGTTAGTTAGTAGAGTTGCCAACCGTCCTGTAAAAAACGGAATCGTCCGTATTCAGAGAAAATATTACGCGTTTCGTATTGAGGTGAAAAGGAACGCAGTTTGTCCCGTACTTCAGCTAGAATGGAAAAAGACACAAAGCTGGAGTTATTCTGCGTCTTTACGCTGTCAGCTGCCTCTTCTCCTCTCATTCTCTCCCCCTCCCTCTCCTGTTGCTCCTTCAATCATGAAACTCATCAATGATCAGCTGATCGGCTTTTCTCTCTTGTTTGTTTATCGCCCACTTTGCACCAGAAAGAGGAAACCAGCGGATGTCGTGCTAAACAACAGCAGCACATTTAAGCGTGATAAGCTGTTGTTAGAATTTATTTAATATTAATTTCTAGTATCAGCTGATGTTTGCTGGAGCCACAGCTGTAAAAGCTGCTGGTCATGATATCGGTTTGGATATCTTGTGAGAGGGAAACATGAAGATGAAACCAGGAGATGTCCTTACTGAATCATCAGAGCTGAACAGGTGATGGAGAAACAGGTTTACCTTTTAGGTGACATGGATGAGTTGAAGGGAAGTTATAAACTGTTTCTGAGAGACAAATAACACCAGGATCCTTTTCTAAGTAGGTGACAGCTGGTAACTGTGCAGGGGCGGGTCTAGCAAAGTTTTGCCAGGGGGCCAGGTAGGGCATTAACAGGGAAAGGGGGGCACAAAGAAATACTTTTCTTTCTTATTCTCATTTAAAATGTCTATCGTTTAATAAATAATTATCTTAATCTTACAATCAAAGTTTTTATCTGATGTAAAATGTATAGAAATCATACATATACCAACAAGACAGTGTACATCACTGTCACAAAAGCGTACAATCATTCAAAGGCTTTATAGCTTTTCCTATAATGGTGGGCTGGTCTCTAGTCAAAATGCCTGGGCCGATTTTTTGTCCCAGTCCAGCCCTGGGCACGACACGCAGTGAATTAATCTGAGAAGATGCATTAAAAAATAAATGGCCGGGCCAGCGGTGCACATCGCAAATTAGTTCGCATAGACTCATTAGTTGTGCCGCTTCTTAATGACAGTATCTTAGCTAACAACCCCAACTACCAGATTCAACTTGTAATTGGCTAAAAATAACTTAGCCTTAGTGAGAGAGATGTTGCTAGCTGGCAGTTTTTTCAAGCGATGTTGAAATTTCCACATTCCAACACTTCAAATGCTTCAGGAGCTGTCCGCTCAGCGCAGCATCAGCACCACGTAAATACATGGATACATCCGTAGACTCGAGACAGAATTCACAATGGGTTTTCGGGACTTTCAGGTGTATGGACCAATGTTTTCTTTTCTCATCAAACCAGAAAGCTTTAATGAGCAGCTGGATTTGTCTCGCACTAACTGGCTGGACACAGAGGACATTGAAATGCAGCTGATTGAACTGAAAAGCTCGACTCTATGGGGGTCAAAATTTGCAAAACTACGAACGCAGCTGGAATCCACAGCTGTGCATGTTCATGGAGCTTTCATTTTCACCTGCTGGACATCACTACCTGACAAGTTTAACTGTCTTCAGAACATTGCAGAGGCCTTATTGACAGAATTTGGCTCTACATATCTGTGTGAGTAGATTTTCTCTCACATGAAGAGTGTCCTCAGGTAGCCGTCTGAATGCTGGACACTCGGAGACCTGCGTCTCTGAGTGGGAGACCAGAGATCACATTAACATGTGTATCTCTGTATTAACAAATATGCCATATTGGCCCAGTTTATTTTTCTTATCATTGTTGTGAGGAGACCATAAATAGCATTTGCATTTTCTGTTGTACAGTTCATTTGCTGTTCTTGTTATGGATAAAAAGTCTTTTTTGTTTCAAAATAGCTGATAACTATTCGCTGATAGCTGCCAACATCTGCGAACAAATATAATTCTATAAAGTTGTTCTATATAGTGTGTAACTGTTAATATATAAATTTATTGCTAATGCAATCATATGGCACATTGACTTCTGAAGAAATTTTAGATGGCACTCATCATCTGCAAGGTTGCCTACCCCTGCTCTAGAGGGTAAAAACGGATCAGATGAGGAATACTGGCACTGAAATCAGCCTTGTAGATGCAGGTGCAGACATCGCTGTCAGATTAACATAACACCAGCAGCAGGAGGTAAATGCATAGTTCTTAAGGTAACAGTTTTTGCATTGAGAATATTAATGGATTGAATTCAATCACTAAAAATCACCATTGTATGAAAAAAAATGGAAATAAGTTTTGCGTGTGAAAGCAGGTCAGTATAAATCAATTTAGCTTTGAGGTCTAAAAAGTGCATGCTTTTACATTTCCAGCAGGGAGTGACTCCTGGTTTCACAAAGAAGTCTGATGGAAAATGATCTTCTGGCTGTTTTGTTGTGTGACCTCTCCTAATGACTTTATGGTCTCAAGTCACTCACCAGTTTGGAGTGTACATATATGTATAGATCTTGTGTGATTTCCACATCCTGTCTGCATTGTGCTTCCGCTGCAGGAGCTGAATGGGAAGCTTATCATCGCTCCTGCAGAGAAAAATCACTCTGGTGTTTACGTGTGTGTAGCCATCAACACTGTGGGGGAGAGGGAGAGCAGGGCAGCTCGACTCTCTGTGCTGGGTGAGACAGGAACTGAAAACAACTCATCACTGTGTTAGCATCGCTAGTCTCCAATGTAATGTCAGGATTCCAAAGCAATATTACCCTCTGTAAGATTACCCTGTGCAAGTTTTCCTTCTGCAAACAAAACACTTTGATACATGCAAAGCATAGTTCTGAGTTTCTCTTCTGTTGTACTGCAGCCAAGCCCGTACTGGTGCTGAAGCCAGAAAACGTATCAGTAAGAGCGGGAGAGTCTGCCCAGTTTTACTGCCAAGCTAAAGGTGACCCTCCACCTGCTGTAGTCTGGAGCAGAGAGCAGGGACCACTGCCCAATGGCAGGTAATATAGACCCCTTTCATATGGTCACTGGTTAATATTCATTTATGCTTTATGGGTGTGGAAACATTGCAGATTGTGGCGATCTTAAGTGTTAACATTTTATGTAAGACAGACACAAAACACCAAGTCCACATTATTCTTAATCTTTGTCTACATCGAGCTGTTAAGTTTATTCAGTGCAGTTACTTTCCTGATATGGAGGCTTGTAAATAAAACCAGTTCTGCTACGTCTAAATGTCGATTCGTTTAGACAAGATAAGGGGGAGGTGAAACTTCAAATCCATGTGTGCACAGGTACATCGTAAACCCGGACCAGACTCTCCAGATCCATTATGTGACAGCCCTTGATGCTGGGAAGTACACCTGCACTGCTCTCAATGATGTGGGCGTGGTCACTGCCAGCGCACAGCTACTAGTTGAAGGTGAGGTTACATGATAATGCTGTTAAAATATATCTGGTGTCGTGTGTTTTACAATCACTCGATGAATGTTAAAAACACTCTGCTTCAGAGTGGGCCATCAGAATGTTTTCCTACTATTACTCTAAGTGTAGGAAATGAGTGCTTCCTTCACACAGTGACATTTCTGTTTTACAGCAGTCAAAGCCTCAGTTTAGAAATGATTGTTATGATTTGATATGCTGAAAATAATTCATTTCATCATGCGGTGTCTACGACTTTAGTTGTAATCTTCTGAATTCTGTAATTTAGACATGATTGTAGTAAGTCCACACTTGGGAGGTAGGTTTGTGATTATTATTATTATTCGTCTTTGTGCAAAGGTCTGCACATGAAGGAGAGAACAGTTATTTCCCAGAAACTGCTGTAGGTTTTTTATTAAAACAAAGTGACATTATATACAGGATGCAAAGGCAGAGGTGTTTTTCATAAATTAGCTGATTTGGTCAGTAAATAGCTGGAGAATAGCAGAAACGTTAAGCACAGCTGCTCACTCTGGAGTGTAAGATCTTATAAGCTGTGGGCGTGCTTTGCTGCATATATTTGCATTTGAATGAGTTGAAGCAGTTTTTAAAACTCGTGTTGGCGTTGTCCATGACAATCAACTTAGTTTTTTTGTCATGGAGTACCTGTTGTCTAACCGAAAAATAACTTATCAGAATTGTATATGTAAAAATATGATGCAAAAAATACCTTAGTTCAGCTTCAGACATTATAATATGCTCACTTGCACATACTAGAGTGCTTATGCATGCTACAGTTGTAGATATTTATTTATCTCATACACCTTTCTTAAACAGCTCTCCATAAAAAAATATCATCTTCTTTGCACTGTCCAATGCACCTGCTGTAAAAATGTTTACTCATAGATTTGAGCAGTTAATGGAAGAAACCAGTGAGTGAACCATGTGAATCATATGCTATGGTCTTCATAACTGCAAAGTCTCAGTCCATCTGAACAGCTGTGAGGGTTTAGCGATCTCCACTACCGTCATCAACACACCAAATGAGGGTGAAGAATGATGTTTATCCTTTTGTTAGCAATTGAGGGATTTGAAGTATCAGTGGAAACTTTATGAATCTGTAATGTAAGTTTAGTGTCTTTAGGCAGTGGAACATGTTTGTGTTCAAAGAAACCTTGCAGTTCTATGTCAGCGGTAGATTCTTGCTGTGTGAGTGAATTCATGAAACAAGTGTCCTCTAGGCTAACGTTGGCTAGTGAATTTTCACTGCACAATCTGGCTAGCAACAGAGAGGTCCTCACACACTGCTGCAATCATCTGTGGTTAATGCAATGGGTTTGAATAAACCACTTGTGTTTCCAGAGGCTGCCAACACTAAGCAGAAAGACCTCCACAAAGAGCTGTCATCCCTGCGTGTGATTCTGGAGAACGTCACCATTAAGGCCCCTGGTTCTAACATGTCCTTCGTACAGTGGAAGGTAAGGGAAAGCTGTTTCACCACGTTTCAGAGAGAATGTAGGAATATGGCACGTACACAGTCCACATTGTATTTTCTTCCTGACCAGCTCCAGTCCCTCCCAGCACAGCCGCATTACCTTGATGGCTTTGAGGTTCTGTATCGCTCTCTGCTCACTGCCAGCTCAGACTGGGCAGCAGAGAAGGTGACATTCCCCAGCTTCCAGGCTCAGGTTGGCCCCCTAAAGAGAGGCTACAAGTATGATTTCAAAGTTCGGCCTTATGGCAGCGGCTTATATGGGAGGGAGAGCAACACCCGGCACCTGACAGTTCCTGAGACAGGTGACAAAGGTTTTTACTTTATCTTTTTGATGTGAGAATATTCATTGCGTTTTGCTGGTAATAATAAGTGCTCTGTTTACAGTGCCCAGTGCCTCTCCTCGGGCTGTGTCAGTAACAGTCAATCATGAGCAGAATAACACCATCCATCTGAGCTGGGAGCCTCCTCCTCCTGTAACCCACAATGGGATCTTACAGGGATACCAGGTAATTACAGTAGGACAGCACGACATAGTTATCTGCTCAGCAGACTGTTGAAACCCTCAGGGAAACATAAATCCTTACAGAATGTAATGAATCATGCTGGAGTCATTTTAAGAGGGAAACATGGGATTCGAACAATCCTGCATACAAATATATGGAGGAATTAATCAGCAACTGGAACAGGAAACAGATTAACCAATCACTGTGCACTAAGATTCTGAGGCAAACTTTGTGATGGAAGAAATGTCGTTGTATTGCAGACATATTAAATATTAAATAAAAAAGAGCACATGGTTTTTAGTAGGAATGTTTTATTCTGTTATAACTGGAGTTACTGGTATGTCCATGTAGAGCAGCTGATGAATTGTTTAGTGATTAAAGCTTTATCCAAACAAATAATTTTGATCGTGTTTGAGGTGGATACAAGCTTCAATCTCACTCTTAAAGGTGCAAACTTTCTTCAGGTGTGGTGTGTGGAGCCCGAAGAGCAGCAGTACCAAAACTGGACGGTGGATAGTAGCCAACTGAGCCTTCATATCTCTAGCCTCAAACAAGGGGTACAATACTGGGTCACCATAGCGGCAGTCAATGGGGCTGGAGTAGGAATGCTGAGTGACCCTCATGGATTTGTCATCAGTGAGCAATACAGCTGTCAACTTTTTATTTCTGTATCAGGACAGATAAAGACTAGCGTGTGTTCTCAGACTGGGTTGTATTCATTCATAATGTGCTTCCATTCTGTTGCTCAGACTCACAGTTAGGTGGACTACCTGAGTCAGATAGCCAGAGGCGGCGTTTGTCTCCGGTCCTGGCCTTTCTTCAAGACCCCGTGTTGATCGGCAGCATCGGAGCCGTCTTGTGGTGTGTTCTGATGGTTGCAGCAATCTGTCTCTTCAGACACCACAGCAGGACCGGTCAGCTGATACCAAGACCTGGCAAGGCTAAAGGTATGAGTTTATGGCTTTAATGTTCACCAAAGTAAAAAGAAAAAAACTGAATCTCCAATACACCCACAAAGGCTTTGTGTTAAACAATAATACGCATATTTTGTTGATACTGTATCTTCCTTTATTTATAGGTTTGCGAAGACTAGCCGGTGAAGATCTCATTATAAAACACAGGTAAAATGAAAAGAAGATGCATATTTGATTATGTTGCAACAATAAAGTGACAGGAATACATCTGAACCACTAAAAACAAGTGTGGATGAATCAGCTTTACGTTGATTCAAGTAGTGTCTTGAATTTATACAAACCACTTTGAATTATAGTCAGCAAGTCGGCTTTTGAAGTGTTGGCAAGACAGCTGGTTAAATGTATTACATTCATTCTCTTAGATGTTTGTTTACAGACAAAAAACCACCTGCTTTTAGTTGATGGTGCATTGAAGAAGCACAGGGATTAAGCAGTAGGCTGAACAGAAGCAAAATCAGTTTTCACCACCTAAAAGTATTCACCTGGAAAAAAAAGTTTAGGTAAGGTAAAGGAGGGAATATCTTTACTTTTTGGGGGGGTAGTGTAGGTACAAGGTAGAGCAGGTCTTCTGCCTATCGGAAGGTTGATGGTCAGAGCCTTTACTCGACTAAGCATTCTTGGACAAGATACTGAACCCTCTGTGATGTGTTCATCTGTGAATATTAGTGAAAAGCGCTCTGGTAAGAACCAGCCAGGACTTTCCTAAATCTATCTGTGTGAGCTTTAGAGGCACAAGATTCCTTTGATAGACTCAATACTTTACACAGGAATTACTGAGCGACCTAACCCTTCGAAACATGAGCATCACAAAATATCATACAGCAATCACCAAATGGTGTTACAACTTTTAGTAGAAAATAAACTCATCAACACCTCAATGGCTGCATTCACTCTAAAAAAAAAAGTTCAAAATTGTTGAAAGTTAGCTTCATGTTTTGCGCAGCATGTATTTTTCTGTTGCCTCCATCGTTGCATGGTTCTGTGCCAGTACTGCTGCCTTCTTATTCAAACTCGGGGTGTGCCAACCTCTGACATGACTATGGATAGGTAGATAATAGAGCCCCACTGCTTCTTATATAACGCTTTTCTACTCTGAGCACTTAAAGTGCTTTAACTCGCACAAGCACTTCTTCTACCAAACATTCACACGTATTCATATGAAGCAGCTCTGGGTTAGTAGCCTGCATGCAGACTGGAGCAGATCGAACCTGCTTCATCCTCCCCTCCACTGTCAGAGCTGACACTCTTTGTAGTGTTTTGTACTATTCAAAAGTAAAAAGCCATTTGTTAACAAGAATTCCACATGGTAGAGAACACAAAGTGAGATTCTTATATAAATATTATATTGTGGAGGTAAACACAGACGACACGAGAGCTCTCGATTAATGATGTTGCGTGTTACAGCATAAAAACATCTCTAATATTTGACATTTGTTTACAGCAAGTTCATTTTGGTTTGATTCGGTTTCTCTCCAGGATGGCAGCTCCAGATTCACCGTGGATCCCCGGAGGCTGGAGACCTTCTTTGAGTGAGAAGTACCATGACCTATGGGCCCAAGGTCAGCATCACCCAGGAATCCGAAGCACCAGTGAGTATGGACTGCAAAATAGTAGACTGATGATGACTTCTTTCTCCCTCAAACTGTTGTCCTACAGCAGACCTGACTAGATTTACTTGTTTAGGTTCATGGTAACCTCTTTAAATCCACCAAAGAGATGGTGACCTGTCGAGGAAACACATAACAGTAACAGACTGAACTAATTAAATAATACAATATATTACACAGTTTACAAAATATGAGAAATGGCTTTAATATAGGGGCAGCACGGTGGCACGGTGATTAGCACTGTTGCCGCACAGCAAGAAGGTCCTGAGGTCAATTACACCATCAGGCCGGGGTCTTTCTGTGTCGAGTTTGCATGTTCTCCCCGTGTTTGCGTGGGTTCTCTCTGGGTACTCCGGCTTCCTCCCACCGTCCAAAGACATGCACTTAGTGGGGATAAGTTAATTGATTAATCTAAATTGCCCATAGGTGTGAATGCGGGAGTGAATGTGAGTGCGAATGGTTGTCTGTCCCTGTGTGTTAGCCCTGCGACAGACTGGCGACTTGTCCAGGGTGTACCCCGCCTCTCGCCCTATGACAGCTGGGATAGGCTCCAGCCCCCCTGTGACCTTGAAAAGGATAAGCAGAAGTGAATGGCTTTAATATATACAAATAACTCAAACAGAGATGAAATATATATGATTGATATTCTGTTTTCACTGTAAAAATCTTCTCCATCTGCGTTAAAAGGATTCATATTACTGCTGGATATGTTTAAGAGTTAATTTTAAGTACTTTATATTCTGTTTAATGTTCAGCATCACATTTTATAATGCATATTTTTGTATCATGGCTGTCCTTTGAGCACCACATACAGTATCTATGGAAAAAAAGTATAGTGTAGAATTTTTCAGTACATTAAAAATATTTTAAATTGTATTCAAATGTATTAATAACAACAGAGCAGATGAATTAAAAGGTTTGAGTCGGTGTGTGACAGGGTTAGCTGTCAAAATCTATGTGGGGAATTAAAATATTAATGAAAAATGAAGGTGGAGCGTTAGCACAACAGGTGGGCAAACATTTAATTGGATGTTAATTTGAAACTGTTGTTTATTTGCTAATGCAAGCTGTGTTTTCATACAAAGTGCAGATCCTAGCTGATTCCAGAGCAGTGACAGCTGAGCCAGTATACTTTGTGCTCAGTTTCCAGAGTGCATAAGCACAGCCTTCAGCAACAATAGCTTAATGTAGCCACAAGATGGCAGTAATGTAAAGACTGGATCCAAACATGGGAGGAGCTTTATGGCAGCACTGTTTGAGATGAACAGACACCTTTATGTAGTGCTTCTTTTATTGACCATCTTTAGCTTCCTCACATCCACAGCCATTTTAGAATCTCCAGTTAACCCAGTATGCATGCCTTTTCACTATGGGAGAAAGCCAGAATACCTACAGGCCCAGGGAGACCATGCAAACTTCACAGAGTTGCAAACTCCAGTTTGGGTTCAAACCAGGAAGTGACACTGCTAACCACTTTATGGCTGTGCCACAGGAAGCTGCAAGAAGGGAAAGCAGCAGCAAGACCCAGAGTAGAACAGAACAGGCCTTAATGAGCACAGTTACTACAGTGATTAGAAAGACAAAGCATAAAAAGAAGTGCCCGGGTGGAGATGGTTGTAGAATAGCTTGAAGGTGCTACATCTGTAAGATTCTTAGGCATCTGTGTGCAGGCTAAAGCCACTCAGATAGTGCATCTTATATAAGATTTGACAGCTGTGTTTTTTCAACTCATTCCTGGGATTACTGCCGAGTTTGACTTTGTGGCCCAATGTGTGAAATATAGAAACCTTTTAAATTTGCAATTTGTGTTGCAGCCTTTTGTTCTACTTGTGTTCTTGTAAATCTCTCTGTTTTCTTAGGCCTCCCAGTCTCATCCAAGAAGGACAGCAGCTGCCTGGAGTCGACTGTTCCCATTGTGACCGATAGCTGCGGTGTCTACGGCACCTTTTATGTGGACCTCATGGGCAGTGGTCTTAAGACCTTCAACAGTCCGGGACGTGTCACTAAAATGTCTCATGGTTTGCCCCACAAAGAAGGAGCCGAAACTATCCAGATATTTACTCACCCTGCCAGCAAGCCCTCACCCATCATTAGCAGGGAGGCTCTGCCATGGAAACAGGCCATACGACCCCAGCCCAAGATGGGTGTGCTAAGGGAATCATGGGAAAAGAACCACAGCAAGCAGGGTGAATATGGAGCAGTGGATAGCTGGAAATGTGGTGTTAATTTATTTCCTTCTTGAGTAACGTGAATTGGCCAATTGGTTTTCTCCACAGAGCTGCATGCAGTGAGCAGTGTCCCTATACTTTCAACAAGAACCCAGGGACATAGTCGCATACCAGCTCTCCAGCACGGTACTTTCAATCTGTGTAATTAAATCATTATTGTCCACAAACTTAGTGGATGCGTAAGAAACATTTTGTACACAGATCAAACTTTTTTGTAGTCCCGAAATTTAAAATGATGCTTATAGAATCTGAAATAAAAGGAATTATTGGATAATTATACTTTGCTATGGTTTGCTATGGTGTATCCAGGTGGACATCCAGACTGCGGTAAACCTGTGGGTTGTCCTCGTCTGCTGCATTACTCAGCATCACTACATCTTATGGACATGCTGCTGCCCCCTCCCCCAGTACACACCGAGGACGCCACTGACACGCAAAGCCTCACCTCAGATGGAGGGTGAGATAAACACTCAGACTGGGTGTTAGAGGGTTGAGTGGAGATATTGTTCTGGAAAACGTAGGTGTTGTGTAGAAGGGGAATAATGAAAGAAAACAGATTTAGTAGTTTCTGACTCCTCATCAGCAACTGAAAAATTAGACTTGACAATGCAGGTTTTCAGATAACCCTATAAAAACCAGTGTATACGTCAGTCTTTAGAATAGTTTAGCTGGCATAAAGGTAGTATATTATCTATATAATACAGGACATTTCCTTCCTATAGAACAGTTATAATGCAGACTAGCTCCAACTCTCAGGCAGGCTGTGAGTTTGTTTGTTCAGGTACTTTTGAAGAGTAACAAAAACCTCTGTTTTTGTAACCTCTCCAATTCCACTGATAAAAACAGAATGTATTTACTAATCTGTAGCAAACACTAGCTGTCACTGTCACAAAGTGATGTGAGATTAACCTTAATATGACCCTCAAGTCAGTTTGGGACACACTGTTCAAACTCTGAAATTGTTAAATAGATGTGATTGTGGTTCACTCATTTGGACAGTAATATGCTTTAGTTTTGTCACAGTGGTAACTTTGAGCCATCTGAAAATGTTAGCCAGCTAAACCAGAATGAAAGACTGAAATTCAGTTCAGTTTTATTTACATAGCACCAGACGACAACAACAATTTCCTCAATTCACTTTATGTTGTAAATATCCTACAACAATACAAATCCTCCCACATTCTCTCATACCTCCTGGATAAGTCCTGCCCCTCTGGTTGCAAACCATTACAGTAGTGTATATTTTAATATTTCTTCCTATACAGTGTTTCAGTTGTTTTATGGAAATAACTAGAAGAAATGTTTTAAAAAAAATCAAGCAAAGTTTTCCTGCTTCCTGCCATGTATCTTCTATTTTTTTAGCCTTCCATTAATGGGCAGCGATGACTTAGACTTCCGTCCTTTGAGTATGTTTCTGTCCCAGAAAGTGCCCACTTTAGTGGAAACACTTAAGGAGAACAATGATAAGGATCCTATTTGCAGATAGTTTAAAACACAGGAGACAAGAAGATTGCTAGTTTGGAAGGGTAACCAGTAAAGTTGTCATTAATTGATGACACCTTGTATATTTATAATTGTGGTCGTTACTGATCCCAGTACTTCCAGTAATTAAGCTGCCTGATGCAGAACATTTTGATAATTTCAAATACTTGTTTATTTTTGTAGTAGTCTAGTCTGTTTTAGTCTAGTATTGAAGGACCTCAATGTGTTGTTTCAGATATTGGTTTGCATGGACATACATGAGGATGAACTGATTTATTTTATTAGTTAAAGGCTTCTTTGACATCGTGTCACATATTAAAGGATTAACTCAAGATTTCATAATTAGGAAGAAATTCACTAAATTGTCGAATAGAGTCAAATATTTGTTTGTTTGTGTTAATTTGCAGAAGTCAAACGCACAGATCAATGTTCATCTGCATGTTAAAGAAATCTTTTATATTCTCTGTACTTGCTTACAAAGCATTACACTACATCACTTTGTTGCTGATGGTTAGTTACTAACAGACATACCAGGTTCTTTTTGCCCTTGTACTAGGTACTCGCTTTGAAACATAGAATAGTTTAACCTGGTGGTCTTTTCTTGTCACTGGCTTCTTGTGTTCTCTGTTTAGCACGTTGCTACAAGTCACTTCCTGTGTAGGAACCCAATCACTATGCAGAGCAGAAAAGTCAAAGCTCTGAAGTTTTTTTTTCTTTTATCATATTTGAATGGTTATTCTTTACATGTAGTTGGTAGACTGTTATGTATAGAAAGGCACAAAGATAAAGACAGCTAAGAATAAGCTTATTGGCATGAATAGTGTTTGTGTCTGACCTCAGCAGGACAGCTGAACTCTTATATACTGTAGTTCTGTCATGTAGCAAACCTCACTTTATATATATGTTTGTGAATTGATTAAATAAAGGAGATAAAGACAGCAACAACACTTTTTATGAAGAAGTGGCGGTTCACTTTATTAACTACGCACATAGCTATTTAATGCCATTTCACATTTTCATAAATATATTTTATTTAAAAAAAACTTCCTGTGACTATGAATTGCAGCTACGAGCACTTCTAACCTTAATAAAATCATACATTAAGTCTTACAAGATATATTTTGTTAAGCTTGTGTTACGTTATGTTTAACAAAATGTGAGGAGAAAGCATAAAAAACAGTGATACCATTTATACAGTGTGATGTATACAGTGGTTTCCTGCATTTATAAAGGTTGTTTGACAGGAAAAAAAAAAGACACAAGTCTTACATGTCTGACGTTTGTGTCTCCCTCAGCTCTAGTCGTTCCACAAAGCTAACAATGGACATGGGCTCTCTTCAGTCAGTGTGTCCTGCATCAGGCCCCCATGGACAACTGGGACCCAGCAACAAGAACAGCTGCCCATCCTACAGCCACCTGTCCACTGCATTATCTTCTGTGTCACAGAGTAATGAACAGGGCAGCACGCTGACAGCACAGGAAGCTGCCGAGTACCTGGAGCTCACTCCTAAACCAGAGAGATGCAGGTAAAGCAATAACGACGCCATTTACAGTCAGCACTGAGCAGAGGTGAACACTATAATGACTATTCTATGATATTATTCTGCATGTCAGCTTAGTTTCTCCTGTATGCAGCCTACATACAGATACATGCACAGTTACTGTAGCTGACCATTCTGTCTGTCCTTTGTGTCAGCAGTGCCCTGCCAGAGCAGCGTCCTTCCCTGTCCCATCATTTTGCCTCGACGCTGAATTACATCTGCCGGCCAACTCGCTCTGCTCAGGTGCAAGACACCTTCACCGAGCCCGAACCTCCATTAAATAGTTTCCGTCGTGCCTGCCGTCAGAGCTCGCCTTCCTCCTGCTACAGTGAATGGGACAGTTCACTGTGGAACACGATCAGCTCAGTCATGGACAGCAACCTGTCCAGTGCCCGCACCAGCCTCATCAGCTCCGTGGACAGCTGCTACACTAATGACAGTGCCAACTTTGCTCATCTCCTGGCCATGGCAGCGGAGAGCATGAGCGGAGCCTCTTTGTCAGGTAAGCAGGGGAAATGTCACTTTTGAAATAGAAAAATCAGTTGTGGCAAAAAAATGTTATAAAAACTTCAGTTTTCATGAGATGATGGTGAGAATGAATGAGATTTAACTATGCACAGTATATGTGAGCTTTTTTGAATGACCAGTTAACCTAACCTCACAGCACTTAGTGGGGTTAAGTTATAAAATACTTATAAAAATACAATTTAAAAAACTACAGAACTCCAACAAGTGGTCCTTTTTTTAATCTGCTACTTTCAACAAATTGTAGTCCTGAACCATCAGTGTGTTCAGTGTTGTCAACCATCTCTATTTTGTCTGTGTTTTAAACTCATTTACTCACAAAAACATTTGTTTTTAAAAAGTTTATATTTTAAGAAAACAGTTTGGAGGCTGCTTTCCGAAGGGTTCGTTTTAGTTTTTATAGTAGCAGGACAAAAGATACCTAAGGAGAAGAAATACCTAATTCAGCATAAACTGTGGCTCATAGTTATTACTAAAGGATAAACAGACTCATGTTTATGTCGTACTTTTTAGTTCATTCATTCATTTAGCACTTTAGTCTATGCCTTAAGCTTTTGCTAATTATTAGACGCACACACTCTAACAAGTGTGTGTCTCATTTTAGCATGTGGACCCGAGGAAACAGGGGATCAAACCACAGACCTTCAAAATAATAGATGGCCAAGTGTACCTCCTGAGGCACAGTGGAGCCCTGTAGCACTCAGAACTTATTCAGAGCAGTGTCTCAATACACTGACAAGTGTTGTTAGCAAGTGTGTAACTCTTCGTTGGTTTGGTTTAGTTCATTTCTACCAGTGACTCCTCATAACCTGCTCTATCCTTTGGAGTATTATTATTTATTTATGAATGATAAATAAACAAAGATCAAATGATTCAGTTACTAAAAAAAACACTTTGAACTTTGAAATGATAAAGTGTAGTTACCAACTGATGTGCTGTTGTGTCATAGCACAAAGGTTCAAGGTGCCATGTGCAGAATCACTGATTCTTCATGTGACATAAACAAAGCTGTGAGCTGTTGCTTTTAGTCACTATTGAAATGGGTGAAAACAAACAAGCGCAAAACCACTAACGCTGTTGTAATTGCCACTTTCTCCCACTAGATGGGGCCTTTCATCTATGAAAGATGCTCTATGGTAAGGCAGGCCAGCGCTAAGTTGGTATGGAGGGTTACAATGTTGTGAAAATGCTTTGGAAGTAGCTTGGCCTCTCTGGCCTTCTTCGTATGTTTCTGGTGTCTCACTGTGTGCAGAAATGTGTCTGAGCAGACTTTCTGCTTTGGTCCATGTGCCTCCTGTGCAAAGACACAAACTCATTCAGTCTAATATCTAGTGGCACCAGGCAATTACTTAGGGACCTTTCAGCAGATTGAACCTCCAGATGAGTCATCTACTTCCCTCTTTGTCAACTCATCAGTCACCCTGCCCTCCCTCTGGGTCCGTGCAGCTTTATTCCACTCACTAAACTCACTTTTGGCTGCGCTCTGCCTTGGCTGATTTTCACAGTATGAAAACCCTTGAAGTGGCTTCTCTGCAGCTGATTATGTTCCCTCACAATTACTCCGAGTTACTTTGAGTACAAAGCTGTGGATCACATGCAGCCAGCTGACACCGAACCGTACCCGTTTTTAACATTTGTGCAATGATGGAATCAGGTCATGGGTTCATTTTATTATATGTCAAGTGAAATTTTTTGGGTGTTCAGGACATCCTATCAGTTGTTTTTTCAGTAACATTTAAAATATTTTGCTTTTCAGTTAGCAATAAAAAAGTCTGTGCAATTAAGTGCACACACAGGTTCAGTGTACTTATCTGAGACCGAGCTTGAAGGGTACAGTGTGGATTAATCCTAAGAAAACAGCAGGAAGAGGCTTGTCACAGATTGGTGCACTTTCACACTCTCACATTAATTGGCAGAGCCTGTATAGCTTCAAGCCTTCAGCTCAGAGTCGTTTTTGTTTTTTTTCTGGACGTGAGCTCGGAGCTCTTTGAAATTTGTTGCTACCACTGGACTGCACAAAGTGGTTGGTGTGAATTGGCTCAGTTTGCTTCAGAGCCTCAAACAAATTAGAAAAGTTTTATTTTCAGGGACAAACTGCTGCTTCAAAGAAGCTTCGAAATGTTCTTTTCACCCCTGAGAATCATCATGAAAGGTGCTCCTCAGAGGGCTTGAAATGTTTACTCTTGCTTCTCCGAAAGGCAAATACAGTTTCACACGCACACGCTCAGACGCATACTTGATATTGAAATGTCAACATGTTGTCCTCTCCTGTCTTTAGATTTCTCTCCGCCTGCCTCCCCTCTCAGCGCCTTGTACCCATCTTTCCATGCGGAAGGCGACTCATTCGGCGAACTGGAGCCTGTTTCTGCGTGGGATTGGAGCATGGCCTGGATGGAGGAAATGGAGGCCCAGTACGCAGAACACTATCCTGGCAGAAACACCAGACCCTTCAACAGTTAGGGACTCTGCTACGATGGTGACTGCAGATACACCTCCCAAGACCAAGGGACAGACACTGATCCATTCACGTTCTCGGAAGTGTTGGTAACACTTACGCGGTTGTGTTTATTCAGGTTTTTATTTTTGTTTCTGTCCTATCTGGTTTCATATAGCTCATATATGTACGGGACACCTTCGCAGGCAGATGAGTACCTCTCCTTTTTTAAACACTTCTCCCCCATTATCTCAGGGTAGCATCCTTGAAATGACTTCCACGGAGTCAAAGAAGTTCTCTTTTTTCCTTCTCTACATCCTTTCCTCTCATTAGAGAAACAATAATGAGATACTTCCCTCAGGATATTCTCACCCAGTGTGTTTTGAAAAGGCCAGAGAGATGCAAAGGCAGGATGCTAGACAGTCAGAAAGCAGTCATTAGGCAGAAATCCTGTGCTAGAGGTTCCCTCTTAGCACATGTCTGTATTTTTTGCAGGATATTTTATTTGGTGCTGAAGTCGTATGAGACAGAGGATTTCACTCACTGATCAAACATGTGTACATATATATATAAATGCAGCATATTAAGCAAATGTTATTTAAAGAAATCCAAGACACTGCATGTCCTGAGTTTATTGTTGTTTTTATAAGCCCTGTTTGCAATAAGCTATAGGTCATAGATACAGAACTAGGAAAAAAAGTTAAAGTAATTAATCGAGTTAACTTTTTATCACCAAATACCTGGAACTTTAGTAAGATTTGAAGTATTTGAAATGAAAATGCTGCGTGCATAGTTTATTCTTTTATATATGCAGGTATTTCACTAATTCTAGCAGAAATGCACTTGTATTTTGAGCTTTATTTTGTTCACATTACATTGCAGATGGTTTTATAGTTTGGAATAAAATAATTTTATTGATGGAAAGCCACAAGAATAAGTTGTGAAATAAAATCATTTTTCTACTCGACAATATTTCACTGAAGCTGCTTCTCTTTTGACGCTAGTAGTAAAAAAATCCAGCTAAAATGATCTTCATATGCTCGTTAAATAGTATATTGATAAAATTGTATTAATACCAATACCATTATTGATTCTGCTTATTGCTCCCCTCATTGATTCCTGTTCACAGACACATTACAAACACTAAAAGTCTTGCTGTGTGCATGTCCTCAGCCAGCTTCGTAAATTGGTTCTTAGTCATCAGAAATTTGAGCAGCCCGAGTGTGAGTTGGCTAACACAAGGAGTATCTTAGACTGCCCCTCTTTGGCCTGTGGGCTGGATTTTTAATTGACCTCCTGCTGTTCTTCATAGCTGCGCAGAGCAGGGAGGGTGATGTATAGAACTCATCTGTTTGGCTTGAGTAACCAATAATGCTGCTCTACCTGATATTGGCTTCTAATTACAAAGCCACTGAAGAGAGTAATTAAAGCTTAACATGTCTGTGTTTAGATGGGAACAGGAAGAGTGTAATTTTTAACTCTCCCACACTCTTCCTGTGGTGTCTCCCTGGAGATTGTGGGGATTATGTTGCAGCATTTTGACTTGATGTTTCAGTCAAAGTTCAGCTAAGTTGACAAGGAAGCGGATTTCCTCAACGACTTCTGGATGAAGTCGTTGAGGGTGAGTTCTGGATGAGTCAATGGAGCCACAAATCACAGCGTGCTCCTTTTATTTGCTTTTTCAAATGTAACCCACGCCTGTATCTGTGTTGCCCTGGTCAAATCAAACTGGGACTGCAGAAAGCTAAGAGCCATTTTGCTGTCTGTTCCATTTCTAAGCTGCACAGTAGCAAGCGCGTCAGGATCAGAATTAATGTGTGGGGTTTGAAGAAAAAAAGTGTGGGGCATGAGGCACAGGGATCATTATAGTGTTATAGTGTTTCCTTTATGCAAAGAATGGGGAAGGCTCTTTATTCCCATCCTAAAATCTAAAAGCAAGAAGCTGGAGCTCTTCTCATGTCAGCCTGCTTGATTTACTGTCAGATAAAGTGCAGCAGAGCAGCAAGCTAAAGCAGGCTGAAAAAACAAGTAATTAAGACAAAAAGCAGACTTTCGAGGACCAAGCTTTAAATGGTGTTAAACTCACAAAGCACACATATGCAGGACTAGATTATGTGTGTGTGTGTGCCTGCCTGCATGTGTGTTTGTGCTAGACTGCCAAAGGGATTATCCTTCATCTGTCTCCCTCTCTAAAGACCATATGTTTTCTACATGAAGCCCCCAGCTCCACTGAGCAGCACACACACACAGCGACATAGGCAGGAACACATTTCTTGGTAGAACAGACCACACACTACTTACATAGTAATGAATCAAAGCCTACTGTATGTTTTCTTGTCTTATTAGCTCACATTCACACACACACAGGCACACTGCCTTTGGGATTTGTGCATCACAGATTTTGGCCCATGTCAAAATACCAGCTTTATATAGCATGTCAGCAGACCAATGACCCATATTAGACATGGCCTGTAACCATACACACACACACACACACACACACACACACACACACACACACACACACACACACACACGTAGATTTACAGTATCCCTTCCCTGTAGTCTGTTATTTCATTTTAACAAATGGATAATTACCATTCTAAGACCAGACGTGTAGACACAGGCAGAGTATTATTTGCTGGATTTCTAATTGTTTTACTCTAGCTGCCTATCAAGCATCATGGGATATGAGACTACCATTTGTGTCACATGTATTTGTTTTACCAGATTATGTCTAAATCCTCAGTTTGAATCCATGAATCCATAGCCACATTTGGATCCAGTTACAGGACCGAGAGCTTAAACAATACAATGGAGCCTTATTGATCCATAGGGAAACAAGATTCATTTACAGTCATAAAAAAACAGGACAGTAAAAGAGAATGTACACACAACACAAATGGAACCTAATGTAAGGAGAAAATAGGCATAGTGATAATACCGGCACAGTAATCACCCAAAAGTACATTTTCGAATCATACAGCACACTCACCGCATATTGATTTGATAACTTGCTTTCATAAGCAGCATGTGCCTGGGGCAACACACACCAGCTACAGCGTTTGCACGTGTGTGATGTAAACCTGCTCTCGCTGTCGCACAGACAGCAGCTCAGGTGGCAGCGACGCACTCATGCTGATTGACAGCAGAGGTTGGCTGTGGTGGTGCATGCTAAAGTGGTAATCATTCAATTAACTGGAAATCAATGGCAGCCATATGGGTGGTGTGTTTCAAGATTGCTCTGTCACTCACACCGCTACCCTCGCGTGCACACACGCACACATTTCTGTCTTTGTGAGTACCCTCACTGACACGTCCTCACTTTCAAAGCTGCTGTACAGTACAACAACAACACATGCATCCACGTTTTCATATTTACTTGCTGCGTCCTCTAAAACCTTCATATTTCCATAATGTCATGAGAAAAATAGAAAAAACAGCTCACAGCTTTCATTCTTTTTCTTTCTTTTGTGCCATTTCCCATTTCTTGGGGTTTTGTCTGTTGTTTGCTTTTGTCTGGTACAGTGAGACTGTGAATATATGGCTTATAAACAGTTATATGGTTAAAAAATACATGGGGGTGAAATATTGATCATTTTCCAACTTCCCCTAAATGTTGAATGTTCTCTCACATATACAAACAACACACACGTCCTACTTTCAGTGAACTAGCAGCCTCCTTAAAGGCTTCATTTTAACTCTTCTATGGCTGCATCACATCAGCCAGCGAGTCACTAACATCCATCTCTGCTGTCACAAAGCAAATTAACATGGAAATTGGTGTGTTGCATTGTGGAAGATGGGAATGTGGCTTTTAACGACGCCATCCCCTTTCTTTTAATCCTTCCTCCTTCGGTCGGTGGCTCTGTGCTCTCGGGCGGCCGGCCCCTCTTCCTTCAGGCTCAGTGGGCGTTACAGCCCTGACACTGACCTAATGAATGAGTGAGGTGATTTATAGTGGAGGAGGAGAGAAAGAAGGGAAGGATGGGAGGATGGAGGGGAGTCTGGGGGAGTGGGAGAAGGTCAGTACATAGTAGAAGGTCAGTAGCGTAAATCTTCTTCTTATCCGCGGCTGTCCTTTTGCTCTCTGTTGTTTTTTTATTCTACAAGCTTGCTTGTGTAAGAACTAATGAAAGCTAACAAACTGCAAACAAAAGCATCCTGTTGAAGTGTTTGGAGGACAAATTTAGACAACCAAGTTTATCACTGAGGCAGCAAGTTTCCAATCATTTAAAAAATCCTGAGTAGCATAAATAAGATATGAAGAAATGGTTTGATTAGGCAGAACATCTAATCAGTCTCTGTGTGAGCACGTAAAAAATATCAATGATGACATAAACAAAATCTTCTCTCCGGTGAGAGTAATGCTGCAGGAGTACCAAACAGCCCATTCACTGCCTGTCTGATTTTATAGCACCAAGAACAACAAAAACCTTTGATTACACTTCGTCGCTACTCCCTACAACCCATTCCCTTTGTTATAATTCTTTTAGGTTAAATCACACATCAATGAAACATGTCCCCCCTTGAAAGAAACAAAAACTATTGCATGAATTGCAGCTTCTTCTGACCCACAGTATGGTGGCTGTAGTTACAGTAAAGTTTTTAAAAAAGGGAGGAGACTGACATTGACTAATGGGTCAACAAATACCAGAGACGGGTATTACAGGATATCATGGCTATAATAGTCAATATTCATAACTTTAACCAGCAAAAAAAGCTTGCTTTCACTGTGTATTTTTATGTGTGTATACACTGTACTTTAGCAGGAACCACCATATAGATACTTTGATATACTCATTACCCATTTTGGAATTTATTCAGGCATTTATATGGGCATGAATCTGCCTCATAGAGTTAGCGGTGGATCAGGTGACCCTGAATCCTCGCTTAGTTATGCTGCACTCGGTGTAGGCTGCTGGGGGATACTTTTCCATTCTGTCGGGGTCCTGGGTTTTTGGTTTGTGGGCTTTGGATTCATTTATGTTATTATATAGATGCTCTATTTGATCTCAATTATATACTTTTATACTTGTTGATCATGCCCCTTTACATCTTAGTTCCCTGTTTCAATTGCTGTATTCTGCTAAGTCTCTTAGCCTTCTCCTTGTGGCTTTCTGTGTCAAGATTGTGTATTACTCTGTCATCCCTGTTTCTCTACCAGAGCTATTATAGTTTTATATCTTATTTTTGAAAAAAAAATATTTCATTTTGATTTTTTGGTTTCAGTTCAGTTTAGTTTCAGTTTGTCTCCAGAGTGGATTTTTCATAATGACTGGTGGATGGAGGGCATGACAAAGGACACACTCTGCAGGAGAGCCAGAGTTGAATAATAATTAGTGATAATGATTAAATGCAGAGTGGTGTGTAAACACGTAATAATTTGAAAAAGAAACAGAGTGCATCATGGGAAGCCCCCAGCGGCCTATTGCCTATAATCAAAAAGGAAAGTTTTAAGCCTAATCTTAAAAGCAGAGAGGGTGTCCGTCTCCTGGATGTAAACTGGGAGCTGGTTCCACAGACGAGGGGCCTGAAAGCTGAAGGCCTCCCATTCTACTTTTACATACCCTGGGAGGCATGAGTCTGAGAGTGAAGTGCTCTCAGATGTGGTTGGTGATCTGATACACATGACTACTGAAGACTACTGTGAGTAGAAGGATTTAAATATTACTGAGTCCCCTTAGTCATTGTCAGAGTGTCTGTTTTCATTCCCCATGTGTTTCCCTGTGCTTTAGATTCATTTACGATTCTCTTTTGGACTTTGTCGTTTATGCTTCTTTTTGGAATTCATTTTTTTCGCGTTGAACTCAACAGCATAAATAAACAGCTCGCTTTTTGTTCATTTTTTTTTTTTTTTTTTTTAGAATTTCTCATACAGCCCGTCTCACCGGACCTGATGCATTTCATCTGTAGTCGTTCTGTAAAGCTGCTCTGCTTTGCAAAATCAGGTCTAAATCTGATTTATGCAAGTCCTTCAGCACAATCTAAAACAGAAGCTTTAGCAATCTATATTTTGGTGAATCAAATCTGTTTTTTATGTAACTGAGACCATCATGAAATAAAGCCTGTTGAGAATCCCATCTTAATAAGCATGGAAAAATCAATTTAGCACCTACAATATGTTCCCCTAAGGCTGTGTGCATTGCTCACAAGAATACACTGTAACTGTGTGTGGGTTATTGTAGTTTTTGCCAGTGAAACACCAACACATTCATCAAGTTTAAGCTAGTCCTGCATCTATCAGAAGATTTCTTAATGTAGTCACTTGGTTTCTACCTCCAGCATCTTTATCTGTGGAAGTCAACAAAACTGTGCTGCACCATCTTATCGTGCTCCATTCAGTTAATCGAAGAGCTCTGAAAGAGGAAGCATACCCCTGGCTATTCATGTGTGCCTGAGCCTGCAAGGCCGTGATGCCAAGACACAGTGAGCATCTGTAGAGCAGTGGAGGGTAATGCATGCCTTGTCTCCGGTGGACAGAGGGGAGAGTGTGTTGAACTCTCCGAGAAGTGATATTGGCCAATTTCATGCTTTTTGGCGTGTACAGTACTCACCCAGGTGCAATGCACTGTGAAGCTGGAGAAAGAACGAGGTATTAGAAGAATAACAAGCAAACAGAAGTTCAGCAATAAGCAAGAGCTTTTGTTTATTTATTCATGTAGTTCTAGCTGGAAATGGTGGTTGGGGAGTTAAAGACTGCATGCATAGATGATGCATGTTTTTAGAGGTTTGCACCAGAGTAAATAATTTTCAGGCTTCGTTGTATTGATTACTTTCTGTATGTCAAGAATCGTACTTGAATGTGCTGCACATTCAGGGAAATCCCACAAGAATGGCAGTGAAATACCAGAGTAAGGCTGGAAAACTAAGAAAATTACCTTTCCTATCATTAAAAGGTCTTTTCAAAAATTCACACCATCAGGCGTGTCCCAGCAGTATCACTTTTTAGCAGCCCACGAAAGATGTCCATTGTGGCCCTCACTATTTTCTTTTTTTCCCTTTTTTTTACAGTTACAGATTTTACAGTGGTCCCCTCAAAATCAGCTCCAACCTGTGTCTTATGGTATCAGACACCAACATTAGCAGCAGATCTCAGGAAGTCTCAGAAGGCGTAAGAGTGGTTTTCCATGGATGGCACTTGTTTTTTGTGCACATCCCCAAGAGTGGAAATGAGATGTGGGGAAACAGGAGACATGACAAACAATTTGGGACAATTTTTTGTCATGTCTCCTGTTTCCCCACATCTGAGCAGCATGCACACAGAGCCTCACAGTAACGGGTGTCAGTTTTTTGCTTTTGATGGTTAATGGATTGGTTCTTATACACTACAGGTCAAAAGTTTTAGAACACTCCAATTTTTCCTTTTTTTAATTGATAATTATGCAGTTTAATGTCTCATTGCACTCTGAACTGGATTTACAAATAAGCAACTGGAGTGAAAACAGAAATCAGTGAATCAATTTTTAGACCAAAATGTATTCTAAACCTTTGTCTCATCAAAGTAGCCACCTTTGGCAGATATAACAGCTGAACACACCTGTTCTTTCAACAATAGAAATCAAATATACTTCTTTCCATATCTGTTGCAGAAGTTTCCATAAATGTGCGGCACTTGTAGGATGCTTTGCTTTCACTCTTCTGTCCAGTTAATCTCCAAACGAGCTCGATGGGGTATAAGTCTGGAGACTGTGCTGGCCACTCCATGTTTTCAAGCTTACCACCTTGTTCTTTTTTCCTGAGGTAGTTCTGGCATAGCTTGCACTTTTGTTTTGGGTCATTATCTTGCTGTAGGATGAACCCCTGACCAACTAGACACATATCAGAGGGTATTGCATAGCGCTGCAGAATGCTGTGGTAGCCGTTTTGGTTCAAGGTGCCTCTCATTCTTTACAAGTCAAGTCTTCCTCTTCCACACACTGTGGAACCATCCTTTCGCCTACTCGATGGCGTACAAAGATCCTGAGTGATGAACCAAAGATTTCAAATTTTGATTCATCCGTCCATAATACCTTCTTCCAGTCTTCAGTAGTCCAGTGGCAGTTTCATGGCCCAGGTGAGCCTCTTTGTCTTATTCTGACGTCTTAGCATTGTCCTGTCAAACCTGCAGCTCGAAGTCTTCTCTTCACAGTTGAAAGTGAGACTTGCTTACTACGACCACTACTAAGCTGTGTTTGAAGCTGTTGTCCTGTGAGCCGCCTACCACACAAGCTGTTAACTCTCAGAAACTTGTCTGAGTGCCTTTTGATGGTGAAGGAAACTGTGCTGACTCCTTGACTTTCTTTGCAATTTCTCTGTAGAAAAGACCTACATTTTTAAGTGTTATGATGGTCTGCCTCTCTTCCATTTTTAATTGCCTTTTTCTCACCATTTTTTGTTGCAACAATTCTGCAGTACAATACTGTTCAACTGATGCTCACGAAGGTATGGTACCACAGCATGTTCCAACACAGGAACACTGTAAGTAATCCAGAAAAGCTGGAACACCTGTAGGAATTAGTAGCACCAGCTTTTAAGGCTTGATCAACCTCCATTGCTGTAGAACAGCATTGAATTGTTAACCCATTTTGTGTTCCCTGAAGGCCTTTTTGTATAATTCTGAAATGTACATTACTTTTCAGTTTTGAGTAGCCTTACCTTTTTTTTTTTTTTTTATCTCTGGCAGTTCACCACTTATCTTTTTACACTTTCAAGCTATTCATTGGACTTGAACGACTTAAACTGCAAAAAATTGAATTGCCTGCATACCTTCTGAGTTCAGTGTTCCTAAAAAGAATGATTTATTTAATTTATTTTAATTTAAAAATATTCTTTTAAAAGGTTTTTCTCCACAGAGCTGAACTTGGCTTTACCGTACTGAAACTCTTACTGAGTGGGAGGATTTCATTTGATTTATGTAAAAAATATCATAGAGCTCTTATAATGCCTGTGAAGGACTATGATGCCAGTTTGTTTTTTTGCTACTAAATAACCGATTAGTGTTTGAGGTTAGATCCCAATGTAGATCAGTTATGAAGCACAGTCATTAAATAAATAAATAATAGTGACAACCTTTCAGAAACTGAGTTGGTGTGGGACAGAACTTACCTTCACTTAAGGTTACTTTGTCATTCACTGCAACACAACACAAAAATCCAACACGCACACACAAACAGCTAACATGCAGACAAAAGGTCTTTATACCACTGATATAGTCTTTAAAAAAAGCCACTAACTGAGGCTAATGGCAACTGTGGCACGGTTAAGAAAAAAACAAAAAACAAAACAAAGCTAAAGACATGCATGCACTGTCATGCAATTCTTTCTGAAAAAAGAATGAGTACAGGCAGAGGTCATCAAATGTATTTTACTGTACATTTACAAAACAACAAGAGTACAAAAAAGTCAGTCCACAGACATTTTTTGTTTGTTTGTTTGTTTGTTTTGGAGGGAGTATATGGACATTTCATCTGACAAATGCAGCAAACAGCCTCTCAGACAGACAAGAGGGGAAGCAGAGGGATTACAATCAAACTTTCATAAAGCCTGTCTGTCTGTCTGTCTGTCTGCAGAGTGGAACACTTTGCAGCAGAGAAACCAGAGGAAACATAGAAAAATATGACATTCGTAGCGGACAACATGGCAGCAGGGATCCTGGTGGGGAAGCGCTGGGGGGCGGAGACGTCCATCTGGGAGCGAGACCCAGCTCCTTTTGGTTTTTCTGACCCTCCCCCACCCCTCATTCTCGACCAGAAAACACACTTTGTGCTTCATATTTTCTGTTGTTTTGCCATCACAACATGAGTGCAACAGTAGTTAATGCTTTTCCAAAAAGTATACATTTTGAGAAAAAAAAGTTGGCACATTCAAGAAGACGTTTTTTTTGTTTGTTTTTTTAAATATCAGAGTTTGTGTTTTTTTAATCCTCATAAATACAATATACATCTTTTACCCCTGTATCCAGAGCTCACAAAATACAGACACAGGTATTTACAAACCAAAGGTGAGGAGTGATCTGAGTGGCTCATAAATAATCGGAGTAATACCAAAAGCAGAACGTAAAGTCTGTTTACAGCAATAACACAGGTTTGAGTCTAGGTTCCTGAAACCCTAAGCTCCATGTCTTGTTCAGCTTTTTGTCTCCACAGTGGTTAGATGGGCGGGGAGCAGGAGGGTGATCGAATCATCAGAGGTACACTGATAGAATTTCTTTATCTAAATTCCTGAAAGAGAGAAATATACCATCAGTACCTTAAACAATCAGTCTCACAGTATGAGTTATCAGCACACTGCAGTACACAACTTATTCTAGCAGTAACTTAGTATAAAGGGCCAGTTAATCCATCCATGAAGATTGAATCAGTTTTTATCAAGACTGTTTAGCTGTCAGGGTGAAGAACTTCAGCCATTTTCCTCTCAGTCTGAGCCACATTTCTGCAGTAATCACCTATCTTGTAAATTTTGAGTCTGTACCACTTAACAGGAAGTTAAGTGACTTGTTGACATTTCCACGATGTACCGGAGGATGCTGAAAACAGCTTCTGGCTAAAATCTGTTTCTGGAAGCTCTGCATTAACACAAAACACATGTAAGTGTTGCAAATAATATGATGCAATGTTTAATACTCACCTTTTAATGTAAAAATTAAGCTTTCAGCTCCATGCTGATCACAGTGAAGTTGCTACTACAAAGAGGAATTCCTCTCCAAGTGGATCCTTTTTTTTTTTTTTATCATATATACAGTATACTGTTACAGTTATGTATGTAAACCAAAAGCCTGCGGGCAGCCAATCAGAAGAAAATTAGCTCAAAGGGCAGAGGAAGGTAAAACAACTTCACTAAGGGAAGTCTTTTATGTATGTAGTGTATTTTACTGACTGACAATCAACCAACATGAGGAAGAGGTAACCTAATCCAGGCTTCCTGTAACTTTATTGCAAAGGAAGATTGTGCTTTCATGTGCCTGGGAAGGTGTGAAAAAGGTCAGGGTGGGTCAGTTAGGGGCATGTGGAGCAGGGATGAGGTGTTCTTTAGTTCTCCACCGAGGGGGTGGAGAGGAATATAAGGGACCTTTGTGTGTGTGTGTGTGGAAAGAGAAAGGAGCGATTGTGCATGTGTGTCACTTTTACAAGTTGCTTTGCGACACTCTCATGTCTGATGTGCACTGAGAAGTGACCCGTGACAGGGCCATCCTTTCTCTGTCTCCTCACACATGCAGCTTTATAGTGATGCCTCGGGTTACAGCTGTAAGCTTAACAGCTACAGCATTAAAGGAATGCATCAAAGCTGCTGCACTAACCATGTCTCATAAACCACTGCCTATGTAGGTTAACACTGAATTTTGAAAATAACCAGAGTCAAAGTTGTGGCTGAAAGCTATTTTATCAATTTATTTACATAGAAGAAAATATTTGCCCTGATCCTTTTCTCCTTTTCACCTTTTCAGCATTGTGCATGGATGAAATTAATTAACACAACCTTTTCAGTTTTTTCCATGCAGTTAACCAATGCAAAACAAAGATTACACACTGAATTTACATACACTTTGAATTTCACTTTAAAGAGCTCCCATCACTTTGGATTAAGCTCCTGTTGGGTTACCCAGCTTGCTGCCTACCTACAGTAATGTCAAACTTTGTAAGCATTGCCTCACAAGCACAAATTCCCTTCAGAGCCTTCCATTCAGCTGGCACAGCGTGCTCCACCATAAAAGACACTGGCACGTCGCAAGGGAGCCTGCAGGGGGTGCATTTAAAAAAGAGTGCTCCCACAGTTAAGTGTGCCCTCAGTAGTGCACTCCAGAGAGAGCAGTGGGTGTGTAGGCTTAACATTGTTTCTTACTGTAAAGGTTTTGAAGCAAATGGTAGTGGCAGATCTGTATGAATGGGCCTGAGAGCGTGTGAGTGTGTGTGTGTGTGGGGGAGGAGTTTGGAGCCCTCTCTGAAGTGCCTTCACTTTTCAGTAATGATATGTAGATTAAACTGAATCCCATGAAGAGGCTTTGTTCTCATATTCATGAATATATAAAATAATCAATTATTAAAACCATTACAGGTACACAAAACTGTATAACTGTTTGTTTTGCATAATTTTACCTCATTGTGTTTCCTGGCTGAGTTGAGCCCCCGGGAGCCTGTGGAGCCTCTCGATGAGGAACTTCCTGTAGTTGAACAGTTACTGGACATCTGACCTCTGGAGAGGTAACCGGCCTTACTGCTGTACAGCATCATCTCCTCATCTGGAGAGACAGATGCAAATGGGAAAATAAAGGTGCATTTGGACATTTTGCAGCTGATCTGGACCACACTTTTTCAGATGTAGGCTACGTCTACACTAATCCGGATAAATTTGAAAACGGTGTTTTCGTCTAAAAACACTCCACGTCCACACTATTGTTTTCAATAGTTTCCAAACAGCTGTTCATCCACATTGAAACGCTTACGGTCCTCTATTGCGCATGCATGAAACGCAAGACGATTTGACCTGCGTTATTTCTGTCTGCTGTTTATTTACTTTCCGGCTCTTTAAAACGTCGCGGCAGAATGTCGAGGAAAAGTTTTTTAAATGGACTGACAATGAGGTGGAGTTGTTGCTGCGAGTAACACAAAAGTACAAAGTTGCAAAAGCGAGTGAGAATTAAAGAATTTGAAGGAAAGCTACCTGGAGCATGTACAAACTGATATTAATCTTTAATAGGGCTGTCAAAATTGAGAGCAAACAAAGCAACTGCTGTATAACGCCCTCCGTTATCTTAGTTTAATTGGTCACATGACTGCATCATAAGACTAAAATGCGTCATCATTTTCAAATGAAAACGTATTAGTGTGGACATGGCCGTAATCTTATTGTTTTGTCTCTCAGCTTCACTTCACTCTCAGACCTCTGGTTTACTGCTGGTTTCTAGAGTATTCAGAATAACAGGCGGAGCCTTCAGCTTTCAGGCCCCTCCTCTGTGGAACCAAGTCCCAGTTTGGATTCGAGAGACATACACCCCCTCTGCTTTTAAGATTAGGCTTAAGGCTTTCATTTTTAATAAAGCTTATAGTTAGGGCTGGATCAGGTGACCCTGAGTCCCTGTAATTACGCTGCAATAGGTCCACACTGCTGGGGGTTTCCCACGATGCAGTGTTTGTGTCTTCTTCACTCACAAATTTAACTCAGTATGTGTTTATTCACCACTCTGCATTTAATCATTAATCTCTAGCTCTCTTCCACAGCGTGCCTTTGTCCTGTCCACTCACCGCAAAAGGCCAATGCAAATGGCCGCCCCTCCCTGAGTCTCGTTCTGCTTGAGGCTTCCTGTAAATGGGAGTTTTTCCTTCCCACTGGTACCAAAGTGCTTGCTGATAAGGGGTCATCTGATTGTTGGGGTTTTCTCTATTTTCACTTTATTACTGTAGGGTCTTTAACTTACTACGGGGGTGTCCAACTCCAAGCCTCGAGGGCCGGTGTCCTGCAGGTTTTAGATGTGTCCTTGATCCAACACCGCTGATTTAAATGGCTAAATGACCTCCTCAACAGGTCTTGAAGTTCTCCAGAGGCCTGGTAATGAACTAATCATTTGATTCAGGTGTGTTGACCCAGGGTAATATCTAAAACCTGCAGGACACCGGCCTTCAAGGCCTGGAGTTGGACACCCCTGCCTTACTATATAAAGCACCTTGAGGCAACTGTTGTTGTGATTTGGCGCTATATAAATAAACTGAAATTGAATTGAATACATTTCCATCCAAATGAATTCAATAACCACACATTTACCCAGATTTATTTTTGGAGTTGGGTATGGAAAAACAACACTGAGTTTTCACATGATATTCTGTGAGGGATACACACTGCAGGATTTTTAGATTCTCCGTGCCACGCCTTTTGTTTTTGACAATGGCCAGGAGAGCTGGCTTCAGGGGTTTTTTGCAAAGTCATTTATAAAGAATGACATGTTACAAACAGACCCGCTTCACTCTCCCGTGTAACACTGCAGTGCAGTAGTGGGTCATGGTGCATCATTATGTGGAAGAGGCTTCATCAGCCGAGTGCATAAGTGCTGCCTTTTCCGCTCTCTTCTTCTGCAAGAAGCACAACATTTCCAAGACAGCCCACACTCTCTGTCCTAAATTTGATTTGTCTAACCTTAAACTGCATTATGGCTGAAATACAACACACTTACTGTCAGTGTGTCTCTGTCCTGAGCCTTTTCGCTGCTGGCTATTAATGCTATATTCGGTCCTCTCCAGGGAGGACAGGGTACCGTTTGTCACATAGTTGGCCTCCATGCACCCCTGGGGGTCCTGTAACCTGTCCTCTTCTGGGGGTGGTTCTGGAGGAGGGGGCAGGTCTAAAAAAAGAAAGAGGCAAAAGGAAAGAGCATTTAAACTTTAAGAAAGAACTTTTGTTTCCATTTTCATTTTCTTCATTGTCAGGTTTCTGTTAAAAAACAGTTTTCTTAGTTTCCATAAAATGACAGGTTTTTCTTATTTCTCTCTTTGTTTTCTTTGCTAATTGAGAAAAGTGAAGAGACTCGCAGTCTTGATTTCTTGATGGAAATTGAAATGATTATTCACTTATTAAGATTAGAGCTCTTGTTCTTGTTGCTTCCAAGGTTATGGATTCACAGTGGACTGCAATTTCAGATTTTTATTTCCATTTCCAGTGTAATCATGCTTATCCAGTAAACATATTACAGTCCGTAAACTGAGATTACAATTTCCATCCATAATCAGGAATGCCAGCCTCTCATCTTGCCTTTGTAACAGAGCTGTGGACAGTCACAGTATCTGTGATTCACATATTTGAATCTGCCCACCTCCTTGGATGTCTCTTCTGTAAGCTGAGGTCTTGGACACTTTTTTTTTCACTCTTGATTTTTGGTTGGGTGGAGTACTTGTATCAGCGGGGGAGGAGCGACTGTGCACTGTGGGTGAAAAAGGATAAATAATCAATAGCAAGGAGACGATGCAGAAGGATTACTCACATGACAAACACTAAATCAACTTTAAATCAGCTTCCAGGATGGCGGCTGCTACTCTGTATTCTGTATGCGTGTGCACGTCAGCCACTTTACCCGGTGTGGTCGTGCTGATGCTGTCTTCATTCAGAGCTGGGCCCTGGCTCTGGAGGCAGCGATGGGCAGGACTCTGGCACTGCAGCATGCCAACCTCTGATGAGCTGTGATGCTGTTGGCCGGAGAGGCTGGGGTTGGACTGGGTGAGCGGTGGGCTCAATGCCTGGGGAACTGGCATGGGACCGCAGGGTAACCTTCTGCTTTGGGAAGTGAGGGCAACATGTTACTGGAGCAAAAAATAAACTGAAGCAGAAGCTAAATCTTGTCATGTTTAGGAGTGAGGTTTACTATACAGCTAAACACATGATTTTTGGCATGATTAATAATGTGATTTTATTGGTTTCGTCATTTTATTCTGTCTGTCGCATCTGACAACAGCACTCAATTTAGCTAGGCTGCTTATCTGTAATTGTGAATTCTACTGAGAAGTGAACGGAGCACTAAACAGCGAGCAGTAAAACGACTGTGATTAGCAGAGAAACCCCCTTCATCGAAACAGTCAGAATGTGACATGATACCCCGTCAGCACATTTGCTGAACTTAAACACATTGACACAGTGCAGTCAAATGGACACAACCTTTAGAAAATACAGTAAGCACGTACCGTGACAACTGCTGGCTGTTTGATTGGTTCTGACGGGGGAGGTCATGGTGGGCTTGGGGCTCCTCGTGCGGTGACGGAGTGAGGGTGGCGGTTGACTGGTGACTGTAGGAGGTGGCTGGAGAGGAAGCGTTGTTCCTCTGAGGAGGCGAAGGTCTGTCCTCGCAGCCTTCCATCAGGTATGTCCTCTCAGGGAGGGGTGGACACCATTCCTCATCCGATCTAGATGCACAGTGAAGCAGATTACAGCTCAGCGAGGCTGTGTGCAGCTCTACACCTCGATGTGTTGCATAATTATTGTCGAAGGACAGCCTGTTTACTCAGTGATACCTTCAAATCCAACTAGCTAAGAGGCTATTTAAAGATTAATGATGTTCTTTCAAGTTAGGAGGCCTCGCCAGCGGCAAAACTGCAGGAGGCTAAGCTTCCCATTGAGTGGTACTGCAGCTATGAGTTTTGCTATGAGGCTGCAGAGTGCAAGTGGTAAGGGTCAACATTGCTAATTGTGTTTCATGGGTGGGGAAAACAGCTAAATCACTCAAGGAGTTGACCAAGGCTGAGATAATTGAGTTGTTAAGGGCAGGGCCTTAAGAGCAATGCTGGCTTTTATACTTAATGCAGCTGTTAGAGGTGACACTAAGTCTAAGTGATGATACAACAGTGTCATACTAATTCAGAGAGATGTGCATCTGAGGAGGCAGGACTGTGACTCACCCTAGGTCCATGTTCTCTGGAAGTTCGTCATCTTGCTCACACTGCTTCAGCTCTTCTATGGGCGGAGGCGGGGGCAAGGACTCCATCCAGGTCAGAGATGGGGTCTTTACAGCCTTACCCATCACCTTCTGCTTGGGCTTACCTAAAAAAATGACATAAATAAATAAATGCAGCGATTCAATTGAAGGAGAGGTTCTGGCACAATGAGCTGATTCGTCATGACCGTATTTTGACACATACCCCAGCAGGCCTGTGGCTCACAAATAGCAACACGGAGGCAGCAAAGTGGGATTTGTAGCACCACTGAGTGCATGTTGGCCAAACTGCTTCCACGAATAAATATTAAAAACAAGGAGAGCACAAACCTCAGCTCACTCTCTAAGGGAGTAGTTTTGTATTTTGTACATTTTCATTTTGTTTTCTTATGAAGTTTGCAAGAAAGGCAGATGTGAAATGTAAAAGTGACATCACTACACGCTTTTTGTCAATTTTCAACCAATATATCCAAATAAACAGATAAATAAAGTTGACCGTGATGGACCTTTGGAGAACGTAAGGCAACTTTTCATGGATTGTTAGCACAAGCCCACTCTACACCCCTACAAAGTTTTATCAGCATTCATTGAAAACTTTTCGATCAATCACGTTTGCAGATAGAACGATTGCTCTCTTTCTGTCTTGTTTTTGTGTTCCTTTATCTTTCATTGTTACCAAGTCCACTCCTGCTGTCTTGCCCAGAGTCAGATTCATCCCCATTTGGATGTGTCTTCCTGTTTTACGTTGGTAATAGTTGTTCTCCGTGTCTCAAGTTTACTTCTCCGTCTCGTTATGTCTGTTGTTGCATCCCACCTGTTATCTCTCCCCTTTTTATTCTGTGAGTGTGTGTGTTGTTTCTGTCTTCCTCTGTTCATTGTTGCATTGTCCCTCATCCTTCACAGCTGTGTGTACCCTCGCTTTGTGCCTCCCTGCTTCGAGTTTCCCAGCTATTCTATTTCTCCTTGTGATTCCGATAGCTTTTGATTCCTCTGCTCACCTTGGTTCTGTGTATTTTGGAGTTTCAGAATTAAATACTCATTTTCAATTTGCTTCTGCCTTCTGTATCTCTGTATTCAAGTCAACAAACAAGCTTTTACATAGCCCACAAAGAACAAAAACACTATCTTCTAATTAGCATTTTTCTTTTAGAAAAACAGAACAATCTAAAATCTGAAGCAATTCTGAAGGCAGCTGCAGACTGTTTCAAATCTAATATCAAGAAATGATGACAAAATATCAATGTAAATGGACTGCAGTATAAGGAAACACTGAAATCTAAAGCCATGTTTTTGGCATATTTTGGGTTTACATTTCACTGTTTCTTTCTTATTTCCTCTCCGTAATCAAAGCAACAGGAGGCAGAGATCTGTGTTTCAAATTCACAGAACTGAAATCCTTCCTCACCACTGCAGCGGTCCAGCTGGGCGTACTGAGCTCCAGATGGACCGGGCTGGGTAATCCAGTGGCCGTCGTCTTGCTGCTCACCGCCGTGGGGTGGAGCTTGTGTCTGGTTGGTGAAAGGCATGATGGAGGTGGAAGCGTAGGGAGTGGTGGAGTTGTGCTGGGCGTAGGTGAAACTGTGCAGGTCCTCGCTGGTGGCGTCAATCGTGCTGTAGATGGGACCTTCGGTGGAGCCTCCCATGCTGTACTTCTCAGTCTGATTCAGGTAGTTGGAGATGCCAGCTTCTACACAGGGATGGAGGTAGGATTTAGCAAAGCTCCTGCTTGTTGTAAGCACAGCATCACAAAAACAGACATTCCTACCGTTGTAGTATCTCTCAGCTGTGTTGGGATTGGCCGGGCAGCAGTTGACGGCCTCTTTGCCATTGTGAACCAGGTTGGTGGTGGGCCAAGAGTCTGCCAGCCATGGGTAGTTGCCCATGTTGCCCCCAAGCACTCCTTGCCTACAGAGACACTCTGGCATTAGCTGAAGTCATATTGGGGCAGTACAACAACAAGTATAACTGTCCAGATGGAATTAGAGAGTGGCAGAGAAAAAGCTGCATGCAGGCAGTGAGAAATGTGGTGTAAATTTAAAAAGATTCACAGAATATAATATCACAAAGTTCAGAGATATAATTCTAGAAATGTCTGTATGTCTTTGCTTAGCGACCCCATCCTACTAGTTCACACAGAAGCTGCACTAGTAGGATATAAACCAGTTACCTTCCATTTAGTCCTGGTCCTTCTCCATGAGGGAAACCAACTGCAAAAGCAAGAGAGACTCATGAGGAAATTATTTTGTTGTCCTACTTACAGTATCCTCCAGTCTAAATCTTATTCTTATAATGTAGAGTCAGCTGTTCTCATTTCCACCAAAAAAGCACAAAGAAGTGCATCTATGTTTTTATTTTTTGTTTTTATTTTTATGTGAGTTCATACTTAATCTTATAGTCGTGTATCAAAGCTGATACTATTGCAGTACAGAGAACAGAACCTGAATAGCAGGTATATATAAAGATTATTAAGTATCCAAGCCCAAATTTAGCCTAGGAGGGAATTACACTGCAACTATTTCTAAGTTTTCCTTTTATTTGGCTGTAAATAAGCCAATGGCAGCATTCTGGATTCGACTTCCTTCATAAGTATCATCCCAGCTTCAGGTCATCTTCATCATCCTTCATCCTCACCTGCTGGTGTGTAGGCGAAGGAGGCTGTGTAGTGGCTCAGCTCCTTCCTCTTCTTGCGGCGGCAGTAGATCCAGACACTGAATCCCATCAGGATGACCCAGCAGGCTCCTCCGATGCCTGCGATGAACGCCGGCTGCTTGACCACATCTGTAATCTGTTCAGCTAGACTCACGCTGCTCTCCTCACCACCATTGGTCTTGTCACCACTGCCTCCGCTTCCACCTGCTAATGAGGGCTGTTCAGCTGGCAGCTCTACAGGAGAAAAACCAGACAAGGAGATTTAAATGAGAGAAAACAAAAGATTATTGAACCATTTTATTTTTGGCTGGTTTGTTTAGTTTTCATACTCCAAAAAACAGCAATCAGTAAACCGTGTGTGTCTTTAATAAAGTGAAACTAAACTAAACTATTAACCGTGGACATAATTACCTCTTTAATTCTTGAATAAACCTGATGCAGGGGATGACGACATAACCTGAGATGCAGCATTAATTAGCATCTTCTAATAACTTCTAATAACAAGTTTTTGGATGTTTTAGGTATGTGATTGCTAGAGCCACACTATGGACTTCAATATTTTCCTACGTGCTCTGGGATTAGTGTCAACTTTTGCACTTTGGCCCACTTTTTATTCTCATTATTTTTGTGGACTCACTGATGAAGACGGGCACCGGCTGACTGCGAGTGCCAATCCCAGCACTGGTTACTGCTGCCACCTCCACTTGGTAAAGCACTCCGGGCATCAGGCCCTTCAGCAACGTGGACAACGTGTTTCCATCCACTGTCTTGTTACTATAGTATCGGGTCTGGTTGTCACCACCACTGCTCATGCACCAAACCTGTTTGCATACAGAAAATTTGCCATTAGCTTTTTTTTAATACTTCACATTTTAATTCAAAGATAAACTAGTTAACTACTGCCCTTTTTTGCTTAAAACTACATCAGAGTCAAATATTTTTCCTGTACCACATATAGTATCCAAGCTTCTGTATGTAAAGTTTTCTTTTCCCATTTACTCTGACTGAAGAAAACATCATACTCACAATCCACCAATTACCCGGTGTTTCCTTTTTATCTATATCTTATGGGATTAGCAGTGATTTCATAAGAGAACCGTCTTAACATTTGGGTCACTGGGTACACATTTTGTGTGTAAGGCACTACTTAAATGTCAGCTATGCTGTTTTCTTGTGTGAAGTGTCTGGGCAGTGAACGGAGAGTGGTCATTACACATTGCAGACGTGCTCCTGGGCAGTCACAGTGCTGCCCCCACTGAAGCTTTATGTAATTCAATTCAGTTCAATTTTATTTATTTCTATAGCACTAAATCACAGCAGTCACTTCAAGGCACTTTGAGTGTGAGACATGTGACTTGACTAGGCTGAGGTATGTTTACCCTGTACTCCTGGATGATGCCATTTTGCGTGTCACTGCGTGGCGGCTCCCAGGAGACACTGATGCTGGAGCTGTTGCCGAGCTTCACTGTTGACACTGTAACAGCTCTGGGAGGGGCACTGGGTACTGTGAGAGGTGGGAGACAACAGTTATCTCATTTCATCAAGATGAGCAGAGTAGTTTGAGCGCAGTAAATTATGAACATACGCCCATATAGATGCATATACATATGTATATGTGTACAAAATAGAGCATATATACAAAACAGAAATACAACCTGCGCTTGAAAAGGAGTGGGAAGAAATAACACTTGTGTGCTCCTAACCCCTTCACATATTTATAGCTAAGTCATTATTAACAAATACATAAAGCAATAAAAGAGAAGAAACATGACTATATAAGTTAATGATGTTTCTTATTCAGGCAGGTCAATCCATAAGTGCTCATGGCATATACGCCTCCTTCCTCGTGTTTTACTCTGGAGTTTGGATCAACCAATCTAACCCCTGGCTGCCAAAACTGCAGCATAAGAAGGCTGAATTTAATGAAAACAGTGATCAGTATAAATGAACTTAAATTCCAGAGGATATAAAATTAACCTCAAAATTAGATAACATAACGGAGATTCATGTGGTGTCATACAGGCTAATGAAAATGCCGTATGGGTCCTGCAGTGTCAAAGAAAACCTAGCCCAGTTTATTAGAAATACTTTTCTTTGAAGATTTCATGATTACAGACTTGTTTCTTCATTTACTAGAATTATTACCTTCTTCTGGGGTCCGGACCAGCAACGTTCTGCTATCTTTGCCCTGGAATTCATCAAAGTAGGGACGGATCTTTATCTCGTACTCGGTTCCTTTGAGCAAGCCGGTGAGGACGGTGCTGCGTTCCGAGGGGGAATTGATGTCCTGGAGGAGCCACATTCCCCCGCTGGGCCGGTAGGACAGACGGTACCCCTGGACGTACTGAGACTGACGGTCAACCTGGAAAAAATTGAGGTCAGCATTGGGGGAAGATGAGAGAAGATGACGGAACGGCGAGATGGAGAGGAAATGGAAGATTATTTTTCTCTCTTTGCTAACCCCAAATGATCCAAATGTTCCCCAAACAGAAGGGAAATATGTGCCACTCACATTCCAGGATACTCTAATGGAAGCTGCTGTTAGCATCACGGGGTCCTGAAGCTGGACAGCCACCTCTCCCAGCTCCCTCTGCACTTGCTTGTGGTCCACTCCCTGACCTGTAGGGCTCACATCTAAGGGAAAACACACACATAGAGTGGTGCTGTCAGCGCATTAACACACAACAGTCACTGTTTCTAACAACTCCAGGTGTGAGTCTTGCTATATTTGGTGAAAGGGGGGTGCAGGCTGACCTTGTGTTCTGACGGGCTCAGAGATGGGGCTCGGGTCACTCAGGCCGTAGGTGTTGACAGCACGGACGATGAACAGGTAGATGGTGTTGGGAAGAAGGCCGGTGATGGTGTGTGTCTCCATTTTAACCATGTCAGCTACAGTCTGCCATGTGCTCCCTGCTGATTGGCTGTAAAAGTACAGAAGATGAAAAAAAGTCAGATAAGCAGTGTGATATTTAGTGGCAGTATATTATTATAATCAGGAAAATGTACTCAAACTACCTAGTAGAGATGTGCACGACTAGTTGACTAGATGACTAACTGTTGCTTCTGTTGATGGTTGGTACCAGATGTACTAGTCATTTATTCTTAACATTTTAAATGATGCCCAATGTCGATAAATTGTCCCATTGTGTAACAATGGCTGCGTAACATTTGGGACAAATGTTACGCAGCCATCTGCGACCAGCTGCCATGGAGCTACAGCCCTGGTATTGTTGTATAAAACTCCATAACTCAATTAATCTAGGTCTGATCTTTTTGTTAAGCCTATTATTGTTAGTTATTTTGAAAGCAGAGGAATAAGATCAAGCAGCAGAAATGAGCTTTCTCCGAAGGGTGGATGGGGTCTCCATTAGCGATAAGATGAGGAGCTGAGTCATTTGTGAGGGATGGATGATTTATTGTTTTGTTATTGTTTTAGATTTGAACTTTTATTGAGGTAAAACTTGTTATGAACTGTAGAACAATGTGTATCATTCATAATGCATAGCACAGTGCATCACTCTTTTCAGCTGTGATTGATTAGTTTTTTGGAAGTTAATTTTTCATATTTTAGTAACGCTAAAATGTTATATTTAACTTTGTTTTTTTCTTCTTCTTCATTGTCTGCTTGGTGTATAACATGCAATGTTCATAATGCCACAAGGTGCCACAAAGTTAAGCAGCAAAGTGTGATTAATGATTGAGGAATGTGATTTATGCTTCCATATTTTCCTTATTTAGACACTTTTTGACATTGTCCATTAAACTTTTGTCAAATCTAACTTGATATCTGTCTCTTAGTTTTGACTACACAGTTACTCTCATTTTTTTCCTCGTTAAGTCGACAAAATTAGTCACTAGGAACATCCCTAATAACTAGTAATTTAATTCAGTTTTATTTATATAGTACCAAATCTCAAGAGCCGCCTCAAGGTGCTTTATATTGTAAGGTAGACCCTACAATAATACATACAGAGAAAAACCCAACAATCATATGACCCCCTATGAACAAGCGCGTTGGTGACAGTGGGAAGGAAAAACTCCCTTTTAACAGGAAGAAACCTCCAGCAGAACCAGGCTCAGGGTCAGCAATCTACTGCGACCGGATAGGGAGAGACAAGGAAGACAGGACAAAAGACATGCTGTGGAAGAGAGCCACAGACTAATAACAACTAATGACTACATGCGGAGAGGTGTATAAACACATAGTGACTAAAGAAGAAATACGCATCATGGAATCCCCCGGCAGCCTACGCCTATTGCAGCATAACTAAGGGGGGATTCAGGGTCACCTGGTCCAGCCCTAACTATATGCTTTAGCAAAAAGGAAAGTTTGAAGCCTAATTTTAAAAGTAGAGATAGTGTCTGTCTCCCAAATCCAAAAAGAAGAGGGGTCTGAAAACTGAAGGCTTTGCCCCTATAGTATAATTAGCTTGCATGTGCCTACTGCTCTTTGTCTCTCAGCATGATTACTCCAAAACTTCCAAAGTGAACTGAATGAAAGTTCCACCTGAAAAGTGGAGCAGAGAAAATGAAGAATCTCATGATACTGATGTGAAGATTCTTGTGAACTTGTGAAATACGTCAGTGACCTTGGGAGATGATACACTCTCTTAGTGCCCGTCCAGTTATTGATGCATTAATGTAAGCAAGGGTTAAAGTGCTAATAATTTTTTTGAAAAGGCTGCAACTAAAGATTATTCTGCAACCTAATTCATCTGCTGATTATTTTCTGCTTGGCTGACAAATATGCAGAGAATAAAGACCACCGGGGTCTAACCAAAAGATTAAGAAAACAAAATTAAATCATTAATAAAATCAATCATCAATTAAAAAGGGATTTTTTTTTTACCCACTTGTTCCACATACTTGCTCACACTGAGTTTGCTCACTTACAAAGAAATGATCAGTCTCTAATTTTACAGTAGTTTTTTTTCATTAATTGAGAAAATATCAACTAAAATCCAGGAAAAACAAATTATTCCCATATTTCTCCCACAGTATGAACTGAACTACAACAACAGGTAAAATAAACAAATGCTGTAAACTGATGACTAATATTCGATTTAATTATTGTATTGCATAGCATTTTCCACCATCTTAGACAGTGGCTAACAGTGGCTTAACCTTCATATTATTTTCACTATATGAACAATTTCTATATCTTCTATAACATGCTTTTCAATGTTACCCTGAGTAATTCATATTACTCAGTCATATTGTAAATCTCCTCATAATATGTTTGAATCCAAAACAGCAAAAATGTAGGGCTTATCAACAAGAAGGCAGAGTGACAAGCAGCTTCAAGCTGCTTTGTAATGCTGACTTGATGTGCAGCCTCATAATTAACCAATGCATGGGAAGCTCTCTGGGCAAGAGCATGATCTCTTTTTGGTTTCCTCTAATATTCAATTCAATTTTATTTATATAGCGCAAACTCACAACAACAGTCGCCTCGAGGTGCTGATATTATTTATGAAACAATAGCAGATGTAAGCTGAAGTTTTGCAGCTCACATAACTTTGTGCTTGAGAGATCTTCTCCCAGTGATACTATTTGTTGTCCTGATGAATAATGTAATTGGGCTTGCAAGAAGGCACAGCTGCTGACATAAAATGAGGGCATGTTGTTGGCCTTGTGGCACTACCCCAGACAGATGCATTATTCCACCACCGCCAACCACAATCCCTCCTCCTGCTGCCTTTCTCTGTTCCTCTGTGAATTTACTGTCACCTTGGCAGAGAGGCAGTCACAAAGGCCTCCTCAACCATGAACTACCTTTATACTGAATTCTAACAATTAGACCAAAGAGGGAAGTGGCTCAAGAATACTTGAGTGTGTGTGTGTGTGTTTGAGTGTGTATTCATATCTTCGTGGGGACCAAACATTGGAAGTTTACTATACTTAGGGGACCAACAGCCCTTATGTGAACCAAAATCCCGGTCCTCACAAGTTTGAAGGCATTTTTTAGACTCAAAATTTGGTTTTAACGTCAGGGTTACAGTGTGTGTATGTGTGTGTATGTGTGTGTGTGTGTACAACACCCAGAGCACTGGATTCAAGGCAACTTTATAGTGGAAGAGATACTCAGGTGTACACAAGAGAAAATCGATACAGCATCAACAGGAAAATGGAAAGTGTGCCTTTGTGCATTAAATAAACCCTTACACACCACATACGGCATAAGCAGACATACTAGTGCTCCTACAAACAAGCCTTAGGACCTCAGGCAAAGAAATGTTATTGTAAACATCCCAGTGGTCCCCTCCAGCTGCTTTAGAGAAAACCCGTTTGCTTTATTCCAAAATGTTCAGGCGTTGCCATGGGATACAGTGGACGTCTGGATCTGATTAAGCACTGCCGGTGTCCCCATCTTTATCAAATTGGAAGGACATATTTCATTCGCCTATCTTCATCTAGAGGCTTCCTTCCGAACCACCCGTCCTGTTTAGCTAAATTTATTCTGGGTCTAATTAATCCAAGGCTGACCTCCGCTCAGGTGAAGATATCTGTAAGGTTCTGTGGAGGTCCATTCAGATTTAGATAAGCCACAAGAGAAAAGACAAGATTATTTTAGGTTGTTAATCAAGGTGTTTTTAGCGACTTATCAACGACTTGTCATCAAATTAATAATATTATTATTTCCAGATTATTATTCAGTTTAAGTTGGAGTCACATTAAAGAAACTGTGGCTAGAATTTCAGTATATCTTGGTTTCAAAAGGAGCACGGCTTCTGCAGAAAAATCCTAAAACTGTTAAATAAAGAAGACAAATGTAAATGGACTTGTACTTATATAGCACTTTTCTACTCTGAGCACTCAAAGCATTTTTTAACTTCAAGCTTCACACAAACACAATGATAAAAATGCTCTTTTCTGAAATTCACACACACGCTGATTGATGCATCGGGGCCTACTTGAGATTCAGTATCTTGCACAAGTATACTTCGCTATACAGAGTCAGGTATCAAACCACCAACCTTCTGATTGGTAGATAACCCACTCTATATCCTGACACACAACCACACGTGAGAAGTGCAAAAAGTATAAGGGAAATGAAGAGCTCTGGATTAACATAGCAATGTCAAGTTACCTGAAGGCCTCGATGATGTAGGAGGTGACAGCAGCTCCTCCCTCATGGGCATTGGGTTGCCAGGTCAGAGAGACACTGTTCTTGGACACATCTGTGACTATGGGCTTATGTGGTGGGCCCGGTAGCTGGAAGGGCTCAGTGGCCTGAGCTACCGACACGTCTGCACTCTCTGAATGGAAAAGGAAGCAAACAGGAAGGAGGAGGAGTAGCAGGAAAGGTGGAAGAGAATAGTGCACATTTAATTATTACAGCTGCCTTTAGTGCTACTGTTTCATTATGTCCTCTCTGTAGTCCTGCTAATGTTGTCTGAGCATTAGCATCCTTATCGCCGCAGGTGGAGCTCCTCACTTCTAACAGACTTTGTGATTTTGCTATTAGACCCGAGCCAAGTGTTCTGACACTAATAGTCAAATAACAGACTTAGGTGTTATCAGAGTAGCTTGTTAAGTCGTTAAAGGCTTCATTTAATGTCATATAAACAAATCTTTTACTGCTTGAAATATTTTATGTGCTAATGCCCGCTCCACTGCAGAGAAGGTAAAAAAGGGCAGAGCCACACAAAGCACTTAAATAAATGGGCCGTTTTAAGACAGATGATATCTCACATTTGCACCCCAAATGTGGTCATCAGCATATTCTCACCTTTGCTTTACCTCTCTTGCCTTTTCTCATCACCCCAGGATTCACATGCATACACTTACTGACATTTAGATTTGCAGTTGGCTCAGGAACAGCAGGGGCTAAGTGCTTTAATTAGACCCAGCTACTTGTTTCATTTAAGCAATTACACAGACATGAGGAACACTACCTACACTCTGGCTTTTTACAGTGAAGTCACACATCCTACACTCAGTCACAGCTGATGAATTTTAAGTTACCCACATTTAATAAGGAGACATTTAACAAGTGACAATCAGCATTACTATTTTTAAACAGCACTTCATGTACATCGACGTTTTCTTTCTCGTCATATGCAGCAGTGTTATATGCAGCCACTTCATAGAGCTTCCATTTGCATGTATTTAAATCACACAGAGACAATTTACCTTTGACTGTGAGCACTCCACTCCAACTCGTCTCTCCGCTGGAGCTGCTAGCCAGACAGGTGTAAACCCCAGAGTCCGTTTCCTGGCAACAGTAAAATGTGTATCATTAGTTTATTGTGCATGCGTGTGTGAGAGTGTGATACTGTGGTAATGCACCCATTACCAGTGATTGAGACTAAATGTCATATCTCTCCAACCAGACTGTTTGTGCACAGAGTGCTGAGCAGTAGGAAGTTGGTGCGGATGCAAAGCTTTTGGAGCAGGGAGATTTTATTAATGCAAAGCCAACCAGGTAACTATACCTTCAATGCACTTTCACAGTACAGGAAAATGTGCTTATTACTGTCAACTTGTAGCATCATGCAGATCCCATTTGTGACTATATGTCTAAAAAAGATGCACCTTCTTTTAGCTTTGTGTATATACATGTCTAAAGACCTTTTGAAAAGTAGAATACAGAACAATGTTCCCTTAATCAATCTGCCGCAAGGGTGACTTTCTCTCATTCAGCCCTGGGCCACTTAGTGCCACTCTTCTTTTTATTCAGGTACCATGAGGAAGAGTGGAAACCTTTCAGCCCATCTTGCTGACTCATTGTGTTTGGACAAGCTCTTGTGGTGGGCCAACATAAAAGTAGATATGAAACATACTTAAAGTTATCTGAAGGCACGGTTTTCAAATTCCTGCCTCTCCCAACTTACATTACTATAAGGCTAAACTAGTTTAGGTCAACATTAGTTTATATTAATGTTGCCACAGAACAATCTGTCATCAAAGACCTAAGAAATACTAAAGTGTGATTCATCCACTATTAAGAACAACTATAAAAAACATCTAGGTCTGTTTTCAGCTACAGTCTCATTCTGGCAGAGACAGCCTGGAAGACTAGCTTTTCCCATGTGTTGTCTGTTACACTGGCTGATGATACCCAAGGCCAAGGCTGCCATTCTAGCAGACGTGCCACAGCACGTTTCCAATGAAAGCCATATTAAACCACCCAGAGCAGATGAAGAGGGCAGCAAGTGAGACACAGTAAAAGCGCAGACAAATAAGTGAAGTTTCAAAATAAAAGACAGCATGCCCATTAAACATTATTCACTTCATTATGATCTTTTGGAGCAACACCAGCACGTCCTCAAAAGTCTGCTGATGCCTGGAGTTCTTTAGAGAGGAGGCTTCTGCCCTTTGACTAACATTCATACTTGTGATGTGTTGAAAATGCAGCACGATTGTTACTGTAAGTGAGACAGCCATTGCAACTTTTTCAAAATAAAGAGTACTGAGTGAGTCATAAGACCAACACATTCATATGTCATGAGATTCTTGGAAGGACGCTCATGTCTGAAAGCTGTGCTTCTTTTAATGACATCTTCTTCTGACAGCAGCACAAAGTCACTGGTGTGCTGATTGATGGAACAACTTACAGATGAAGTTTAAAGGCACATGGGGCCACATGGTAATTCAGATGGAGGTCATTAGTATTGTTCAGATCTATAGTGACATCCTACAAGCTTTGTCATCTACAGTTCAGTACCTTAAAAAATCAAATTTCTATTAAGACACTTGAAATAATATTTACAATGTGTTTATCTTGTTCTGTTATTATTCGTTCATAACACTATATTAAAAATCTGCTTCTCCCAGGAATCACTTACATATGAACATCTCCATTCTCATTAGGGTACCTCAACATAACATCTGTTTTAATTAATTTCTACTTCAGAGATGTTGTCAAATGCAGTTATTTTATTTTTCTCCATAAATGATAGAATCTCAGTGGACCTATCTGAAGTCAAAGCTAAAGTCAAGCTGGTGGCTTTTATGTTTCTCGTCTGAGGAGGAGAGTTAAAGGATCAAAGGACAGAATTTTAATGACCAGCTAGAGGTCTAGAAATGTCTGAGGCACCAGTCTTTCTACTCAACAGCTACTTAGCATTCTGGACAGGCTATGAGCAGATGTAATTAAGAAGTGTGTGATAAATGTGCCTGTGTGTGTGAGTGTGTGTATAGGTGAATACTATTACGTTTTTGGAAAAGCAAGCCAAAAGCTAGGCGGGCTGTGAAATTGCTTACAAGAAGGAGATGCTGGGGGGTCTTTCACTGTGACACTGAAGTAGCAGCAGTTTGCAAGAGCAGTGCCTCTAAAAATGCTTTTTATTACTTTAGCTTCAACACTTCCGAGTCGACCACTTATTCATTTCATTCATTCTGTTGAAAATCAAGTCATCTTCAGTGTTAGTGTTAAAAAGTGCTAAAACATCAAGAAAGGGGTGGGAACATTTACTGTGTGTAAGCCATAACATACTGAGATGTGTACTTAAGTAAACAGAGCACCCACCACTTAGCTAATCAAATAGCAACATGCTGGTAAATAACACAAAGTCCTTCTAGATCAGAGAAACCTATGTCACCAGATGTCTTAAATTTCCTATTAGCTCTGACACCAGGACAGGTCTGTAGCACACTACTGATGTGAAGTGATTGGTGTAAGTAATAATATACTGCAGCACTAGCAACTATTAAACCTATATATATAAAAAAAAAGCATGAAAGCATGCTTCTCCAACTCTGTTTTCATCATAAAACCTATGACACAGAGCAAACACAGCTTCAAAAATGACATGACACCTTTGTTGATGTTGCTGTAGTTGTTACCGTGCCAAATTCCAGCTGGCTATTAGGTCATATTAGCGCTCCTATTGGTGAAGAAAGAGTACTTATAATGTCAGGGTTCTTGGGCTGCACCTCAGAAGGCAATTACCCTCTGCTCCCTTGAACTCCTTGGCGATTGTTACTGTACTGATGGGAAAGAGGTAATACGTGCTTTTATGTGAGAAAATATGTCAAACAAACTAATTGCATTAACACAGATTTAAAACTCCATGTGTCACAGGTCAGTTTGCAATAAATGATGAAGACAAAAGACTGTGTTTAATATAAGTTACACCTATGAGGCCTCCTGGCTCTATACATAATTATTTGGAGCTCTTTGAGTGTGTGTGTCTGTGTGTGTGGTTGCAGTTAGTTTTTCAGCTGCTTGCTGCGAGATGTTTCAGTAGTTCATCAATTTACATGGCAATTGATAAATCCACCGCAAACACAATCAGCCTTCCCTTACTCACTTATTCTGCCAACTCAGGCCATTTTACTTGCATTGAAAACCTTAAACATTATACAGAGGATGTGGACAGCAGAACCTCTCACACCTAATGCCTCGCTGATCACTGTGCACACGCTCAGTCCCTCTCCCCTCCTGCTCAGGGTGACTCTTCTTTCCTCTTTCTAGAGGCCCTGACCTTGAGTTGACCTGTAGGCCGGCTGGTGCGTCTGTCTGAGGGGAAAAAGGGGGCCCCCAGATGGTAGCATTTGATCGGTGGATAGAGACTCGGCACAGAGGGTGGGTGGGGTAAATAGCCGGGACACCTGACTATTAATCAAGGCCGGCGGCTTTGGGCAGCGCGCAAAACACATTTCTAAAAAATGGATGAGGCCAGAGGAAGAGATGAGAGCAGGAGGGAGGAGCACCAATCATAAAGAGGGCACATGTCAATGTTTATTTTTTATGCTTTACATAGCACATGTTTGATATTTGGGGTATTTTTGTAATACAATTTAGAGAAATAATCTGCCAGTCGTATAAAGCAATGTGAACATTGGTGCTTTTTTCATTTACCCTCCACCTGCACCCCATCCCAAAAGCACCAGCATGAACATCCTGCACATCAGCAGCCAGAAGGGTGATAATGATGTCAGAGCCTATTTTTGGGTGTGTGCAGAAGGAAAATCTGATTATCAACTATAACGCGTGTATGCCGGGATTTAAAGTCAACATAGGAACTTGATTTCCTGCTTTAATCTGATTACTCCCAGAAATCTGTTTAGCTGTGTCCATGTAGTCCTTCTCACACTCCCCAGGCTTTGTTGGCCTTCACCTGTTTCCCTTCCTTATTTACCTAACATTAGTAGCCCCTATAACGTACCCCACGGCCTTAACTACGATTTCGCACACACACATACACGTCCCGTCTGGCCAGGGAGTCTTGGCACCAAAGTGACGGACAACGATAGAGTGTGTCTGGCAGAGATCCCAGGATAATGGCATGTCCTCATTGCCAGGGTACAAGGAACAAACAGACCATCTGTCCTACTCCAGGGGCACAGATGAAATTGACTTATTTATACTGATTATACTGCGTTAAATGTCTGATTTCATTGTTTGCCCATCTTGGAAGGTTATGGTTTTTTTCGTACTTAACGTGTTTAGACTTTAGAGCTAATTCATAGACGAGTTTGCTTAAAATGAGCATTATGAGACTTTAAAACTACCCCAGATTTAACAATTGTCAGTGTAGATGACAAAAAAATCAATCACTGAAAAAGCATTGTAAACATTTGCCTTTTCAGTGTTATCCAGGTTTTACTTACTTATTTTAATATATATTATTAAGAAAAAGGAAATCTGTTTCTTAGCAACTTCTTTTCATTGCTTTGTCATTCATCCAGGTGACTTCTATGGTCATGAGAATTTGCATATTAATAATCAAGGAACTGACCTCCCAGCCCATTGTTCCTTCCGTGGTGCTAGTTTCAGTCATTGTGCAAATGTACTGTTTATAAGGTTGGGGAAACCTGCAGTCAGCTGAGACTGCAGAAGTCACTTGGATGAGTGACGAAACATTTCTCCTACTGAAAATGCTATGTCCAGATGAACAGAATCAAACTTTGGGGATTATCTAAAAGACTTTATTTGAATTGAATCTCTTATAATCCTATGCCATGGGTCAAATGGATGTTTAACCACAGTGTGTGTCGCTTGGTTAGCCTACTTGAGAAGACTTAAGGCTGAGTCCCCTGAGACATATAGTGGCAGGTGCTGCAGCACCCAGAGCTGATTTGTCCCCTGTTCTGATGATCTTTTTGATCATCATCATCATCATCATCAGTAACAGGTTCCTTTCAAAATGACTGCATTTCATTTATGGGACATTTAATGGAACTGGACTATGTTTATAAAATGTGTTGACATTTGTGGCAATGAGTGAAATATCTTTATAGCTGATGGATTTTCAATGTAGCATTGAAACTATGATGTAGCAAATAGCATTACTTCCTGTTACAATGGTATCTTTTAAACACATTATTAGGCAGCATCTGAACAGAACAGAATGAAAAGTTATTGGGTTTTTCTGAGACTCTGAGAGGGAGCATGGCTCAGAGCATGTCAAAAACTCTTGTCGGTGGTTCCTGTGTGGGTGTGGGTGGGCACCTACTGAATGATTTGCTACTAAAATCTTAGTGTCCAATACAAAACATGTTTTTTTACAATCCAAATTTCAATGTCAAAATGATTATTTTGTCTTTGTATTTGTTGCCGAAATGTCAAGACATCTGGCAACTTTCATGAGCAAAAATCCTGGATTAGCGTTAGAGGTTAGGATTACTTAACCATTACTGGGTCAAACATTTACCCAGCCCTTTAGTTCGTTACCAAAGACCTATAAAACATATTATATATCAGATCTACATCCTGTTTAGTGATAGCTAGGCTAAATATTCGCATGCTGTCATGCTAACAGAATCAAATCGAAACAACTGTCTTTTCAATGCACTTTATAGACTCTACAGGTAAAGACTCTACAGATTAATATTATAAGATGACGAGCCTGTCTACTAAATGACAGGATGTTAGTTCAAAGCAGGAGAGCTGCTTGGATGACTGAATTTCGGGATTTTTTCTACTGTCATTACAGCTTAAACCACTTGTACAGCAACACAGAGGGTGGATTTTGACATGACTCTGGGTCTTGATTCCTTGTGTTAGTGATGGACTCCACCAAAAAATGTATGACATCACTGAGAAGGCATCTTCTTAAGTGCATGGAACAACATTTCAAAATGAATCAATTTTATGTATAATTCTGTGATCTTGTTCTCGCAGTCTTAGGCCATAAATACCATTGGTTCTGATGTTCCAGATCAAAATGAATTGAAGTCTGATGGAAACTTCAACATGCTGTCTGACAGCTTCAAATGAGTTCCAAAGGCTGAGCACTTCCAAGATGGTGCTCTCAGCTGTCAAGACATTGCCTTTTATTCCACTATGACACGAATGCATCTTAAAATGTACTTTAGGCCTCTGAGTCTCAGCTATTTCTGCTTCTATCCTCTCCCTCACCCTTGTGTTTCTCAGTTTCTAGCCCTCTCTTTTATTTATCCAGTCCTCACTTGTGCTGATGCATTGAGGATTTAATTACAAGTCTCAGCGATCGTTAATCATTGAGAACCCACAATCAATTAATGCGCACGCCTCCTCGAGTCTCTTCGAGGCTGCGGTGACCTCAGGTGCTGCTTCGTACCCAGGAGGGAATTCTGGGCAGAATAGATTTCATTAGCATGGAGTAAGACGGCGCTAACGACCGCTAATGGCCTCACACGCTCATTGTCATGTTGATCACACCTCAATGTTCCCCACCTCTCCTCCGCTCATAAAAACTCATCGTCTGAGTCAACCGTAAAATTGTCCTCTGTTTAAATGCTTCACAGTTTCCTGGAATTAAAGCTGTTGTTTTATCTCTCGGATTAGGTATATCTTCTGTAAACTGCATCATGTTTGATGTTCTAATACTGATACATGCAGACAGTGGATACATTTTAATGAGTGCGGTGGGATTGGAGGGACTATAAAATACACACTGCTGAATGTAATCATAGAAAAGCTGTTAGTTTAAAAAGCAAAAGGCTTCCTTAACATGGGATTGGAAAAAAATGAAATGCACTATATTTGCATTGTTATTAAACAGCAAATGAATGTAAGAGTATAAGTCTTTTATTCCAGTACCTGGAGGTTGGTGATCTGAAAAGTTCCGTTTTCCATCAAGCTGATTCGACCATCATTTCCCAGGATCCTTTGGCCATCTTTTTCCCATTGTATGCTGGGCATGGGGTTGCCCATGATGTGACAGTGTAACTGAGCCATGGATCCAGGAGCTAATGTGTGATTGGCTGGTCCTTGGCGGATTATGGGGGGGACCCGGTCTGAAGGTGCTGTAGGAACATAGAACATTCACATGAGGATGGGATTTGAACCAAAGGTGATTACTTCACTGTGTGGAAGTGTTTGCACCACTACATTTGATCTAGCATAAATGCAAATGATCAAAAGATCATCGAAAGTATTCGAAAGGACCCAAATTTCAAAATCATTTTATATATAATGACATCTAAGATTTTCCTCCCTCGGTAAAATGCCCAATTTAACATAAGAAAAAGTATGTTTATAGGTCTGTATGGAATTTTTAAAAATTAAACACTTAATTTAATTATGATTTCAAATTGAGGACACAGTTGCTTGACTGACAGGTGAAAGCTGATAAAGCCAGCTGTAGAACTGAACCTCGTGACCATGTTTGTGGCATTTGTGCGTTCAATTCCACATTTTCACCTGTTTTTTCTGTGTGATACTTAATTATAACCACTAATCAGTGGGCATTTCATCAGACCAACAGTCTATCAATGCAATTTATTAATATATTAACCTAGCTTCACTTCTTGCACCAAAAAACACAATATTATAGCAGCATCAAAAATGCTTAAGTTGAAACTTGACACCCTATGCCAACATGATAATCTGATAAGCTTTTTGCAAAGAGAAAAAGTTTGGAATAGTGAATGTGCATGACATTGTCACAGGCTAACACAGAATTATGATTCTCAATAATGAACAATACATTTTGTCTGTTATTTGATATGAATTCTTTCAAAATAAATGTAACATCAAATATTATCATTTAAAGGTGACCTTCGACCAGAAGAAAATGTCTCATTAACAGGGTTTGTCTTTGTTTATATTACAGTGCCAGCTGTAGGTGATATTTCCCTCTAAGTGAGGTCTACTTTGGTTTCTGAAAGCAGATATTGTTTTACATGGAACCCAAATCACAGAGAAAAACACACTAAAGTCAAGTGTGTGTAATCTCGGGGTTACAGATTTTCATACTGACCCATGAAACCACATTTTCTCTCATGTGGAATGTAAAGTATCACTATAAGAGAACATTTACTGCCAAAGGCTCTCAGGTTACCTTCCTCTGCTGCTGCTCCACTTCAACATGCAAATCAATGGCACAGATTTGTCTCAGGCAGGAATGTGTGGCTAGAGTGACCTCCTGTCAGTCATGGACCGCTGCATCGCACTGAGTAGTGATTAAATGAATTTTTATATTGGATTTTAAAAGTCTTTAGGTAACCATGCAACGTAAAGTATTTTCAATAACTTTAAACAAGTTAAAGTATAGATGTTATTTAAAGAATTTTTAATTGCATAATTTATCTGTTAAATATTTCATGGGTTGGTTTGTTCAAGACAAAATACTGACAAGCAATGTACCTTATATCTCCATCTCATCCAGCAATGAAAGCTAAAAAGTCATTAGATTAGGTTAGCTTAGATTATTAGACTCCTATCAAATCTCCCTCATCTACAAGGACACTTTTGGGCATGTGGATGTCTGGCTATGCATGCAGGCAAATTGATTCTCACACCCTTTTGACTCTTTGAAATGAAGACGCGTGTGCTGAACAGCTTCACTGATCCATCGTCTCAAAGCGAGAGATAACAGAAGGAATGTTTTATTGTCAAAGGTGCGGTGAAGGGGAAGAAGCTTACAGGAAGAGGAGATAAAAATGAGCTCACATTTTTATCAATAGTTTGAGTTGAATTTTCCATTGATTTGTGGGTTTTGTTTTGGACTGTGTTATTTTTAAGTCCTCCTTGCCTGTGTGGTTTGTAATAATTATCATCATTATTATATCAGGCTGAGCGTTTCCTTCTTTCACTTCCAGTTGAGTATTTATGGAATTTATTATTAACGTTTAGGTTCTTGTATCTCTTTAGAATTTTTGTTTATCAGATTTAGATCTTAGTATTTGGAGCCTTTAGTTCTTGTTAAATTTTAGTTTGACAAGTTGACAACTGTGCTTGTAGAATTTAATTTTCATTTCCGTTTGTGTTCCTGTGCTTCCCCACTACTATTGTTATCCAGACTACACTCATGTTATGTTTTTCCCAGCTGCATCCACTCCCCCTGACTGGCCCCAGTGTGCGTATAAATAGTCCTGTCTCACTTTGCATAATCTCTCTCATGCTTTCTCAGTTATTCTTGGGGCGTCTGGACTTGTTTGGTTTCCTTTGTGAATTTTGTCCTTGGCATCTGACCTTAACAAAAATATATATATAAAAATATTCAGTCTGCCTTGGGAGTTTGCATGTGGGTCCGTCACCTGCAAATGACCACACTGTCATTATATCTGTGTTGCAGCCATAGACGGTGATCTCAGAGAAAGTCATAGTCATATATGGGTGTGCTCCACAGCTGCACGGCTGTAGGCTCAAGCTCAAATGTAAACAGAATGGCACACGTGTTGCCAACCAGCAACTGAGTTATGATCAGTTTAGATAAGTCAAGTAAATTCCTGCACATTTATAAATAGAAGTGGAACAAGTTTAACACAAACCCACAACATGATACCACAAAATAGAACCTTACTATTTACCACTGGCCCACAGTCACATTGTATACCCTCATTTGTATTCTGAGCCGTCGAAAGCTCTGATATCATCAGCTAACTGAAGCTAAACTGAAAATGTGAACAGGAGTTAGTCTAGATGGAGCTGAACAAAAGCCCTGTTTACTGCCACACTGGAAAGGATGCAGCGAGGAGAGCATATGTTGCAGCAAGGTTATTTGCATAGAACTATCATCATATGTCCCTTTTGATTACATCAGATAGGGCTCCTGCTGTTTGTTTATTTGGGAAAAAGGATGTTTAATTTAAGATGGATGACAGCTTTTCCGTATGTCTACTGGTGCACATGTGGGGCATGGTCGTGAAGAATGATCAATCAAATCTGAATCTGAAAACAATGTAACAAGACAACGTTGAACATGACACATTGTTAACTTCAGCACTTTTTTTTCCAGAGTTCTTAATGTATTGAGTAAAACTGGATGCACAAGTGTCACTGATATGTCCACAGTTACCATATGTGAATTTCTGCTACTTTTTCATTCAGTAGTGTCCTCTCACAGCTACATTTTCTTGGAAATCATATAGGTTTTGTAATTATATTACTTTGTAGTACGGTGATTGTTATGATGTCATTTTAACTGAATTTAGATCTTGAGTATCTAAAAACTGATTTTGAACAGAAAACGGAAATTGAATCTATATGAAAGGAATGAGATAGTCTAGTTTTTCTCCATATGTAATGTAGCTGTCGTTTTAATGTTATTACCATTAAGTTTAATTTGTTTATATTGTGAGCTATGATCTCATATTTCTATACTCACCGCTTTCTACCTCGAGCAGGGCTTTGGTCAGGATGCTTCCAGCCACGCTGATGGCCTGGCAGATGTAATAGCCAGAGTCTTCAACTTGGACATCACTGATGGTCAGCTCACCACTCAGTGACACTGTGAATCGTCCTGACTGTGACGGCTCCTGGACGGGGAACAGCAAGATCTGGAGAAGAAAACACAGGAGTTGTTTTATTATTTTACGTGGGCTGAAACAGGGCCAACATTAAAATGGCAAGTTGTGAAACTATCAAGCAACCATTCAACTATTTTATGCGAAGTGTCTTAAAGACACAATTTAAATAGGATCTTTTCCAAGTTGCCTGTTTTGCATGGACACAAAACTGCTTCATCTCATGCATTATGTGCCATTTTTATGATTCATATGTCAGCGTTAACTGGCTTAACATACAAAGAGTTCTCTGAAAATACTCGAGGACTGGACTGAAAATGAGTGAAGGTCAAGCTGAGATGTTTGAAAGGCATTTAGAGCCTTGTGCCGGAGCCTTAGGGCGAGAGGCAGGATTTACCCTGGACAGGTCTAACACAGTCTGTTGCAGGGCTAACACATAGAAACAGACAACAATTTGCACTCACATTCATACCCTCATTTACACCTATGGGCAATTTAGAGTTTCCAATTAACCTTTCCCCACTAAATGCATGTCTTTGGACTGTGGGAGGAAGCCAGAGTACCCAGAAAGAACCCACGCAAACACAGGGAGAATATGCAAACTCCACAAAGAAAGACCCTGGCCTGCTGGTGGAATTGAACCCAAGACCTTCTTGCTGTGACACAACAGTGCTAACCACCATGCTGCTATTTATACAACATTCTGCTTTTTTTCTGCTCAGGCAGGTGAAAAAATCAAGCTCTGCAAATTAGTCGATGACTCAAAAATATGATAGAGGGCATAAAAAATCAGAATTCACCTTCTTGTGCAGTAAGGTTGGATGCATACATTTTGAGCTGCCTCTGACAAACAGGGTGGGAGGGGGGAAAAGCTCCCATGCTCCTCATTTCTCATGAAAATGTGACAAAAGGTCAAGAAAGGTCCGGAGGTCTCAGAACCAAGCCATACTGCCAAATAATGAGTTTGATAAGTATCTAATATCAAATATGAGATACAATATAATAAGTACTTTTGTCATGTTTGATTAAATTTGGGTGCCAAAAGTACTTCATTAGGTTTAGAAAAAGATTATCCCTAGAGTTAAAATGCATTCTTTTACAAAAAGGACATCTTCCTGTGATCACATGGTATCTTTCTCAGGTGATCAGTTAAAAAAAGTATATATAAGCAATACAAGGTAGCCCGTGCCCATGTGATAGTATATAATGACTTAAGAGTGAGAACAGGTTGATTCACAATGAGCCTTAGACACTTAGCCTGTGTTATTGTGCAATAATAAATGAGAAACACTGCCCTTCACTTCTACTTTTCTTTGTCATATATCACTGTGTAAACCCAGTAAAATCTCAGCATTTCACTGAATGCAGGGCCAAAATGTTGAACAAGCTACCCACATTCTTCTTCTCTTCTTTCTCCTCGTCTTCCATGCTTTCTCTGCTTTATCTCTCTCCTCCACATTCGTTCTTCCTCTCCCACACATTCTCAAGCCTACCCTGCCACCCCCTGTTCCCCTAATCTGTACCTGGAAGCCAAGCTACAGGCACCCACGCAGTCTCATCAGGCCTTTCAGTGCATTCCAACAGGCTGCAATGCTTATCACAGGGTGACTCTCTCACACAAACACATACACGTCTCAACACATCTGAAAACGTGCAGGTCTTTGGTAAATAATACACTGTGTGTATGATGGGAAAGTATGTGTGTGTGTGTGTGTGTGTGTGTGTGTGTGTGAGAGAGAGAGAGAGAGCGAGAGGGAGAGAGAGAGAGAGAGAGAGAGTCACTCTGGCAGTAAACTACAGCACACAGCAAAGGATGATAAAAGCAGAGACCATGACAAGGAAGGGAAATGTTGTCTCTCTCCAAGCACATGTAGCAAAGTGGCATGCAAACAAAGTCGGTGATTAAAATCCTATAAAGGCTCATTTAAAGCACATTTTTAAATCTCATCAGTTGTTCTTTTAAATTTAAAAAATGTAAAAGTTGCGTAACGTTAGATTGGGATTTACTTTAAATTGGGTAAAATAAATATAGGAAAAAGTAATGTATCTATAGCACATTACAATACGAGAGTTTACTGTTTCCCCCCTTTACCAGAGCCTTGCTTGTTATGATGCAACTCACCTGTAGGTTTTTCTTTATTTTATGCTAATGTTATTGTGCAGCGACTTTTTCAGATAGCTTAAAATCAACTTTTTTGAAAGAAAAAGGTTTCAAAAATTGCACATAATACTGTTAGCACCAAATCCCTTGGAGTTAAAAATGTAAAAGTAGAGGTCTGTATGTGACTTGGTAATTAAAGGCTTTGTGATGTTTGGGGGCCATATTGGCACTGAAATGTGGAAAACACCTGATGTTTTGACTTTACATAAACAAGTACACAAACTGTACATAAACAAGCCTGTTAAATCTTTATAATAAAGTTATAAAACTCATTAGAGTATGTTTCATAACTACTGTAAACAAAATCACGGAACGTTTCCCACCTGGCTGCCTTCTTTTTGCCAGAAGACAGCTGGCGGAGGGTTTCCTTTGGTGCCACAGAGGAAGGTTACGGTACGACCTGGAGTTGTGATCTGGTCCCGCGGTCGAACCACAATCTGAGGGGGTACTGCAAACATAATTCAGAAAAAAAAATTGTTGAAATCCAGTTATTATGTGCCATTATTTTATCAATATGTGATTGAAGTACAGACATTGAAAAAATGAATTCATAACATTAATTCACAAAAGTTATTCAAGACATTTAATAAAAGTTTTGCATGAACTGCTTAAGAATTACAACAACTTTTACACACAGCCCCCCATTTTCATAAACATACATTTAAATGTAAATACACCTTTTCAGTACATGGATGAAAAATGCCTGCAGCCAATGCATGCCTGAAGTCTAGAACCCACTGACTTCACCAAATGTTGTGTTTCCTGTCTTGAGCCTTGAGTGGCCTTTACTGTAGCCACCTGCTTGTTGCTTGTTTGTGGATCTTTCGGTTTTGTATTTAATAATGCAAAAGCATGCTCTGTTGGGTTGAGATCAGGCGACTGATTTGGCTGTTGAAGAACATCCCATTTCTTTACCTTGAGAAACTCAATTTGCACTATACACTTCAAAATTCATTGCATGAATTTCTATCAACAGTCAAATCATCAATAAACACTAAGGCCTGATTCTATGACAGATTTCAAACAGTCAAGGCACAAGAGAATAAAACATTTTAGAGACAGTGACAGTAAACAAAGACAGTAGAGAAATGACATTAAACCCACCATGTCATTTCTCTGCAGTTTGATGTCATCATGAAATATGGTGGGCTCATGGGAAGCTTTACCACCACTGAAAATCTACTTGACATGACTCAGGTAGAAATCATAGTTCTGGCTGAGATAATACATTAAAGTTTTTTGTTAAATTAAAACATTGATTTTAAAATGAATTGATTTTAAACCAAAGAAACAGCTGGACACATTAGCCACATTAGCTCATGTAATATTAACTAAACCTTTGATGAATCAGCTAAACATAGCTACTGTAGCTAACATCATCTATCAAACACGGCTAAGTGGCAGGGCAGCCCTGTGTGATCAAACAAATCATACTAAACATAACTTTATAACTTTATGCTTGTTCTGAGCATCAACTCAATATTATAACAATACCATAAGCACTGCCTTAGTGGTTAGGACTTGATGTAATTGACAGGCGATTAAATGCAATGCATAGTAACATAGAATAAAGTGTCGTATTTTTCTTGGATTCATCCAGTGGTATGTGGTGACAAATTTAGCCTGATTGAAACGTGCCCTTTTTGTGCTGCCTCTTTTAATTCCTTTATATATGCTGACAGTCTCCTGCAGCTTGCTCTTTCTGAATGTCTTCACCTTTCCGCACTCTCTCCTGACTAATTGGCATTCTAATTCGATACTATCTCCCACACCATCCTTCTTCATAGATTAACATCGACTGGCATCAATGATACAGCACTTGTCTGGCTTACCTCATATCTCTCTGGGCGTTCACAGTTTGTTCAGTTACTCACAGGCCACTGTCTGTGGCCTATGAGTTAACTCTGGTGTACCCCAAGGCTCTGTCCTGGATCCTTTACTTTTTATTGTCTATCTCCTACCCCTAGGTGATATCTTCAAGAATTATAACATCCCATTTCATTGCTATGCAGACAACACCTTGCTCTACTTATCTTCCAAACCCACAGCTACTCTCCCACCCGCATCCATTTCTGATTGTTTAAGTGACATCAAGGTTTGTTTTACTCACAACTTTCTTAAACATAATGGCAATAAAACAGAATTTATTCTAATAGGCACCAAATCAAAACTGACTAAAGTTCCAACAAGAAGCCTTTTATTATCCATTGATAACTCTGTTGTCACACCTTCCCCTCCGGTTAAGAGTCTTGGTGTCATCCTCGAAGCACTCTTTCCTTCACAGCACATATAAGTAATATCACATATCAGTTTTCTTTTTTTCCATCTTTGTAATATTAACGGCCTTCGTCCTTCACTCACTTCAAACAGTACTGCCATACTTGTCAATGGTCTTATCACATCTCGTTTAGATAACTGTAACTCTCTTCTCTATGGTGTATCTCATAAATCTCTCCATAAACTGCAGTTAGTTCAAAATACAGCTGCTCGTATTATATCCAGAATTAGATCTACTGAACATCTAACACCATTGGCTTCTAATTCACCTCCGTGTCAATTTCAAGATCCTGCTTCTTACTTTCAAAGCGCTTCATAACCTCGCTCCTCCATATTTATCTGATCTTCTTCATATGTACTCACCCCCTCGTACACTCCGCTCTTCTCCAGCTTCCCTTCTGTCTGCTCCACCTGCTGGCCTGACTACCATGACACTCAGAGCCTTTAGTTGTTCTGCCCCGAGGCTTCGGATGTACTTCCACCAGATCTCCGGACTACAAACTCTCTCTCTACTTTTGAATTGCGTCTTAAAACCCATCTATTTAGAATTGCATACACTTCATCACAACTCCACCTTACTCTATTTTACCTTGTTTAGCTTTTATACTTTCATACTTGTTTTAATTTTTTGTTTACCTTGTGTTTTTATTTTGTTGTACCTCGAGGGTCTTTAAAGGCACCTATAAATAAAATGTCTTATATTTATTATTATTATTAAAGAATTATAAAATATTATTACTTCTGGACTAATTAAACTGACCATCAAGGCCATAACAGACCTTGATTTGTTTGGCTTTTTGTGTTTAATAAATTGATGGTTATTGCCTAATCTAGAGGTCTTGACTGTTTATCCTACACTATAGCAAACAGCCCATCAAAAAGGTCAGCCCAGACCCCACAGGAGCCTGAATCCAGGTTTGTGGGTCAGCATTCTGATTCCGAGCATCAGACATCTTTGAACACAGATGGAGGGCAAGGGGGATAAGGGACTGCAAATAAATGGTAAGCTGTCTCGCTTTCTCATTGCTACACCATGCCACTGTGTGTGTGCACGTTCATCCACAAAGACACACGCATCTTTGATTTCTATTGATTCTGTAGCAAAATGACAGTCCTTCCTCCACAGAGGGGGGTGTGAATGCATAATGATGCACCGGGCCTAATTGATTTCTCATCTTCCCACCTGATCTCCTGCTTCACTTTAATTCTGACTCTCTATTAGCTTTGAGAGAAACACAAAGAAGGAGAAAGATGGGGAGGAGGAGAGCCTATGGAACGGAGAAGAAAGTAGCAGTAAAAAACACTTAACAGTCACAGTGAAAGACAGAATAAATAACTAATGTCCATCTACTGTTTCTCCATGAAAGGAAAAAATCCAGAATAAAGAAACTCCTAATCCCCTACATATGCCCTCCTTAGAATATGGAAGTAAATATAAAATAACGTCTTTTCCTCAAATTTTCTTCCACTGACTGATGTTCTGGGGGAGGAAAAAGCTTTGTTTCGTTACATTGCTGTGACTCACAAACGCTGCTTTTTTAAGTCAGCTCCTGTGTTCAAACACAACCCAACATATTCTTTGAGAAATGCTTCCAGACATTAATTATCTCAGATGAGGAGAAAGCACCAGAAACAAAAATAAATGGCAGCAGAGTGTGAAGAGCTGAAACGTTCCCAATCTCTCCCACTGACCCGCCTGCTCCCCCTAATCACTTGCCTCAGATGTGCATGTGCAAGCTTAATTTCATGCCTTGTATACAACTTATGCACTTTTTAAACTGCTTCCACCACGGGCCCCTCCGCACAGCAGGAGGACATCCGTGTGTCAACTGCGGGATAAATTACAGCTAACAGGGGGTCTTGGTCGAGCAAGTCAGGGTCATGTCCTGGGACCAAACTTCCAGCCCTTTGCTAACCCTAAAGGTTAATGCCCAAACATACACCCCTGGTTTTTGTAGGCAAGTGATATGGGACCATCTGCCTCCACTCTCCAGTTACCTCAAGGACAGGCCTCCTGTCACAGCTGATGCAAGGCCTGAAATATTAAAGAAACACTGTGTAATGCTCACTTCTTATGTAATTCATAGCCACGCTTGTGCACATACACGTAATGAAAATACATAGAAAAATATGCTACTGCACTTCTCAGCAGGGTATTTAACAAAAACATGTCAACACCTGAACGTTTTCTCCTCACGCCTGACACAACGCCATAACTTTGACCCAAATACGGTGACAGCTAGGAATATTCGAGCTATTAAAATGCTGTTTTTGGCCCACTACACAGCCCTGTCTAGAGAATAACAGTGTTTGATTTGAGGAGGCAAGCCGGCACATTGCCTGAAGCTGTAATAAATAATTAGCAATAATGGGTGCACCCGGCATGACACTGAGCCTTAGATTTAGGGCAGGGAGATACATTAGCATCCTCAAATGGGATTGAAATGGGAGTATGGATTGTAACAGAGCAGCTGAAATATAGATGAAAAACATGAGGGAACAATGCCTGCATGTCACTCTTATAATAATTTAACTTTCAGAGATGCAGGTTTTTTTTTTGGTGAGTTAGTTTTTGCTGTGCCTTAAACTGACTCGACTTCTAAAATACCACGCTATGTTCATTTACTAATTTTATGAAATACAGAGCCAGCACACATTAAGCACCGCATACCGCTAACTGTTGCTATCGGTGTCTGGGAGGTACATTGGGAAATTTCTAAATACAGAATGCAACACTTGAGATAGGAACTCAAAGGATCTTGCAGATGTCTTTTGTATGCTGCGTATACTGCCAGAACCGTAGAACAGATAACAAAGCTAATATGCCAAGAGGGAAGTAAAAATAGACATCAGGCTGTAGCTTAGCTTTCCGCAGCTTTTATGAAAAGAAATGCAACACTCAAGGAGGAAAGTCTAGTCTACATGTAAATTGCTTGGTGTCATTGAATGTTTGTGGATGGTTGTAAATATTCTCTTACAGATCAGAAATAATGTTTTATTTGAGGTATTTGACTTGTTTTAACTTTATTCTTTAAGTTGAGTTTAATGAAGGTTCACATGGGAACCCTGGAGGTCTAGAAAATTTAGCAATTTTCTTATAAGTTTGCCAAATCTTCACAAAACAATAAGATGATGCCATAAGATAAAGGGCATTTAATTGGACGGAGCGGACATTATAAAAGTTTCCTGCAAGTGATCAGCACATGTGCTGATGTCCTCCAAACCCACACAGCTCCTCCAATAGTCAAACGTGCTCGGATTTGTAGCTTTTTATTTATTTATATAATTTTATTTGTACAGCTCCAAATCACAAGGCACTTTATATTGTAAGGTAAACCCTACAACAATACATACAGAGAAAAACCCAACAATCACATGACCCCCTATGAGCAAGCACTTTGGCGACAGTGGGAAGGAAAAACTCCCTTTTAACAGAAGAAACCTCCGGCAGAACCAGGCTCAGGGAGGGGCGGGGCCATCTGCCGCAACCGGATTCAAAATATTAATGAAAAATTTCCAAAAGGTTTAGTCTTCCTTGAATTTCATGATATGGAGGAACTATAAATACAGATATTACTGGACTGATAATCTATTCGGATCTATTTCTTTAGTGGGAATATATAGAATCAGTCCTTCTGCCATCCCTGATAAAATAACTCTACAATCAGCAAGGTTTTTCCACACAACTTGATTCTACTTGTGGTGTTGGTTGCACTGCTAATATTTCAGATTTCAAGTAATGTGTGACAAACAATAGATTTGGGTGACTCTCCAATTCCACTGTTTGGGACAGAAGGTGGTAGTAGTAGTAGGTGATGGTAGTCCTTGTTCACTTCCCAGCCTGCAGCACAACAAGGAGTACCATCAACGAAGGGTCGAAAACAGTAAAACTTAAAATGCTTTTAAAAAGCAGGAAATGAAGATCATCTATACTGTGGATAAAGTGATTCTATCTATTCATTAGTGATGGAAACTGTCAAACTTTATTCCGTCAGCATTGAATTAGAAAGATTTGAAAATGGTCAGTGTCTTTCATGCAGCTTTCTAATGTTTTGAAACAACAGCCCCGCCCCCCGGCCAGACAGTATTGAAAGTATCGAAACAGCAAGTTGGTGAAAGGGTGTGGAGATCAGTATGGTGAATGAGCAGGTAGCAAGTGTGATTTTAATGCAGGAAAAAGCCTTTTTTCAGTTGAGGTAGTAAACATCATCAGTGGAATATCCTCATGAACAAGATGAAGCAAACAAGCGTCAGCTGTTCCCCACACACTGCGCTCCCACTCACAGTGTGTGTTCCACTGCTGTCATATGAATACAGGACGTTGCTCAATCACGTAGCAAAGCTAAACAAAGTGCTTACAACGAAAACATCTCACCTCCCCTGCTTCCCCCCACCCATGCTTGACATATGATTTTCAGCAATACACTGAAGATATCCACACATGTATCAACACAATCATACACACACCCCTCGCTCCCTAGGGGCGTAGATGTGACAGGCAGCTGTCACAGTCCCGTGGTGATGCAGCTCTGCGTCTGCTAGAGTGAACACACTCCCGTGCTGTTGCCGCTGCTGCTTCACCCTTTACGAAACATCACACCCCCTCTTAAGTACACAGATTTCATTCCTGAGACTGTTTCCATTCTGAAATGATGATTGAGGAGGTGATTATTTCCAGGGCATAATTTATTATAGCTGGACTATATCTCATCTGTGCTTATATCCAGTGTGAAGTTTGTGCCTAGAATTGTATCCCATTTGTCCAATATCAATATATAAATTGGAAGGCTGGTAAAGTTTTAAATAGGCCAAGAATAAGTTATGGAAGCAGCCCTGCAGGCAGTCCTTACATAGTAAATGGGACAAAAATGGAATTGCATAAAAATAATAGGTATGTAGAGAACCTCATAATTCATAACATTTTGTGGTTCAATGTTTCTTCCACTGAACACTTTTTTAGGGTTTTTTTCATTCTTCATCCCTTTTTCTCTATTCCCCAACATTAGGCACATTTAGAGATGGAGTACGCATTAAACCCCATTTGCTTAGTTTATGCCAAAAGCTGGCATTTTTACTTTGGTAAGTAATCAAACCCAGTGATTGACATAAGCAGTTTGCCTCACTTAAAGTGCCATTAGTGGCAGAGTTCAAAGGTGAAACCACAGCTCACGAAAAAGAACACAATAACCCAATTCATGTTCGGCAAAAACATCTTGATGATCCCCAAGACTACTGAAAAAATACTCTTTGGATTGATGAGATTTGAGTTCCGTTACATCTGATATAAAAACAGCACAGCATTTCATAAAAAGGCTGTCACACAAACAGTCAAATACGGCGGTGGTAGCGTGATGGTCTGGGGCTGCTTTGCCGTATAACTTTTTTTGTTGTTGTGTGGATTAATCAGCAATAACCATCTATTTTTCAAAAGGTGAGCGTTTGTGCTCTAAATCAGAGATTCCTAGTCTTGTAGTGGGTTTTTTTCCTAGTAACTGAAGCTCCCTCTATGAGTGTAACGAGAGCTCAAAACCCTTCTACCCTTCTTTTCTCTACCTTTTTTTTTGTTTTTAGCTTAAATATTTGGCTGTCCTAATTGGCAGAAAAAGCACCTGTGCTAGAGGGTAGAGGTTTGGGTCTCTAACGTAGCAATCAAACAGTGTATACCTGTAGGACTGTATTACCTCTCATAGACAGACACACACACAAACACACAAAACCATACACAGATGGGATGAAATGGAATACTTACAGGATGGGCCGACTGTGATGGAGTGATGCAGAAATGGGTGGAAGAAAGAAAAGAGAGAAAGAATAACATGATGAGATGACGATGGATGGTGAAACTAGTTCAAACATTTGAAAGTTTGGAACCTCACACTTACCTAACCGTGTAACTAGCTGTGGTTTAATAGAATATATATTTTCCTTTGTTTATGTTTGTGTTGCATTCCTATGATCCCCACTGCAGCTACAGTGCTGCGACACTTATAACAGTGACTCAAATCATCAAACAAAGATAATGTGAGTAAATACAAAATTCAGTTTTTAAATGATGATTTCATTTATTGATGGAAAAAAAGTTATCCAAACATATTTGATTCTATCCTCCTGAGAGCCGAGGAAAAAAAAATCTTCCCATTGAACTTTTTTGGGGATTTCCTTCCTTCTTTGGAGCCAAAAGAAGCCACCCAAACACATGAGATATCATTGGAAAGCCCAGGATCTCCTCTATTTAGTACATCAGGACTTATTAGGGTAGCTCAAATAATTCAAAAGATACAGACCAAAAACAAATGTCCATTACATTAGGACATAAATGAATAGGCTATGTCACAAAGTGACTTCTCCTTAAACCTAATGACAGGTTGTACCACTCCTGGCAGAAAAAACTGCAATCAAGTATTTGGAATAACTGGCAATGAGTCTTTTTTTTTTTTTTGTCCCACTCTTCTTTGCAGAATAGTTTTAATTCAGCCACACTGGGGGATTTTGGACTTTATTTTACCTAGCCACACCCAGGTCTGATTACTGCCAGACCTGATGATTCAAGAAATCACTTTAGTAGAACTTCTCTAACAAAGTAGTCTAAAAAATCTCAAAAACCAACATGTCACGCCATAATATGAAGAAACTCAAGAACAGATGAGAAACCAGTCAGTAAAGGGTTACAAAGTCATTTCTAAGTCTTCAAGACTCCAGTGAGTCATGGTGAGAGGCATTATCCACAAATGGAGGAAATCTGGAACAACTTTCCCAAGACTGACTGGCCTACCAAAATGGCTCCAATGAACCCAGAACAACATCTAATGAACCGCAGGCCTTACTTGCCTCTGTTAAGGTGCCACCCATGGGAGAGTTCTGTGGTGAAAACCACTGCTGATGTCACGGCGAGGTACGCAGATGTGTTTGTTTAACGGACCCAAGAGCAAACACTGCACTCAACTTGAACCAAAAACAAGCCTTTATTTGGGCTGATGGTGGAAGCACACATGAAAACTAAGGTGAAAAAGGTACAATAACTAAACTGAGAAACTGGCTATAAAAACTGTGAAACTATGAAAACTGTGGTAACTATTGCGTGGCATAACAGACAACCTGACAATGAGTGAACGGAAACACACAGACTAAATACACACAAGGGATGATGAGTGGGAGTGGAAACACATGAGGAAACAGCTGACACAAATGAACCTAATGACGTCACAGGGGAAGTGAACCTAAATACACTGACAAAGACACACCAGATGCTCAAAATAAATCAGGAAACACTGAGAAAATACAATGATCAAAGACTAAAAACTAAAATACACAAAACACTGGGTCGCAGACGCAGAAGACAGCTGACTGAAAAGAACACAAAGGCCAAATTCAAGTTTGCCAAAAGATATCCTGACAATCCCTTTATGATTATTCTGTGGACCAAAACAATTACATCTGATGTAAAAATAACAGGATTTCAAAACAAGAACATCATGCCAACAGTCAAACACGGTGGCAGCAGTGTTATGGTCTGGGGCTGCTTTGCTGCTTCAGAAGCTAGCTGGCCATAAATTCTGCTCTTTACCAGAAAACCCTGAAGGAAAATGTCTGGCCATCTGTTCATGCCCCGAAGCTCCCTGATAGACACCACCAGCCTCTAAATGGCTCAGAAAAACAAAAAATAAACCTTCATTTTTTGGCCTTAAAAGCTTTGGCATGACCTTAAACAGGCTGTTCATACTCAATGTGGAGGAATTAAAAAAATTCTGCAAAGAATAGTGGACTAGAACTCCTCGTCAGTGAAAGACTCATTGACAGTTACTGCAAAGGCCAAGGGTGCACATTCCTTGGGAGATGTTTAGGGAGCAATTCATTTTTCACACAGGGCCAGGTAGGTTTGGATAGCTGTTCTTCTTTAATAAACGAAATCACCATTTCAAAACTGCATTATGCACAGGTAGGTGCATGATGTATATTTCTGCATGTTTTTTAAAATGTATCCGTCTGTCTGTTCACCGCTGAATTTTTATACATATACGAGCATAAGGTGTGTGCGAGTGTTCAGGAGTACCAGAGGGCCCACTCACTGCACTGAGTGTTACAGAATAAAACTCTAAAAATTCCCTTTTATCATCACAAATGACAGCTTTCTCATTTGAGCATCTCTCTTCAAGGGACTGACTTTATTCCCATGCAATTTCAATTCTTTTTGATCTCGGATCTCTCTCTAGAGGAATGACGAGCTGAGGCTTGAAAGGAACTTAAAATCCATTTTTCACTTCATTTCTCTGTAATCTTCAGTTAACAGTGGATTACCAATGGCATGATATGGGGGAGTTATAACCAACTCATGTCTAGCAGCCTCTTTTTCAGATGTTTTAATAGGCGGCGTCTCCTCGTAGAAACAATGTTCTTAAAATCCTGGCCGTCTAACAACCAGAATGAAAAGAACAACAATGAAATGAGACAGCATTCCTGTAGGTGACAAGTGGGCAGATTGTGGTGCATCATAGCAAAGCTGCCCATCTGTGCAAACAGTTTACTCGTGCGATCATGGGTGTTCAAACCGTATTTCTAGAAAGATTCTTCAATAAGTCGGTGCAGTTTTGGAGCAATTGTTGATTGTTTCTTAATTTTCAAAAAACATCTTACATAAATATGTGAAATGTTTAAATATAGCCTTTTACACTTTGAATCACTACGAATGCAGTAAAACTAAAATACCTCATATATAAGTGTGCCTGTGTACATCTGTACTTTACCATGTACTTGCAGGGTAGCCGACGCCTCCGCTTTGCCGACGCTGTTCTCTGACACGCAGGTGTAGGTGCCCTCATCTTCAGCTCGCACCTGGGTCAGACGCAGACTATTCTCACTGCGGATTTCAAATCTGGGAAAAAAAGTCAACGCAAGTGTTACATTCATGTTCTGAAATCTTCAAAAGATGGTTTGAATGAATATGACGTTGTGAGGTTCAGTAAATGTGTGAGTGTTGTCACTACTAGAACAATACATTTTGGTAGTTTTCATGTTTTTTTTAAAAAAACACGGCTGTTTAAATGTTCCAATCAGATTTTTAAACATACAGCTTTGTGTTTACTGCACAGGTCTATGGACACAGGCCTGAATCGTGCTGTCAACAAGGGAACATTTTACCTCATTTCCCCTGACAGGTCATTAAAGTTTCATCCGATCATGCAGACAGGTGTGAGAGAGTAGGGCTCTCACAGTAACACAGTGATGGTGTCATGGTGGAAACATTACATGATACTCCTTTCTGATCACGTCTCGTGGTACTGAACTCTACTGATTAACAAATAAGTAGCTTATGACTGGGATGGCTGTCCATCCGTTACAAACACAAGCTGCTGTGCCACAGGACTCACACATTTAGATTCTAGTAATAACTTTCTATTTGTATTGTAAGCAGCACAGCACTTAAAAAGCAATCATTACAAGCTCAGCAGGAGCTTTGATTTGTTTCCGTTTCTCGGTCGTTACATACAAAAAAGCAAATGGTAATGTTTTCTCTTTTCATTAATATGTTTTTTCATAGAATTTTTGGGGCAAATTCAAGTCAGTCTTCCTCCACTCACAGAAAATCATCGGAATTACTTTTCTTCACACCTAACTATAAGAAAATCGGATGGACAAACAGTTGCTCTCTAATTGGAAGCTGTTATATTATTAGTGAAATGATAGCAACAAGTGCTATTTGGAGCAACAAATGATGTATCTAAGTAACAGTGAGGCAGTGGGGACTGAGTTTCAGTGTAGTGATATGTGAGTGTGCAGCAACGGCACTGCGCTGGTGTTGTCGGACCTGCCCCGAGGCAGCTCGCCCTCCTCTCTGCGCCAGCGGACAGTCGGAGTCGGGTCTCCGTGTACCTCACAGGAGAAGTCCACTGTATCGTCTGCCAACACCACCTGGTTCACCGGCTGTTTGGTGAACACTGGCCTCTCTGAAATTAGACAGGTATGAGTGCAGAAAGAGGATAAGAATTCATACCTATTAATTACAGCTTGACTTTTCACATTTGTTAGCGCTTTATAAGACTGCCCATGTAATGGATGAGTGGACACATTTGGAATAGGCTGGCCGTATAAAGAGAATAATTAGATGTCCATTTGCTGCTCTCTAGCAGTTTACTCAGAATGATGTGGGGGAAAAAAAACTACCACTGAGGGATTGGAATTGTTAAACCTAGCACTAAAAACACTTTCAAAATGGGACACTCTCACCATGACTCTTAATACTTGATCTGAGCACGATTAAACTTTTATTAAGACAAAACAAGGAAAAGATGACCCCGGATCAAATCACACACAAGCTGGTAATAAATATTTACCAGCTGTTGTTAGCAGTATCTCAAAATTGACAGAGCCTCTCTAGCATTGGAAGTAGATTGCTGCAGTAGGTTAAATTCAATACCCAGCAAAGAAAAGCTTTTAATACCAAAGTCGAATCATCACAGTGTAACATGTTGGAGAATCAAGTAGGACTAAATAGACTCAGACTCAGAGCTGCAGGTATTTCCATGATCATAATCAGTGTGAAACCATTCCCCACAGCTGGAGGTATAAAAAGTTGCGGTGGTGAAAAATGTCTAGACAACTTTGCTCAGTCTGTGATTTGGCAGCAGAAAATGGATGGGCTGAAACCCCAGTGCAGATGTGCACTGGCTATTATCTTTCAATTTTGCAGATGGCAGTAATATTAAACATTTGGGAAAGTGTCAGGCCATACATTTTCAGGAACCATGCATTTATAGATTATGCATTACATGCCAGGGTTTGAGTTTACTGCTGCACTACAATGTGCAGAAGGAGCTAAATTTTGTGGCAGTGTGGGTGGTGGTAAACAGGAGATCCAAGGGACTGAAAAGAAAATATCAATTCTCCATCCGTTTCCTGGGATCGATACGCACTTTGAGAATGCCTGTGGTACCGCTCCACTGAGAGCACAGCAGAGAATCAGAGAAAAGAGACAGGAAAAGTCAAGAGAGCAAAGCAAAGAGCAGCTGGGTGGGAAAGATGAATCTAATCCTCCAATATCAGCCAAGGAAAGAATGTCCAACCCCAGAAAAATACAGACAGGCACAAAATAGAAGATACTTTCATTGTTTTTTGGAATCTTATAGTGAACATTTTAACACAGTTGAAGCGACTTAATTCAAAGAATTATTTCTAAAAGGATCAGTGGAATTATATTGTTAATTTAGCTTAATATATAAGCCAACTGGCTAACAGCTGGAAGCAAATTAGCTACAATGTATTCTGTTAACAATCTATCTTTTGCCATTGCATTTGTGTGACCACTACAACAATCATACTCCCAAAAGGATATATGATACTAATTAGGTTGACTGTATGACTTCATGTTTAGTTTCCCAGACAATATTTGCTAGCTGAGTGTCCTTTGATTGATTACAGTATAATCCCAGTAAAAACAACTCACCAAATACCACTAGTTCAGCAGGATCACTGTCTTTTTCTCCAACCATGTTGGTTCCAACACACACATACATGCCAGCATCACTTTTCCTGGTGTTTGAAATCATCAACTTTCCTCCACGGATCTGAAATCGAGGGGCACCATGACATAAAGACAGAAGGAAGAGCAGGAAGATGAAACAGAAGGGAACAGATGAGTGGATAAGTGGACAAGGATGAAAGGAAACACGACGGTGGAGGAGGGGACAGAGAGAAGACAAATGGAAAGAAGTTGGAAACAGGATATTGAGGCATGTTAGTGAAGAGAGAGAGAGAAGACACTTTGTCATTTTCAGTGTGTGTTATGACAGATGGCTCTCTGGCTAGTTCTTAAAATTACTTGACATGGGCTCTCGCTCCAAGCCAGTCGTCACACAAGCATCACTCACTGCTCTGTTTGTGGTAACTAACTTCAATAAGCCTCAATTCATCATTTGGTCATAGTGGGTAATATGTGTGGAAGTCTGGTCTTAATTATATTCTAAATGTTTCTTTTAACATCTATCAGCTCAGTGTCCTCTATTAATAGTAATACAAATTAATGAGAGAAAATTACCCGAAATTTTATTTTCAAAAAGTATAAAAAGCTGACAGGTTGGTAATAACTTCCACTAGAAATAAAATGCACTTTAACCTTAAACCAGACTTGTTAAGGTTATTTCCAACTTACAGTAATTCTTTCATCTCGATCATTGACCCGGATGTTGTTTCTCTTCCAAGAAATGGTGGGCTCCGGATGGCCCCTGGGAGGGATACACTCCATGACAGCCGGCTCCCCTGCTGCCACCACCACATCACTGGGCGTCTGACGGAAATCATCTCTCAGAACTGGGAAAAGAAGAAGACGGTGCGAAGGCAAATGGTAAATGGACTGTCATTCAGTGCTTTTCTACTCTACTTGAGCACACAATGCACTTTATCCAAAACATCTAATTCACCCATTCGCACAACACTTTGGTCACCTAAGTGCTTTCTGTATAACACTCACACTCCAGTGAATGCATGCATTGGAGAACAACTTGGGGTTCAGTATGTAACCCATAGATACTTGGCATGCAGAAGTTAGCGGTCAAAAATCAAGCCAACAACCTTCAGATTGATAGACAACCTGCTCTCTGTAGCTGGCTTAGAATGAGTGTAAACCTTTTGCTGTTTAAATGGGTTTATAATTGTCATATGATAATTCATATGTGGCAACAACGACATTTAGCCTTTAAAATAACAAAAAAGGTGAAAAGAAAATCTTCACCATCTGAGTTGAATAATAGAAAACATAATAAGGGTCTGCGGTCGATAATATTGACACTGTATGAATTTAACGTAGTGTGCATGTGTCCCTGAGGATGTTGACTGGATGTCATATATGCTTCATCATAGTACATCAATAAAAAGGCTCTTGTAGGTGGTGCGTACAGAGTAGGTAAATAGCTCATTCTGAGCTGAACACACTTACACATTCCCTTGGCAAATATATATGCATAAATACACACAAGAAAAACATGAGCATTCAAACAAACACATCGAATAAATCAACTACACTGACTGCAGGAAGTCACTTTGAATTCAGAAATAACTCCCTTTCTGATGCCTTGCTGGAGTCTATTCATAAAACATAAGAGATTTTTCTTCAGGTCACAGTGCCTCCTTTCAAATTCATCCCTCTGTAGTCAACATCTTGTGGCTTTTACCTAAAGGCACCGGGCTATTTTTTTCTCAGTTCAGTCTCTAGAGCTTTGTGACCTCTCAGATTACAGATGTGGAAGATGGTTTTGTTGTCTGGGATGATGTACTGACAACAATGGTCCACGAGGAACAGGCCAACACCAATGCCGGCCTGCAGGCTGTAAGTCTAGCCTAAGCCACTCTAGGGATTTACAAGCAATGAAAAGACTTCTGTGTCATTCCTCAGACACCTTCCAAAAAGCCTCTCTAACTGATCTGAAAAGTAAATCCAACCAAATTTTTTGAAGTATTTATTAAGAAACTTCCAAAGTCCTTCGGCAACTCTTTCAAAGTACAATTTTGAGTGGTTTTACAGTTCTACCCTAAAATATTCCACAAAGTTTTCTTTGAAGCCATGAGTAGACAAGAGATTTAAACATCAAGGAGCTGGGAGATGATTAATTGATGTAAGAGGATAGCATGTCTGATTTTTATACATTATGGGGGTATCGCTGATATCAGTGAGTCATATCAATATCATAACATTCCAATCATGTCTCTCAAGTCTCTCCTGAGTGTTCAAAGATCTGCATGGCTCTTATGGCTGTCAAGCAGAGAGAAAGCTGTTACTTCATCTTAAAAGTGCAAGTCATGTCAAAACCTGGCATTCTAATTTACACTGGCAGTTCTTCACAGACTACTCAGAAAAGCTGTCGAGTATATCACCTCCCTGTGAAAGCACAAAACTTCTTTAAAATGCCCTGCGCACAAAACTGACAGATACGTTTGTGACGTTGGGGGAAAATTTCAAAGGGTTGTCTTGCTGTTACATAACATGCACAACAAATTAAATGCAACTCTATATTAATTGCTCATCTTGTGATTTCAAATAGACCAAACACATTTTACGTTTTTTCCCCAAATTTGAGGTATGAATGCGTTGGAGATTTTAGACCAGAGAAAGACGTTGCATTACTGTGTGAGTGCTCTTTTTACTGCAGCGGTCCCCAACGTCCGGGCCACGGACCCGTACTGGTCCATGAGTCGTTTGGTACCGGGCTCAGGTGTGAAATTTATGGTTTTCGAGGTTTTTATTATTATTTTTTATCATTTTTATCGTTTCCCTGGGTCTTTTCCCATGTGTTATGAATGAATCTCCTTTTTTTTGCTACTGGTACTGGTTTTATTTTGTTATATTTATCCACGACCCCTTAAAGACCGGTCCGTGGAAATGTTGTCGGACATAAACCAGTCCGTGATACAAAAAAGGTTGGGGACCGCTGTTTTACTGCATTAGTACCGGTACATTTCTACTGGTCTCCCTCTCTGGCTTGTGCCACTATATGCTAAAGACGGCTACTGAATATAGAAAAGAATGTGTTTCATGCTGCTTCTTATTTAAAAAGGCCATATTCTATTAATTACCAATTGTGTCATTATGCCAGACACAGTCTGGCTGTGGTTTGTGAAACCCACCCGCTATGGTGGAAACTACAAAAATCAGTGTTGCATGTGTGTTACTCTTATTCTCAAAGATATCAGACCATCAATCAGATCAGATCATCAGGAACACATTGTTGTGGTGGCTGGTATAATCCCTAGTGTTTAATTTTAAACTCACCACCAGTGCAGAATTTATGAAAAAGCAGATAATCTCTACATTTAGGAACATTATGAAACAGGTGGTGGGCTTAATGGTCAAATGACATCTTGACTGACACTAAATTAAAAACTAAATTTAAATTTAATCAAAATAATTTACCCTAAATTGTCAGCACAGTACTGTAAGCTAATAGCTTACTGTAAGATATCAGATTTCAGGATTGAGTGAAGATGCTTAAATATATTTATAAGACATGAGTGTCTATGCACACAAGAATATGTGATGGCCCATTGGAGTGAAACAGCAGCAATGTCGCTGTAATGTCACAGGCCAACAGGGGAGGGTCACTGGCTCATCTGATTAATGACACATCTCCCCTCATGTCAACGCCGACAGGCCAAGAAAGCCCCCAGGATATTATGGTTATCATCACCATCCATATATCTATCTGCCCATCCATCTATCCATTCATATGAGAGCATTTCTTTATCTGAAACACCTGGCTTTGTGTGGTATCTCAGTGTCAGCCTGTACACCACAAAGGCTCATTCCTCTTCCTGTCAAGATAGCGCGGTGTCCTCTTTGAATGTGAGAGTGGGGATAACTCAGTCAGCTCTGTTTGTAATCAAGGTCATGGGAAACGGGCATATTGGTGTTTCAGCAGAGAATAGGATATTTTTCATTTCCTCATTAGCTAACACAGCTGGTGCTTATCGTTGCCCTGATAAAATACATGTCTACTCAGTTCATTTGAACTACTATGTTACCGTTGTCTTTATCTGTGCCTCTTTCAGGGATGAACCGAGAGCTTATGACTGCATTCTGCCCCATATCCTGATGGCCAATTACTTCGCCACAGAGTATTTGGGGCTTGCTGAATCCCACTGGCCACTCCAATCCTTGTTTGATATGCCAAACTACGCCCCTGACCTTATCTATGCCTGCTGCCAACATTTCTCTTAACCACTATTCATAGCAGATTACAAAAACCTGACTAAATTGCTCAGGATCCCATCTTGTCACGCAAAGTGAGAAATGAAATAGGACAGCTGATTGGACAGCAGGTCTGAATTACCATGCTGTGGGGTTAAAGGACTGCAGCGATGACCTGTCACACACCACAGTGAAATCATGGCTCCAGGGGCCCCTGATCCTTTCATTTCTACCCATCCACAAGCACCAAACCTGAGCAAAAAGAGGGTCTCTAGAAGTTAATTAGGCACCGGCAATTACCTAGAGGCCCTTGGGGGCCCAAATTAAGAGGGTGCACTTTGACCCTTTCTTTAAACCCCTTCAACAAAGCCAGAGTAATCCCCACCACTGGGCTTGAACGCTGCACTTTAATCAAAGCACAGACATACAAAATAAGGAGATAAGAGACACAAGATTAAAGTGAAAATCCTGGAAATGGACAGTGAAAAGCTTCTCCCATTCAAATACATACAACTATGACAATACATATTTGTCCAAATTCAAACAGTTGTGGACAATGTTGTGGCAAAATGGGATTCATATCCATGAAGTTTCTTTATGTGTCAGCTATTTCATTCATTGTGGTAATTAAACCAAGCATTACTGATCATTTCATATTTGATAACAATTTTAAATTTCAATTTTATTTTACATATGTATTTGTCCAGCTTATTATCCCAGCAGGGTATCTGACAACCGCCAAGGCAAAGAAAGATCTTCAAGGAAATGAAATATGTTGTTCTTCCCATTCAGCTGACTCCTCAGGACTTGCCTTACTCTCTGCAGAGATTTGGTGGTTGTAGCTTTCCTAGTGGCTTCTTCATGGTTCGTATTTGTGTGTGGGTTCAAAGGTACTTGTAGCCATCCTCAGTGTCTGCAGTGTTGCTTTCTGGTAGTGCAATCTCCTCAGTTCTACCTGTTCTGGACAGAGCATCTCCTTAAAAATAAATTCCATGCTTGATGTTGACTCGTGCAATTGGTTTGAAGTTGGCCTAGTATTGTTCTTCACATCCCCATTGAACTCCTGATAAGGACTCTTAGGATCCCGTTGATCTTGTACAGTTTTAGGCACTAACTCCCCTCAGAGACATCTATACTGGCAGACTTCAGCAGAAAGCCAGCATCATCATTAAAGACCCCTCGCACCCTGGACACTCACTTTTCCCCCCTTCCCTCTGGTAAACGCGCTACAGGTCCATCAGGTCGAAGACAAACAGACTCAACAGAAGTTTTTACCCACAGGCTGTCAAACATGCCCTACCTCCACCCTGATTGGAGGATAACTGCACTGCCAACACTCATGGACATTACACCTTATTTATAAATCGTATTTCTGTTTATACTTCAATGCAAACAACACCCCTACCTCTTTAAACTGTATTTATTATAACATTATTTAGTATAGTTCAACAGCACCCCCACCCCACCCTCACTCAATGTGCAATATCATCCCCCGCCACACACTCAATGTGCAATATCACTGATCACACTGCACCTCTCAATGCACCTGCTAGTTAGATGGCATGTATGTGTATGTATATAGATGTAAGCGTGTATGTGGAAATATGTGTGTGTATGCATGTACGGATGCAAATATGTATATATACATATATGTATGTATGTGCGTGTATGTTTGCAGGTGTATGTATAACTTGTACATATCTTTCTTGTGTAAATGTAAATTTGTCATTGTGTAAATACTTACGCTATTGTGTACTTCACACACATGGAGAGATGCCAAACTGCCTTTCACTGTTCTTGTAACAGTGACAATAAAAAGCTATTCTATTCTATTCTATTCTATTATTGTGTGATTCATGTATGATCAAAAAGACTCAGTTTTAAGGTTTTATATGTCAAAATATAATTTAAAAAACACATTCCTTCCTTTAGTTCCTTGAGATTTGCAGATATTCCTTTAGGCACATCTCTCTTAAGGTCCTGTCACAACATGTCAATATATATATATATATATGGACTTTGATTAGGCACCTTAATTCTTCTTGTTTTTAGCCAAGTGTTTGTTCTGATATGCTGTGTTTGTTTTTTGTCAAACATGGCACTGTGCATTATGGTCAAGAAACAAGAGGTAGTCACACTTGCTGATGACTAACTGACCATTTAATAATCTGATACTCTTAATTCCTATGAAAGATGCTAGGGTGCACCTTTTCACACACTGTTTTCTTAGTTGAATGAGCTTTAAACATCTTAATCCATATAATTTTAAACAATGCTCAGTGGTCTCTATGGATTCATTCAGAACCCTAAAACCCAAACATTTCACCATACTGCTCTCAGACAAAGTTCCCAAATAGTTTGGGTATTTTTAATAAGAATTTTATCAACAAAAAGCCCAGACGAGAAAATAATCACCCCCTTAAACAATCATAGATTTCTTTTTGCATCTGCGCTTTCAGTCTCTTGAAAACAGAATTACACACTGTCACGCTCTCTTACATGCAACCATATCTGTTTGATCCCTGTCAGCCTTTCCACAACAGCTTGTAGTGTACACAATGATTGATTTGAAAATTATAGAGCACTTATCCTGAAAATGAAGCCATCATAGGAGCTAATCTGTTTCATAAAAAACCAAGGACAGAAGTAATACTTATTTGTGACCAAGAGACTAGTGTGATTTACCACGAGGGCAAAGTATAAGGAACCTTCTGTATATCAGTGCACCATTTAAGCATTTAATTGGACATAAAAAAACACCTCTGGGGGTGAGCTCTGGCTCACTTTTAATTAAATGCCTTTATCACTCTCATTAATGTTCCAAGGAGTGAAACAGACACATACACACACACACACACACACACACACACGAATAAATATTCATATGGTGGAAGGAGGGGGAACTGAAAAAAAGCCTCAGGTTCAAGCTCTGCTGTGGGGGATTGAGCTGGTCATCTGTCAATCCATCAGCTTACATCCTTTCCTGACATGAAGCAATCTGCTTTGGTGTAAACACACGCAAAGACACGCTGATGTTTTTTGCTCCTTTGCTCAAGTACAAACATCCTTCTTATCCCTTTATCAGGCCTGCTTAGACACACACACAAAAACACATATACATACATCTTATCTGTTCCCTGTTCCCTATAGGTGCTGCTTGTTCCTCAAGGCAATATCTGTCTAGGCCCTTGGGCCCAATAGGGGCCCCCATCAGAAGCCACCTTCTCATTACCCAGAGTGGACCCCCTCTGATCCCTATCAGCTATTAGACCATGATGAAACGGCCCACGCAGGATATTGGTGTGTATGCGTGTTGCTTCCCTGGTGATGGAAGGCCTTTAGAGGACGTGGGGGAGGTGGGGGTCTCACAGTTGGAGACAGATGTCCATGTAAGCACCCTCCTCCTCCTCACCACACCCAATACAAATACTCACACTTGCACAGATATGCTGCACAGCAGCTGTAGCAGCAAATACAGTAAAGCACTGTCTGCATCCAATATGACCAGCTCAGAGCAATCTACAGGCTGACTGCAGATTACAAATCCCCTGCAGTGCACACACACACACACACACACACACACACACACACACACACACACACACACACACACACATACACACACACACTGTGATGAAGCTCTTACCATTTCTTTATCTACATTCTCTGACCTGAAATGTGGAATGTCATGACTTGGTTTGAAGTGCAATTCCATTTTGTGTCATGGTGCTGCCATTTAGTTTTTTGACCTGTGTATTTTATGGCCTTGAGTAAATGACATAATGTGGTTTAGGTTCCTGGAAATGCTCGTGTGGCCAGTAGTAAAATTTAGCTGAAGTTAAATGAATGAGAATCACATCAAGAGGATATTTCAGTTATTCCTTTCAGAAGCCCACAAGGGTCACCTTCTCAGCCCAAATATTGCTGCTTGCTGCCTTCCCCTTCAAGAACACACTTGGATAACGTGTTCACTGATGTTAGGTCCACTTCCACCAACAAATGTATTCCCTCCATCTTCTTTTGTTCCTTAATGTGCCATAGCACTGACGCTACTGCTGAGTCCATTTAACAGCCACAGCAGCTGGCCCACCCCCACCCACCCAACCTTAAGAAGACTCTCTCCATGCTACCACTAAACCTAATGGCTGCTCTCACTAGATATACTGATAAGAGCACGAAAAATTATTTCCTTGTTTAGCTGAAAAAAATTAGGTCCTAAAGTCTGAGAACTAAGTCACTTTTTTCTCATTGATTGAAAGAGTCTTGCATTGAAAAGAAAGCAACTCAAACAATATATTTGATAGAGTACTGAAGTGGCTACCAATCCTGGACAGAAGCTGACAGAAAAATCTCTGCAGTCCAAATTAACATTACACGAAAACCCCGGCATTTCTCACAGCAAACCTCTGGAAAACCAATTATTAGCCACTGTGCTCAGACAACACTGAAATGACATCCACAAGTCCCTGTGATGCATTACAAGCAGATTATAAGCCTGTTATTAGCATAGATAAACCTCCTCTTACAACACAATCATGAAGCGAGCCCAAGAAAATTACATTGGATTCAATATTCATGTCATGCTCTGATTC